>NC_050075.1:11982139-12607139 GCF_009764565.3 Dermochelys coriacea
TGAGCTGTAGCTCACGAAAGCTTATGCTCTAATAAATTTGTTAGTCTCTAAGGTGCCACAAGTACTCCTTTTCTTTCTGGGTGCAGATAGTAAGAGAGAGAAATGTGGGCAGTTGAGATTGGAAGTCTTCAGACCAACTGGTGAAGTGAAAGAAGCTGTGAAAGAGTCTTGAGTATAATATAGTTTTGCTTCTGCCCAATAAGGACCTTCATTGACTGTCCTGTTGCTATTGTCATATAGAAAACTCAATACATTATCTAGTGTTATTGTTTCCCTCTGAAGGTCTTGAAATCTAAAGGCTAAGCTGGCCTCAGTTAGAAGTTGCTCTTTACCAATCACTTCTTATTGGATTGGATTGTGCTATTTATTCCTGATATTGCTAGAAAGTTGGTAGATTCTACAACACATATTTAATGCACACCCATGCTTTGCTCTGACTCGAGATCTGATCCAGCTCCAACTGAAGCCAATGGAAGTTGAATCTAGCCCTCGCGTGGGTAGTACCCGTCTATCCTTCTAAAAATCCACACACCCACAGGCAAGTCTTCTTGCGATATAGCGTTGTCATTTGAAGTGGCAATGCAGTTGCAAAAACAAGTTGATACATCAGTGTTATTTTAGTGCTTGTTCTCCTTAGCTCTCCTTTTGCAACCACATGTTCTCCTAACACTCGGCACTGGAGACAACACCCATTACCACACATGCAGTGTGCTTGGCAGCTGCAGGATTTCAAATCCCATGCTCTGGGATAAATTTTCTAGCGGTCCCTGACTGATGCCTTAAAAGGCTTCTTCGTTCACCTCTTGTCTGTTTATAAGCATGACTAAGCCATTTGAAAATACCATGGAACCCTATGAAGGCTCTGGATGCTGAGTGGCTGTTTTGATCTAATATCGGAACAAAGGCTACTTTGCTTCAAGGCACCATTGACAGGGGAAACAAATAACTGAACCTGATTATATTTTTAACCATAAAATCTAGTATAAAAGCTTCATCTCTTCCATGCTGAACACACAACTTTTTGTAAAAAAAATAGTTTTTCCCCTATGCTGCCATCTTTGTGGTCCAGAAATACTGTCATCAGTCTAAGATATATTTGCATAGCTGTGTGCAATCCACCTGAAAAGAATTTCCCTTCCAAATCCAAAATGTACTGGCTCTTTACAATTTGCACCAGCAAAACCAAGGATAGGATGTGATGGGAGAGGTCCTCAACAGGTGTAAATCAGCAAAACTCTATTGATGTCAAAGAAACTATGCCAATATTCGAAGATCTGGCCCTATGTAGTCTGAAATGAGGAAGCAAACATCACATTTGCAATTAATTCTGAACTTTGCAGGGCAGGGAGTTAAAAATGGAGCAAGCAACAACAACAACACTAAAATCAGATTTTTCTTTCATATTTCCAAATAGTTGCAAAAATAAATAGTTTCAACAGATCTCAGCAAAAATCCATTTGCCTTTTTATCAGGTTAGTCTTCTTTGCCACTGCACTCAGTTAATGAGTTAATTATGAATATTTTCTGTTTCTCCATAAAACAGGTTTTCTTCAAGGTGTTAGCGGAAAAAGTACAATTTTTATTCTCTGATAATTCTAAAAGGGCCAGACTTTCCATCCACCTTTATATTGAGACCAGATACGGGAAGTTCAAGTCTTAAGGGAGAGTTTTACAGAAAGTTAGGTGCAGATAAAAATGCATGCTTATAATAGAAACTGCATCGCAGCCTGAACTATAACATTTTGAAATAAGGAAATACAAAGTCTCTACCAAGTTTCTGAACCAAAAGAAAGATTAATAATTTGTTGCAAACCTTTGCAATGCTATGTCCTTTATAGCTCCATTGAAGTTGCTGATTTACCCCAGCTGTGGATCTGGCTCTTTAATATTTTTAAAAGTAAAATGTTACCTTCAACATTTAAGACTATGGCTTGCAGTTAATTTCCACACAGTCCAGATTTGTTCTGTGAGCGATGTGGTGGTTCCTATCTTATTCAAAGATAGGCAAGAGAAGTGTTGGTGACATTCTGCACTCAAGGTATAGCCTATGTAAACACACCATTAGTGTTTTGCTTGTTTTCATAAAAATATGGAATGACCCCTTGGCTGCTGATTCCATTTTCCATATTTAAGGAAGTATTTTCAGTTACAAAATTTGGCTGCCCACTCTCTTCTGTGTAAAAGATGAATACGGTTTTCTCATTGTTGAAGAGTTAAATTGTTAATTTCCTTCATATTTCCTCTGAAAAGTAGACCTGTGCAGCAAGGAGATTTCATTTTGAATGTCATGGTATTTGTAATGTACAAGATAAGTACATTTCAAAAGTTGTCTTCAGAATATTTCAGTAAACCGCAAGGAGGGGCCCAGTTGCATGGTTTGGCCATGGACTGATATTCATAACCTTTCCTGAATTCGAAGCCTACCTCTGACATCAGTTCCTTCTCTAGACTCAAGTAAGTCACTTACACTCCTGACCTCCTTTTTCCTTTTCATAAAACAAAGGTAATACTTACTCAACTGCTTCACAGAAGTGTTGAGAAGACTGAGGTAAGAGTGGAAAGTCCTATAAACACTTCAAAAAAGGGACATGTTTTCTAAACCTCTGGTCCTGTATGAGCAAACTGAGAGCCAAACACTGCCCTCAACTTTTGGGCACAGCTTTCATTGACATCAGTATATGGCCCATTGTTTGACCTGTTGCTCTGCTGTATGTGGTTGAACAGTGATTTCTGCAGCCTGTGAAATACATAAACACTCACATTAATGGAGTGCCAAAAAAGGGATGGACTATAACATTAATGCAGATTCTACCATCTCAGAACTGGAGAGAATTGTGGCAATTGAAGAAAAGATTCTTCATCCCTCCGGTGGATGAATTGTTCTTCAACCGTCTCCATAAAGGGAAAAATATGAAGCAGTGGCCAAATATATCTATCCACGCATGAAGATCTGCCAATGTTACAGTCCTAACAGTCAGTGGTCAGGAATGTGCATTCAGTTATGGGCATTCCCAAAAGGTTACATTCGCCCAGACCCCATGACATTAAACTGGCAGCTTTGTCAACATTCTAAAATGTAGGTAACAGTATTCACTCCACCTGCCACCCAGAAATGTTCAGATGCCTCTAGAATCATGGGAGGAAATGACATGTCTGTGTATCAGCACAACAATCTGCATATCCATGTTCCCAAATAAGCCTCAAATCCAGGTATCCTCAACCACAGAAAAAAATTTCAGGCCATCATGAGTTTTCTATCCCTGTTGGACAATGGAGATATTTCAAAGATGATGAGTTTTTAAATAGAAGTTGCCCCTAGCTTGCCATACCTACAATGAGCATCTATTGCATCAATATTCGCACACAGAGAAAAAACCTTGAATCTTGGGAAATAATTTTCCCAAAGACTCAACTTTCATAACAGGTTTCAGAGTAGCAGCCGTGTTAGTCTGTATTTGCAAAAAAGAAAAGGAGTACTTGTGGCACCTTAGAGACTAACAAATTTATTTGAGCATAAGCTTTCGTCGATGAAGTGAGCTGTAGCTCATGAAAGCTTATGCTCAAATAAATTTGTTAGTCTCTAAGGTGCCACAAGTACTCCTTTCTTTTCAACTTTCATAGGCATCCTCACAGTGTGTTATTTTTAAACACAATTATGTACAGTACTTTGATAAACTTGCATCTTTTGTTTCACATAGCTAGGAGCTTCTGGATGCTTTGTGAAAGGGCAAGACTGGGGACAAGAAGTTTGTTATTGTTACAGCTGAAAATGGCAAGAACCGCAGAGCAGAACAGCTGATATAAATCATCCATTTTATAAGTTATAATACCGATAATGCAAGGAAAAGAAACATTTAACAGAAACCAGATCTTTCAGTGCCACTGCTGCATGCCGCACATCGCTGAGCAATCTGAATTGCTTTAAACACTTCTTTTCAGCTTTCACATGCTTGTTGCAGGAATTTACTTAGAGGCTGGTCAAAACTGAACCCTTATATCCAAAGCCCTTCACATTTAAGGGGGGAGTTGGTTTCAAACCTCTGGACTCCTATAGTTTTAGTAACAGGTCAGATCCAAAATCAGAAGTAGTCTCTTTTCTGGTTCTGGTCAACTGGAGCTGAAATCTCATAGGAATGTTTGTCGTCACGAAATTTTGCCCCAAAATGGCAGAAAGCTTGGGAGAACAACTGATGCAAGAGGGTAGAAATCTTACAAACTCAGCTAATCTCTTGAGATTCCTGCTGTTTAGGTCTTAAATCTTGTGAAATACCTCATAAGATTTCACTGTCATCAGTGCTCCTACTCTGATTTGGCCTCAAACTTGAACCCTGAATCCTAAACTAAACTAATGAGGATCCAAACTTTGCCTCTCAGGCTAGGTCTAAGTGAGTACATCTCATGGTACAGAATAGCTTTCTTTGGAATTTTCTTTCTGTTAAATTATAAAGAGCAATTCGTTCTGATTGCTTCCTTAAATAAATGCTAGAACCCCTGTAAATGGTGACTCAGGTTAACGTCAAAATGCTGCCAAGTTTTGAAGTAGATTAAAATGAAACAATAGATAGGATTTTCATAGAGGTGGCTACCTTGTTATTCAGAAGTGGAACACGCACTGCAGGGGAAAAAGTGGAGGGCATATGTTGTATAGCCACAACATATAGTTCAAGCACACCAACAACTCCCACACATGCAAGAAAAATGTCCTAACACACCCTTACTTAAACTGAACTGTTTAAATTTCTACTCCGAAACCTTTGTTTTCTTTTAAACTTGTTTTTCGTCCTTCCAAAGGTCACCTGAAGTGGTTCCTAGGTTCATTTCTCCAGGTTGCTTTTGAGCATATATTGACTGTTGCCAAATGTCAGCCTTGTTGATTGCCTTTTTATAACATGCTAAACAGCTGGGATTTCCCCCAGTCCCCTGCTTCAAAAATGTCCTCTGCAAATCTGACCCCTTTGTCTCTCTTGCTCACTGGCCCTGCCTCCAGCTGCTATGCTGTTACATATGTTGGTCTCCCACAGTCCTTCACCCGGCTATTCCTCTGTGCTGTCTACCCTTCCTCCCACTTGCCCTCTAGTTCCAGCTTGTCAGTGACAGCAACTTGTTCCAAGCCAGGCATACAACACTGATAGCTAAGCACGGAGTCAGCTCCTGTCCCAACAACTGTTGCTGTTATCTGTGTATCATGTAGGAGATACACAGTGCAAGCTCTGGAAATGGCTATACACCTCAGACTTTAGCTGATTCTTCATGCAGTTGTTTTGTTCCCATTTTGTTGGTGAAGAGGCAAGGTTGTGCTACAGGTAGCTGGTCACCTCCACAGCCTGGGAGAATATGTCTTGATGGTAGACAGATTGCAAAATAACTGTGGGTTATCCTCTGTAATATAAATCATGATTAGTTCAACATCCAGACTAACTGCAGTCATTAAAGACTTCATGGTAGTTTTTCTAACAGTAATTTTGAGGTTCAGGACACATTTCAGCTACCTTCCTCTTACCAATATTAGGTTTCAGTTTAGATATATATTGTAATTCTTCTTTTCCTGTAGTGTTTTTATGTGCTTTTAAATAGCTGCCATGCCCCTGCCCTTCCCCCCTGAAGTAGCTACAATTCAGCAGTGGATTAAATAATTTCTGTATGAGCAATATACTTTGCACAGTCAGTCTGCTGAATTCTGTAAACAGATCTGGAGTGAAATCCTGGCCCTACTGAAGTCAATGGCAAAACTCTCATTGATTTCAGTGCAGCCAGGATGTCACCTTGGACACCCATCCAAATGACTGTAAGATTGTTAAAAGTGGTGAAAATTTTATAATGAGCAATTTATTCGACAAATTTTGCCCCCCTTCTTTTTTCTGTTCACAAATGAATTGTGAGTATACTGCAATTTTTTCAACATTTATTTGTTATTTGACAATATTCTCCCCCAATAATTTTTGAAATTTACCTGCTTTGTGAGGATTTGAAATTTGAGACATTTTTGGTTAATTTTAATTAAATCCATTGGTCCAGAGATTTACTTCTGAATCCTGATTGTATGAGCATAGCTCAGAGGCAAGTTTCCAATGCAATATTTGCATTTATCAACCCAAAAATTCCTTTCCAGGAACATTCTCCACTGATTACTTAAAAATCACTGTTTCCATTAACTTCCTACCAGTAACCTCATTCACTAGAATATTAGTGGAAATTGAACACAATAGAGGTTCAAACACTATAGATGCAAATTTGTTTAAAAATTTAAATAAATATTCAGACACACAAAAATCAGTCTGCAGCCATCTCTGCTTTAGATCACTCTAGCATGCCAAAATCTTATTCAATTTTTAAAATATCAGATCAAGCTTAACCAGAGTATAAGAAAGTAGTACTTTTTGTAAGAACATCAAATAAGTGACACAGATATTTGATCAGTGCTAGGGAACTGGTTTTGATGCCGGCCTGGTTTTGATGTAGCAAAGGACAGTATTTCTTTTTATTTGTGTTAATAAATTTTTATCAGATTGTGCGCAAATAGGTTTTCTAACCAAACTGAGGCTTCACAACCATTTATCAGGAGCTCCTCCTCTTTCTATAGGCTGCTACCGCATTCAGTGTAAATGCTGAAATATTTAAGAAGGTGAAACTGTCCCGTATGACCACAAGGTGGCATAAAGCGGTTCCCCTTAGTGCAAGTAAAAGTTTACACTGAAATATTGATATACACAACAATATAATCAGTTACTAAGAATTGGTTTTTGTCGACTAAATATAAAACCCATAGCACAGGAAAAACTGTGATGAATGGCTATACAGATATCCCAGATATCTCAACCCTGAAACGGTTCCATGAACTATGTAAGTTTCACTAGAGCTGAGTAAATGCCTCAAAACATTTCCTGAGAGTACACACTCAGATTTTAAAACACGTTTGCTTTGGCCATACACATGCCTCATTTGTGTTTGTTTTCTGCAGGTGTTTGACCAATCTAGACATAGTTGCATCAATGCTGGTAGAAAGCTCAAATGCTAGAAAAGGTATATTTCATATGGGATGCTGTTTGACACCACAAGGGACCAGGATTTCCAAAACGCCTTGCCATGAAATGGTGACACAATAGGAGACAAGAGCAGGCAAGTGGGGATGGGCAGGTCTGTGACAGGCCTTGAAGGTGAAGATAAGAAGCTTGAAACTGATGTGGTGAAATGGGGGGGGGTCACTGGAGGGATTCAAAGAGGGTGGATGACTTGGTCATAGCAAAGGGCAAAGAAGATGATCTTGGCATGACCTGGAAAGGGGATATTGTGGTTGTCAAAGATCCAGATAGGAGGAGATTGGACACAGGTTGGATGTGTAGGGCAAAAGAGAGGGAAGAAACAAACACGATCCCGAGATCATAGGATGCTGGTATTGTCAGAGATGGCAGGGTTGATAATGGTATGAAGAGGGCTTTGGAGGAAAGATCAGGAGGTCAGTGTTGACCGTGAACGTGTAGGTAAGCATAGGAGATGACAGAGTGACAGGCTGATGTGCAAGATTGGACGGAAAGAGAGATTAGGAGTGAAAAGGTAAATCTGTGATGCATCAGCAGAAAGTGTCTGAGTAGATGAGATCACCTGGAAAAGGTGTAAATGGTAAAGAGAAGGTGCCAAGGATGGAGGCCAGTGGGACGGCCCTTGAGAGTGGGGCGGGGGGGGGGCAGAACCACCAGAAGAGATGCTGATTAGGAAATCAATAGAGGAAATCAAAAGAGGAACCAGGAGAGGAGGAAAGTACTACATGCCAAAGGAAAGATGTTTTCAGGGACCGTAATTAAGAAAGCCAGTGTCCAAAGCAGCAGAGAGATCAAGAAGGGTGAGGATGGATTACAGACCTTTGGATCTGGCCAAGGAAACATCAATAAAAGCTTTGGTGAAAGCAGTTTGGAGTAGTCTGGATGGCAGAATCCAGACTGAAAGAAATCTAGGATACAGTTGGAAGTGGGGAATTTGGCAGAAAAGCTGAAAGTGACACATTCAGTGGGTTTCAATGTGAAGGGTAGAAAGGAGATGGGGTGATGACGAAGGAGGCAGACGAGTCACTGATGGATTCCTTTAATGCTGGTAAGAGCCGGACTCCTTTTTATTTTGAGGGGAAAGCGTCAGAAGAGAGCAAGAGTTTGGGGAGGGAAAGGATGAGAGTGGGGCCAAGAAGGCTAGTAGCCTGTGGGGTCCCTGGATCAGCAGGAGGGGTCGTGAGATCTAGCGCAGAGTCCAGGAAAATGTAAGAAGGAATCAAAGGTAGCAAATAAATGACAGCAATAATGCATCTGAGGGTAAAAATAAGTCAACTGTGAATCTTCCTGGACAGAGAACCTGAAATTTACAGGAGAAACTAGCCCATGCCATCAGGTATGCAAAATCTCCAAGGCAAAGTCTACATGTTTAACTATCTGTTTGGTATATTTGAGTGGTGAGAGGTTTGAGTCAACATTCTTGACCCTTATTATTGTAGTCAGGCTACCAAAGAGAAAGATCAGTGTTCAGTATGGTACATGGAGTCAATACAGCTAATAGAGTACAGCTATTTCGAAGCTACTTCTGCAGTTGCATTCAAAAATGTTTACATCATGCTTCCTTATTAAATATAAGCAATTTTCTTCTTGTATACATTTTCACATCATTTGTGCAATCTGTTTTGTATCAAACTTTGAAATATCCGTATATTCTGTGAAATGTTAGTTTTCTGTTAATATAAATAATGTACTGACATTAAATCTGCTTTTCAAAAATACTTCCATTACAATAAATTTGTAGAACTTGAAGGATTTTAATCACCTTCTACTTAGTTACTCAGTGATGGGCCAAAGAGGCATTCTTTTCACAAAATTAACTAAACCCAGCTTGACTAAGACATTCTTATCCCATGTAATTGTTTTCTTTACAGCTCGTTGCACTGAGGCTAAGACAATATTTCAAAATTTTACACAGTAAAATATCTGACTCTTAATTTTTTCAGCACCTTAAGTTTTGATCCAAAGAAAACTCATTGTGGCTATTTTTCCTTTTCCATTTCAAAGAATCATAACCCAAAGAGTTATGATGATTACCCATTGAGATACTGCTAATGTAGGCCTTCTAGTGCTTTGCTGGATCAGGGTCATAGACGGTGGCTCCCTCTGTTGAGTTCAGGGCCTGCAGAAGTGGACAGTTTATGTACTCGGGTATGTTCCCATTGAAGTTAATGGACTGCAGAAGCAGGACCGGCTATAGGCACCAGCAAAGCAAGCACGTGCTTGGGGTGTCACAATTCCAGGGGTGGCCTTCTGGCCATCCTTTTTTTTTTTTTTTTTGGCTTGGGCAGTTGCGCTCTCGGAGCTTGGGGCGGCAAAAAACCTAGAGCCGGCCCTGTGTAGAAGTCTCATTTACTTCCACCATATAATGGGCCCCATGGAGAGATCTGAAGAGGAGAATAGTCCTTTTGTGGAAGAGCTTAGAGAGAAAGCTTCTTGTGCAACAGTGGTGTGGAAGAAAGTTCAAAGATGCTTGTGAGCGACATTCAAATGCTAGTGAGAGGGGTCTGAGGAAAATTCCATAATATTCAAGAAATTAAGATGCTTTAATACAGTCGACTACGAGAAAAAGGATGGCTATGTAAGTAATGCACTGGAGTGGGACTCAGGAGCTCTTGGTTCAGATCTGGGCTCTGCCACCGACTTCTTATATAACCTTGGGCAAGTCACACAGGGCCTAGTTCTTCAAAGATTTACTGTATATGTAACTTTACTCCCTGAATAACCACACTGAACTCTGTGGGACTGCTCATGTAAATCAAACAACAGTCTTTACAAGGCTGGCCACTTAATCTCTAAAGTGGGGAGTACTTTGAGGATAAATTAATTAATGTATGTGAGGTGCTGAGATGCCCATAGCAAAGCCTGTCAACAAGATTCTATGTGACTGATTTTTAAGTACAACACAATGGACCAAATTCAGTGGAAAGTTCTGCTTAAAATCAGTGATGTGACATGTCCCAATGTAATTACCTTGAAAATAAAATTGTGTGCCTTTCTTTTGACATAAGAAAATAGACTTTGACTATATGTCATGCTTACGCAGCATAGAAAATAGAATAATGATACAGTGTGTCACAAAATATATACCACCTGTTTACATTTAGAATAATATAATATAAAAACAAATCTCAAACTTCTTACAGAAAAATAGAAGCCCAGTACATTCAAATACACTTTTTCCTAGACTTTAAAAAAAATAACCTTTAATAAAATATAAATGAAGCAGATAAATGTGATTTTCTAACATGGATCCCAGGTTCCCATTTATGGTAATCAGTTATATTTAAAGTCAGCAAATAAAAAGCTCTGCTTCCTAATTAAATTAAGACCAACTCCACTCTCTATTACGCAGCAAGAGGAAATCTTTGGAAAATGCCACACGTAGCTGCACACAAATTGCCTTTTCCCAAAGAGAGCGTCAACATCTAGCAAAATGTACCGGATGGAAGCAGTTGTATCAATAAAGTACACCATTAATTGGCAGTCTGGAGGGTTTTTACCCTTGGCACTTGAGAAATAATGGCAGAAAATCAGAGTATATAGATGACAAACAAAGAAAATGATACTGTACTGTTCTTGATAGACTGGATTGAGTTTTTTAAAAAGCCTCTTGCAATTGAACTGTAAGTGGGGAAAGATGTGATTTCTCTCAGTGGTGAATATGTTGCATTTTTCTTGAAGCTTGTAAAAAGAAAGGATCAAATGCTTGTGTGAATTTCTTCATACTTCAAGATGGGTGGCTGCTCAGAATCACACTGGAAATGAGTCTGGATACCAGAATTGTACTACTGTGGTTATTCTCAAAATAAATCAAACGTGGGGTGTCCATGAAGTGTGAAATCCTTTTGGCTGACAAATCAGAAGTACACAATTTCTCAAAATCAAAGCATTACAAACACAATTGGAGACTGCTGGAGCACCACAGATTTTTGGGATAAAACTCTACTAATAATCAGTGATATTACAAAATGTCCAGTACCAACTTCTCCTACCCTGTGTATATTAACTATCAGCTTAGAGTTAAACAGTTTATCCCAGGAGACAACTAAATGGGTCGAACTAAGCCTAATGATTAAAAAAACAGCGTAAAACAAAGACATTAGAAAGAAATATCAGGCCAACAGACAGAGGGATTGTCTGTGAAAGAAACAGCGTCCGCTTTGCATAGATTCATAGATACTAAGGTCAGAAGGGACCATTCTGATCATCTAGTCCGACCTCCTGCACAGCGCAGGCCACAGAATCTCACCCACCCACTCCTATGAAAAACCTCACCTATGTCTGAGCTATTGAAGTCCTTAAATCATGGTTTAAAGACTTCAAGGAGCAGAGAAGCCTCCCTCAAGTCAACCATGCCACATGCTATAGAGGAAGGTGAAAAACCTCCAGCGCCTCTCCAATCTGCCCTGGAGGAAAATTCATTCCCGACCCCAAATATGGCAATCAGCTAAACCCTGAGCATATGGGCAAGATTCACCAGCCAGATACTACAGAAAATTCTTTCGTGGGTAACTCAGATCCCATCCATCTAATATCCCATCTCAGGGGATTAGTCCTATTTACCCTGAATATTTAAAGATCAATTACTTACCAAAATCCCATTATCCCATTATACCATCTCCTCCATAAACTTATCAAGTAGAATCTTAAAACTAGATAGATCTTTTGCCCCCACTGCTTCCCTTGGAAGGCTATTCCAAAACTTCACTCCTCTGATGGTTAAAAACCTTCGTCTGATTTCAAGTCTAAACTTCCTGGTGGTCAGTTTATACCCATTTGTTCTTGTGTCCACATTGGTGCTGAGCTTAAATAATTCCTCTCCCTCTTCTGTATTTATCCCTCTGATATATTTATTGAGAGCAATCATATCTCCCCTCAACCTTCTTTTAGTTAGGCTAAACAAGCCAAGCTCCTTAAGTCTCCTTTCATAAGACAAGTTTTCCATTCCTCGGATCATCCTAGTAGCCCTTCTCTGTACCTGCTCCAGTTTGAATTCATCCTTTTTAAACATGGGAGACCAGAACTGCACACAGTATTCTAGGTGAGGTCTCACCAGTGCCTTGTATAATCGTACTAAAACCTCCTTATCCCTACTGGAAGTGCCTCTCCTGATGCATCCCAAAACCGCATTAGCTTTTTTCACAGCCATATCACATTGGCAGCTCATAGTCATCCTATGATCAACCAATACTCCAAGGTCCTTCTCCTCTTCTGTTACTTCTAATTGATGCGTCCCCAACTTATAACTAAAATTCTTGTTATTAATCCCTAAATGCATAACCTTACACTTCTCACTATTAAATTTCATCCTATTACTATTACTCCAGTTTACAAGGTCATCCAGATCCTCCTGTATAATATCCCGATCCTTCTCCGAATTGGCAATACCTCCCAGCTTTGTATTGTCTGCAAACTTTATTAGCACACTCCCACTTTTTGTGCCAAGGTCAGTAATAAAAAGATTAAATAAGATTGGTCCCAAAACCGATCCCTGAGGAACTCCACTGGTAACCTCCCTCCAACCTGACAGTTCGCCTTTCAGTAGGACCCGTTGCAGTCTCCCCTTTAACCAATTCCTTATCCACCTTTTGATGTTCATATTGATCCCCATCTTCTCCAGTTTAACTAATAATTCCCCATGTGGCACGGTATCAAATGCCTTACTGAAATCTAGGTAAATTAGATCCACTGCATTTCCTTTATCTAAAAAATCTGTTACTTTTTCAAAAAAGGAGATTAGGTTGGTTTGGCATGATCTACCTTTTGTAAAACCATGTTGTATTTTGTCCCATTTACCATTGACTTCAATGTCCTTAACTACTTTCTCCTTCAAAATTGCATACTACAGATGTCAAACTAACTGGCCTGTAGTTACCCAGATCACTTTTTTTCCCTTTCTTAAAAATAGGAATTATATTAGCAATTCTCCAATCATTCGGTACTACTCCTGAGTTTACAGATTCATTAAAAATTCTTGCTAATGGGCTTGCAATTTTAGGTGCCAATTCCTTTAATATTCTTGGATGAAGATTATCTGGGCCCCCCGATTTAGTCCCATTAAGCTGTTTGAGTTTCGCTTCTACCTCAGATATGGTAATATCTACCTCCATATCCTCATTCCCATTTGTCATGCTACCATTATCCCTAAGATCCTCTTTAGCCTTATTAAAGACTGAGGCAAAGTATTTGTTTAGATATTGGGCCATGCCTAGATTATCTTTAACCTCCACTCCATCCTCAGTGTTAAGCGGCCCCACTTCTTCTTTCTTAGTTTTCTTCTTATTTATATGGCTATAGAACCTTTTACTATTGGTTTTTATTCCCTTTGCAAGGTCCAACTCTACTCGACTTTTAGCCTGTCTCACTTTATCCCTACATGTTCTGACCTCAATTAGGTAGCTTTCCTTGCTGATCCCTCCCATCTTCCACTCCCTGTATGCTTTCTGCTTCTTCTTAATCACCTCTCTAAGATGCTTGCTCATCCAGCTTGGCCTACAACTCCTTTCTATGAATTTTTTCCCCTTTCTTGGGATACAGGCTTCCGATAGCTTCTGCAGCTTTGATTTAAAGTAATCCCAGGCCTCCTCTACCTTTAGATCCATAAGTTCTTCAGTCCAATCCACTTCCCTAACTAATTTCCTTAATTTTTGAAAGTCAGCCCTTTTGAAATCAAAAACCCTAGTTGCAGATTTATTTTTTTAATCCTTCAATTTAGTTTGAACTGAATTAGCTCATGATCACTTGAGCCAAGATTGTCCCCTACAATCATTTTTTCTATGAGGTCCTCGCTACTCACCAAAATTAAATCTAAAATGGCATCCCCTCTAGTCGGTTCAGCAACTACTTGATGAAGAAATCCATCAGCTATTGCATCTAGGAAAATCTGAGCCCTATTATTATTACTAGTACTGGTCCTCCAGTCTATATCTGGGAAGTTAAAGTCTCCCATGATCACGCAGTTTCCATTAGTATTTACTTTATTAAAGACATTAAAAAGGGCTGTTTTTTGCTGTTTGGCCTCGCTCACATTTTGTACCCTATTAGGCACAGTCATTCTACAGCCAGTAAAACCTATTAGACTAGTATCCACACCGCCCTCGCTCCTTATATACATTCTCCTATCCACGGCTGTATCCTTTCTTACTTCATCTTCTTCCCTCTCAATGCTAAAATCTGGCGTGGAGATTTCCTGGACATCTCCCAACCATCTCCCCCTAATTCCTAGTTTAAAGCTCTCTTTATCAGTTGTGCCAGCCTTGATCCTAGAAGTTTATTTCCTTCCCTACTCAGATGAAGTCCATCCCGAGAGAACTGTCCTCTGTCTGTGAATGCCTCCCAGTGGCCATACATCCCAAAGCCCTCCTTATAGCACCACTGCCTAAGCCATCTGTTGACAGTCATAATCTTGTCACACCTTTGTTGCCCTTCTCTAGGAACAGGAAGGTTCCCGCTAAAGATCCCCTGAGCCTCAATTTCCTTAAGCGTCTTCCCCAGCCTAGCATAGTCTCCCTTAATACTTCCCAGCGAGAATCTAGCCGTATCATTTGTTCCCACATGAAGGATAATTAGGGGATTCTTTCCCGCTCCCTTTAGGATCCTTTTCAACCTCAGGTCTACATCCCGTATCTTAGCACCCGGAAGACAGCACACCCTTCTATTCCCTGGATCAGCTCTAGTTACAGGCCTGTCTATTCTTCTCAATAAAGAGTCCCCGATCACATAGACCTGCCTTTTCCTGGTGACGGTGCTATTCTCCAGTCTCTCCCTTGTTCCCTCTGGCAGCAAGTTCTTTCCATTCCTATTTTCCCTTATAATCCTCTTCAACCCATCCTGTATCCTCCTGGGGCTCATATTTGGTGTAGTCTCCCTTGACTCTTCCGCTTTTCCTATAGGACTAGCCTCTCTTCTCTTCTTCCTTACCCTTCCACCTTCAACAAGTACCTGCTAAGCCCCTTCTTCATTTTCCAACTCTGCAAACCTATTCCTAAGCTCTATTTCTCCTTCACTAGCCCATCTTTTCCTCTGCCTGGTTCTTTTAGTCATATGCTTCCACTGATCACTTTCCTCACCCAGTCTCCCCTCAAAATTCCCCAGCCCTGCTTCCATCCGTGAGTCTGAGCTTTTCCCTTCAGATACCTCATATCTTTGCTCCATCATCTGCTCAAACCCCTTCCTAAACTCAACGAGACTTTCCACCTGCATCTCCAAACCTCAGATCTTTTCCTCCATCAGCTCTATCAGACGGCATTTCATGCAGAAAAAACTCTTACCGGTTCCCCCCTCCAGGATCATGTACATACCACAGCTTCCACATCCAGTCATCCTCAATGTGTCTTCCACTACAGGAGTCACTCCCACAGCTGCCTCTGTATCTGTCATCGCCTTCCCACCTAAATCCTGTTAATCTGGGAAACACAAACCACACCAAAACACCACCACCCACAGTAAAAGCAAACCCCAAACAAGCACCACAATACAAACTCCCTTTTCAGACTCCCCTGTTTAGAGCTCTGTTTGCTAGCTCCTGTGCCACTGCAGCTGTCTGAAAGATGTCTGTAACTAGAAAGGAAAGACTCTATAATTTCAAGCATATAACCCATCATGCAGCAACAAAGCTTAAGATAACATTGCAGTTTTCTCAAAACATGCACACTTTTGAAAGCCTGGCTGTTCAATGTTAAGGCAAGGCTTTACGAAAAAGCCCTAAACAGTCCTATCCCCAAGGTGAACGATGCCTTTGAAAATAAGGGCTTGATCCTGAATCCCTTGTGCAGCCAAAGTTCCCATTGACTTCAGCTGAGTGAAAGTTCTGTGTGCAAAAGTTCTGTAGGATCATATTGTCTTGTACGTATGAAAAAGTACTGCAGAGCACTTTGGAATTCATTTATGCATGAGTAACTTTATGCCTGTGTGTGTGAGACCCATGGGTCAGGGTGTGTTATGTCCCCCTCATGGCCAATCCAAAGAGGATATGAGCCTGTAACAGAGCCTGGCTCTTTAGCTCATGCTTTTACCTCCAGACTCCCCTATTCAACTCCCAGCATGTCATGTCAACCAAGACTGTGGCCATTACATATGTGGGCGGCCTGCTGCTCTACAGCTTCAGCTAAAGAGCCAGTGTCCCTAGCTGGGGCAGGACCATGTACACACACTGACCAATGGATTACCTGCTTCTTCTGGACAAAGGAATCTCACCCTGACCTTCTGAGGTTCAGAGAAGCGCAAATCTCAGACAAGTCAGCCCTTCTGTCATGAGCAACATTTCAACCAGTGAATTGATCCTGGGACATCCAGAGCTGAACACATAAGCCAAAGAACCAAGTTCTATAGCTGGGGCTGTAAGAAACCCAGATCTGTAGATCAGGCACAGAGCAGGACATGTAACAAACACAGGTTCTGTTGAAGGTGTGATTGCAGCTGGGATAGGCATACCCTCACTATCTTTAATCTAGCTAGCATGGCTAACATTGACACAGCTGCATGAATCCAGGCACAGGCTAACAATGCAACTATGTACCTAAGGCAATGAAGCCCATGTTGCCATGTATGTTACGTTCAGCTGTGCGAGCAAGTATGCCTACCTGAGCTGCAATCACACCTGCAGTTGCCCTGTAGACATACCCACAGTCCCATGGGTTATGTTAATTACAAGCTCAGGTCCAAAATGGAAGTGTTTTCATTTAATAAAAAAAATGTAATCATTTGTTCATTATTGGCCCGGACCAACAGCCACTGAAACCAGTTAAAAAACTCCCACTGATTTCAAGAAGCTTTGAGTCAGGCCACCCATATCCCCAAAATTGACCGAGAAACTCTAAGGGAGTTTTATTTTGCTGGCCAATGAGGACTGTACTTTTGACTAAACTTGGATATTGAACTATTCACACATTAATTAAGACCTGACTTTCGGAGGTGCTGAGCAACCACAAGTCAAATTGTAGTTAGGCCTTGGCTGTAGTTTACACATACATAATAAAGTCCACATGGCTGATGTACTCCTTAAAAATCAGACCTCAAACCTTGGGGATAGGACTGTTTAGGGCTTTTTCGTAAAGCCTTGCCTTAACATTGAATAGCCAGGCTTTCAAAAGTGTGCATGTTTTGAGAAAACTGCAATGTTATCTTAAGCTTTGTTGCTGCATGATGGGTTATATGCTTGAAATGATAGAGTCTTTCCTTTCTAGCTACAGGTTAATGAAATTTTTTGCATGGGATCTCTCTTTTATCTGGGAGAATTTAATTAATGCTGAAAGTAGTGTAGGCAAAATATAGCATGGTTATTTGATTGTAATTTTGCTTGGGAAGAATATGCTATATTGAGTTATTTGGCTAGTTTTCCTTGTAGTTAATATGAATCCTTTCATCTTACGCAAATGAAAATAATCAAGCTCGTGTATACTCATTACAGGAGAAAAAAAGTGCCAATGTAAAATTACTTTCAAATTATTGTAGAAGTTCACTAATTCTCACTTGTCCAATCTGCTACCCTGATAAATCTCACCCATCTTCTCAGCAAAGATTAAATACCAGTAGCAGAATACCGTAAAGAAGTTTCATGTTACTAAGCCTTCACCATGTGAATGAGTCTTGCAGTCATGAATGCAAATTCATGGGGCGCTACTCTATAACTGCCCAATGCACAATAATACCATGAACTCTTCAAAACCATGAAGGAGAATCATCTAACCATAGAAAGCTGCAGGAATAACTCACACCAGATCTGTTACTGTTAATAAAATCTGTGTGTGTGTAACTCCTCCGTGCTATGTAGAATCCTTTGCACAAAACTGGTCTCATCCTGTTACCTCATGGGACATGTAGTTTCATTTAGATATTTAGACCCAGATTCGTGCATATGTTCTGGCTGTTTTGTGGCAAAGCAAGACAACTTTAACCCTTGAATCACTGCATGGTTAAGCTAAGTTAGCAGCTGCTTTGCATCCTTGGAGCAGTGCAAATAGAATATCAATGAAACTAGTCCTTAGTTTCCTGCAGTATTTCTTCCCCCAGTTTTTGTCCTTCCCATAAAATTTATACCTAAAGTAAGGTCAGATCTACATTACAGATTTGTGCTAGCATAGCTGTCAGTTAGGGGTGTGAATAGGTATGATCCCTAACCAACAATTGTGCTGGCAGAAATCCATATTGTAAAAAGCACAGCTTGGCCGGGACAGTTGTATGCATAGCGGGCATACCTTTCTTATATAGTATACCTGGGTTCCTGTACTAGTAAAGCACTCTGAGTGTAGACATGGTCTAACACTCATCTGTATATTGGGAGGTTAATTGCCATAGAGTGTCTAGTGCCAGGTGTGCCTCTAGTTTTGAAAAAATATTCAGATTTTTTTCCCCTCCATCAATTACAACAGGGTCTGAGTTTGGAGCAAATTATGTTGGTAAGAGTTTTTGCATTTGGGCGTAGTTCTTCTGTTTCATTTATATAGGCTGTTCTACTCGGGGAAAAAGAGGACTGAGGAATAACAGAAATGGTCTTAGAATTGTAGTTAAAATGTAACAATAAGTGGAAAGAGTAGGTGCACCAGAAAAATATTAAGGGCCCGATGGTACAGACACGTATTCACATGGTTTTGCCACAGAAGTAGCTCCAAGAAGCCAATGGAAATTCTCATGGTAACAAGCATTTTGCCCAGAAGTAACTATTTGCCGATCAGGTCTTAATTCCTCAATCTGCTATTCCCTAAAGTACAGGCAAATTCTAGAGACTGGGTGAGAAATTTGACCAAAAAAATACTTTTGTAATGACAGTCTCCTACAACAGAGTCAGTAATGTCAGTCTAAAGCAGGCAGAAGAGAGAAGAGTGGTAACCAGGAATAACAAGAATGGGCGTCATGTTTCTACTGAATTAGGACAACCGCACCAAAAGGCCACAGTCGTGCTTGGGCAGTGGTTAGGGAGTGGGAAGGTTCTTATTTTATTCCAAATGGTTTGCCCTTCCTTAATGTAAACCAGACAACAATGTGTTGAACCATTAAAAGTCAAGGTGCTCAGAGTAAGATGCATGCAGCTGGAGAAAGCCATGGAGCCGAGGGATTGTTGCAATGTGTCCTGGAGAGAACCAAAGGCTAAGAATTTGGTGCAAAGCAGTGCATCGCCAGCAGAGATTGCCTGATGGATGCGCAAGAGGAGTTAGACCTTCAAATTAAGATGAAACAAAATAATATTATGGAAAAGAACAACACAGAAGTTGGTCATCTGACCCTGGATGGTTCTTGAGGTTATAAAAATAGAGACTACAGCCACTGCACTTATACTACACAGTGTCGTTTAAATTAAAGTCACTTCCCTATTCAACTTCCCTAGATAAACATTAGCTGGCCTGGCATTCACTTTGAAATTTGAATCTAAGAAATGGAAATCCTGAGCTGTCAATGATCAGCCTTTGTTCGGATTGCCAGGCCCCTCCCACAGAGCAGAACTCAACTGCAAGGGTGTGGGCAATGTCACATGAAACAGCCACATCTGCTTGTATTTCATCACAAAAACGTTCCAGTTCAATTTCAGCCTGACCTTGAAATTCACAAGCTCAAGCAAAAAAAGGAAAATAACCAAAAGCAGCTCCAAAGTAAGCAGAGACTAAAACAAGCTGTAACCACATGGTGCAGAAAGAATTAAAACAAAATGAGTAACACGTCAAAGCATACAGTCTACTGCACAGTTTCAGCTAGGGTGGAAAGGCCTGGACTACCCTAGGATATTAGGTTGGCGTAACCACGTTGATCAGGGGGTGTGAAAAATCCACACCCCAAAGCAAAGCGTTAAACTGACCTAGCCCCCAGTGTAGACAGTACTAGGCTGACGGGAGAATTCTAAGCCTCACTACTGCCTCTCAGGAAGATGAACGATCTACGCTGATGGGAGAACACCCTCCCATCGGTGTAGGTAACATCTTCATTGCCAGTGGTGAACTGTGGTGGTTTATGTGTAGACAAGCCCTAAGTAATGCAAAAGTACTGAGCTATTCTACTTACCTGCTACCTAATCCAACCTGTACACTACATATGGGACACAATCTTGGGAGTTATTTGAGAAATAAAGGTTAAAATTCCTCTTATTCAGGAATTTAATGACTCCTTGATGACAATATTCAGGTAAACTTTGCTTTCCAAATTTCCCACAGAACACAACTAGAAAATGCTAGATAATTATTATTCACTAAAGGCTATGGGTCAGATCCTCAGCTGCTGCAACCTGGCCTGTGTCCAGTGGATCTGACCCAGGGGCCTCCTCACATGAGGGAGACAAGCAGTACATATTTATGTGAAAAAAAGCAACCCTCTTCTAGTACAGGAGTTTCCAGTTTGTGCAATTACAATGGGCCAAATCCTTCTTTCATTCAAACTAGTAGTACCACTGATTTGAGATGGATGCCTCACATGTGTACATTTAAGCATGTGTCACAGTGGAGAATTGGGGCTTCCCCAAACCTTTTACATTTTCAAAGTAGCGTGTGACTGTGAACACATTCGGCTTCACAACATCCTCTGGTAGTTATGCAAGTATCATTTTTACGATTTATAGATTAACAAAAGTAGAGAAGAGATTTTAAGCGATTTACCCAAGGCCATACAATGTGTCAATGGCAGGGTTGGGATTAGAACTAGGGTGACTATATGTCCTGATTTTATAGGGACAGTCCCAATATTTGGGGCTTTGTCTTATATAGGTGCCTATTACCCCCCACAGCCTGTCCCGATTTTTCACCCTTGCTATCTGGTCACCCTAATTAGAACTCAGCAGCTTTCAGCTCCAAGTTCCAAATTTCTACTGTGCAATCTAAAAATATACCGTTGTGTAAATATTGGAACATATTTCAAGTGGGCTAAGGCCCTGTTTGTGGCCACAGTGCACTCAGAAAATGTAATGCAGGTGCAAAAAGTATATGAAAGGGGAGGCACCTTTCTGACAATGTACCCCGTTATCTCAGAATGACAGTCAGTCAGCAAGCATGTGATTTTTATGTTTATTTATTTACATAAGCAGATGTGAGAAGTGGTGTATATCACAGATGTCATCTAGTCCACCCTCTGCAAAATACAGGATTATCCATCCCTACTGAATGTTCATTAGTACTTTACCCAACCTGCTTTTTAAAATCTCCAGTGATGGCTTTTATACAAGTAGACTGTTTTATATACCAAATTTTCCATTAGCCATTATAGATCTGACTATTGGTAAACATATATTATCCAGCACTTTTATAAACCTAATCACAGTGTTGCAGTCCCCTCTTACTAGTTCCTTTTCCTCTTCAGTGTCTACACTCTACAGCGATATCATGATATATCATGCCACCTCTTATTGCTTTCTCTTATATTCCATATGCCAGCAAAACTCCCACTGCCTTAATGGCAGGTTGGTCGTTTCTCGAGCTAAGTCTACTGAGTGGAATCCTCACCCTAGTGAAGGCAATGGTAAAACTCCCATTGACTTCAATGGGACCAAGATTTTGCTGACTTAATTTGCCTGTGTTAGTTGTATTTATATTAGAGCTGGCCCCAAATCAAAAATCAGACCCAAGCTCCTTGGAGGAGGGACCCAAATTGTTCTGTAATTACAATTTTCATTGGGTTGGATCCTACGCCCGTTGAAGTCAATGGAAAAGCTCCCGTTAAATTCAGTTGTGCAAGATCAGACCCATAGTGAGTTATTACACCACTGGTCTCACTAGTCCCATTTCTAATAAAGTTTTCATTGGAATGATTAAGATGTAACTATATCAGCAAGTTTTATGTCCAGGTTTTATTTTATGCAGAAATTCAGACAGATGGGGAGCGCTACACTCTCTTCATTTGAGGAATCTAACTCTCTACTTGTTTCCTAATAAAAAGTTTACAGTCTCTTCTAATAACTGTTCTTGGGGAAACATGTGTAGCACTGACCATGTTCTGGGAACCAGCGATCCTTCCAGAGAATTACACTGTGGTTTTTAAAATTGTTCTTGTTGAGCTTTTTCCTTTTCCCTTTAATCCACACTGAGTGTTGCCTGAATAGGAACCGCAAGGTCTGTCCCTTCCTATGTCCAGGATCCAATAATCACCTTTTAATAGGTACTTTATAGAACATAAGAATCTGGGATGATGTGTTCATTAACTAAAGCAATGAGGCTGCAGCAAGCAAACAAACCTGCTCTGATTCTGAAGTCCAGTCCAAACACAGTGATTTCTCTTTCCTGTTTCAGTTACTACAGTGCTGTCTGAACTTTTGAACTGTCCTACTGAGTCACTTTCATTCAGCAAATTATCTACGGTATCCTACCTGAAAACAAACACAAATATGCAAAATTAATCCCCTCTGTAACTCCACTGATTTCAATGGAGCTACAGCTGAAACAAATTCCATCTGCTGTCTTAATCTGTGTTCTGTGCAATACTGCTGAGTTTGCATGGTCTTTGCCTTGTTCCCAAGCCAGTGTAGAACATAAATGCTAACCATTCTTAATCATTCCTGGTTGACTAAGAGTTCACTTTAAAGTTGGAAAATTACAAGTCTTACTTTGAAAAATATTAGGGTCTGCACAACATTAAAAGAAATGCCTAGCCCATGATTCTACTACATTTTAAAGCTGTCCATCAAAACCAGTTTCTTGGATTTCCAACCTTCTCAGTACCAAATATGAAATAGCCATTCTGCTTCAAGATATATTTAATTCCTACTACCGGGCCCTGCCCTCATTTGCACCCCTTTAACTGTACTGAAGCCATGAGAGTGGCTTGGCTGGGCTAAGGGCAACATTTAGACCCTTCTGTGTAATTTCAAAATCAGCCTATTGCTCAAACAAATGTTTTAGTGCTGGATATCAAATCGCCTTTGTAAATATGCGAGCACACAGGTGAAAATGCAAAGTGTCACAGTGCATTTGAAAGCCTTCACATGAAAAGATATGCCTTTTAAAGCAGTCAAGTCTGTCCATCCCCCACCATAAAGCTTATTCCTTTTTATTTATTTATTTTTCATCCCACAACTTTGTCCACCATGTTTTGCAGTTGAGATTTGTGACAGTGATTGGCAGAGGCTAAACAACAGCGATATGCCATGGAAGCCCAAATTTTGGCTTTAGCTTTGGGTTGGGTTTTGTTCAGGTTTGTTTTTTCAAAGAGAAAAAGACACTTGCATCTGACAGCTGTCCATAAAAACTGCAATGTACAAGTGGTATAATATAAACTACAGAGAGCCCAAAAGTACCTCTGGAAAAAAAGAAAAATGAGCTTGTTAGAACATTCTGTATTACAGCTGTTTCCCTTGACAGTTTTCTGTACCCTAATATGCTCAACAAATTGGCAACCTGTCCTTATATATTTGCATCAGGATTCCCTTAAGGGAAATGTCTATATTATTCTGTTTTGTATAAAGAAAGCAGTTTGATATGACAGGTAGGTCAAGTGTTTCTTTAATAAAGCATATGGGTAGCAAGAAAGAAATAGGATATTGTCAGTGACTTGACAAATAGGTAGATTTGCTCCCCTTGGGTATAGCCAAAGCTACTAGATAAATCACCCTTGTTATTTTGATTTAACCCCTTCATTGCTGAATGGATATTTTTTTCCCTAAAAGTGCAGGCGGCAGCAAGTAGTGGACTAAAGGTTTCCTTATAAATTCTGTAGTATGGGCTGTTGAGCCTAAATAGGTTTAGGTTTTAATCGACTGACGTAGGACAAATCTTTATCAAAGTGTTTAAATTGTTGTATATTATATATACATGCATTATCCATACACAAACACACATAGGGACATGTGCACACAAGCGTCTGTATGTGTATGTGTGTGTGTGACATGTGATATATACAACCTCCATAGCCAAGATGGTGCCTCTCTCACTGAGATACCACCACAGTGTCATTCAGTGAAGGCACCTGAAATAGGGCCACCTGGGAATGAAAGAGATGGAGCTTATGGTAGGCTGTTCTCTGTTTATGTTAATGATGCCCTGCCAGGCCCATCTGGGTTGTAGGTGATGAGTTGGGTTGGGTAGCAACGATGCAGGGCTCCAGTATGGAGTCTGTGAATGGATTAAATGAAATGTTGGTATATCTGTGCTGTTGATGGAATATTTCACTGATGAGTAATTGATGTGCATTGTGGATTGTAAATTGTTTGTTTATTTGCATATTATTAAAAGATTGTCAAAGGCACCTGGAGCTTTGTCTGGATGCACTTCTATTGCAGAGTTGGAAAAATCAAAATAAATACATCGAGGGTATGTGTCCAAATTCTGGCAGGTACCTCAACTAGATGTAAAAACAACGAGGAGTCGTTGTGGCACCTTAGAGACTAACAAATTTATCTGGGCATAAGCTTTCGTGGGCTAAAACCCACTTTATCAGATGCATGGAGTGGAAAATTAGGTTTAGGTGTATTGCCCACCAAATGGAAACTCATATATGTTGCAAAAGCAGCATTAATTTAAAGCCATGGGTCAGATCCTAGCCTTTGCCTCTGTCCCAAAAACATAAGGCTAACAGGGCAACAGGGTAATTCCCAAGTCATGTGAAGCCAGTTGTACCCCACCCACTGCCCCGTTCCAAGGGTTCTACATTCTCCAGCTACGTTCTCCCGCTCATCAGCCAGCAGAGTGCTCTATAGGGATCCTCTCTAGTCAGCATATCGTAAAGCAGCCCTAAGGCTTCTCTGGGCTATGCCATGGGGCCGTTCAAATGACAAAGCTACCCAAGTGACAAAGCATCAGTTATAAAAATCCTCCCTTTTCCCCAACCAGTAACTGATTAACAGGTGAATCAACTATGTAACACTCATTATTCTGCCTTCTTCATACACAGAGCTCCCATAGCTATTGAAGTTAATGGCAAAATTCCTATTAACTTCCATGATGTATCTCTTTGCATAAGTGCACGGTGCTGTTCATGCCCACAAGGAGAATACAGAGAATAGAAAGTTTACTTTGGTTGCAAAGAATCTCCAGGAAAAGCATTCAGCTAGTGCCATTCAACTGATGTCAAAGGGAACCATCAATTCATGCAGAGGTGGCACTCAATGAGAGTTACTCTTTTTATGAACGTATTCTAATGACTTTGCTTCATAGTGGAAGGTTTAAAATAATATTGTTTAAAGGTGAAGGCAGACCAAATTTCCACAGAGACATGTTTGAATTCTGTCCCCATGCAGCACAGAATCCTTTCAGGAGGAGAGGCTAACACAACAGAACAAATCTAGGGGTAAAGTAATTGTGCTAGCGTCTTCTGATCAAGACCTTAAAAACTGAGGTCCTTTTCCCCCCCACCTCCCATGTATGCTTGTGGGAGAGGGGTTGGTCTCCTTCCTTTGAAGAATCAAAGTTGGCCATGGCTGGAGATGGAACACTGCTCTGAGGTGGGCCAGTGCCTTGAGGTGGCATTGAGCATTCTCTCTCTCGGGTGTGTGGCTGGCTGGTTCTCACTCACACACTCAGGGTCTAACTGATTGCCAGTGTGTGGTGGGGAAGCAATTTTCCCCCAGGTCAGACTAGCAGTGACCTTGGGGTTTTTTCACCTTCCTATGCAGTGCGAGGTGCGGGTCACTTTCCAGGATCACATGGTTATTATATCTCACTTAATCAATCAGTCCCTGCCATCACAGGGGCCCCAGGCATTTTGTGCACCTTGGTCCCTTCTGCCCATGGCACATAATGCTCTGGTCTCCTTCAGGATGTAATAATTTGGTGGGTGCTGTTGATGACCTGTGATACACAGGAGGTCATACCAGGTGATCTGGTGGTCCCTTCTGGCACTGAACTGAACTGAACTGTATGACTCTATGGTAGTAAGGCACCCATGGCACTGTTTATAAGAATAGGCCATTGGCCATTGGCCAAAGCGTTAAGCCTGGCCAAAGCGTTTCCCTCCCTCCCCTTCGGTGCAGAATGTTTCTATATGGGGCATTCACTAGACTGTGAACTCAACTCAAAATTGCTGCTTTTCTGTGGTGAGTGAACTGAGTCCTATATATGTGCGTGGATCCTAATTCCCCATTGCTCTGCATCTTGTGCAGTCCTTTACACTAGTGCTAAGTAGGTGTCAAACCCTACCGTTCTGCTTTAGTGGCATTTTCCACTTTGCACTGGTGTGAATGATGTCCCAATATGCATAGCAATGGTGAATAAGGCCCACAGCTTGTAAAGTTCTTCGAAGTATTTTGGGGTGAAAATATGAAATGTATTATTGACTATTAATTATTATTGCAGTGGTACTTAGAGATGATGAAGGTCATTATTTTATTATGGAGGTGCCAGATGAAGATTATGGGCCAATTTGTCTCAAGGTGAGCACTTTTGCCGCTGAAGGAATCTGGATTTGTGCACAACAACTAGTTGCATGTGCAGCATTGGTTTGTGCATGCAGACGTACAAGTTGCTCTCACCTTGGGCAATTGGACCCACTATGTCCAGAAGGCAGTGGAGAGGTTAAGTAGGGTCTGACTATGAATTCCCCTTATTTTCTAAAGACAATTTTTGGAAGCAGTGTGTCTGATCTGACAAGATGCACCATGATGTGTGCTCCTCGGCCTGTGACAGCTACTCACGTAAATACATTTGACTAGAGTTTTCAAAGTGTGGATTAGATAAATATTTTTAGGGACTTTTTAAAATACAGATTATTCCCCCACATTAGCTTTAAGGGCCCTTTGAAGCTGTTAGGGTCTATTGTGTAAACATGTGGTACAGAACATTTGTTCAGCTCTTATTAATTTCCCAGTAGACCGGAGTTTACAACTCTACAGTAAAAATTCCCTCAGAGCTGCAACTTGGCAGAGAGATTCACAGCCTGAGAGGGAATTCTCTTCTGAAATCTGAATAAAGAATTAAAGATACAAGTCATTTTAACCTCATGCCAATAAAAAAAATGATAATCGCTATAGAAATTTCTGATCTCCTTGTGCCCAAAGAAAACACAGCAGGTTTTTAAAATATCAGATTTCTTGGGCACTTTGGACTCCATTTTTGGAATCTCTCATGTCATGTGCCTATCCAACCAGTGCAAATTAAAACTAAGATTCTACGCTGGTGCAATGGGGAAAGAGGATGTAAAGGAGCTTTCCCGTCTCACCTCCTACCAACCACAACCCTGAAGCTATAAGACATGATTTCTCCCAGCATTCAAGATGCAACCGGAGAATAGTGTTTAGATACTCTGTGTTTAGAATGTGTTTAGTGTTTAGATACTATGGTGATGTACTATATTGAAACATCTGGGTAGATGTATCAATGAGAAGGTGGATGAATAGGAGAGACAGCCAGAGAGACACAAAGTGAGAGAGAGAGATGGTGTATTTGTCTGACTGTCAAAGGTTTCTCTCATCAATATCATTCAAAAGTGATCCACTCTGAACCTTCAGCATGCAGTAGCATAATCAATGCTTCCTTCTCTTTGTTGTGTTATACTTGCTTTGATGTTTTATGATAAATGCTTCAATAATGCCAGATTTTTGAGAGGATTTAACATGAGCCAATTTTGGACCAATTCTAAGTTACTTTCCAGTTCTTTTACCCATTGTTAAAGTCAAAAGCATTGGCTTAAAATATCTTATTAGTTAACATTTTAACATAGCATTGCCTTTCCAGCACATTAACCTAATTTACACCTGCCCGGCTGCTAATATCAGCATACTTTCCTGCCTTGGTTACTTGCCACCAAGCACATTTTTCTCCTACTTGTAACTAGCAGCTTTGTATTTTCTTTTATTCATTCTAGATGCAGAGTGCAGACTGTATTCTTCTGGTTTGTGAAAGTCACTCCTTTTCCCCATAGATGGTAGTATGCGGAGTTTGGCAGAGCTTGTTGTGTTTTCCTTATTAAGCAATATATAAGGATAGCAAATAGAAGAGCTGTTGTCTGTTCTGGGTTGCAAAAATCAGAGAAGTCAAAAAAGAAGACGATGTAAAGCCATACTCCAGCTGTGGCTTGACTACTATCTTCAGTCCTTCTCATACATAGTAACTCAGATAACTGGTGTAAATAGCTGGTCCCTTCAGAGACGTAAAATAGGAAAAATTATTACAATGCCAGAAAACCAGAGTAACGCAGCAGTGAATCTGTCCCACATAGTCTGTTTAATTATTACTTGTGTTACTATAACATCTCTCCTTGTTTAAAGCAAAATAATGTTTTCTAATCTAATTTACAAGAAGGGAAGATGGACCAACGTGGTATAAATAAGTGAACATCATGCAGCCTGAGCTGTCTCTCTTTCTCAAACTCCAGATGTCATGATACCTACAGACAGATATCTAGATGCCTGGATGCAATCTCTGAGAGGTCTTATGATTTATTAAGAGCACTGAATTTGTTAACTAAATTTGTTAGTCTCTAAGGTGCCACAAGTACTCCTTTTCTTTTTATTAAGAGCACTGTTGCTGTTGTTTATGGTACCAATGTCCCATTTAGGCAGGAGTCATCTCTCTGTCAAGCAGTAGCAGATGTCTGCAGGGGCTGCTTCGCAATGCAGAAGAATCAGTGATGCAGAATCTGGGTATATTCTAGGTATAACTTGTTTTAATTATACTCATACACCAGTCTTGAAATGAGGCGGTCAAATGGTAAGCAGGACAATCCTTTCTGTCAGGAATGTCAGTCCAACATCAGTGCCCAGTTCCCCAGGAGCAATTCTGCCTCAAGAATGAACTCGAATCATAGCCCAAGAAAGTGAGTAACCGGTCTGCTGCTCACACAGTTCCCTCTCTCCTAAAGCTGCCTCTACCCTAAACGTAGCATAACCCTAACCCAAAATTAAAAGCAATGTAGAATGTCCTCCCAAGAGTCAAAGCTTGCTCACACATGAAAGGCTATATGTAACAGCACCACCTAGTGACGCCTGCCATAATGCTATCTTTACCCTTGTAACTCATTTTATCAGCCTTGCCAAAGGTTTTTAGCTAGTTTTCATGAATGTGTTTTCTCCATAAACCAACTTTATTTCAATTTTTCCTCCAGTGGGTGTTTTGGGAGCTTTTAAATAGTGTTTAGACCTGGTCAGAAAATGGTAAATATTTTCCATTAATATTTTCCAAAGAAACAAACATTCAATTTTTTCACAAAAAATGAAAATTGAATTCCTGTATACTAGTTTTTTGGTATTTCAACATTGTATACTGAAAATTGGGGGGTTGATTTTCAATGAAAAACCAGAACATTTGTAAATGACAGGAACATTTTCCCACCACATTTTTAGTTTAGATAAAAGGCCATTTTTACATCAAAAAATTTTTTTGATTGAAAACTTTCAAGCAGTTCTAGTAGTATTTGTTTCACTCAACTTGGACAATGAAATCACTGCTCAGTTTCACTGCGGTTTCTGGTCAGTTTCATTCTTTGTTTCTCATCCACTAACACAATGATGATGTTGTTGTTGTTATTGATTATTTATTTATTTATTTATTTCGGTTGATTATTTGTATTATCATGGCGTGTAGTAGCCTCAGTCCTGGATCAGGACCCCATTGTACTAGATGCTCTACAAATATGTAATGATTCACAAGGCTTCAGGGGCATTTTTCAAATCTAAAGGTAACCAGTTTTAAGATATTTTTAATGTATTTAGAACATTTCTATTTAGACTGTTTTGCAAAATCTTCTGTCTCTCTCTCTCTCTTTGACCCCTCTCCTCCCCTCCTTGTCCCATGTCTTAAACCTACATTTTAACCTGAACTGAGCTGACATAGTCCCTTTAATGTTGTTTTTTAAAATATGTTTAATGGTGCTGAAAGCTAAGGAAGCTCAAATATAATTCCAAAAGCCTGAACCCACCAGAATATGAACGCTAACATTCTTATAAAAGGTCTAAAATGGTTAGAGGTTTTGAGGAAACCTTGGTGTTCATTAACAAAATCAGAAATGTTATCAGGGAGGAGAAAATGAGCTTTGTCATTTGGCATCTTGACTACCATTCAGTGTTCCTTTCTTCTGCACTCAGAAAACCTGTTTCCAATAGGAGCACCAGTTGGTGCAAGGGAGGAGGGGGGATTGACAATCGTTATTCAGCTCACATAAATGATACGCACACTCCCACGTACTCAGGGGAAAAAGACAGTGAATAAACAGATTCATGGATGAAGGAAGAGAAAGAGGATATTCCTCTGACCGGTATGGGACAGGCATGTGAATTGTTATAGGACCTTACATGTTCAAAACAACCTTCAAACAATAACTGGTTAGCCCTTGCAAGGCCTCAGCAAGGAAAGTAAGTGTTATCTCAGTTTTACAGATGAGAGAATAGGCAGAGCCAGGATCAGATCTCAGGAGCTCCTGGCTTGCAGACCTCACTCAGTCCATTAGACAATGCTGCCTCTCACAGGGCTTATTGAAGTCAATGCGAAGATTCCCTTTGACTCCTGTGGGCTTTGGATCAGGCCCATGCACAGCGCTATCAGCTGGGAAAGTGTGCCAGTCATGCACATTTTGGAAGTGCTCAGATGAGCACTCAGGAGCACAGTCACAAAAGGTGAAAGGACGTCCCTCAAATCCCCTTGCTGTATCCTGTAAATATATTGCAGCCATAGGGCACTCTGGGATCACCCCATTTATCCTGACTTGAAAGGACAGGAGCAAATGCTTCTGAATAGCCAAGAGAATACTGGAGAAAATGTAACCGTTTGCATACAAGAAAACTACAGCAATTTGGCTAATTGTAGGAATGAAAACGTCTTTATAGAATGATGTCTCTGAGTAGATGGGTCAGTTTCAGGTGTCTGTAGTTTTAAATAGAAATAGTCTCTTCCTTCTCCTCACTCTGGCATTAGATTCTACTTAAGGCAGAAAAATTCAGCTGTCTTTGGTGGTGGCTTGTACTTTATTATTCACACAGCACTATTGCCACTTTTGTTAAATGTTTGCTATTTGCATGGAAGTTACCTGCCGATTCTTCCTCACAAGAGAAGAAATACTAGTGGTTTCTATAAATAATATTCTCTGCTCTTCCACCTCAGGATGGTGGGAGTGTGGTTTGTTTCATTTAGTACCAAACCCACCCCTGCCACAGCAGGGCTTTAGTGTAAGTGGAGAAAAGCCAAACCAACAACAGCAAAAATAGTCTTCCTGGACATGTGACATCAGCACAGAACTAGCATTGTTAGAAATTTTTTTCCCCCAGGAGGCAGGATTTAGTACAATATCAGAGGACTCCTACCTGTATCCCTTTGGGTCAATGCAGGGTGCTTACATGGCCAAATCATAGTGCATCTTCCTCCCATCCCTCTTGGAGATTCACTATTGGTTTACACTTTTCTGTAAATAGATGTGCCATGTACATTACTAGGGCCCTACCAAATTCAAGGCCATGAAAAACATGTCATGAACCGTGAAATCCATTCTCCCCCCACAAAATCTGATCTTTTGTTTGCTTTTACCCTATACTATACAGATTTCACAGGAGAGACCAGTATTTTTCAAACTGGGAGTCCTGATCCAAAAGGGAGTTACGGGGGGGGTCACAAAATTATTTTAGGGGGGTTGTGGTATTGCCACCCTTACTTCTGCGCTGCCTTCAAAGCTGGGTGGCCAGAGAGTGGCAGCTGTTGGCCGGGTGCCCAGCTATGAAGGCAGCACCCCACCAACAGCGGCACAGATGTAAGAGTGGCAATACCATACCATGCCACCCTTACTTCTGCACTGCTGCTGGCGGCGACTCTGCGTTCAGAGCTGGGCTCCCAGCCACCAGCCACCGCTCTCCAGCTGCCCAGCTCTGAAGGCAGGCCCGCCACCAGCAGCAGCACCAAAGTTAGAGAAGCAGTACCACAACTCCCCCTACAATAATCTTATGACCTCCATCTTCCCCCCCTACCCTAGCTCCTTTTTGGGTCAAGACCCCTACAATTACAACACTGTGAAATTTCAGATTTAAGTAGCTGAAATCATGAAATTTATGATTTTTTAAATTTGGTAGGGCCCTATACATTACAGACCAATCACCATATGCATATTCTGAATGAGAACCTCAGTGCACATACATTATCTCTCTGCAGTGAATCTGAATTAATAGCACATATCTGCTATCAAGGCTATTTTGCATCAATAGGCTTTTACCAAAACCAGGACAGCATCTGTGCAGCATGAATGGGACCCTACATGGGTGCAGAGATCTTTCAACACAGATCAGATTGCAGGATTGGGGCCTTTTTTGCCTACAGACTGTACTGAGCACTATGAAATTTAGTATATTTAGCATGGGATACTTACACAAACTAGAAACATCCTGTCTTGCTTGCAGCCAGTCTGGATAAATTGGCACCCAGCCTCTATGAGTATTTCCTGTACCTACTGTTTTTCTAGTGAGTTACTTCTATAGCTGTGCAAAATCCCAAATTTTCATTACATGGAATTTCACTTTCCCATTTTCAAGCTTTGTTTTGTGCATCATTTCACATCCCTCATATTTTGCTTTTTTTTCCCCCCCTAGAACTAACAAAAACCTCTGATGGTTGTTGGTTTTTTACATCTACATTTCCACGGTGTTTTAGAGGGGAAACTTTATTTGCTAAGGTTTCTTTTTGTTTGGAAAATATATTTACAAATGTTTTCCTGAGTATAGGCTTGGTTGTTGTTTGCCACACACAAAAAAAACCTCTGAACTCAATGAACCATGATCAAGCTAATTGAAGGAAATCAACATGTTTCTCTGTAGACATTTCAGAATAGCCATCACTAGAACAGTCGTGTCCACCTGAAGAGAACACTCCCATTAATCCCAGTAAATGACTGATGATTTTATCATAAATCTTGCAATATTTGGTATTTTTCTAACAGCCTCCCCTGCTGGAATCCGGTTGTTACCTGACAATCTCTGACTTCATTTTTTTTTAAGTACATTTCTCATCACTCTGACTTCAGAGTAAAGTTTGAAAACATGAAGCCGAAATGTTCCAACATCAAAAAGCAAATAAAAAGAACTCAAAGTAAAATCATGAGAATTTTAAAACATTGTAAGTCGATCTCATGATTTTTTGGAGCCTTGTTTACATTTTTTGAAAGCTTGGAGGTGGCAACACTGAGCCCATATTTTTAAATAGAAAAGACTTTACATAACATAAAAGTGTAAGGGACTAAAAAGTGTATTCCTTGCACTTTGTCTTGATTTGATCCTTATTTCTTTTATTAATTAATGTATTATTATTAATTATTATTATTAATCTCGTCACTTCTTTTAACAGTCTGATAAATTGGTGTGAAACCCTGCGTAATACTTGATTAAGCACCACTTAACCACTTAGTTCTAGCCAAATGCATCCCTATCAAGTGGAATTTGTACTAATTCTCTCCAGATTAAGCAGTAAATCTTACTATTCATTATCATTAGGCTAAACTGGGAGATGTCTCCAAGTCTATGTCTATTTTTCTTTCTTAATATTTCCCACCATTGCAAAGACACCAGGGGAAGCACGGGGGGGGGGGTAATATTAGTGTAGTCTGGTCACCTGTGCCATTTAACCCTAATTTCAGTGGGACTACCCCTGTAACAATGAACTACATGATTTCAATTAAAGAATGGCAGATCTGGCGATTTACAGGGAAATCCACACCTGTGCAGAGAACCAGTATAAGGCATTTGCACCTCTGAAATCCCTGGTTTCATGATCTTCATGGCTACTTTGGCCTTGGGCAGGTCCTCTGCTGAATATCACCCTGGATGAGTTGCCAACACTGCAATGGGGCTGTATGAGCCAAGGCATCGCAATGGAGATTTCCATCCGTTGTTGCAGCAAAGCAACTCACCTAAGGGACCCTTGAGGGGTAAGTATAGCAGAAGAATAATGCCAGCTACAATTTCATGAAAGCCTTGTTGTTGTTGTTGTCTCTTTGCAATAATAAAGATGCATTACAACAGCAGCAGATTTAACAAACCCTTTCATGTTCTGACAGCAAACCATGGCCCGGGCTCTATAGGAGCCTGGTTATAAATAATAATCGGCAGGTCTGTTCTGTCATGTCGTACAGCCGTGTATATGAATTGCCAACTGACTTATACAAGCTCATGAAAAACTTTATTCATTTGTGTTCTGGTTTGTACAAATATTGTCAAGGACAAATACTATCATGCTACAGATCTGTCATCGTGCTCCATTTTGCTATGACAGTGATGAGTCACATTATGTTGGAGTTATATAATATGTTCATACCATTAGGACTGCACATTTTGTAGTCAGCTTCTGTCACCACAAGTGGTTTAAATCTTTTAATGACTCTCAGCCACACAGAGACCCTGCAATGGCAGTATTAAAAGCGATGAAAACCTGCAAAGAACAGCACATAGCCTCTTCTGGTTTTTATCACTCAGTTAAACAAACAAATACAATTTTCACAGCAGCTTTCTGATACTGAATTGTCTTCATCTGAGGAAAAGCTAAATAATCAGAGGTAGTCTGTATGCAGGAAAACAAGCAAGGCACCGTAAATCGTATTTATTCTGACATAGCCTCAGAATCATAAAACAACTGAAAGGGATACTTTATTTAGAAAACACATATGGCAACACTAAGGAATGAAATCATTTTTGCCAGTTAAGCATCGTTTGTTCTATAGTTGGAGATAATTAAAAAATAAAAAGCAAAATTATCAATGGCATATCTACATACAGTGGTTGAAAATAAATATGATTTGTGCTGGGTCTACAGTAAATTACACAAACTGTACTCTCTGGGCCTGTTTATGAGAGATGAGAAAGAAGAAAAGAAATAATTTATAAAAATATTTTGTTATACTGTATCTTTGTCTTATTTTAAAGGCATATGCTATCTTATATCTGAGTGTTCAAGGGATACCAGTAGCTTGCAAATTTCCTGTCAGTCAGGCTATTTCATTTTAGTAAAAGTAACCCCAACCATTACTAGGACGTAAGAGAGTCAACTGCATTTGAATTTCATAGTTTTGTTGCTGGTCAGTTGCACTGGTAAGCACTCTTCCCCAGATGCTGCAAAAGACTGTTCACTAAGGACAACAGCCGTAAAGCTGAAAGTGAAGAGGCAGGAGCCAGAAGGCAAATGTGTGGACAGAGAAAGGGACTGGGACAAAGAATATTTGTGTTGTTGCTCTCAGGCCTATTACTATTAATTATTAATTATTATTATTATTATTATTATTATTATTCTATTGAAGAAGAATCTAGGAAACCCCAGTCATGGACCGAGACATTATACTAAGCGCAGTACAAACACAGAATATGCAAAAGACACTTATACACACTGCATGGGGGTAGGATCAAGTTCCTATTTTACATATTATTATTATTTATTTATTTCAAGGGTGCTCCTGTAGAAATCTGATTTTTTTTAATTAGTTTGCTTTATTCAGGTTAACAGTGACCCTTTAATTTCATCTTTCAGAGTAGCAGCTGTGTTAGTCTGTATTCGCAAAAAGTGCCACAAGTACTCCTTTTCTTTTTAATTTCATCTGTTCTTCTGCTTGGAATATGCACACGCTGTATATTATTCCTCTTTTGCTGTATTCAGATGGGCCTGTGATAGGCTGATGCTGGAAATAAATTTAAGAAGTTCTCTCTAAAAAACATTTTTGATCATGCTTATTATAAGCATGATAGGATAGAATATGTATCCATGTGTAATTCTTTGCCAATGGACAGACAAAACAGCACAATACATAATGATGCAATTATAAGGCGTGACAAATAAAGTCATTATAATAGTACTTGAAGTCCTGGAAAACATGATATAGGAATGCAAACACACCCTGAGCACTTTACAACAGCAGCCCTGCAAAATACTGTCAGTATTATTATACTAATTTTGTATAATTGGAAACTGAGGCACAGAGAGATTTAAGGCCCTGATACTGCAAACCATTCTGCATGGGTATAGGGGTCCATCCATATGTACGATCATGCATGTCCATCAGCTTGTATGACCATGGTCTAAATGACTTCTCCAAAGTCACATAATAGGTGAAAGAGATTGTCTCTCTCAACAACTGAAGGTGGTCTAATGAAAGAGATTACCTCATCCACCTGGTCTCTCTAATATCCTGGAACCAACAGGGCTACAACAACACTGCATACAACAGATGAATGGCAGTGGTAAGAATGAAACTCAAACTCCTGAGTCCTCTCTCATGCTCTGGCCACAATAAACATTAACTCCCCCTCTACTCCTATTATATATTTATGGCATACTTGACATTTTGAAATATATCACCCACCTTCAGTTTTAATGCACAGTTTTCCCAACCTCAAAACCCAAAAGCACCCTGGCATGTCTCTTGAATATAGGGCATTGAGTAGACTTTAGCCAAAGCATCTGAAAATAGAATGGATGTAAAAAGTGAAGACAGTAACATGTTGACGCTAACCCTAGTCGAAATGAGCCAGTCCAGTTTTCTGAAGCATCTCCCATCCTGCTGATGAGTTAAGGTGTCTCAGTCTTTAGAGGAACAGGTTTTATTTTTGTTTTCAGCCTTGCAGTACAGACAAACTTCATGAAGAAACCTAATGCCTGTATATTGAGGAAATAATGCTCAAGGAAATAATGTGAATATGAATGGGAAACTTCTAAAGAACTTCAGCAGTGAAGTAGGACTGTCTGTCACGGAAACAGTGCTCCACCCCAGCCCTTATCTCTCCGTCATTTCTTGGATGTTGGAGGCAAGTATCAACAGGTAGATGTTATGTCTTATGTCTTAAGGGAATTACAGTGTGAAATATACAGTTCAACTGTGATGAAAGCACCATTTTTCTGATATGGAGTAACACTTGGAAGAGGTCATGTTCACATTCAAAAGCTATACAATGAAAAGCAAAGGGCTGTGACATACAGGCTGCATGTCCCATGACTAGGCTCGGAAAGATTGGATTTTTATCAGTAAACGTCAATCTCGCCGTACCCAAAACCAATGAAAAAATATTTCCATCAATAATAATCAAAATTTACAGATTAGCAAAGTAAAAAAACTGCTGCTTGAGAACTTCTTAGGGTGTGATTTAAGGATATTTCCTTTGTATATTTTGGCATGTGATGTCAACAATGTGTGCTTTAATAGTTGCATAAAGCTTTCACTTTTTGAATCTCAGTGTCTACTGTCATTAAATAATTATTGTTTGACCTCCCCCTGCCATCATTTCCTGCAACTGTGAAAATTTATATCGATAAAATTTTAAAAAGCTTAAAACCCATAATTTTGCACAAAATGTAAATGGATAAAAATCAGAAAATAAATAGACATCAATATTATTTGCTGAAATTATTAAAAAGTTAAAATCGAATTCTGCCAAATTGGCCTATGGCAGGTCAATAGCCACTTAGAAGAGGGCTCCTTTGTTATGAAATATTGGACTGTCTAGTCCTAATGTCTCCTTCATTCACTGCTGCTTTCCAAACAGCTTGATCTTTCCTTTTCCATCATTTGCCCAAGCAGTTAGCTGATATTTGGGGCCTTGCAGGTTGTCTATGTTAGCAGGAGAAATTAATGACAGAGGCAGGTATGTATTTTATGCAATCCTTTTTATTCAGATAGAACGTACACAAAGCCCTATTTCCCAGAACATAGTAGGATCAAGTGACAGGTGGTAGTTTCTTTGCTCACAGTTCCAAACCTATCTTTCCAGTCAGCACTCTGGCCAAAAAACTCACTCTTAACTTTCTCTCAGGGCCACGCAATCAGTTCTCTCTTCTCTTGCTGCCTACTTGTTTTATGCTGTTTTCTCTAGGCTTTTTGCTGACTCTCTGTTTCCTTTTTTACCTGCACATACAGACAGCCACAACCAAATAAATCCTTAGCCTCTGTGTTTGCATTCCATCCAGTCTTTGAGCTATGGTTTCCATTTTTTCAGTTAAAATTAAACCAAGGGGCATTTAATTGTTCCCCCATTTAGCCTGAATGGAAGATGGTTAGTTTAGCCATCAGCATGAACAAGGTCTGTGACTCTCCATAAAGAAAAGTATTCATGCTAGAAGAAACACAACCTATAGTGTAATAATAACCAGGCCCAGACAATTTTGATATCAAACCAACTCTACTCATCAAGAATGAAGGAATAGGGCTATTCTGCAGTCTTGCTCTTCTAGGTGGAGTCTAGTCATTGTTTTACTTTATTTCTCTTTGATACATGTAAGCATCAGGTGCTAATACTTACTTTGCACTCTAGAGTCAGACTGCTCCAATTCAATTCAAATGGCAGTTTTTCCAATGAGTATAGTGACAGTAAAATTGGACCTGCACAGTGGTTCTCCTTTGTATATGTTACAGCACTTTATCACAGTGGCTAATTATTCCTGTTTCACAGATGAGGAAACTGAGGAAACATAGAGTGATATTCCCCAGTGAATCAGTGGCAGAGTCAGGAACAGAACCTGGTTCCAATCCTTAGTTCAGTCCATGAACACTGGAAAAGCTGGCAAGAACTAGATTTTTATGCTTATTCCTTTGAACTGCATAGCCATTTTAGGATGAGCCAACAGATCAATAGAAAGAAAGCATGGTCTATAAGGAGGAGCACACCAATACCCATAGAAATGGGCACCTCTACTAATGATATATGGGATTAGGCACATCATTTAAGGTTCTATTGTTACATTTTTAGCTTTACATGCCCATACATTTTCCCATGAATTTTCCAACCACCCACATTTGTTTTTGCTACACAGTAGACCATCCAAATTACATGACATATCCATTTTTCAGCAAGACAAAGAAAAGAGAGAGGACCTCACCCAGCCCACCAACATGAGACAGCCTCCTCCAGCATTCCACCCTCTAAGGGAGGAGCAAAGGAGGCAGAGAATGTAGATTATGTTTACTTTGCTCTTGTATTTACTGGCATCTTAGCTGTGGGAGCAGTTTGAGAGCTGAGAAAGAATTTCCTGGGAGGGACCTGAAGAATGCTCATAGTATTGAAGGTAGCAGGATCTAGGATGTGATCTTTGGGGAGCAGTATGAGAATAAATAGTGAGTAATCACCACATATGAGTCTCTCCCCAGCGTTTCTTACCATTTGGATGTGGAAATTAATATGTTCCTTATAAATATACATTTTCTGATTAAATGACGCAAGGATCATTGGTAAATTTGACAGACACTTTGTTGTGTTTACCCATGGTGTGCGTAATTGGAGCTAACATCAAACTACTAATAATGTTGCAAACTCTCATAATTTTATCATGAGCCTTGCCATGGTAGTCGTTTTCCTTAAAGTCTCAGCTACTGGAGTCAAGTGATTTTGTAAAAACAAGACAAGAAAGTTGAGAATCTCACAAAGAAAGTGTCTACCCCTTTTGTTTGAAAACGTGATTCAAGTGTAACCTAAAGGCTCAGAAACCAGAGAAAAGTAAAAACAACCCAAGATATATTATTTTGTTTAAATCTCATGATTTTTAAGTCAATCCTGACTCATCATTCTGGAATCCTTGGCATTGGCAACACTGTATTGACCATCCATTTAAAAAAGCATAGGGCCTGCTTCTCCATAGACTTGCAACTTTTGGCCATTTATACCTACATGAATTGGGCCTGGTTCTCCACTGCACTTCACCAGTTTTATGTTGGTCTAACTTAATTGAGCTCAATGGCGTTATACCAATGCACAACCAAACTGGTGCAATGGGGTGAATGGAGAGTTAGGCCCATTAAAACACTACCAAATCAGAACTCTCCCCACACAGAAACCTGAAATAGTGTTTAATACTCACTTTGCACAAGCACAAATGACTCCCCAAAGCATGAGACCGTAGAAAATGGGCCCATATTATTCATTCTAGTTATTTACTTCCCAACTGAGATTGAGGGGACCAGAAGAGATTACATTTATATGGCAGGACTCAGACTATTTGCCTAATTGTATATAAGGACATGCGGTAAGCTTAAGTTAAATGCTAACGTCATTTTAATTAAATGCTTTATATCAACATCTAGTTTGCTTTGCTTACAGTAGGTAACTTCCTACTTCCAGTTACCTTTTAATATCTATCTTAAGAGTCCTCTGTGAGATGCTTTTATTGATCAAGGAATTGTGGATTTTTATTGCTTTTTATTGTAGTATAGTCTGAGACCTGGATCTAGCAAAGCACTTAGGTACAAGCTTAACTTTAAACACACTGACTGTGAAATCAATGAGACTACATGCCTGAGTGAGTTACTGGATCAGGACCCTAGTTCATAAACACCTTGAGCATTTCCTCTGAATTTCTGTTTTTTCTGAACCAGAAGTAAGTTTAAACATATTGGCCCAAATTGAAGCCTATTGTAAATTAATGCAACTCAGCTGAAGTCAGTGGACTACTCTATGGCTGAATTTGCCTGTATTACACAAAATTGCTTGCCATAATGCAAGGCCAAACAAAGTAAGGGGGAAAGGCATTCAGATACAGTGCTTGAACTTTGCTTTGACATGACATCGTTTGAGAAAGTGCTTTGCTTCTGAATAATGGCAAACTGCTTGGTGAATGCCCTAAAGCTGCCATAGAATAAATGTGATGGCAAGGGGTCAAAAACTTTCTGCTGCTATGCAAAGAAGAAGAGAATTTGAAAGTCACTCCCATTTATCTTAAATGTTTGAACCAGGTGTGCCTACAAAAAAGGCTGCTATTCATTACAGTATAGCAATTGTTTGTTCTGTAGCTAGTGATGATAGGTAAGTGACCTGTGATTAAGCAAATAATAAGTTAGTAAATGAAACAGCATTCCAAGTTAGAAGAAAACAAAGTAAACAAGGCTTTAAAATGACAACATGAAGATGCGTAGGCTAATCCCTACTTGATTATAATTTCATTAACTACTTAACCCCACATGAAGTGCTTTTTCCCTTAAAATAATCAGTGGACACAGTTCCCAAATCAGCTCTGGATTCATATATGCAGTAAACTGCTGTGTCTATTCCTAAGAAGCTGCACTGAATTAGGTTGCAGAGTCCCAGGGGATGAATTAATACAAATGGAGGAGCCTTCTCTGGTGATCAGTCAAGTGGCAAAGGCGAAACCAGAACGGGTCGACTGGTTTTCACATGCGGGGTTAAATGTATACGACTCTTGTGCACTCATTGGTTTACTTCTTTCACAAATGCCCCTGAGGTGCCTCTTGCACATGGTTTGTTCTCCCTGAACTAGTCCAGTAGGCCACCATGCTCTCCTCCTTCAAGTTCTTCCACAAGACCCCACTTCTGCTTTGATGTCTACAAGCAATCAGCCAGCTCCAGATGGCCAGGTAGAAGGGTGATGGAGGATAGCGGGATGATTTTTTAAAAATAATGCAGTACCGTCAAACCATCAAGCTGTGCACATAGCTATCCAATGTTATCATGTGATCTTATGGCCATTATAGCCGTCTACCTGCCCTTATCCCTTCTGTTGCTTTATTGCACTCACCTGTTGCATTTTGTCTCCAGTCAGCTTGCTTGCTCGTTAGGGCAGACATCAAGGGCTATATATTCAAAGGTATTTAGGCTACGGATGCAGATACACACCTAGTGGGATTTCCAAAAGCACACGCACGTTAAATCCCCTTGATTTAAATGAGAGTTAAGAGCCTAGGCGCTTTTGAAAACACCACTGGGTGCCTATCTGCATCTTGAGGCCCCTAAATACCTTTGAAAATGTGCCCCCTAGTGTTCTTGTAGGGTAGTGCAGTGCCTAGCACAATGGGTCTCTGACCCTGAATGAGACCTTTGGGCATTATTGCAACACAAATAATAAATCATGAGACAGATAAAAAAACACTAATACATGGACAACAGGGAAAAATCTTTGCAGAGAGATGGACTAGATCTTGATCCTCTAATCACAGCGTCACACTGGGAACTTGCCAGTCTATACCTACTTTTCCTTTTCTCTCCATATATTTTTATTCGGCAACGGACTTGAGGAACAAGTGTTTCGCATTGCATCGCCCATGATGGCCTGATAGTGATAATGATGTAAGCTTACTAAGCATATCCACTTGCTTTTGTCAGAACTAGAAAATGAGCCTTCCCTTCAGCAATTACTCATCATAAACAGGTTTCAGAGTAGCAGCCATGTTAGTCTGTATTTGCAAAAAGGAAAGGAGTACTTGTGGCACCTTAGAGATTAACAAATTTATTTGAGCATAAGCTTTCGTGAGCTACAGCTCACTTCATCAGATGCATTCAGTGGAGTGCATATAGCTCACGAAAGCTTATGCTCAAATAAATTTGTTAGTCTGTAAGGTGCCACAAATACTCCTTTCCTTTCATCATAAACATAATCACTGCCATGTCAGCATTGTCAGCGCATGTTCTGTCAGCCCCTCCTAGCCAACAAGTGCACAAAGCATCATAACATGTGGTGTAACATAAGACAAAAAACATCCAAGGACCTAATTGTGTTGGAGGGACCTTGTCATTAACCCACTTTAAATGAGCAGACGATGAATAAAGAACTGAAAAAGCCCAGCTAAGTGATAAGATCAATTAGTAGTGCCAAATGTTTCCTTTAATTATATATTGCTGGTGCCTCGTTTTCCAGGGAACTGCTTACACAATTGCACAGTGAAACAAAAGAAGAGATTAAATTCTGTGGGAGAGAAGTTGGAGACTATGCTTTTGATTCACAAAGAAAAGTTGTCATGCAACTGACTGCTGAGAACTTGGAGATTAAAGGGCTGGGATGGTTAAAGGGAATTTTCTTTTCTTTTTTTTTTAAGATGTGGAGGTAATAAAATACTCAGCCTGAAATTGAGACTCTTTCAGTCCCCTGCCCTTATTAAAACTGCTTTAATATTCACCCAGGATCAACAGTATGACTCAAAAGGCCCAGTCCTATTAGAACCCCCATTTTACTAATGATTATAACTTTCTCCAACCAATTTCTTCTGGGCTTAACTTTTTCCTTACATCATAGCATCCCAAAGTTGAATGTCAAAATGACAGGCTGACTGATGGATTTTGAAAGTCTGAGTAAAACTTTGGGATGATTTGAATGTGAAAAATGCATTACTTCATATTTTCTGTTTGTGACCTGATTACCTGAGAAGCTGTGCAGCTGGAAATGTCCATTTTGCAGCTCTCACTGAGACTGAAACGTTAAACGATGTCTGAAGAATCTATCTACAGCCCAGACCTGTAAATTGGTTGTTATCTTTGATTCCAACTCCCATCTTGTCCCACAGATCCACCCTGTTTCAAAATCTTCCTGCGTCATCCTCTATGACGATTTTAAGATCCAACCTTTTCTCTCCACCAACACAGCCAAAACTCTTGTTCAGGCCCTTATCTTTTCCCATCTTGACTACTGTAATCGCTCATTCTCTTGGCCTGGCTGTCACACACCTCTTCAGGTCCATTTAAAATACAGCTACTAAGATCATCATTATGACCATGTCATCCCCATCATCTGAGTCCCTCCACTGGGTCCTCTTCTGCTAGTGCATGAAGTACAATCTTCTTGGCCTTACCTTTAAGACTCTTCTTAACCTACAATATCAGTCATCGGACTTACTCCACGACACTTCTGGAATGAAGTTTTGAAATGAACCCATAAAACTAAGTCTCTTAAAACTCATGTCTCCCCAGATGCAGCAGAACATTTTGCATCTTGTTTCAATGAAATGTTTTTGGGCTCAAACTATGTGCATGTAACCCAGTTAGGTTTTTTTCCATGTGGAGGCCCAAATCAAGCCAAGTTTCCCATGGTTTGGGGTTTCTTAATGAAAGGTTTGTTCTGTCAATGGGAGCTGTAGAGACTCAGCACCTCTGGAAATCAGACAGCGTGACTGTATACCATAGATGTGATGACAGCGGTGAGCTATATTTCATAACTGTGGCATCACAGCAGGGAAATATGACTCTTTAAATGTACTGTACGAAATCCAAAACATCTCTTACAACAGCTTAACCAGTGGAATGACTGCATTGCCAAACTCTGAAATCACAGTTCCGCCATCCTTCCTCTGCCTATTGGCCAAACTCGTTGGTCTGCTTGAAGCCAAGTGTGGGCTGAAAATAATGCACAAGGTTTTTTATCTTTGCTTTTTTCCCCTTCGCCTTACAAACATCTTCCAGTGATTCTAGGTTGCCGCCAGCACAAAACGTCACCTTTAATGGCCAGTAAACGTGTACTCCATTTCCACAGCTAACTTGTGCAGCCTGTCAGCACAGAAGCATGGCTTCCCTAAGGCGGATCCCATAAGAATAAGAACACATTTAAAACCTGGGCAGAGGTAAACGAGAAATCTAACTGCTTAGTTCCAAGACAGGAACTTGGAATCTTAATCCTAAAAAGAACTAAGCCATATCATCCTCTCTCATATAAATACACTGTGATAGACCCAGGCCAGTTGGATACAGCAGAGTAGCAGAAGGCAGATATACTGGCCACTGGATTAACAGTTTTCTGTTCCCTGACTGACCAGAGCAGGGGCTGCTCCAGGCTAATGAGAACACCTGACACCAATTAACCTGCAAAGAGTCAGGTGAGGCCATTAAGCTAATGTGACCACCTGACTCTAATTAAGGTCCCTCTGATACTATAAAAGGGCTCATTCCAGTCAGGTAGAGGAGAGCCAGGGAGCCAGAGGAGAGGAAATGTGGCTGAAGGGCTGGTTAATGAAGACACCCTCAAGTCATTGGTAAGGGTGAAGAAGGGAGAAGCAGGAGAGCTCTGTGGAAGTGGCCCAGGGAAATGTAGCAACTCTGGTAGTGAAAGGTTGGCTGCCAACAGCTGCTACCATTAGGGTCCCTGGGCCGGAACCCAGAGTAGAGGGCGGGCCCAAGTTCCCCCCATTCCACCACTACAGAAACACCTCCTGGGAGGGGAAAACAGGCCCCTGTCAGGACAGGAGGTTAAACTGTTTTGGTATGAGGCAGTAGGAGCAACAGAGACTGTGGGAGTTCTCTCATCAACCTCCTTGCTGCCTTATGATGAAATGGCTCAGTAGACTGTATCCCTGGCCCTAGAGAGAGAAGGGCTATGCGGAGGGTTGCAGCATAAACCACCTGGAAGTGTGGAACCCACGGGGACAAGGTCAGAGGTCTGCCACAACACCCAGAGCAAGCTGAGCCCAAAGAGCTGTGTCAGTGCCAATAGAGGTGCCAGACAAAGCAATAAGCTGAATTGCCTAGAGGAAATACCTTGGCATCAGTAGAGGACTTATAACACAGGCCTGCAGCTGCCAGAACTACTCTATGACCAAAACAATTAATGTCAGTGTCAGCAATGGAATAACTGGGGGGGCAGGAGCAGCAGTGAGCTGAACTCCAGCCATAATAGGGAGCTGAAAGGCATTCAGACCTTGAATTAGAATACATCCATTTGTGCTTTTCTTTGTAAATGCATGGGTGCGGTGATAAAGTCCATGATCTGCACAGGGATGCCTAATAGACACATTAATAGGCCATCAACACAGTACAGATGTTTGTAGCTGATGCAGATTTTTCTAAGAGAGAGAGAGAGAACTATGTCCTTGCAAAGAGGAAATCAATCATTCTTGAGAACTAGAAAGTGAATACTTCTTAAAGATCAGACCACAGATCCAGAACTTGATTGCAGAACTCTGAATCACATCGAAGAGCAATTGTTAAGACAAGCATTCCCACAGACTGGAAATACATGTCTGAGTAAGTGACTAAGGAGAGAGAATCTGGCCTTTAATACTATAAGTGCTAAGGAAGCCGTGGTTGTGTGGAAGTGGCTTCATGGCTTTCCAAGATAACCCTATTGACCGATCATCCCATATTAAGCAATTCATGGTGGGCCTGAGAAGCTGCTATATGCTGATGACCTAGCAATAAGGGCTTTCTCAAAAGACCTAAAGGAAATGGTTATGCTCATTTACATCCTCTGCCTGCTTAGCAGGTCACATCACTTGTTTACTAAGACTGAGGTCATGTAGGTCAGTAGAGGTGCCACAGGAGAAATGACTATAGAGATCAATGGAGCATGAGTAAACCAGACTGATACATTCAAGTACCTTGGAACTGAATTACAGAAGAGGGTGAGTTTGAATGTGAAATACTGTCAAGACTGGGGAGCGCTGGAAAAGTGTGGAAGAGCATCTCAGCTGTTGTGTATGACAAGCGTACACTGCTGAGACTGAAAGCCCAACGGAAAAAGACAATGGTGAACCCTTCAATGCTATGTGGTGCGGAAGCAGGAGCAGTAAAGAGTGGTCATGTTCAGCACCGACGGGTGTTTGAGATGAGATGTCTGTGTACATAAAAAGGAGTTACACAAAGGGACAGACTTTGAAATGAAAGCATTAGGATGGAAGTCAAAGTCTGTTTTATTGCTGACAGGATCCAGAAAGCATGGCTTTCCTGGTTCAGATATATACAGCAGATGACTGAAAAGAACCTTGTGAAGACAGCATGGCAGGAGATGATGGTAAGAAAGAAACAAGGAATGCTGAGGCAGTGATGGATGAATTGCATTAAAGAAGATGGTAAGCAAATGGACCCTAGTGCTGCTTTGGACAGATGAAGATGGCAGATGTTTGCATGACCACCTGCCCCAGATGGTGGGATGGGGAAGAAGGTGAGCCTGAGTCACACATTTCAGCTCCAGATCTGTATCTGAACTTTCACAGAGCACAGAGGATTGGGATCCGAGACTCTTAAGAAAAAGGAAATTTCATGAGATGCAAGAAAGCATTGGAACTTATTAATAAAATGCACTTGCTAAGCTAGTATTAAAGGCAATATTTTAATGGCTTAGAACAGTGGTCTCCAAAGTGAGGTGTGCGCACCACAAGGGGTGCACAAGACCATCCCTGGGGGTGCGCAATCCAAAAAGTTTGGAGACCACTGGCTTAGAAGATTATGTATGCATTCCCAGCCTCATCACTAGTGACCTCTCTGAGAATAGTTTATCAGCTCCTCATTGTGTGCTTATTCCTTTTCATTCACAGAGCGATAGAACACTCTCCACTTCTGCAGGTTTGTAGGAGGACATGATGGTGCTGATGTATTCCTCAGTGTTATTCCTTAACCTTCAGATAACTGGCATGAAATATACCTGCTATATTGTTTGAGCCAAAATGTTGAGGCATTAGTTGGGAGCAGTTAATCCTAGGGAGTTGTACATTTGGAATGCTAGAGACGGCCATAAGATATTTTGCATGAGGATGGATTCTCAAGGATGAAGGCTGATGTCTAAGATAAAGTGATGATTATATGCCTGATTCTGCAAAGCACTGGGCACCCTCGGCTCCCACTGAATGATTAAAGTCTGAGCTCACCATCCCTCCAGTCTTTCTCTGGCCGTCATTAATCAGCAAAACAGTATACAGATGACATTCATTCAGTATGACTACTCTCACACAGTGCATGGAGGAGGAAAGGCCAGAGTAGCACCAGCAGGTGAGGGCTTTACCAGGCTTTGCGCACTGTGCCTTGATTTGCATTCCGTACATTTGAGCCCTGTCCAAGGCTCTGGCCCAGTGAACATTACTTCGGACTACAGGCCAGCCTAAGAGAGACAGAGAGCTTGACCAGCCTGACAAAGACATACCTCCAAACACAGCAGTATAAAGTGACCTTTGGGGATATTGTTTGGATGTTTAAAGAGGAAAAATTCTGTTATCATCAACAGACATTTTCCCCATTTATTAAATGCTCATCATTTGTTTTAATGTTTTCTCTAAACAAAGCGACTTTTTTCTCAGCTCTTCGAGCTTTTAAATGACAAGACTGTTATGTTAAAAAGGAAAAGGGTGATGATTTACATTTGGAGAAGGGGGGAAATGGCAGATAGGAGGGACAGCTGCAACACGTCGGCCATGGCACTCCTCTAACCAACTATTTTGTTTTCACTCTGTCCTGAGCATGCGATCTTCCTTTTGTGAACAAAGTCTTGTGTTTGCCTTATGATTAAGAGGCCTGACCTAAAATCCACCTACTTGCTGCTACACAACTATGTGACTTTCACATTCTAGCTTTTGAATGATTAACATTCAAAGACTTGCACATTCAATTAAAGGTCCTTAGGCACTAGTTAAAAGAAAGTGAGTCTCAGCCAGAGAATGTAGCACGTTTAGGAGATACAAGAAGTAGATGGGATGTTGCTTGTTAGAGCTCCCTTATGGTAGTTAACCTTACAATGCAGAGTGGTTGATTTGCAACATCATTGGTTTAAACGTATTATTGTTGCTGTTGTTCTTGGTGTAGATATCGTAGCCCTCAATCATCAGCCTCAAAGTACCTGGGTGGGAGCCCTGTCATGGAGCAGGTCCATTGTGTGCCTGCCCTAAATTGATGGCATATCTGTCTTTAGTGCACGTTTCCTTACTTGTGTACCTGTGGTGTCCCTTTTTCTCATAAATGCTGCACTATGATATTCTCCTCTTGCATCTAATTCCTGCCCTCTTCCAACCCACTGTGTCCTGCCTTTCAGCCATTGCAAAGTGTCATATCCACGTAATTAGCTCCAAGGAGTAGGCAGGCTTTCCTTTCCTTTCCCAAGGCTGCTCTTTAAACTTGGCCCATCCTTGTAGACTAGTTTTGATTTTGTGTTGCTCCTTTTTTTTATTTTTAAAGCTGGGATCACTGATTCCTACTTCAGATGCAGTTGTTGTCAGCTGTCTCCTTTTGATTTATATTTAGGTCATCAGCATATAGCAGCTTCTCAGGCCCATCATGAATTGCTTAATATGGGATGATTGGTCAATAGGGTTATCTTGGAAAGCCATGAAGCCACTTCCACACAACCATGTGATACATTTAACCAAGCTATTGGAGTTCTCTTTTAGTCTCGCTCAGTACCCGAAAGCCCTCTGACCACTGAATCTTCAGGGGAGTTTTACTGCTCAATCCACTTATCTTTGGGGGTGAAATTCAACCCTCTGCACAGGGTGTGTACCATTTAAGTCTCAAAATCAGACTTACACATGACTGACATGATGCACAGGCCCCATGCAGCCCCTCTGCACAGGGGGTGAACATCACCTTTTGAACACAGATGATTTGGCAATGTCTGGGCATAGGAATCATAGGGCTAGATTCTGGCCCTTGCTTTGATGGCATCAAAGGCCATAAAATTGCCCTAAGTGGGTAACTGAGGGAAGCCTTACCTGCATGGTAGTGTAGTAGTAAAGTGCTATGGTGGAATGGGATATGGCGCTCCAGTGATTCCCACTGGTTTAATAGCCTCCTGGAGGTCAGTAATAGGTGGTATAATTTAGACCAGCTGTGTGATACTCGGCTTGTACACAGTCATGGTAACAGTCCACAAATTAGACATGCTACCATGCACGTATTTTCCTGAAAGTAAAATTAGTACCAAAAACTGGCTGTTTATGTCTACTTCCCAGAAAAAGATATCAGACCTGAGTACGGTATTGATATCTCATGAAACTTGTTTAATTATCTAAAATATGCATTAAGTATCACAATTACAACTCATCTACAAGTGAGAAACTAGATGCACAGACTACATTTTGTATTGCTTGGTCCTTGCTTTAATATTGTGAAAAATTCATTCATTCACAATACATTGCCCTGTTGCTGGTGCGAATTAGTGAGCTGTCTCTGTGGTCTCATTTCTCTTTGTTGCTGTCTCTCATTCTGTCTCCTTTAATTGCCTTTCCTCATGAATCAGGAGATTCTCCATCATTCTGTGATAATAGCCCTGAGTGTGCAATCCCCAAAAATGAATTTTCAGGAAATTTTTTTGAATAGAAAACACCTGACTCAGAGTTTTTAAAGCGAGAGGATGGGTTGGGTTACCTGATCACCCACAGGTATTTTCATGCCATCTGCCTCTTTATTTTCTTCATATGTACAATCTCCTGGAAGTATGGAGCTATTTAGCCCAAGAGAAAAGATTCCAAAGAATGTATGTCAAAATAATGATATGTCATGTCTCACCCTCACCACAGCCCTCACAAAACTGATGAAGCCAACTTTAAGCTCTAGCCAATATAACATAGGGCATGGACAGAACCAGTAGATATTGATCCTCTTTCTCCTTGGTGGGTTTTTTTCCCTAGGCTTTGATTATTATTTTTCAGAACTCTGAAACGTTGGTACAAATTTCCATCTTGGAAGCCCAGCAAACTAAGCAAGAAAATACATTAATAGAAGGACAATACAGCAGAGAGGAAAGGGTTTTTCTTTTGCGATTTATTAGTTCAGCTGGAGTGGCTTCTAGGCCCATGTGCAAAAATAATTATAAACCGCACCCAAAGCAATCGTGAAGAACTTCCCTATATACACAATGTAAACCTCTGGTGCCCACTCAAAATAACCCCACAGGAAAAGCCAGAAATAGTCTTTGGAAAAGGTCAGTAAGCTTATGTGGGTTCTTTCACACCAAGTGGTGAGCAATTTCCAAAGCCAAGGACTCTCCACTGGGACTCTTGATCTGTATGTTTGGAGGTTAGGAGCAGACTGTTCTGTCATCTTGAAAGTCTCAGCTGATCTCAGCAGCTGGGTTACAACTCAATGAGGGTATAGAAGTACAGAGGGCTTAGGCTATACAGCCTTATAGATAAAAACCAATGACTGGCAAACAGTGTAGTCTCTGGAGCACAGGTCTAATATATCCCATGCATGAAACACCAGTAAGCCCCAATTCTGCAAATTGTTTCATATAGGTGGAGCCCCAACTACAATGTGGCTCTGCTCAGTCTCAAGGATGCTCTTGTGCCGAACAACCTGCAGGTTCACAGCCTTTATAAGAGAATTCAGCTGCATTCTGTCCTAACTGAACTATCCTCAGTGATCATCAGGAGCAGAATTGGGTGACATTTTTTTGACCAAAACTTTTTTTCAGTGAAGAATCCAGATTCTGCAACAGCAAAACATTTTGTGGAGTTGTGTCCATTTTGCCGTGTTTCAGTTATTTAAAAAAAAATCGAAAAATATCAAAAGCATCATTTTGACATTTTCTGAATGAAATGTTTTGATTGAAATGACTTTTCTATTTGAAATTTCCTTTAATTTTCTTTATTTTTAATATTAAATTTAAAAAAGCTCGAAATCAAAATGAAACATTTCATTTCAGGTTGAACAGAGCATTTTGTTTAACCCCCAATTTTGCTTTTGGTTGGTTGGTTTGGGGAAGGGGTTGAATTTTTTGCTTGATGAAATGTTGAAAATTTCATTTTTGGTTTGATCCTAAATTGTGGGTTTTTTTTCCTTTTAATGTTTTGGTATTGCTAGTGAACTAAAAAATCCATTATTTCCCCAGCTCCATTCAGGAACAGCTCTAGAAAAGGCAGATTGCAGTAATCCATCCTTGAGTTGACAAAGACATAAAGTATTGCAGCAAAATTCATACTTAAAAGGACAGGTTGCAACCTTCTTCTTTGGAACAGTGACCATGTCTTCTGTTAAAAAAAAAAAGTGTTCTTTTGTCTATAGAGTATGCTTTCTTCAGTCCAGATGGGCATTGAGAATTACATCATTGTTAGATTATTCCCTGGAACTCTGTTTCATGCACAGAATCTGAGACTGCTAGCTCTGTCCAAGAAATTACTTTTCTATACATTCTACCTACTTTGAGCATAGAAAAGACAATGGCCAGAGTCTCCCTATCCCCACTTAAGGCCTCTTTATGATGCCAGAGTGATGTACAGGAGGCCTGAGTGTGAATGAGAATTGGCAATAATTGCCTCTTCTTTTCACTGTTTATTTTGTATAATCCAAACAGCCTGGCCTTCTTTTCTAGTCACTTGTTGATCTCGTTCATGCTAGGAATACAAATCTCTTCCCCATCTCAAGGAAAACTGTTGAAGAAAATTAGAGATAGGTCCCAAGCCAAAATATCGGGTAAAATCTTGGCTCCATTGAAGTCAATGGGAATTTGGCCACTGAGTCCAGTGCAGCCAGGATTTCATCCATCACATCCAAGCACCCCACAACAATGGGATGTTCAAAATCCAGATTGCTTTGAATATTGCAACTGGGGCCCATTGCTAAAGAAAATGGACCTCTTTCCATAATCCATAGCATATTTAAAGCAGCAATTCCCATTTTTCAAACTAAGTCCTCAATCTAGTCATTCATCTTTGTCTGCACTATTCTTCAGATAGATTAAACCTGGGTTATAGTAGTCAATTTAAGGGAAAATCAATGCTTGGCAAAAAGTTTCAATAGCAGGATGAACAAACAAAGGCAAAGATGGTCAATGTCTCTCAGTGGGGAGAGAGTCTTTTATAATACTGCAGGCGCCTATCAGTAGTTAAACTGGAATCAAACTTAATCCCTGGATTTCTACCCTCATATGGCCATTAGGAGGATACATTAAAGCTTAATAGAGCAGGCTGTACGTATCACAGCTGGAGTGACGTGCCAAGGGTTAACATTTCAAATGATGAGAAGTGATTGCATCCAGTTTTGAATTTCCTGTAAGCTATAAGAGAGCAAAAGAGATGGCAACATCGCAGTGAGAAAACCTGAATCAACCTGTGAATCATTAGCATTTGAAAGATAAGAGAATGATACTTTTGCAAGCAGTCAAAGTGAAGAATTATGGCTAGTCCCTGTATTTGCAGTGAAATTAATGGCTGTTTGCAATAGTGTGGCTGGTTGAGTCATGCTAGCAGGGTATTGCTAGCAGAGTCTTTGCGGGAATAAGAAATACTATTTTAAATATAATAAAAATATAAAATAATAGAGCGCGAGACCAGGCGATGGGATACTCAAGTTCTGCTCCCAACTCTGCCACAGACTCGATGTGTGTCATTGACCATGTCACTCAGAATGGGGCTTTACAAGGGGCGTTTGGGTCTTCAGTGCCCAACTCGCATTGACTTTTGAAGGAATTTGGGCCAGACTCCAAGAGGTTCCTTTAAAAATCCCCCTAACTCCTCCATGCCATAGAGTCCACATCTATAAAAATATAGAAAATAACACCCACCCTTGGGAACGTTGGATAAAAGATGCTGCAGACGTGCAAAATATTATTATTATTATTATTATTATTATTTTATTTAGTAATAGTGTTTAATATTAAACAAGTAATTTCAGACAGTTAAAGAATAATAAACAATGTAGCTATCTGGGACAGGGACCATCTCTTTACTATCTGTGGCTGTGCAATGCACAGCACAATGGGCTCCCAAATCTAATTGCGGTCTTTAGACACTATTGTGGTAGCAGTAAAAATAATAATGTTTTCTTGAAATGATCGGGCCACTTGTAACTTCTTGTGTCTTTCCAATTTTTTAGGAAAAGTGCATGGACTAAGTAGAAATTTCCTTCTAAAGTCAACTTAGCCCAGCTCCTGGCCAGATCACAACTTTCCTTTAGGTGACCTTCTAGAGCAACTGCCCAAACTTGTAGGTAGTGAGCATCTGGATTTGAAATTTAGCAGCCACACACACACACACAGACACACATGCACACACACACACACACATGCATACATGCACACAGAGTGATGGAAGACTCCATTCTGAAGGCCAAATTCAACCTTCGTGTAACTGCACTGACTTCTGCGGATGAATTTTGCCCTGAATGTTCAGCCATTAGTTGGCAGATATAATACAACATCTTCAGACTTATTTGTATGTTTTCTTTTTGGGGTTTTGACCACAGCTCCAACACTTTATCAGATCTGCCATGAATTATCTTTGTGACAATTGTCATACATTGAGTGGGATACTCAAGTTCTGCTTCCAACTGCAGAATTGCTCCCAACTCTGCTGCCTCAGAAATTCATTGTTGTATTTTGTTTTCAAACTAACTATTCATTCACCAAAAATGTGGACTTAAATTAAACAATCAAATGCATGTACACCTGTACTGTTTTGCAGATAGATAGATTAGATTAGATTTGTTTCTTATACTGGCTATCTAGTGAGAAAATCTATCCATTTGCACACACAAATGCAGGCTGCATAAATATCATTTTAGTTTTTTGCACACAAAAACTGCTTTGTGCAAAACTGCATGCACAATTTTGGGGGGATATACACAATTCTACTAAAAGAAAAGATTCTACTAATGGCTTTAGAGATCATTTTTGAAAGTTTGGTGCTAATTCCACCTTTTTCAAATTTGAGTGCCTAAAATTAGGCTCGTAACGCCACTTTCATTGGCTGGTCCGATATTCAGAGGTAATGAGCATTCGTAGGTGCTGCTGAAGTCAAAGAGAGCTGCATTTGCTTAGCATCTCTGAAAATCAGTCCACCATTGTGAAGACTCTATGATTTAGATGCCTAGCTTTAAGTAGCCAAGTTTTAAATGTTGAGAGCAGGTTTTCTTGCTTGATGATCAAACACAATATCCAGTAAAAAAGAAAAGGAGTACTTGTGGCACCTTAGAGACTAACAAATTTATTTGAGCATGAGCTTTCATGAGTTACAGCTCACTTCATCGGATGCACAATGCACAAGTGAGCTTTAGCTCACGAAAACTTATGCTCAAATAATTTGTTAGTCTCTAAGGTGCCACAAGTACTCCTTTTCTTTTTTGCGAATACAGACTAACACGGCTGCTACTCTGAAACCTGACAATATCCAGTGCCATTATATCTTGTCTTTGGGACAAGATGTTACACCCTTCTAATGATAGTCCTTCTCCTAAACTGTGGTTGGGTGGTTTAAGGGTTAAATTCAACTTCTTTTCCCCACCAGCCCATTCTCAAGATTTTTGGATTAAATCCAAACTGGATTCATTCCAAAGTGTTTCCTGGTTTTAGCTCAGTCCCTTTGCAGAAAACTGCATATCCCAAAACCATAATAGAGGATTTGGCAAATATCACTGGCCTTGTTTAACATACTTCCAAAAAATATATGCTTGTTCTGACTACACACAGTGTGTTTATGCAAACATATTTTACAGAGGAACTTAAAAGCATGAATGTATTCTCCCTTTGCTAGTACCATATTTTCTGGTACACTCATGGATATATTTCTCCTTTTAATATAAGAAAGATTTTAATAAACCATGTCAGATTTTTTTTCTTTCCTTTCAATGAAATGTTACATTTGGCCCAAACCCACTCTCACCAAAGCCAGTAGGAATTTTTCCACTGACATCAATGAGAGCAAAATTGTGCCCACTATCTGAATTAGGGGGTGGAAAAGCCATCCTGAAACCTCCCCATCCCCAACCCTCCCCCCCACTCCACTGCCCACTTGCACTAGACCAGGAATGGAGCTTTTCTTATTATCACATCAGTAATCAGCAAGGTCAGTATGATATCACACCGTATTTTTTAAAAGAAGAAAAATCATCCTATATAAAGTTAATTTTGCTTTGGAACTTTTATTGGCCTGTAAAATATTTTTACATTTATTACACTTTTAATGAGATCTCCTGGAATCAACAGTGGTGTAAATAATGAAAACAACACTAGTAAATGCCCCAATAAACCTCGCACCAGCTCTTTGATGCTAATTTGCAGGCCTTGTGTTCTTTCTCCCTTCCCCCACCCTCTGCCGTTTAAGTGAATACCTAAGTCAAAATGGCAAGATATCAAAAGGGAGACACATCACTTAGGCTTGCAGGTCACTGCTCTGGTACTAAAGTGGCCTGGGTGATTAAAAGAAAAGGAATACTTGTGGTACCTTAGAGACTAACAAATTTATTTGAGCATAAGCTTTGCAGCACAATCTTACGAACACACCCCAATTCTTCATCCCTGAACTACAGGCAAAGCTGGACACTTTAATAGAATAAAGTCTTAACAGCACAGAGCCTTGATCATGATATACTTGATGTACATACACATATATAGGGCCTGATCCAAAGCTCACTGAAGTCAATGGGAGTCGTTTCCTTTCCACCTCTGTAGGCTTTGGTACAGACCCATGATGCTATAGTAGTGAAGAATTTGTGAGCAATTAGCTTGTGATCAAGCCGCACTGTTATTTCTTTATCAGGCTGACAAATAGTTATGGACTAAGTTCTGCCCCCTTTACCGATGGTGAGCAGGACCTTTCTCCTGAAATTGTCTCATCCAGCACAAGTGGCTGCAGGATTGCACCCACTATTTGCAGCTGCAAGGGATTCTGTCTGCAGTTTCACGCTCACAGTTGATTTCAAAGGGATGAATTGAGAAGTAAGGTTACGACTCCAGATGAGTAAGAGTACCGAAATCTAGCCCTGTCATTCTAGATGGGCCACATTTTCAAAAATGGCTTCTCATTTTGTACCTGCCATGAGCTGTAACTGAATAATTTGTGGAGTTTTTAACGGAATAGAGACATGGAGGCATCTAAGGTCTGGATTCTGCTGCCCTTAGTCAAGCTGAGTAATATCTTACACATCAGGCAAATGCCACTGCTTTCCAGTATAAGTGTGAAAGTAAAGACACAACCAGACCTTCAAACCCACAAACACTTACGCACCTGAATATCTTTACGTACTTCCATTAACTTCAATGGGGGATGCTGAGTGTGCATCACTGAAGATCAGGACACTGATTGAGGCACTTAAACAAGGATGATTTTGAAAATTTTGGATGCTTCTTTACAATTCCAAGAGCATCATCCTTCTCCAGTTGCCATAAACCTTCTGTTTTTATTAACTTATATTACCTTCCCATTGTCCCACCATTTCAGATATTTCGTATGTTGTCTTTGCTTTTTGGAACAACACGTTACCTAGTAAAATATTTTTCTCCATCATTCCATTCTCATTAAAGGTTTGCTGCTGGCACCTTGGATGTTTTCCTTACTTTGGGCCATCTTTTCAAAGCAACCTGACTAGCTGTGACCATTAAATGTGCATGTGTGATTACCGCTTCTGCACACACAAAAGCAGGATTCGCAGGCACATCAGGATGAATGCAGACTTTGTAGACAGTTTTGAAAACCTAGCCTTCAATTCCTTGGCATTTCTTCTTTGATATAAATATATTGTTTACAAAGATACATAAAAAACAAGCATGTATCCTTTTTATGAAAGAAAAAGGTGATTAACCCTTGGCTTGAGCCAAACTAAGAACCAAGATTATTTTTTCTTCTCTTCTTATTTTTAGAATGTAAAAAGTAATCTTTAACTATTCATCCTGCATTGACACTTTCTATTTGGCAAACTTAAATCAAAAAACAAATAGAACTGGCCACAAATTCACCATTCGGGCCTTTAACGCATTAATCCTAACCTTTCCTAAACATCAGGTATGAGTGAAATGAGTGAAGCTTCACATTGCCAAACCAATAGTACATATAATATCTGTCTGCTGTGTGGTTAGCCACAAGTTATCGTGAGTCTCTTGGACACTCAGATTTAGAGATAAACTAGGCATGGAAACACCACAATACACCAATTCTGGGTCATGTTCCTGCCCTAAAATACATGGCTATGCATAGTTGCCAACCTTTATAATCAGTTATTCTGAGTACCTACAGAAATGCAATATCTTATCATTATAATACTTGGCACTTTTATATCACCTTCCATCTTATGTTTTGAAACACTCTACTGACATTAAAGAATTATGCCTACCACCACCACCATGTTCTGGTAAATGTTATCTCCATTGCACAGGTGGGGAACTGGGAGACAGCAAAGTTATGTAACTTCACCAAGAACACATATTGCATCAATGGCAAAGTGAACAATTGAACACGGAAGTCCTGACTCCCGCTTCCCTGCTTTAACCAATAGACCATATTTCCTCTTTTAATTTTCCAAGATATGCAGTAACACATGCCTATATGTCTGAAAGCTCCATTGGTCCCTCTCTCAATGTTTGACAATAGTTCAAACAACAATAAAAATGCAACAAATTTCCATAGGTGTAAAAGCATCAGCTAAACACAGAACAAATCTATATAGCATTATTCTGTATATCATCATATAATTTAAGGGACAATCCTACATTGATGGACCAACAAACAGCGGTGCTTCCATCTAAATTCCCATGTGATGTTAAATTACAACTCAGATGCATTTGAAGACTTAATTTCAAAGCCTACCTCATTGTACATATTGATAAAAAATGGCTTTCCACGTGCTATTGTAATTCCAGTGGCTACAGTAATTTAATTTCTTTTTTCCATAAGTTCCAAGCAGCATATTAGATTTCCCTTTGTCAATTAATCCTCTTGATTCTACAAGAACTTAGGGCCAGATTCAATAAAAATTCCTTCCAGTTTTACCCAAGCGCTAACAAATCACTTTTTCCAGGGCTTATCCAGCCCTGCTTTGGCTGCCACTACATAGATCCTAGACACATTCCAACTTGAATAATTATGCTCTCCCTCACTAACATTCCTCCTATGATGTTTCAGTTGAATACAGTATTCTTCTTCACTTCCTGTCCTAAACTGCTTTTTAATGCCACTGTTCAGAGGCAGCTGCATTTCAGTGGTAGGCGAAGGTGAGCGGATCTGGAGTTTTGGTTCAGGTTCATCTCCAGCCTATAGTTTGTATTTTCATTTTTATTGTACTCTGAGATCCTCTGTGCTGAAAGGCTTGATACAGTAGGACCTCACACTATTGACTGGAAAACTCATTGTGCATTAGTGGATTTTGCAAAGTGGCATTCCATAGAGCAAAAAGCTAAAATAACACATACAAAATATTTGTTTCAACAATTGCATTCTAATTATGTATAATACTACATAACATACTAATAAATAGCCTCTAGGAGGGTGTGTTGTAAAAAACTATAAGGAAGTCTCAGTAACACAAGTTCTGACGATTGTCTTTTCAATCCTTAGTAAAGTGCAGGGAGAAGACCACTAATTTATGAGTGGATTAAGCAGTATGCAGATTAGCAGTGTGTCATCTGTTAGATTCTACTTCCTATACATGAAAGATTATTAGGATTACAGCTTTCCCTGAATGCAGCATGCCCATGAGTTTCTAATAATGAGGCTCTACTTTGTATAACTGGAAGATTATCTGCCACGTTCTTTCACCATTGCCCTGAGTGGTCGGAACCTCACGCCACCACAGTGTAAAATACACACTTCGCTCTTTGCGTATGAGAAAACATAGCAGCACCCATCTATTCAGTGTCATTTTCCAAAAGCTGATACAGTCTGGAAAGAAGCATGCTAACTAGGCAAGGTATTATGTGCTGTTAAATATGTCTGACTTCACGTGAATTTCCCTGGCCGAAACCCTGCCTGACTGAGCTATTGAAAAAGATAGCTTCTTTACTTTGTATACAGATGTGTCCAATAAGGGAATTAAGTTCCCTTGGTGGGACCTTTCTTTACTCCTAAGCAGTGGCAGCATTAACTGTTGTTCTCTATTTCTATGATGGGAATGCTGCTGCTATTGCCACATAAATAAAGCCATGCTGAGAGATCAGAAGCTTCAGCAGAACCAGATGATTGCATATGGGGCAGATCATGCAAGTGTTCACTATACATACAATCGTTCTGCATTGCTTCCAGTAACTGAAGGCTTCTCAGTGCAGACTACCCTGGCTTACATTGTCTGTAACACCATGAAGCAGGCTGCAATAAACAAGTTGCACGATATGGAAGTATTCAGCACAAAAGTGCCATGTACAACCCCTTCTCAATCAAGTGCCAAGCTCAATTCATGGATTTTAAAATTCTGTTGTGGACTGGATGCAGATTCCATAGTATCTTTCTGCTGGGGGACTGGCAACCACTAGAGCCAAGCAAACAATGTGAAACAAATAATGTATCCAATGAATTTAGCTTATTTTCCTGCTTGTGGAACATTCCCAAGCAGATTGTGATGATCTCCTTCTATTGATTCACTATTCTGTGAAATTGGTGAATAATTTTCTCCCACTGTATGGAATGATCATGAGCAGTCCACTGTGAGTATTTAATAGTCAAACACTGAGCTGTGTTGCTCAGTTGTGTGACTAGTTAGACAAATCACATATTACTGTTTCTATTCTCTAACTAGACAAACAGGCAAGTATTTCTGGTACAAATGCACACACATGTAAATTTAAAATTCCGGGTCTGCGGTAACTTACTCATGCAGCTTTGAATTTCGCTTTCCTCTGAGCATTCATACCAGTCAAGTGCGATCACTCAAACGTTCATGGGAAACTAGACACTGCAAATTCCCTTCTTCCACAGTGCCCTCCAGAAAGTTTCTGTTTTTAGGTTACAAGCTATTTAGGGCAGGACTGTGTTCCCCTTGTGCCTCGCACAGAACGAAGACATTTTTGCCCTTAGCAAATCATCAATAATAACAAAAGGGACATGAGCATAGCCCACGGGAATTTATTTACAAATGCAAACAAGTATTTAAGTGGATTCTTTAGTAGTCACATGTCCAGTAATGGATTGTATGTGTCTTACACTGCTAGCCTAACCTGATAAGGATGCTGACCATCTTTCAGACCACCACTTTCCCCTGTGCAACCACGGTAGATACAATCAGCTAGAGAGAATTTATCTGCCCTCTGTTTGTAATGCACTGGTTGTAACCCACCTCTCCATATAATCCTATTGAGGGTGGAGTAGGTGCTTTCCCTGGGTCATGCACAACATGCCCACTGGAAGAGCTATAACACCAAATCACAGAGATACAGACTTGTTCCTCCACTAAAGACTCTTCTGGATAAGCCTTCATTTGCTGCCCATCCTCAAAAGGGACTCAGTGAGTGCTTGCCACTGATATATGGCTTAAGGTAGACGGTTATGCAAAGATAAATGATGGACTCTTGGGATGGGAGTTAAACACAAACTGCATACACTGCCAAGCAATAGTGCAGGGAAGGTGAAGTCCTATACTGCCTCCACTGCTTACTTACAGGAAGGGTTTGATTTCAGTGAGCTCAAAAAACCGCGTCTCAAAGAATTTATTTCCTTTGACAGCCTTGTCCATTTGCTGGACTGCACACCAGCATTGGCATAGATTCCCCACATGGCCACACACATGCTACAGGGAGCTTTCACAGTTATGCTATCACAAAGTGAAGTGTGCAGTATGGATGAATGTATTGTGGAAGCACACTGCACTGCCTGATCCTGTAGCAATTTTGCATGTGTATCATCCCAGGACATCAGTGAGATTACTAGTATGAGAAAGGACTACTCTGTCAAGTACGGGTTACAGAATCCAGCCCTATAGTGTGGTTAATTTAAAGTGCAGGAAATTCATGGCCTAATTCACTGATGTGTGTGCTAAGCATTGCTACTAGATGTTAAATAAATGTGCATAATAATAACAATAATGAAAAAAAAACATGTATGAACAAAAGGTGTAGGAATGGTATTAATTTGCTGAAAGCTGAATTCCCAATTCAAACTGATTTCCATTAAACGCGACAAGGGGTTTTTACTGTTTTGTCCTGAAAAACGATATGGTTCACAATGGCACTTGAGCTGTGTGAAGTTTACCACTGAAACCAAGACCAAAGAATAACTAAGCTTCAGAGTTATTTAATTCAGGTTTCATTGCAAAGCTATTTATTTTGTAATACATAAAAAATTGCTTATAAGGTTATTTATTTTTGCCCCTTTTTTTAGGTCAACAATGGAAAATGCTTTTAAAACAATGGATTTCCTGTAACTTTTGTGTCGAAATAATCCAAGATGATACAACAAATTGTCCATTATTCTTTCCAGCACGTGACAAAGATGTTATGCCACAGACAACTGCCATAGAGTATAATTTTGCCTCCATACTCACACTCCAAGTAAACTGTTCTGCAATGATGAGTCCTGCTCAGTCCTTAGACCACAGCACACCAAAAAAGTGGGGGGGGGGGTTGGAAAGAGAATACTCTGTGGTTCCAGGAACTGGGGACAGTGATTTCCCCCTCCAAAAAAATGCAACCTGAAAAATGGTTAAACTTCCTCTTCCAAACTTCTTTGTCTTGGTGAATCATTCCTGTCAGTAGATGCCAATCTGATGAACATGAAAACCATAGTTACAGGGGACACACCCTAGTGAGGACAGACACCACAAGTTACATGGGGAAACAGGCAGCCTTTTTACTGAATATATGCTTGTACAAATACGGAGCTAGTTCTCTTCTGCCAGCTAAATGTCATCTGATCTGAAAAGACTTGGCAAACTTCCTTCCTGTCTTCATGCCCCAGGGTGCAGCTGGCTGAGGGCAATGTGGGTCAAGGGATACGTCTATACTGAACCTGGGAGCAGGTGTCCCAGATTGGATAGACAGACACACACTAGCTCTGCTCAAGCTAGCATTCTAAAAAATAGCAGTGTAGGTGGCATGGGCTAGCTGCCCAAGTATGGACCCAGGGGGTAGGCAGGCTTGTACTCAGGTGGCTAGCGCATACCCCTGCCCCACCCATGCTGCAACATCCATACTGCTATTGTTAGCGCACGAACTCGAGCAAAGAGAGCTCATATCTTCTACCCAGGCTGGGAGGCCTATGCAAGTAGGCCTCTTGCTATCCGTGGGGCTATTGTGCAGCTCACCCCTCTTGATACTTGCTGGAGCTCTTCTTCTGTGAAGGGCTTAACTGATCCTTAATGCCTCCTAACCTTGTGCCAGGGTACTGAAGGCCTTACTCCAGATGGTGAGGGGGTATTTGTTTGTTGTTTTTTGTGGACAGGTGTTGGAAGCCCACTGCTTTTACCATGTGCTAGCACAAGCTTGGCAATCAGAAAATAGTTATGGTTTAACAGCACTGGAAAATGCTACATTTAACTTTTTTTTTAAAGGTTTCTGGAGTAGTTTTCAAGTTAAATGAAGATCCTTCTCCAACAGTAATAGTACTCAGTGTTCCACATCATGTTTGCATTCATCATTAATACATCTCTGCTAGTGGAATGAACATTTCTGGTGGCATTATCACTGTTTTGTATTTAAAAGGGGGCCATTGAAAAGTCTTAAAGCCCAGTGGCTTGCACTTGCTACTTTTCTTCCCAATTTCAAAAACAATCTGTTCCTTTACAAATATTGTTAACAATTCTTAAGACACATAGCACATACCATCATCTTTTTAAACCCTTATAATTAATACATGTCCTTGTTTAATAGCTACCTGCCATATTCCTCTATGGTGTAATTCTACTGGATTGCGCCATGGGTCAGTTTATGACTAGCCTTTGCCATGCCTTTTCTTAATAGCCTTTATCAAGAACATTTCTGTGGCTCCTGTTCCTTCCCATTTCCTTGCTAGTGTTTGTTACACTTACCCATCGTGCCTTCTCTTGAGTTAGATGGAAAGCTCTTGGGGGCAGGATCTTGTCATTATTATGCATTTATATGGCACTTAATAATAATAGCGAGGTCAAAAGAATATAACTAAATTTATTTTAAGATGCCATTACAACATTAACCAAAGATGCACAGTGTATAACAGAAAAAGAAGAGAAAATGAGTAGAAGAAACAAAGTTGTTTCATTGAAAATCTATTATCTGATTGAAAAAATATGTTTCTGCAACATATCTATGCACACAGGTAACACTAATGAAAAGAAAGCTTCTAGCATACACTCCTTTAGGCAACAGCAATAAGGCAGGGTGCATTTCCTGTGGATTGGTAACCAGCTGAGAGGAGTTGATATGCTTTGCATCATTAACCCCAGCCAGTCATTTATTGAGTACACAGAGGTCATTACTGCTAATGTCAACCAAGTAAAGAAAACATTTTAAAGTTGCAGGGGGGTTCCCTGGGATTTTCCCTCTTTTTGTGGGATTTTTAACCTTTGTAAGGCAACCTAGTTTCCATGGTGACCAAGATATGGATATGTGGTGGGAGGAGGCAACCAACCGGCATTAATTAAACCAAAATTTGCAATGGCTGATACCTAAATAAAAGTAGGTGGTTTTCAGCACATGCTACTCCCACTGAGGTCACTGCAAACAGTGTCTCTGAGAATTACACCACTTTGTCTTAAGTACCTAAATATGGACTTTGGTGTCTAACACCCGGCAGCTTGAAAAGATGGCCCTCAGTGTCCATGAGATTAGGCAGCACATTTCAGGTCTCTTTCCACTCCACATGCCCTGAGGAATAGGACATTTCCTGTTGTTGCTCTGCACTTGGAAGGCCACATCTCCTACGTAGCTGACTTTGTTTCTTTAAGGGGGTGCTCTGTACTTCAGAGCCAGCTTAAGTACCAGGGGATGCAGCAATTGCTAATGTACCTGTGCTTTTTTAGTAAATACCTGAGTAAATAAACAGAAATGTGCAGCAAGAGTAAATGGTCTTTAGCCTCTTTTAACAAAATGGCTTGTAAGGGTTGGTTTCTTTCATATAAATGTGCATGACTATCACCCCAGTCTTTTGGGGCTATCCACTGCTTATGCAACAAATTGCAGTCTTGTTACGCAAGGGGCAGTAGGGAATTAATGACGGCAGCCTGGTCATATCATAGGAAAGCTGTATGCCTTTGTTTCTCATGCAAATTAAAATGAATTCTTCAGGCCCAGGCCAGCTCCCAGTGAAGTCAGTGAAAAGATTCACACTGACTTCAATGGGAGTTGGATCAGAACCACAGTGCCCCGTCCTGGAGTCTTTACTTCATGGGGCTGGTGTTCAGACACTTGCTGCAGCATGCAAAGGACGGACAGGTACCCACACAAAACCCCACTCCTAAGTGGTACAGTGATCCTTGCACTGGCAGTTAACACATGGATGGATTTGGGGTGAGTTAGTGGATATTGACTGACCGCTGGCATGTGACTTTTTATAATCCTCCTGACCCAGGCCATGTGACTGGAGCCAGGAAATAAAGATGACCAACACTTCTGTGTGTTTCTCCCTTATTCCAGGTACAATCTCAGGTAGATGAAAACCAAGGAAATGTTCACATGTACCCCTGCAAAGTGCATATTAAATAAGTTTTATACCAAGCACTGGCTCCTATATCTGGAAAGAGAATTCAATCACTTGATACACCATAAAGATTTTCTCTCCAACCTTTTATTTTTTTTTAACTTGGTGTGTGTGGTCTTGCTGACAAGCTTTGACATACGTTGAATCTCCAGATAGAATATGTCCTAGTCTAATCTCAGTGTAAAATCGAACATGAGTCATGTCCTAAAACACAATTCCTTAGGCCATCATTATACAGCAATCTTGTCATGCTTCTACCATATGACCTGAAGGAAGTAGAATGAAAAGATTTAGTGTGAAATTTCTAAAGTTCTCATCACTGGCTTAACTTGCCACCACTTGAACTGAACTCAATGGAAATAAAATTAGGCCAACACAGCCCTTTTGAAAAATGCAATCAAGATCATTGTAAAATGTGTAAGACCATTTTCATCCACTTTAGGCTTATTATTTTTATACTGCATCTGTAGTTATCTTCGAAAATAAACTCATGATTTATAGTCATTATAATTCTGCACCACCAACACAGTGCAATGGCTTTTTTAGGGGAGAAAGTAAAGAATAACTTCTCCAACTGAACCAAGGAGAGTTGGATTAGCAGAATGTTATGACCCCTAGGATTGTTCTGCACCACCTTGCATATGAGTAGCTCAATGCTCCTTACAAATAATAATGAATTAAGCCTCACTACAATTCTGTTAAGCAGGTCACTCTTATTTTCCCCATTTTATAGTTGAAGAAGTTGAGGCACAGAGAAGTTAAGCGATTTGATGAAGATTATACAGGAAGTCTACAGTGGGCTCAGGAATAGAACGCCGGCATTCTAACTCCCAGTCTCATTACTTATCTTATATCCTTTGTATCACAGATTTCTACACTCCTATGTTCTAATACCCAGCTTTCTGTATAAGAAAAATGTGAAATAAAATTAAGGGCTGGGACTTTCAAAGGAGACTAAGTAAAGTGCCCAACTCCCAATGAATTTCAATTAAATTTGGGCTCCTAACTCACTTAGGGTATGTTTGCACTGCAATTAAAAACCCATGGCTGGCCCATGCCAGCTGATTCAGGCTCACGCGGTTTGGGATAATGGGCCGAATTTCAGAGTAGACGTGCAAGCTCGAGATGGAGGCTGGGCTCCAGGACCCAAAGAGGTAGGAGGGTCCCAGAGCTAAGCCTGCAGCCTGAGACCAAAAGTCTACACTGCAATTAAACAGCTCCACAGTCTAAGCCCTGCGAGCCCAAGTCAGCTGGCACAGGCTAGTCGTGAGTGTCCAATTGCAGTGTAGACATACCCTTCGGATCCTCTGAAACTCCCAGCTAATATTATCATAGAGAAAAACCTACTGATAGATCAGTCAGTGAAATCCGTTCTGGTTGCTGGATTTCAGTGATTGCTACAGATTCTCCCACGGTCCACAAGAGATGGGTTTTTCACGAGCATCTCAGAGTGAGCCAAAAGATGTGTAAACAGGTGTAGCTACTGAGCGCCCTACTGGTTACACATCTGAGGAGGCAACAAAGCATAAATTATTCTTTCCAACATCAATTTTAAATTATGCTCACTAACAACCCTATACTGTCTCTGCTCTTCATGCATAGCTCCTAGTGACATCAGTGGAAGTTTCACATGTGGTTTGAGTGAAATAAGGCCCTCAGCTGCTCCAGAGCCACCTGTTCCAGACTGTATCACAGGTAGGAACATAAGCACTTCATTACATTTTTTCTTTTTTTATTTTAATTCAAATCATGTTGGGTCCCTTTATGCTGTTAGATGTTCAGTAGCACAAACACAACATACATGTGAATCTGGAGATCTGCACCATTTACAGTAAAGCAGAATATGGAATACAAATTTAGTACAACACTCAGGCTGAGATTTGGACACGCAGCTTCCACTGAAATGAAATGGGAATTATACACCCGGACACCTTGTGCAGCTTTGAAAATACCACTCTCAATTTACAACACTTCCAAGATACAGATACAGAGACGGTGCCACAAGTACTCCTTTTCTTTTTGCGAATACAGACTAACACGGCTGCTACTCTGAAACCAGAGACCCATAGACTGCCCTTCAGCAGTATGCATGACATCTAGTCATTTCAGCCACATTTTATCATAAAAGTACCCAAAGGAGTATAATACATTTGCCTACCAGTATTTGTCCTGATCAGAGATGCCCCACTCCCTCTTTCCTTTCACTTGTAAAGAGGGAGGATTCATTTGTGTTATTGTAATTACTTTATGCAAATCAAATACAAATTCTGCAGCCAAAAATCCCAGCCCTTGCCTGTGTTTCACACTGAATAACACCCATAGAGTTATCAGAGCAACCACTCTCCAAATCCTGCTTGGGAGAAGAACAGGTTTGAGCATGTTTTTCAGGTCATTCTATCTTCCTTCAGTTGGGAGCTCAACTATCTAACGAATTAAACTACCTGTGTGGCATACTGAAGTATAGCTGAATGTGATACATGTGGGCAGTTGGATTTCATAGCAAAGATAATAGGTTTAAGACTTTCACATTCATAATATTCCACCTACCTTCCCCCAAAAAACAAGCATATGGTTTTCCTTACAGGGCTTTCCTTTTAAGGTGTCTCCTACCAGTAAATCTCCTGTAGGGAATTCTCAGTCAAAATCTTTGTTGATTTAATACAAAGCTTGAAAACCAAGAAATAATGACACAATGCTGTTTTACAAAGGATGGAAATATAGTTACAAAACATTGTTTGTGGGGAAAAAAGGCAAAATCATCTAAGATGCCATGGAATTCCAGATGCATCAAAAATGCAACAGAGCTAGAAAGATCAAATCATTGTGCAAGAAAAATGTGTAAAAGGGGCAAAAAAAAAGCAGAGAAGAGTTCCCATTCAGGTGTTCTGGAGTTAAATTTAAGGGCAACACGCAACCTTACTGAAGTCAATGGGGTTGTTTGATTTGTAACCCTCAGAGCAGAATTTTTGCCCCTAGATATTTTAGAGTAAGACATGTGCAACTGCCCACATCTGAAATCTGCTGCCAAAATGCAAACATCATAAATATTTTCCTTCCAAAAAACTGTAGAGAAGTGAAAAACTAGCTGAAAAGGAACTTAAACTCTTCTTTACTAAAATGTTGATTTTGTTTCCTTGCACCAGGACTTTGGGTAACTAGGTTCTCAATAATTTATTAAGAAAGATGCTTTCCCCCCTCCCTTTTTTTTTTTTGCCAGTAGTGTGTAACCTACAGTACCACCTGCTATCTTATTTTAGTTGAGTAATCTAGTAAACTAAAGTTTATCTTCACACTTAAGTTACAATATTCCATGTCACATTCAAATACGTATCCTATCTTCTTTCCACTGCTTAATCCAGTCTATTGCCCCTTTATCTTTTACTCCTACCTCATCTGTTGAACAAATGTCACTGCCACAGTTACTAGAAATATTTGAACCTGACAGCTGCAAAAGCTCAAAGATAACAAGACAGGGATAGAACTATAATTAGGTGAAGTATTTAATTTTGGTTTTAAATTGTCAGGACCCAGTACTGGAATCTTTACAGACCTGGATAATCAAGACAGACAATGTACTTTAGCAAATATTATGATAATTTATTTTTCAAATAAATAAGGATGAGTAATAACATACGACCTATGGTTTATTGTGCTAAAAAGGATTTCGCCTGTGTAAAAGTGAAGCCCAGATTGTACTATTTAGTGTTCACACTAAATTGTACCTTTTGCAGTGACTAGTCTGTTGAAGCCAGTGAGGTCATTTGTGGAGTTAAATACTACTTGGTAGAGTAAAGGTCATAATCTGTCCCTGAGTGAGTAAAGACTGTAGGTTTGAGCCCAATAAAAATAACGCATGGCAGTTTCACAGAGTTTTCCATCGTCAAAGTGCTTCATAAACATTAACCAGAACTTACAACATTCCTGTGAGATAGGTAAGTCTTATTATCCCCATTTTACAAATTGTTACCTGAGACCAGAGGGTGTGCACCTTGCTCAAAGCCATCGAAACGTCAGTGTCAGAGATGAGCTTAGAACCTTGTGTCACTTTGATTTCCCTTTGTATATGTGTAAATATAAATGTGAAACTGTAAAAAAGACGATAGCTGGCCCACTTATAATTTCATTTCCTCTTTTCAAGCACAAACTTGCTTCTCTTTTGTTCAGCTTGCATGTGCTGCCCAGTAATATTATCTTCTGTAGCTCAGTATGACCAGCGCCTGCCAAACATTCAAAGATCAGGAGTCAGACCCCTAGAAGTTATGAGATAATAAACATTGGGATCTTTTGATTTGCCTTTGGCTTTCTGAGCTGTTAAGCTCATGTTTCCAAGCTTTCCTTTGCAACCATGAATGCTAGATACTTACTCTTTTTTACAAATTGAGAGATAAGATTCTCATGTAGCCACATGGCTCCTGGAGCTGAGGCTTTTAAAAAAAAGAAAAAAGCTAAAGTTGGCAACTGCATCTTTGATGCTATACAGGTGAAAATACTGTTCCCGGGAACATCAAATAGTGCTTTTAATTGACAAAGATGAATATAACTAGAGAAAAGAAAGCTTTTCAAGTCAGACATTATACACTACAGACCTATGTCTCTTAATACATAACTCCAGAATGTCTCCTCTGAAGCCAGGAGACTTACACTGGTGTAACAATGATATGAGAAGAGAACAGGTTGATACTATGATATAATAATGGAATTGGCTACCATGAGCAGCTTAAGAAAAATAACTTTGGGATGAGTTCAGAATTTTAGGATTTTGACGTGGGATAATTTTCTCCTTCCCTATCCATAATGCAGCTCTGGAAACCATAGAACAGACCTCTCATGCCTTGTCTGCTTTCATATCACATGCAGAACTCTGATGCTGCCTGTCCCAAAGCCCAGTGAAGTCAAGGGAAAAGTCTCTGATTTCAGTGGGCTTTGGGTAAGAACTGTGGAATTCCCACACAGGGAATGAGTAGGCACTAAACACCCACACTGTGCTTCAGAGTTCCAGTGTGGACAAGAATGAAGGATTTGGCTCTTGGTCTTTCCAACTAGGTATATTTAATAAATATCAGCTCTCATGTTTTTTTTCTAATCATTGATATTTTCACCTTTTTAATCCTGAATGCTGTAAAGAGAATCACTTCCTGAGTCAGCCTCTAATCCAAAGTATATTGAAGATTCTCATTGACTTAAATCAGGTCCTTGCGGCTAAACCAGATAATTCCATTACAGCACAGCTGTGAGCAAGGGAAATCCACCAGGAGCCAGCTTTGCGGGGTAAGGAGAGTCAGACCAGAATCTTGTCCCTAAAGGGTCCAGAACAAATGTAACAACAGTACAGCAATTCTGTTCATTTTTGCCTTTAATTTCAAAACATTCGTCTTCTCTTTGATCTTCAAGGCATCATTGCAAAGTAAAGATTATGTTACAAATAAATATTAGGTTATTTCTACTTTGTATTCAATAGTAATGTAACAACACGTACTGCTCAATGTTACAGTCAATTGTTAATTATGCAATTAATGAGGTAACATATTTGGAGTAATAAAAAAAGAAGAAGTCTATAAAGTCACTATACCCTAGTAGCTTTATTATTATGGATTAGGAGAACATTAGCTGTAAAACAGCAAAAGCATCATATTTAGCTCAAGTAATAAAGTTATACAAGCTGCCATTTCATAATGTTAAACAAGACCTGAGGGAAGATTAGCTCAAAAGATTACACAGGTGAATCCTTTTCCTGTGAAGAACATGAAAGATTATTGTAAACATGTTTTTTTTAAAGCCGATCTCTTCAAACTCAGTCACAATAAATTAGCCATGTAGACTGATATTAGCATGGCATCCAGCACTCAAGCAGGGTCTTTCTGAGAGGAAGAGTGATCTTGTGCTTGCCCAACTAGACTGGGATTCAGAAGATCTGGGTTAGGCTCCCACCTCTGTCACAGAGGTTTTGTGTGCTCCTGAGTAGATCACTTAATCCCTCTGTGCCTCAATTTCTCATCTGTATAATGAGAGTAATGACATTTGCCTACATCATAGGAGTGGTGTGAAGAAAGCATGGTGGTGTAAAGTCTAAAAATGAAATTAAAAAGTCTCCTAAGGACTCACCCTGGTAGCCAGCCAAAGGTAACACTCCCAAGGGACACCCATGGATAGATGGGATTGGCTGGGGTGGATGATTTGTGGCTCAGATACAACCTGGGATTAGCAATCCCTGATCCAGAAAGGTGGCTGGCTGTGTAAGGCTAGCACACAGCAATGTGCCATGGTTGACTGATGACCAGATTGATGATTAGGCTATAAAAGGGGATAAGGAGTTGCCATAATTGATAAAGTGCCTTAGGTGTACATGCTGTCACTGCCAGTCATGGGCAGTCAGACCTAGTGGTCAGAGTGGGAGTCAGGCCAAGTCAGGTACCAGAGGGTCAGAGTCCAAAACAGGCCAGAGGGTAAACCAAGAGTCAGGAACCAGGAGGTAGGCAGGGTCAGAAACCAGGGTCAGAAACACAAGGTCTGAAGCAAGACGGGCAGGTAGTAATCTCTCTTGTTGCTCAGACAACTCCTTAGCATGGCCTCCTGGCTTAAGTACTGGTGCCAGCCAATCAGTGGGCTACAAGAAGCTGCCACTCAGGTTCTGCTGGACGGTACTTCCTACTCGGCCGAGCCTCACAGGGTCCTCCCACAAGAGCCTAACTTAAGCCTCTTGTGGAAGTATGGAGGCATCAGTGACCCAGAACCCCTATGGGCCTGGGTTTTAGCCCCTCAAGTTCTTACACTTGCTGGCAGAAATGAGCAAGACACCAGGATGGCCCAGCCAGGCCCCCTAGTCACATCCCCTCTGCTGGTAACACAGGAGCTGCTATGACAGCTCTCTACCACCTGAGGATTCCTCTGTGCCAAGCAGTCACAGCACACTGGAGAACCTAGAACTACTGAATGTCAAGTCAGACATTTTGTTCTGAAATACATGCCTTTGTTCCCTGCATTGCTCAGTAACAATGATGACCTTGCTCCTGACAGAATATCAGCATTAACTCTGAATTCTGTGGCTTATGCAGGTTTGTGTCACCATCCTATTATTATTGAAATGTAACAGAGTTAAATCTGAATTCTCTTTCCACCTTAAACCTTTAAGTCAAGAGACCTTCCCATCACAGTATGCTCCATGCCTTTCCTATGCTGTGATTCACTTTCCAGGGCAACTTATGTTTAGAGACCTGAATACATAGTAGATTATGTAGGTTAAGGTTATTATATTATTATTTCAATATTGAAGTCAGTGGAGAAATCCTTATTCATGTCAATGGATGAAAACCCTGACCACGCAAAGAAGTACTCAGAAATGAAGGGAATGAAAAGTCAGTATGTTAGACCTTGTCCACAAACCAGCTTCATCAGTTTAACTAATGGAGTGTTTTTAAAACAATTTAGTTAAACTAGTGCAAACCCCTGTGTAAATGTTTCAATTTAAACCTGGCTTGCTGGTCTACATGAATAATTAGTTTGTGGCAAGCTGGGGTGTGAACCTTTCTGATGCACATTAACAGTTCATCGGTGTGCTTTGATCTAGTCCTGTTTCAATATTGAACATTCCGAGCTGATTTAGTTAAAACAATGGAACCCTTTGTGTAGACATTTAAATCAGTTTCAAACTGATTTAGTTAAATTAGTTACAACTTGTGTGTATGTAGACGAGGCCTAAATTGATTCCTTACCACAATAGTTCAATTTGTTCAGGAATCAAATGTTGTGTATTGAAAAGGCCTCAAACTAAATTTATATAAATTGATTTAAGAGCATCCATTTAATTAAAATGGTTTTTAAACCAATTTTAGTTAAACTGGTGCAACTTTGTGAGTAGCTCAGTCCTTAGTTTAGACATTTGCAGCCAAAAGTTGATTGAAAGGATGGACCTTGCACCATACTTGGAAAGCTAACAAGCCCTGCTTACATTTGAATGTGAACTTTATAATAAAAAGAAAAGGTTGGGGGAAATGACAGCTTGCAACTTACTTTTCTGACTTAGATTGAGCAAGTCAAATCAAATAATCATGACATTTTGCTTTTGCTTTTTAACTTGATGTTCACTATCTTCAAGCAAGATGACCCAAAGGCTATGATGAGAGCAATAACCATTCTGAAACGTTTATAAATGACCCTCTTAACTGTTTATGAGACATTATCTGAGGTAAAGCAGAGTAGGAGAAATAAACTTGAAGTAGGAAGAGCTGGCTTGCCTCCCAGATGGAGTGTGATAAAGCACCAGTGTCAGTGTTTCTTCTCAGTTTTATGGCAGCCTTTAACTGCTTGGTGTTTGGGATTTTTTATCAGAAGACGGAAAGAAAAAGGAATGGATCCAAAGCAAAGTGGTTTTCCCAAACAATATTCTCCAAATGACTTTATGTGAACAGATACTGTGTTATCTGGCTATCAAGATAACACCATTTATTTTTTTACTTGACACAACAGCCTGCTACTCAGATTCCCAGTCCTGGTATGTATGCAGAATTCCTGAGCAAAGCAATAAATTTTCAGAGGGGTCTGGGTGACCCAACTACTTTTTCCCTGAGAGTAAGTAACGTTAACAAAATTAATCTATGGTCAGATTTGCCTCATTAAATAGACTCTGATTGTCACTTTCAAATGGCTTGTTTGTTTTTAGAACAATGAATGTAATAATTACATGAAGGCTCTTGTATTTCACAAAACATATGTGTTATATGGATTTTAGCAGAACCCCTGGAATGGTCCAGACTTTTGTGCAAAATGTTCTCCTGGAAAACTGAAAGTATGTGAAACCTAACTGGTTTCATGTCTCATCACAAACCTAAAATCAGTTCAGTTGAAAAGTTTCCCCAACCTTTTGATTGAACCTCAACCCCATTTTGAGGAACCTGCTGAAACCCAGTGGTTTTGACTAACTTTGCTTTGAGTTTTAGGGTGCATTCAAATGAGAACTGAAGGAAATGGTATACTTAAATTTAGATGTCTAAACACAGATTTGTGCTTTTAAGTACCTGTTTTAAGCATTTAATCAGCACCTAAGTGCCCCAAATATGTAACTGGGTGCCTAAACACTGATTTTGGCACCTAACTGTAGATATTGAAAATTGGACATTTATTGGTTTTAAAAGAGAGGAAAGCTATGTCAAGAGTGTATTATGATCAATCAACCAAAATATGGACTTAGTCATCCAAGTTAGAAAATAGCACTCTGTGGCTTTAATTACTGCCATTATCTCATTATTCTTGTTAAGGGCTTGATTCTGAGCCATTAAACTCAATGGGAGTTTTTCATTTATTTGAATGGGAGTAGGATCAAACCCTAAGTGCATATCAATCACAACAGACCATTCCCCATGAAAATGACAGTTAAGTAGTGCTGGTCAACATTTTTCAACTCTTCTTTTGGGGGGAGGAGCAGGGGTTAAAAATGGACTTTTTTTCCAAAACAAATTTTTTCAGGAAAATTTCCCAACCTTGTTGATATTTTTCACTTTTTACTGAAAACTTCATAGATTTTTCCCTTCTTTTTTAATTTCAAAACTGCTAACAAACTGTTATGTTTAAGCTAAACATCCATTTAGTGAACATTTTAATTGTGTTTTTGAAAAAAGTATAGAACAAAATTCATGAAAAGAAATTGCAAACACAAGAAATTAATCCATTTTAGCCACTTGAAAACTCTTATTTGTGGGGGGGAAATGAAATTTCAAAGTTGTTTTATTGTTCATTTTTTGACTAGCTCTACAATTGACCAGTGTTCACAACATTAAATAATGACAAGTGCCATAGGTTATAGATGGAACAAAGGACCTGTAAAGGAAAGAATGGAAGGACTACTTAAGCATTGCACAGTAGTAAATCCTTAGCATCCACTCTGACTGAAACTGCAATTATATTTCATGAGGACAGAGCCAGAGAGTTGGGGAAGCATCATGTCTCATCACCTGCAGAGCCAATTTTTGGTTGGATCAAACTCTGTAGACCGCTGCCAAGTCTAGCATAAACATATCATCAGTTCTCTTGAAATGTGGCTTCCTCTTATCCCTATTTGATTGTTTCCATTTATCTCTCCCAGACCTAGCTCCAGCCAACAAGCAAAAGCAATATCAGAAATTACTTGTCTTAAAGAATTTGCCTGACAGTCCCCTCATAAACTTAGGATGTCACTAAAATTGAAATGAGTCTGTGGAATATGAGATTAAAAAACACAGACATTCCAATACTATTAATCTGTACCTCATACTTTTACTCTCAGAACACATCTGTATGGATGGTGTAGACCTACAGCCTAGTTCTGATATTACCAAACTCCACTTTCACACTGGTATCAGTCCACTTAACTTCAGTGAAAGTCGCTCCTCATTTCCATCAGTGTACATGAGGTCCAGCCATGAGCCTTTAGGCTGAGGTTTTTCAGAATTGCCAAAGAGATCTGGATACCCATTTCTCAATAAAACTTATCAGAAATCTCCCCTCAAAACCAGCAAATATCCTCGCTGATAGCTATGCATTAACTTAAGCTCCATATCTGCACATACCCCTGAGAATGGCCTTTGCGCAAGGGTGGTGGGGAGGTCCCATCCGAACATGGCTGGTGCTGTACTGCTTGAAGGGAAGGGCAAATTGGCCTATAAAAACATCTGATACACTACACAGTGGCCCCAAGATCTGTGGGATTCCCCTGCAGATCCTTTAATTTTGCAGGATTTAGCATCCATGCGGTTTGTTTGTTCCATGCGACCTACAGTATGTCCCCCTTGAGTGAAAAATCTGCCCGAAAATCCACATGTTTTAAACTCACAAGAGTTCCTCACACATTGTGCCAGATCCTCAGCACCTGTAATTCAGCAAAGCTCCCTTGATGTCATAAAGCTATGCTGGTTTACATTAACTGAGGTTCTGACCAATCATTTCCCTTCCAATGGGGTTCTCTCTGGAAGGTGAGACTGGCCCATGGGAAATGTTTATTTAACATATCTTCTCTGACTAGTAACGAATAGAAATGCAATTACTTGCACCCTCATTAGTTGCATACCCAAGTAAATAAGTAGTTATTCCAAAACCAACTGTCCAATAAAAGGTTAAGCACAGAATTCCTCCAACAACTTGAGCTGCAATATTGGTGCCCTTGTTATTTAGTGGTGGAATAAAATGTAGCATCCAAGCATAAAACAGGCAATAAATCATTATGTTTGCACAATCCCCTGCAAAGAAAAACTGCAAAGATTTACAGGACTCTCTTATGTAGCCCTGTGGTTGCAAAGGGTCATGTTGTTTTGAGTGTCTGGTCTTTCTTACTATAACAAAGATAACCCCTATAGACAGAAAAGGGTACTGCAAATCATTTCTATTGTACAGTCTTATGATTGCAGCCCCATTGGCCTGCAGCGGTGAACCGCGGCCAGTGGGAGCCGCAATCGGCCGAACCTGTGGACATGGCAGGTAAACAAACCGGCCCGACACGCCAGGGGCTTTCTCTGAACAAGCGGTGTCCCAAGTTTGGAAAACACTGCACTAGGCCACACCAGCTCTTCCCAGTGATGATGAATTAATTAATTATATGGGAATACTTGCCAACTCTGTCCACGTATCTATTCAAGGGACACCATCATAGGACCTAACCACATCAGCCACACCATCAAGGGCTCGTTCACTTGCACATCTACCAATGTGATATATGCCATCATGTGCCAGCAATGCCCCTCTGCCATGTACATTGGCCAACCTGGACAATCTCTATGCAGAAGAATAAATGGACACAAATCTGACATCCGGAATTATAACATTCAAAAACTAGTAGGAGAACACTTCAATCTCTTTGGTCACTCAATAACAGACCTAAAAGTGGCAATTCTTCAACAAAAAACTTCAAAAACAGACTCCAATGTGAAAGTGCAGAACTGGAATTAATTTGCAAACTGAACACAATCACATTAGATCTGAATAAAGACTGGGAGTGGTTGAGTCATTACAAAACCTAACCCTAATTTCCCCACAACTAATTTCCCCCTACTGTTACTCATACCTTCTTGTCAATTGTTTGAAATAGGCCACTCTCATTACCACTATAAAAGTTATTTTTCCTCCCTTGGTATCCTACTGTTAACTGAATTGTCTCATTAGACTAACTTCACAGTTGATAAGACAACTCCCATCTTTTCATGTATTTATACCTGCTCCTGTATTTTCCACTCCATGCATCTGATGAAGAGGGTTCTAGCCCACGAAAGCTTATGCCCAAATAAATTTGTTAGTCTCTAAGGTGCCACAAGGACTCCTCGTTGTTTTTACTAAATACGTATTTTACCAGGAAAAAAAACTATTTTATTTACTTTAAGGGCTGGATTCTGACACCCTTTCTCACACAAATTTGTACTTTATTCCACTGAAATCAATGAAGGATCAGGCCCTAGGTTTGACATCAAATAGAACTACTCACAGAAGGCTTGAGCCTGCTCCCATTCAAGTCAAAGGAAAACTCGCATTAACGTTAATGGTGCAGGATCAAATCTGAGCAAGGTATCACTCAGCATGAGTAAGAGTTGCAGAGTCTGGCCATATGTTATTAAAATAGTCCTTTTTGTAGGTTTTGGTTCTATTTCCCAGGGGGGAAAAAGCTGTCAGAAACAGCTCAGAATCTTAGATTTCTTACATGCCTTGGGGCTTAGTAATCCCTTTTTGTTTTCTTTGTTAGAAAGTTAGGAGATCAAGTATTTTATTTTCATTTGTACATATGACAAAATATCCAGACTATGACCCCTAGTCGGTCCAATGTTTTGCTTGCATTTCTGCAAGTAAAAATGACTTCCTTGGAGCTACATGAAACTGTGTGTTATTTTCTGAAAGTGGATTCTGAGATGGGCTCCTTGTGTGGGAGTTTTTACGTTAAATTGCAGCATGGTGCATATTGTTAATATTTAGGATCAGGTTCTGAACAACGCCTTGAAGAAGCATTAAGCTCCCTTTGTTCCCTCCCAGTCGTGGGTTGCGGAGACCCCTGGCATAATTCAGCCCTGGGGGTCTGTCTAAATTACAACAGCCTCCCCAGGCTGCCATCTGGGATGTAGCATTGCTTGGATTCACTGCAGTGCTATGGGTTGCAGCCCTGCTTCCAACCCACCCCCCTATGCCCAGGTTTTCACAGCAGTCCTCGGAAGGCAGCTTTATGGCAGTCCACACACAGTACCCACACCAGGGGAAACCTCGCCTGGTCTTTATGCACTCCCAGGGCCAATAAGAGGGGGGGGCCATTTGGCCTGGGCCTCAAGCTCAGAGGAGGTCTCAAATTTAGACACTTGTTAATTTTTTCGCATTTGTTAAGTTTCACAACTTGTTTTTATGCGCATCCCTATCGGACTAAAATGTGACACACTCTCTCGGCTTAGAGCTGCAAATTTAAGCAGATAAAGAGCTATCACCATTCAACTATGGGACAAGAGCATTTGAATGGACTCACCGTGCTTAATATCAACTGTGACATTGCACAAAAGCTAGATTTTTCCTCAATAATTAGTGTACTTGCACAGAAAAAGGCTAGAAAAGCATTTGTTAAATAAAAAAATATTCAAGGAGTCTAGTCTGTAAAGAGCAATAACTGGAACTCTAAGCTACAGAAACTCTTCAACGTGCCTAAAACAACATTTAGGGTGAGAAATTGTTACTTGAAACCTGTCTCTTTAGATCTTAAGCTTAGTATGCGTATTTTGTGTTTTTTTGCTTAGTAATATGCTTTGTTCTGTTTACTATCCCTTATAATCACTTAAAATCTGCTTTTTATAGTTAATAAACTTGTTTTTGTTTATTATTAACCCCAGTTAGTGCAATTTCTAATGGGGGGAGCAAGAAGTTGTGCATATCTTCCTCCACATTGAGGGAGGGGGTAAATTTATGCGCTTACGTTGTATAGATTTCTCTACAGTGCAAGACAATATTATTTTGGGTGTGTTTTCCATAAGGGAGCTGCACTTGAGTTCTGGGCACTTTCCTAGCTGAGTCTTCTCATAGAGAGCCATTTGCAGACTGTCTTCCACAGGTGTGGAACCCACAGAGACCTTCCTGCCAACACTACAAAAAGAAGGATTCTGGGTGGACTCCTCCTGAAGGTCGAAACAGCAGCCTGGATTTCTACATAGACTGCTTCCGCCGACGTGCACGAGCTGAAATTGTGGAAAAGCAGCATCGCTTACCCCATAACCTCAGCCATGCAGAACACAGTGCCATCCACAGCCTCAGAAACAACTCTGACATCATAATCAAAAAGGCTGACAAAGGAGGTGCTGTCGTCATCATGAATAGGTCGGAGTATGAACAAGAGGCTACTAGGCAGCTCTCCAACACCACTTTCTACAAGCCATTACTCTCTGATCCCACTGAGAGTTACCAAAAGAAACTACAGCATTTGCTCAAGAAACTCCCTGAAAAAGCACAAGAACAAATCCGCACAGACACACCCCTGGAGCCCCGACCTAGGGTATTCTATCTGCTACCCAAGATCCATAAACCTGGAAATCCTGGACGCCCCATCATCTCAGGCATTGGCACCCTGGCAGCAGGATTGTCTGGCTATGTAGACTCCCTCCTCAGGCCCTTCGTTACCAGCACTCCCAGCTATCTTTGAGACACCACCGATTTCCTGAGGAAACTACAGTCCATTGGTGATCTTCCTAAAAACACCATCCTAGCCACTATGGATGTAGAAGCCCTCTACACCAACATTCCACACAAAGATGGACTACAAGCCGTCAGGAACAGTATCCCCGATACTGTCACGGCTAACCTGGTGGCTGAACTTTGTGACTTTGTCCTGACCCATAACTATTTCACATTTGGTGACAATGTATACCTTCAAATCAGTGGCACTGCGATGGGTACCCGCATGGCCCCACAGTATGCCAACATTTTTATGGCTGACTTAGAACAACGCTTCCTCAGCTCTCGTCCCCTAATGCCCCTACTCTACTTGCGCTACATTGATGACATCTTCATCATCTGGACCCATGGAAAAGAAGCTCTTGAGGAATTCCACCATAATTTCAACAATTTCCATCCCACCATCAACCTCAGCCTGGACCAGTCCACACAAGAGATCCACTTCCTGGACACTACGGTGCTAATAAGCGATGGTCACATAAACACCACCCTATATCGGAAACCTACTGACCGCTATTCCTACCTACATGCCTCTAGCTTTCATCCAGATCATACCACTCGATCCATTGTCTACAGCCAAGCGCTACGATATAACCGCATTTGCTCCAACCCCTCAGACAGAGACAAACACCTACAAGATCTCTATCATGCATTCCTACAACTACAATACCCACCTGCTGAAGTGAAGAAACAGATTGACAGAGCCAGAAGAGTACCCAGAAGTCACCTACTACAGGACAGGCCCAACAAAGAAAACAACAGAACGCCATCACCTTCAGCCATCACCTTCAGCCCCCAACTAAAACCTCTCCAACGCATCATCAAGGATCTACAACCTATCCTGAAGGACGAGCCATCACTCTCACAGATCTTGGGAGACAGACCAGTCCTTGCTTACAGACAGCCCCCCAATCTGAAGCAAATACTCACCAGCAACCACACACCACACAACAGAACCACTAACCCAGGAACCTATCCTTGCAACAAAGCCTGTTGCCAACTCTGTCCACATATCTATTCAGGGGATACCATCATAGGGCCTAATCACATCAGCCACACTATCAGAGGCTCGTTCACCTGCGCATCTACCAATGTGATATATGCCATCATGTGCCAGCAATGCCCCTCTGCCATGTACATTGGCCATACTGGACAGTCTCTACGTAAAAGAATGAATGGACACAAATCAGACGTCAAGAATTATAACATTCAAAAACCAGTTGGAGAACACTTCAATCTCTCTGGTCACTCGATCACAGATCTTAGAGTGGCTATACTTCAACAAAAAAGCTTCAAAAAACAGACTCCAACGAGAGACTGCTGAATTGGAATTAATTTGCAAACTGGATACAATTAACTTAGGCTTGAATAGAGACTGGGAATGGATGAGTCATTACACAAAGTAAAACTATTTCCCCATGGTATTTCTCCCTCCCACCCCACCCCCCCACTGTTCCTCTGATATTCTTGTTAACTGCTGGAATTAGCCTACCTTGCTTGTCACCATGAAAGGTTTTCCTCCTTTCCCCCCCCCTGCTGCTGGTGATGGCTTATTTTAAGTGATCACTCTCCTTACAGTGTGTATGATAAACCCATTGTTTCATGTTCTCTGTGTGTGTGTATATAAATCTCTCCTCTGTTTTTTCCACCAAATGCATCCGATGAAGTGAGCTGTAGCTCACGAAAGCTTATGCTCTAATAAATTTGTTAGTCTCTAAGGTGCCACCAGTACTCCTTTTCTTTTTGCGAATACAGACTAACACGGCTGCTACTCTGATTCCACAGGTGTGTGTGTGTGTGTATGTGTGCTGCCAGAGGCCAGAGAGCCTAATTCAGCAAAACAGGGAAAGGGAGCCCAGGGTAGTGGAGCAGGCAGGCTCAGTACATCAGGTGGCATTCCAAAAGGGGGGGTCCAACTCGTCACAAGAACAATCAGGCTCTGATCAAATACCCACACATTCAGAATTTCCACTGAAGTCAGTTGGGCCAGAGATATTCACAGATATCACTGAAATATACTAGTGTGACCTCACAATTAGGCCCCTTAGGAATAGACCATTTTTATACTTATTTTTGTTCCCTGTGCTAGTTCATAAATCAATATGAAAATCAGGGTTGGTCAATTTTTTCTGGAATTAGATTTTTTGACAAAATTGTTCATCACAATTTTTAATTTTGATTAAAAAAAACTTTATTTCTACTAAATGTTCACCATTTGTTTTTACAACCAGCCATAGAGCCAGCTGAAAATTTTTAAATTTCAGACTTTTGATGAAAATGGTCATCATCATTTTGAATGTCTATGAAAAAAGGTGAAAAAAAATGACAAATGTTCATGAAATGTTTGTTATATGTGTGGACCAATTCTACTGAATATGGTGGCTACATTAAGAATTCACAGGTCAATACAATTTTAAAAGAAAATGATATGTTTCTTTCCATTATCAGCTGGAGGGTTGGTTTGCACCACGGTTATTTCATTTTCAGAGTGCATTGACAGCCTGTGAGGCAGAAGTCACATCTCAATTGACATTTACATCTTAGTGCCATAACAAGATATTCCTATGTTTTGCTCTGCATTTTTTAAAACCCATTATTAACTATTCACAATGGCTGTTCTAAATCTTTGTTTTTCTGAGGATTAGACAAACATTTTAATATTGAACAAGTCTTAACAAATGCTGGGAAAGATTTATTTACTGTATTGAGATAAAGAGGAAGATTTTGTAATAGAACAAAGTAATATGTATAGGCAAGTTATTTCATTAGAACAGTAGGAACTTGTTAGATCACAGTGAAATGGTATTTTACTGAAAGAATGAATATATGTTAGAAGAAAGAGGAGCATTTCATTAGCAATGGATTCCATTGTACAAACATGTAGATCAGCAGAATTTCTGAAGAAATAATACTAGTAAGTGCAATAGCTAGCCATTGATTTTTGACACAAAACTCCCAATGGCTTCAATTGAATTCCCCATAATAACGTAAATTTTTCAGCCACCAATAATTTGTTCTGAGAACCCCGATCTAGGCTGAACCTGTGTATAACACAGACCATACAACTTCCCTAACTTAATTTCTGTTTGCTGATATATTTATACATGGCTTCATATTATAAATCTGGTAGAAAATTTTTATAAATTGATATAGTCATAACTCACAAGTGGTGCCTTCCAAACCAGTTGGATCACTCATGTGAGCAGCAATATATATTTTGAAAAAATCAAGAAAATGAAAATGTGAAAGTTGCCATTGATATCAAGCATGTGTATGTGTGTGTATAATATGAGCAATATATTTTACAAAATATACAGCTGTGAATATGTGACTCATAGTTTGAATCTAGCCCACGTAGTTCAGAATTATAAAGGGGTGCAAGTTTCATCATATTCAAAGCATATTTTCCATGGTGTGCCCTGACCAGCAACCTTCCTGCAACAACGGCTGGTCTGTCTGAGGCTGTGTGCCTGCTGCCAAGCATTTCTGCCATGCGGCAGGTGTGCATTCAAGTGGGCTGCTTTATCACTTTCCCCACTTTAAGTCAGTCTTCAGCCACTTGTACCGCCACTGGACTGACTTTGTGAGTCTTTGCCTTTATCATGCACCTGGCATACCCAGTCTCACTCCTAGGTCTCACATCAATGTATATAATATACACCACTGGTCACAGCATTGAGCAGTCAAGTCCAACGTGTTTACATTACCAGTTTTTTCACTGAGATGCTTCCCTTTGCAGATACACACAAAGTTTTTATAATAAAGTGAACTAATGAAACTTTGTTCCCTTAGGTGAAAAGTGCCATAGAAACACAAAGTGCTTTACAAATATGTAATAACTAATTTAGACTCAATGCTGTATCATCAGTCAACAGGAGGTTTACTACTGGCTCTGTAGGACCAAGAGCAAGACACTAGTTTTCACCACACATCTGCAAGGAAGATGAGAATCATTTTGCTCTTTTCACAGACGAAGAAACTGATACTGAGGACCTGATTATCTTTACTACCTCTTGACACCTCTCTGACACCCACTTTGCATTGCCAGTGTGGTGCAAAGTGACCATGTAAGATGTGATAAATCTGCACTCAAAGCGTCAGAGTGGGGAATTAGCCTTGACATGAGGGAGAATCAGGCCCCAAGAGAGAGATTAAGGCTCAGGTCCTTAAAGATATTTAGGTGCCTAACTCCCATTGATTTCAGTGTGAATTAGGCACCTAAATGCCTTTAAGGATCTGGGACTAAGTGACTTGCCTGAAGTCACAGAGCAAGTCAGTTGCAGAGCTAGGAATAAAACCCAGACCTTCTGACCTCCCCTCACCACCACACTGCCTGTCTAATCACCTCCCTTGTTTTTTAGGTTTTTTAATCCCTCTCACTTATTGTAAAATAAAGTTGGCAAAAGTCTCATCCACATGGATGACATACACACAGCCCTTCGGTGGAGCAGTTCTGCGATACACATTTGCTGTGGTAGCCCTCTGCACAGCACCTAAGCAACAGCAGATTTATAATCACCTGCTTTCTTTTGCGCCTGTTGTTGCCACAGGCTAACCAGGACAAGTAAAGATGATGGGTGCAGAGTAACAGAAATAATTAAATGCTTTGCATCAAAAGGAAAGTCCCATAATGGGTGCAATAAGCATCAACAAGTCTGCAGCCTGAAGCATGCCAATGTGTCAATATGTGAGTGCAGAAGCCCTAGGACAGCTGCCACTCAGAGCTCTAATTTGTAGTGGCTGGGCGGTCCCACCTTGCCAAAAGGGTTCATCATCCCTATACCCAGCATGCTGCTATAGAACAAAATAGAGTGTAAATGTACACTGCTGGGAATTAATAACCAAGCCTTCCACCCCCTCCGCCCCGTCCCACCCTTTTGCCCCTATGTGTTAAAGGGGCCACGTCACCTTGAATGGTCCCTTGAAATATGTGTTCAAAAAAGGTTCTTTAATAATAAAACCCCCTCCAACAGTACACATCTACTTGTCACCTCCTCCCCTGCCCCACGCACCAGAACCCATACAGGATATCATCAAACAATTCCAACCCATATTCTATGGGGAACCTCATCCTGAAAGAAATCTTTCCTGAATCCCCTCTTCTGGCCTTCAAACAATCCCTTCAAGCTCATCCTCAGAAGCAAGCTCCCCACAGACCAGGACCCACCAACTCAAAGCGGCACCAGACCTTGCCATAACAATACATGCAAAACCTGCAGAGGTATCTCCATTGCTACAGTGATCCACACACACACACAACACACCTTTCAAGATCCATGGGTCCTATACACGCCTATCACATGTGGTATACCTCATCCAGTGCACTAAATGCCCCAATAGCAACTATGTGGGTGAAACAAGACAATCACTACGCTCTCGAATGAACTCACACAGGAAAATGATAAAAGACAAAAACTGACCCTATCACCTGGGGGTGGACACTTTTCTCAAAGCGATCACACTCTATCTGATCTCTCAGTCTTCATCCCCAAGGAAAACCTGCACAACACTTTCCGAAGATGAGCCTGGGAGCTTAAATTTATTACTCAGTTAGACTCCAAAAATCGTGGGCTGAGCACTGGATTTATGGTTTATTACAACAATCTGTAATCCACTAAGCCCCTCTTTTTGTCCTATAACTGCAGAGGTGTTAAAGGACCACTCTACCTTGAATGGTCCCTTACGATATGTGTTTACTTTTGCCAAACAATCTGTCCCACCTTGCATTTTGCTGTGGCTCTGGGAGTGCTTTTCCCAGACCTGAAGAAGAGCTCTGTGTGCAAGCTTGAAGGCTTGCCTCTTTCACCAACAGAAGTGTGTCCAGTAAAAGATATTACCTTGCCCACCTTAGCTCTTCTAAAAGCAGCTTCTTGTGGAGCCTCTGCTCAAGAAACCAGCTCTTGATGCTGATACTCTTGCTATCTTCCCGTTGCCCACTGCTCTTTTTGGGGGGAAAGGTTTTTGAGAGGCTGGTGGCACAGCAGTGTTGGAGGTGAAACCTCTCCACCAACCCTGCACATATTTCTGCACAGAGGACAGATCAGAGCACCAGCACCTTCACCCGGCCCCACTCGCTCTGAGATGAAGCATAGATGAGCTGCTCAGGACCTTGGCCTTCCTCTGTGTGAAACAGGACAGGGAAATGCTCACTGGGGAGAGGCACTTCAATACAAGTTCCACTAGCTATGTTTTAAAAAGTCAGCTGCTCTCGCTTGTTAAAGAGACCTTGAGCATGATGAGGTTTGCCCACACCCCTGTCCATGGTAGTTGTTTCCTCTGTGACATTAGATCTTCACTGCATGCCTTTTGTGGTGTGCACAGGAAAGGGGTAGACCAGAAAACGCAAAAAACATTTTGGGTGAAATCTTGGCCCCATGAAGGTCAATGGGAGTTTTACTATTGTCTTAAACAGAGTCAGGATTTCACCCTTTAATAAAACATGGTGACCATTTCCAGGATGGGCCTCCACTTTATAAGGCAGCAGGATCAAGAGACAAAGCATAAATTATGTCAAGAAAGAGATCATTGAGGTGTCAGCACTTCACGCACTAAATATATATATATTATTCTGCCCCAGTGTGATTTTTCAGCCAGGGAACCTAACACTCAACTTCACTAATTCAAATAAAGGGCAAGAGAGAACTTGTAGGGAGAGGGGGATATTTTCTCTCTTTCATCCAGCTCACAAGGGACCACGAGGAGGGGACCAAGCTGGGGAACCCCCTGCTTCAACCAGAGGCAAGGAAAAGAGAGAGCAGTAAGGCTGAAAGAGACCAAGGGATGGCAGCAGACAGCAAATTAGAAGTGAGTTTACAAAAAACAGTCGATGGGCTGCAGGCACAGAGGACTCACATCGTAAGAGTACTTCTCCGTATGGGTCTGGTTGGGCTCCATCGGAACGCTGCATTCAGCTCAGGGCACCTCATAACCGGGAAAAATAGCTACACTTTGGAAGGAGTTCAGAGAAAAGCCGAAAACTGCGATAAGAGGCCTGGGGTGAGGGTGTCGACTTCTGAGGAAAGATTAAAAGAGCTTTGTACGTACAGTTTAGCTAAGAGATGACTAAAGGGACATGATAACAGCCTGCAAATATTTGCAGTTTATAAACATCAAGGCAGGAGAGGAATTATTTATGATAGGACATGGGGGGGGGTATTACTGAGAGTAATGGGATGAGATTAAGATGGAAAACTTGAGGCTGAATATCAGGAAATATTTCCCAACTGTGAGATGTGTTAGGCTGTGGAATAATCTTCTAAGGGACATGGTGGGAGCCACGCCAATTGGGAAATTTAAACTAGACTTGACTAAACACTAGGATCCGTAGGGAACAATGGTCACTTCTATCATTAACCTCTGTGATTATTTCCTCCCTGACCCCTTGGGCAGTGGTCAGGTGAGTGTCTGGGAGGGAGCCTGCCCTTCATCATCAAGTAGTACATGCCCTTAATTCCACTGTCAGGAGCAAAAGGAGATGACAAAACACCAGGTCCTACCTCTCTGGGTCTACTCTGGTACTAAGCCCATCGACCTGAGGGAGCTAAGGCTGTTCAGCATCTGGCAGGATTCGATCCACTCGCATGCATATTTGTCCAAAATTTTAACCAAACCAAATCCAATAAAAGGTCTGGATAATTTTACATAGATCACAATTTGTAACCAGATGGCAAAAAAGGGTCTAGAAGCCAAACCTGTAGAGCTACCAGGCAGCTACCATCTCCAGGCTGCCACCAGCAGTAGCTGTAACCAACTTGTGTGCTCCACCACTTCCCATGACCCACTGTGGATATAGACCATGGGAAGTTCCACCTCAGGGTTTGACAGACAGCAGCCCCATGGGTCCTGACTGGCTCCCTGCCCTAAACAAATGCAAGAGGCATTCCAGAAATGTCCAGGCAACAATGCAGACCTTCTGTAGCTACCATGACCATTCCCGCTCCTTGTTCTTGAATTCCTGGCTTGACTTCAGCTTGATTCGGACTTCGCTTCCTGACTCAGACCCTGCAACCTGACTCAGACTCTGACCCTCTGTATCAACCCTGGCCTGGACTTGACTACGAACTCCTCTGCTACTCCCACTCTCAAAGTCTGACCCTTTGACCTTGACTGCCTTTGGTGGGTTCGTGACACTAGCCTTTTATCTTAACCTGATCTGTGGCATGTTTGAAACCTGGATCCAAATGTTGCAGGTCAGATCAACCTCTAATTTAAATCTCAAAGCAACAATTATGGTTGTTCTTGCAGAACCTCTAGCTCATCTGAAATTAGAAAGTGCCTGTGCTCATGAGAATTGTAACCTGATTCCGTTGAGTAAGTATACATCACAGGACACGCAGATAACATGAGTGCCCATTTATTTTCCAATCCTTTTAACCAGACAAGAGTATTTCCCCACAAACCTGATAAATGAGGAGACCTGATCAGCTGAAAAAGACGGAAGAATTTTGGAGGAGCCTTACACTGTGATATGACTCATTGTGCTACATTTATAATTAGAGGATTGGAAATGCTCAGCAGCATTAGAGGGTAGCAATGCTGGAATAATGTAACCTATCAAAGTTATCGCTAAAAGCATCAGGCATAGACCCATTGCCATTTGTGCATGATACCAAATGTATAACACTCACCTTTAAACAAAGTGACAAAGACCCAAAATGAGGGGCATAGTATGATGTTATCTGATTACAATATGACTATATAGATCATTGTTGCGACCACTGTTATATATTTGCACCAAATATTGTACAAAGGTTGTCAAGTGAGGTGTCTATGAAAAGTTTATAATTTGCTGGTTATGATTATGCTATCTGTATGTAAGTATCATTTTTGTATGTGAAGTTATAAGTATTGGACTATCCACCAGCTTTATGGGGATTGTCTGCCCCATTCTCTGCAGTTCACCTAATTGAGTGACCATAGCTGTCCCCCACTGGGACACCAGTCACAACCAGATACGCCAGGTAAGATATCTGCAAAAATGTTATAATTTGCCAGATATGATAATCTTGCTTATATGATTTTTGGATAAGATCTAGATTATATATTGACCTGGGTGTGTGGCTGGTCCTTTGGGATCAGGAGAACCTATTATTTGATGAGACTAGTTATAAAGAACCACTCATCCCTTAATCCAGTGTTTTTGGTGATATATGAGAACTGGAATGCCTGAGGAAACTGCCTTTATGTTTTCTTCTTAGCCAGTGTGGTGAAACAGGAGTTTACTTTTGTGTCTGGACTGGTATATCTTATAAAAGAATAACCACCAGTTTTGGGTTGTGTTTGCCCTATTTCTCAGCAGTTCATCCTGAATTTGACATCCTCCGTTGTGACCCACAAAGACATGGCTACACATAGCAAAAATAAAATAAAAAAATAAAATGAAATTAAAAAAAAAGAATGGTGGAAAAAGAATGAAATCAAGAGCAATTGCTTTACTGAATGTGGTATGTATAAAACTTCCCAACTGATTAGCATTTATAATGTTAATTAATAGTAAACTGTGAGTTAACACCATGTTTGTATGGAACAAGAATAAACTTCAGTCTAAAAGGATAGCGATATCCCTGGCAATTAAGTTTAGCTGAGAGATAGTACAGAAAGATAACAAGTGTAATCATTGTTTAATCTTTTTTAGATAGCTTTGTTTTTCAGCCAGGTTTTTTGCATCTGTCCAGTTTACAGTCAAACCAGGAACTAGGGGTTTCATCATAGACCAATGGTCACATTTTCAAAAGCAGCTATGTGACTTAGAAGCCAAAGGCTACTGCAGTGCAGACTAGAGGGGTGTAAATTGCAGAGTGCACTGAAGTGTTGCAATCTAACGGCACTGTGTGGACACTGCCGTTGCGAACAAGAGGTACCCATCTTGTATTAATGTATTACTGTTTGAAAGAGGACTATGTTAACATGAACTAGATGCCTTGTAGTTCACACTAGCAACATTTGCTTGGGGAAATTAGAGCTCAACTCTATGGTGCACTTTGCAGTTCACACCCCCATAATCCATACTGCAACACTATGTAGACAAGCCCTTAGAGTGACTGAAAATCAAGGTAAGCTCTTAAGTCATTTAGGTGCTTTTGAAAATGTTACCCAAATCTCTAACAGTATGTGTACTGAAGGAAATAGTTTTCAATGCTAGAGCACAGTATGGATTAGAACTGGTTGAAATTCTAATTTTGAAATTTTGTTGATTTTATTCATTGTTATTTTGTATTTTAACAAGAAAAGGAAGAAATTCACATCCGATGAAGTGAGCTGTAGCTCACGAAAGCTTATGCTCTAATAAATTTGTTAGTCTCTAAGGTGCCACAAGTACTCCTTTTCTTTTTGCGAATACAGACTAACACGGCTGCTACTCTGAAACCATATATTTGTGTGTAATTTTCCCGTCTTTCAACCAGCCTTAATACAGATACTGTAGATTAAACAAATGAGCAGAGTATATAAGCAGAGTGTCTGTAAATAGATTTGCTTCTGAGACAAAACAATCAAGAAACTTCACAACAGACCAAACAGATATGTTACGAGAACTGGGTGGGAAATGGTTTCCCATCCTTGAAATATTTTCAAAATTTCAAAAAAAATTCACATCTCAGATCAGGGAAAAATGTGAAAATCTCAAATATTCAAAGTCCAAAAAACTGAAAAAAAAATTCAGTGTAGGTCAATTGAAATGTTTTGTTTTAATAAATTTGATTTGACTTTTGACATTTCTTCTACAGTTTTTGTCTAGCTAACAAATTTGTCAACAAAAGTCATTTTTATTCAGAAAACTGGAATTCTTCATTTAAAATTTGCAAAACCTAAATAGTTCTACCATTTCAAAACTATTTTGTTCAAGTTTTTCAAATCAGGAGATTCATCAGATCTAATCTGAATCACTTCTGTTTTGTGACAGCTTAGGTTGGAACATAAGAACGGCCATACTGGGTCAGACCAAAGGTCCATCTAGCCCAGTATCCTGTCTGCCGACAGTGGCCAATGTCAGGTACCCCAGAGGGAATGAATGGAACAGGTAATCATCAAGTGATCCACCCCCTGTCTTTCATTCCCAGCTTCTGGCAAAAAAGGCTAGGGACACCATTGCTTTCTATCCTAGCTAATAGCCATTGATGCACCTATCCTCCGTGAATGTATCTAGTTCTTTTTTGACCCCTGTTATAGTCTTGGCCTTCATAACATCCTCTGGCAAGGAGTTCCACAGGTTGACTGTGCACTGTGTGAAAAAATACTTCCTTTTGTTTGTTTTAAATCTGCTGCCTATTAATTTCATTTGGTGACCTCTAGTTCTTGTGTTATGAGAAGGAGTAAATAACACTTTCTTATTTACTTTCTCCACACCAGTCATGATTTTATAGACCTCAATCATATCTCCCCATAGTCGTCTCTTTTTCAAGATGAAAAATCCCAGTCTTATTAATCTCTCCTCATATGGCAGCCATTCCATACCCCTAGGTTGCAACAAGCTGTCATTTTTCAGTGATAAAACATTTCATCAAAAAAATTCTTGACTAGCTCTGTGTGTTACTAAGCTCTCCTTTGAATAAAAATTGTGTCACTTTTGGGCACATTTGCACTTGTTATATAGCTGATAGGAAAAGAGATCATAGCTGAATGATGGGATCTTCCATCCCAGCAAGTGTTTGAATTAAGTATCCTTTTCCTTTCAGAATGTTGCTGCCTTCTCTGAAAAATGCAAATGAGATGCCAAGACTCCAGTATTCTGAGTTTATTTATTAATGATGGCACTTTGCTCCAATATTCTGTATTTGCTATTCCTTACACCTCAGTTCCACATCTAAGCTAAGAGAACAATGACCAGAGCAGCTCAAAGCTTTGATATGTTTTGTTTTGTTTTCTAATAAATAAATGCCATCTGTGTTTGAGGCTGGATCCCTTCCATCAATGTATTGCCCTTTGTGATTTATGTCTCTGGGTGAATAACAGAGCTCCTCCTGTCTATACTGGGGAACAGCAGCAGTGAATTGCAAAAGATTGTATATTCTCCTCAGTTAAAAAACATTCCCTACATCCACATAAATAAAGTGCAATTATTTTATTAATCAGGTCCTGTATCATGTGATGAGTGTTATTAGAAAGGGGGGGAGAAGCTGAGATGTGTGAATATCAAGTTACTGGAAGAGCAGATTTAATGGCCCTTGGGTAATAATCCATAAAAAATAATCCATAAAACTTCAAAGGTCTGCCCTGAGCAGATACCCAGTTTGTTTAAAGTATCTGCATGTTACTGCGGTTAAAGTTACTGCATGATCTTTCATACATCCTTATTTCCCATATACCATTTCACAATGGTACCTCTCACAATTTTGGTTTATGATGCAATCCAAAGTTATAGTATGTCACATGGGAGGGTTACATTTAAAAAAAAAAAGACCACAGCACAGATCAGACACATATTAAAAATGAAGAGAGCAGTTACAGTATCCAAAATGAATGAAGGGGGACATTTTTTTATCTGCAGTCTTCAACCACCGGCAAGTCTCCATGTAAACAAGCCATAATCAATGATCCTAGCACTTTCAAGGGGAAACTATTCAAAAAGGTGCCTTGGTGAGATTTCTCAGTGGCAGATTGTAGCTAGTTCTGAACTATGGAAATGAGGTAGAAAAAGGACTAAAGACTCCATGCAATGCCAATTGTTATTCAGACACTGCACTTGGAGTAGAGTGTGGTTCTCTACAAAAAAAAATTTCCCTATTTTTACAATATTACAAAACGTTGAAAGTACAGCAACATCAAAGCCAATACATTTGGTGATATGTATGGCTGGATGTTTATGGTATTTAGATGCCTAAAGATGCAGATAGATACTTAGCAGGATTTTCAAATGCACCTAGGTGCCTAACTCCCAAAATCAATTGGAGTTAGACACCAAACTTGTTTAGGTACTTTTGAAAATCCCTATCCTATACCCTCCTATCTACATCTTCAGGCACCTAGATACCTTTTAAAATCTGGCTTGTAGTCCTTACTTCAGCCACTGACTTTATTATAAAAAGAAAAGGAGTACTTGTGGCACCTTAGAGACTAACAAATTTATTAGAGCATAAGCTTTTGTGAGCTACAGCTCACTTAAGCTTATGCTCTAATAAATTTGTTAGTCTCTAAGGTGCCACAAGTACTCCTTTTCTTTTTGCGAATACAGACTAACACGGCTGCTACTCTGAAACCTGACTTTATTATGAAAGAGTTTACAGCAGCCATTTCCATAGGTAAACAAATTTGGTCTAATTTCAAACTCACTTGAATGTCTTAGGTCCAAAATTAGGGACAGAGCTTGAACCTTTGAGCTTCACAGTTGGGCCTGACCCAGTGAGGTACTGAGTATCTCCCAATAGCTGAGTGGCCTCAATTCCAGGGGGAGTGGTAGACACTCCTCCTTTACAGAAGTTGCTTAGCATTTCACAAGCTAGGACCTTTTGGGTAAAGTTAAATGCTGTGTGATAGTAGAAGCAATATTCTGTATGTATAGGTCAGAAAGGAAATAAACACATAATATACAGATACACACCAGGCAACTGGTTTGATGCATTATTGATGGGATGCAGGATGCTGGGCTTGATACCAGTGGTCTTAACCAGTATGGGAAATCCCATGTTTCAATGTTTACTTAAGTATGAAGTGGAGTAAACTTTAGTCCTTAAAAGCAAACATTTAAATGCACTCGCTAATCCAGAGACATACAATATGTAATTATACTAACATACCTTGAATATTTTTGGCAATTTCAGCTATTCACCAGAATGAGTATCTTTCTTTCAGGACCCTAAGATCAAAATTTACCAAGTCACTGCCAAAAAAGGAAGGAAAACCCTGACCATATGGAGAGCTTCAAGAAAGACACCGTGCATTCCAAAGAATACAAAACAGACAAAATCTTCAGTTATACAATACCCAGATGGAGATAAAGTTTCACAAAAGACCGTTCAAAGATCTGAAGTTAAATACAAGCCAACTATCTATCTAGGTTCCTATGCTGGATCCATCATCATAGTATCTGTGCAATGAAAGTGGGCACAAGAAAATCTCGCTCTCTCCTTCTCCCATTCTGTATAGACTTGAGGACAAGTGGGTGTTTGTATTTGATTTTGGTTTTCAAATATGTTAGTTTGGTGAGGTTATTGGGGGAAAACAAGGTGACAGAGAGGCCACTAATAAATAAAAAGGGGTATTAAATTAATGGTAACTTTAAAAAACAATTAACATTCCTAATTTTGTAAATCTGTCTTTAGTAAAAAAAAAAAGACAAAAGACAAGAATTCTGAGCAAATCTTGAGCAAGTAAGGCAAATCTTGTAAACATAGGAGCATGTCACAGTATACCTGGAAATAAGAACATCTAGAAATCAGCTGGTCAAGATGACAAATATCCTTGGGCATTATGTGCGTCACTGAAGTCAATGAGCTTTGGTTCAGGCCCTAGAAGAATGACCTAAATAACTTACCCTACCAGCAAATTTCATGAGAATTAAACTTATTTTCTCCTTTTAAAATGCAGCTTTGATTTTGAAGGGAAAAACAGGAAAAACTCTTATTCTGCTGAGTTTTAGCTTTCTTTTCCCTAAAATGTATATTCCTGTGCTTTTAATATTTATGGTGAATGAAACATAGAGAACTCAAAAAATAATAATGTGATGAAGTTGCAGAAAATTAGCTTTTGTCCACTCAAACATCACCTTTCAATTCTCAGCTGCAATCATAAAGCAAAACTGTCAGTTCTCCAGAGGTTTCAGAGTTTGGGTAAAGAAGTAACACTCAAGGTTCTAAACTACATACAGTAGAATCTCAGACTTATGAACACCAGAGATACGAATTGAGCAGTCAACCACACACCTCATTTGGAACCAGAAGTATGCAATCAGGCTGCAGCAGACACCCCCAAAAAAGTAAATACAGCACAGCAGTGTGTTAAACATAAACTACTAAAAAAGGGGGAGGAGGAAAGCAGCATTTTTCTTCTGCATAGTAAAGTTTCAAAGCTATATTAAGTCAACATTCAGTTGTAAACCTTTGAAAGAACAACCATAATATTTTGTTCAGAGTTACGAACATTTCAGAGTTATGAACAACCTCCATTCCTAAGGTGTTCATAACTCTGAGGTTCTACTGTAGCATGTTAGTGTGCTTTAAGCTTGGAAACAGAGGTTCAAAACCTAATCATGTCACAACGGGAAAGGAATGTGGTGATCCCCAAAGAGAGTCTTTTGGCTGCATCACAAAATCAAGACCCAGGAGTGGAATAGCTGGAGCATTGCAGGGCAGGATTGAGATGCACTGGCAGAAGTCTTTGAGGAAGTTTGCACAGCACCTGTCTGCATTAGACTGGCTCTAACCTGAGTTACCAGTTCACCATCGACAACATCAAAACAATGAATGTTTAACCAAAGGTTCCTGTTTCTTTTGGAACTAATCACATTTCCCCCCTTCAGTACCTATGACCTTCTTATTCTTCTGCTGGAAGCTTTCTCTCATTTATCCCCCAATGAATTCAACAGCCCTGAGGGACAGTCTTGGCAAATAAAGAGGCCAACTAAATATTTATTTATATGAGACATTCATGAGTAATGAGATGCATCTTGAGAAATCCGTGTGGAGTTTGTTGCATCCTCCTAAGTAACTAAAGCTGCATGGATAGTGCAAATTCCCTAGGAAATGCCACATCATATGGAATTTAAGCTATAGATAGGCTTGAGAGATCCGATTTTTATCAGAAAATGTAGTAAATGTCAATTTCACTGTGGACACACAAACCAACAAAAAGTATTTCCATCAATAATAATCAAAATTTATAAATAGGCAAAGTAAGAAAAATGCTGCTTGAGAATGTAGTTTGATTTAAGGATATTTGCTTTGTTTATTTTGATGTGAAATGTTGACAATTTGTGTTTTAACAGTTATAAAAGTTTTAACCTTTTAAATCTCTGTTTCTACAGTCACAAAATAATTGTTGGCTGACCTTCCTATTGTCTGACCCTCCCATATTTTCCCACAACTGTGAAAATTTAAATTGATAAAAATCAAAAAACACTTAAAATAAATATCGATATTATCTATCAACATTATATGAAAAATAAAAATTGAATTCTGCCAAGCGGAGCTATAGTCTGCATTATAAACTGTTCACCAATCTGCATGAGGTCAGATTTTGCCTGCTGTTTGGTGAGCAGATGCATGTATGTGGAGAGGATGAAGGGAGGCAATCTCCAGTTTGCACATCTCTGCAATAGGCAGCTAGAACATGGGAGGGGAAGTTATAGCAGGCCCAGAGATTTCAGTGCTAAACACACCCAAAAGAGGAGTTATGGCTGGAAGGGTGGAGACATGACCAAGGTTCTGCCCACTGTACACCAGCTGGCAGTCCAAGGCTGACACAAGGGTAAACCCATGGCAGCATCTCCCAAAACAAGCATGTTCCTCCTAGTATAATCCCTCTCTGAATTTAAGGAAGCCATAGCTCTAGCAGGAAAATGTAACAAAATACTGTCAGTTTTTAGATGAATGAGGCCCTATGGACATAGCCAGAATATGCAGAAAGTAGTGTCATAGAATCATAGAACTGGAAGGAACCTCGAGAGGTTATCTAGTCCTGTCCCCTGCACTCAAGGCAGGACTAAGGTTTATTTAGACCATCCCTGACAGGTGTTTGTCCAACCCTCTCTTAAAAATCCCCAATGATGGTGATTCCACAACCTCCCTAGGTAATTTATTCCAGTGCTTAACCACTCTGACAATTAGGAAGTTTTTCCTAATATCCAACCTAAACCACACTGCTGCAATTTAAGCCCAAAGTTTCTTGTCCTATCCTCAGCGGTTAAGAAGAACAATTTTTTTCCCTCCTCCTTGTAACAACATTTTATGTACTTGAAAACTGTTATCATGACCCCTCTCAGTCTTCTCTTCTCCAGACTAAATTAAACAAACCCAATTTTTTCAGTCTTCCCTCATAGGTCATGTTTTCTAGACCTTTAATCATTTTTGTTGCTCTTCTCTTGACTTTCTCCAATTTGTCCACATCTTTCCTGAAATGTGGTGCTCAGACCTGGACACAATACTCCAGCTGAGGCCTAATCAGCGCGGAGTAAAGTAGAAGAATTACTTCTTGTGTCTTGCTTACAATACTCCTGCTAATGCATCCCAGAATGATGTTTGCTTTTTTTGCAACAGCATTACACTGTTGACTCATATTTAGCTTGTGATCCACTATAACCACTAGATCCCTTTCCGCAGTACTCCTTCCTAGGCAGTCATTTCCCATTTTGTATGTGTGCAACTGATTGTTCCTTCCTAAGTGGAGTACTTTGCATTTGTCCTTATTGAATTCCATCCTATTTACTTCAGACCATTTCTCCAATTTGTCCAGATCATTTTGAATTTTAATCCTATCCTCCAAAGCCTTTGCAACTCCTCCCAGCCTGGTATCATCAGCAAACTTTATAAGTGTACTCGGTATTCCATTATCCAAATCATTGATGAAGATACTGATCGTTATGCCCTTTCAGCATGACTGTGAACCACTGATAACTACTCTCTGGGAATGATTTTCCAATCAGTTATACACCCACCTTATAGTAGCTCCATCTAGGTTGTATTTCCCTAGCTTGTTTATTAGAAGGTCATGTGAGATAGTATCAAAAGCCTTACTAAAATCAAGATATAACACATCTACCACTTCCCCCCTATCCACAAGGTTTGTTACCCTGTCAAAGAAAGCTATCACGTTGGTTTGACAAGATTTGTTCTTGCCAAATCCATGCTGACTGTTATTTATCACCTTATTATCTTCTTGTTTGCAAATTGATTGCTTAATTCTTTGCTCCATTATCTTTCTGGGTACAGAAGTTAAGCTGACTGGTCTGTAATTCCCCTGGTTGTCCTTATTTCCCTTTTTATAGATGGGCACTATATTTGCCCTTTTCCAGTCTTCTGGAATGTCTCCCATCTTCCATGACTTTTCAAAGATAACTGCTAATGGCTCAGATATCTCCTCAGTGAGCTCCTTGAGTGTCCATCCCCTCTCCCCTCAATGAAATTTAATCCCTGTCAAATAACATGCATTCACCTCATTCCTGCTCACTTGCCAGCATGGACATCTATAAAACTAATTCTTGGGACTTGTGCATAGAATGTAGATGAGTTGCAGATGGGCCACAAGGCACTTAAATAATTTTAAGGAAAGTTGGGAAAGGAATTATGTATTATATTGTTATTTATTTATTTACTTATTAAACCTAGAGGGACATAATGTATTAGGCATAAACATGAGGTAGTGAGAGGTACTTAAGAAACATGAGGTACTTAAATGTAACCGGTTTCAGAGTAGCAGCCGTGTTAGTCTGTATTCGCAAAAAGAAAAGCAGTACTTGTGGCACCTTAGAGACTAACAAATTTATTAGAGCATAAGCTGTACATAAGCTACAGCTGTAGCTCACGAAAGCTTATGCTCTAATAAATTTGTTAGTCTCTAAGGTGCCACAAGTACTGCTTTAAATTTAACCATGAGGGATTTAAGACGCAGTGAAATCAAGCTTAAATATTTTCCTAAACAGAGATGGATTTAAGCATATGCTTAAGTAGTTTTCTGAGCTGGGACCTAGGTAGATTAATAGAGCAATGAATCAAAGCCTAAAACACTTGCCAGGTTAAGATCTAGTATAGCACTTAGCAAATCAAGTATAACATTGGTCCTGTCTTCAATATATAAGTAAATGAAGTTAAATGCACATAGAACAACTATATTTTGTGTATATGATCAAATTAACCTGACTCAGATTCTTATTATGTATATATTTAAAGATGCATACGTAACGTCAGGTAGTAATTAAGATCTGTACTTAATGTCAGGTAGTAACTAAAGAAGAAGATGTCTGAATGCCATGAAATGAAGCATTAGAGGTACTTGGATCGGTTTCTAGACATAAGTAACTTTTCACTAATACTAAAATCCCCAAGATCCTGTTCTTTGGCGAAAATGACAGACAGATATCCAGAAAGTGTTGTGATTTAACTGGTAAGTAAACAGCAGGCCACAAGCTGTAAAATAACAATACTGTCAGCTAAAAGATGAAAATACATTAATGATGAATATTTCTGCTTCCATTGATGTTTAAATTGTACAGAAACATCTCAAAAAAATCACTCTTAAGAAATAATAAGCAGTTTTATAGGAATAAATGGCCTTTCCATTAGCCACAAACAGCACTGTAATTATTTTTAAAGGCCTAACAGAATTAGATTGTATATTAAAGCCATTTACAAAATTGTTTGTTTGCTGTGTGTGATTCTTGATTCTGCAGCTCAGTTTGCCAATAGCTAGCGACAGTCCACCTACAAAAGTATATAAACACAGGCACACAAAAATCCAGATCCTCATTCCAATATCTCCTTTTAAAGAGGCTTGCAGACTATGTGAATGGAATTTATTTTAAACTGTTGTTAATTGCTGATATAAGACAGTGAAAGATTGCACCAAACTTTTCATATAACAGTCGCCAGTTAAGGCTGTGTATGTATCAGAGTTGTTTGTTTATAATGTATTAATTATTATTGTTGTTATTTCCATGATTTAGAAGGGGCGAAGAAGTTTATTGTTTTTAGAAACCTCAAACCAAGACAGTTGCAGGCAGTTGTATGCAATTTTACCAGCAAGCAGATAACAATGTAAACTACTCATTTTTGCCTATCCAGAAATTAAGATTACAATTATTAATCTGGTGAGGTTAAACTGGTCACTGCACACACCTTTCATTAGTATTTTGGAAACAGGAATTATCTGGTGCCATTTTGACTTAGTGCCATTTTGATTACTAGTCCACAAACACATCCCAGTTGTGTCATTATTTGCAGTAATCTTTTACACTTCTATAGTGCCTTTCATTCAAGGATCTCAATGTGAATGTAACCTTACCTCTATGAGAGAAGTATTATTATCCCCACTCTGCAGATGGGAAAACGAAGGCACAGAGAAACTTCCACTAACTTCAGATTAGCTTGGGTCAAAGCCCCACACACTGAAACTGTGGTCTGACCCAGCATAGAACAAGTTTTCTAACTTCTGATCCTGTGCCTTCACCACAAAAATCATACTTCATTCTAAACTCTGAAGGTGAAATCCTTATTGAAGTCAGTTGCAAGACCCACATTTCTATCACGAGGGCCAGGATTTTGACTTAAGAGAGATTTATATGTAATCAATTGAAGTTAAGGAGCGATCTCAAGTAGTTAGAGATCTAGGAGACAGAATGCCTGGGCTCTAGCCCCAGCCCTGCCACTGACTTATTGTGTGACCTTTCGCAAGTTACTCTATATCTTAGTTTATTCCTCTCTAGAACTGGGATAAATTATGGCTTTATCCATCCACAATGAGAATCCTCTACAGGAGATTAAATTTCTTCCAGGGGTACTCTGCATCTCTGTTAGTGTTTCTAGAGTGCTTTGAGATCTTTGAATGACGTACAGTGGCTTGAAAGCTTGCCATGGCTTACCTAAGATAAACAGATAAGGTTATCTCAGTATTTGCAGTATTCCCTTGTCCAGATACATACTGTAGGCACAACCTTAAATACTGCAAATACTGAGGTTATCTAATTACAAATACTTTTTTTTTTTTAGGTATGGAAGGGAATTGGCAAGGTGTCAAGAGCCACCACTGTAGTACAAAAGTGTATAAGATTCCTGTGTTTTTTCTAAAAGCACATTTTACAGATCATCTTCAACAGAAGGGCTATTTTAAGTTACAGAGACATAGCTTTGGCACACAAAAGACATTCGGTAACATTTTCAAAAGCACCGAAATGACTTGGGAGCCTGAGTCCCAGTTTCAAAAGTGAAATGGGCTCTCAGGAGCCTTTTGAAAGGTAATGGGATTTAGGATGCTAAGTCCCTAAAGCAAAGGGCACTCTCAAAAATTTCAAGGCATGGCCTACTTTTTCACAGGGATTGTCAAACTAAATTGGTGGTTTTTGTTGGTGCAGAAGCCAGAACACCTGGAAATGGTCTGATGCCATTTTGACTTGGGAGCATTGTAATTACCTGTCCAGGAGTCTGTCTCATTCAAATGCAGCAAACAGCAGTATAAAAACTATTGACTGTTAAGTATGAACCCTGCTCAATCCAATGTTATTAATGCCACAGACGCCACGTTGGAAAAGGAACTTTGGCAGATGGTTGGGACTGTCTTGCACAGCAGCAGTTTTACCGTATTTCTTGTGCAATAAGATTATAAGGAAGAAATTACTAAATTTTCACTGGTGAAATGGTGTGTCCTCAGGGAGGTTCCCAATTACCTCCCCCATTATATTTCAGGACACTGAGGATTATTAGAGCAGAGGTGTGAGACCTTGGTGCCTACTGTCTGTGCCAGCAGCATTGTCACATCATCCTAGAGTATACAACCCAGTGAAATGCACATTTACTAGGCAGGTTATTAGCTACACAGTCTGGGACACATTCTTCCCCCAAGCAACTTTGCTGACCCAATGTGTTTGTACCAACTTGGGCTGTTGCTGTTTTTGATTGTTTACATTACAGGGGAAAGCAGCGACTGCCGGAGGTTGCTGGAAAGCCTCAATGTGTATCTCTGGATACACTGGGGGAAAGGGGTGAGGCAGGTTGGATGGAATTGAGGTGGCTGCAGCAGTTTAGGGCTCTTCCCTGTTAATATGGGGCTCAGTTTCATTGTATTTCAGGGGGCTTTTGGAGCTTGGGCTGGGTCTGAGGCCTGCTTTAAGCTATTAAGCCTTGTATCAGAGGCTGGAAGCATTGGGAGGAGCAGACAACACAATTGCTGTAATTATTGTTTTCTCCCTTTCTCTGCCTGTTGTTGCCTCCAGGTCTCCCATGTCTCACTCCACCCCATGCATCCCTCTCTCCTCCGTTTCCATCAGGCACCCAGGGATCTGCACAATGGGGGAAGCTCCCCTTCCTCATGTCCATGTAGATTTCACATGTAAACATCTGTTCGAGGAAGACGTTATAACAACAAATCATTAAACATTGATTTAAAGACAATCATCTTTGCTCTCTTTAATTTCACAGCACCTTTAAAACAGCTGCTAGGCTGCAGCAGGGACTATCAGCCAAACAGGAAACACATTGTTAGCTGCTAGCATTAAAACAGTAGAATGCATTAATTTATGAGCTCCTGCTCCCTCTCCAAACGTTTTATTATGTTAATATCACCTTAATGTGATGGGAAGGCCCTAGTGCCAAAGCCTTTTTGGCACAGTGTGTGCCATCCTAAATTACAGGCTGGATCTCTTCTGGAGCGGTCTTTGGAAAAGTGGAGTAAACCAAAAAGCACTAAAGTTAATATTATCTTACAGTCTAACAGCCAGTTAATACCCAACATGTGAATCCCATTTACTCCTTTGCTATGCAACAAATGGCAAGTGTGGGATTGGATTGTTCCTGGTTTTATGCTATTTATCTTTGGGATCCATTCCATATTTGTCTCCCTTGTTTTTCAGATACAGTTATAGGCTTTGAGACTTACTAAATGCCAAGAGATGCCCCTACTCAAACCCAATTCTGCCTTGTGAGTGTCTCCTGACACTGTGGGCATGCTAGTAAAAGCCCTGGCTTTGGTGATTTTCGCTGAAAAAGAAAAGAAAAGAAAAGAAAAGAAAAGAAAAGAAAAGAAAAGAAAAGATAAGATCTTGGAGTTGAATTCACTGAGTAGGGAAACTTTAGAAAGTTCTCTAAAAGACTGAATTCATGTAAAGGGTCTTTAAAAGGATAGATAGATAGATAGATAGATAGATAGATAGATAGATAGATAGATAGATAGATAGATAGATAGATAGATAGATAGATAGATAGATAATTTCAACAACTAAGTGATTAAAACCCCCAGGTCCTGAGTTTTTCCTGGGGCTTTTCTTTCAATAAAAATAAATATATGGCTAACCCTTTGCTGCCCCTTCCCCTTCCCTTTTCCCCCCAAAAAGGGCAAGAGAAAATGAACTTCTGTGTCCCTTTTCCTGGCACATGGGCCCTGAGAACTGCGGGCTAGGGCTAGAACACTGGGGGGATTTAGTAGTGTTCCCACACTCCGGTCCAATTATACCACCTGATCCTAAGTAAAATACAACCCAAGGGGGAAAGTAGCTGTACCCAGTGCTCCAGCCCCAGTGAGAGAAGAGCCCACAGCCAGGAAACTCATCGCAACCCCCAACCCCTTCCTCCACCTGCAAATACCCTGCACCTATTAGGCTTTCCTTTGCAGGTTGACCCTGCATCCTGTTATGTAGTGAGTTAATCAAAGGTATGGCTAACTCCAGAAATTGGGGGATTAGGCCTGGGAACCGAAAGGAATCCCCTTCTGCAAATCCCCGAGCAAGTCCTTGTTATCCAGCGCTAGGATCCCTGTTATAGTTCCTAGCAACAGGGTAGGGGGAGTTGTTGGGGGGATGTTATTGCATCTGTCAATAGCAATAGTGTCAAGTGCGGCGGGAGCGCTGTTGGCAGAAAGGGCCATTGGAGTGTTTAGAGAGAGAAAGAAAAACGAGCCGGCCAATTTGTGTTTCCTTTGCTTTGCCTCCGAGCCAGGCCCTGGGGCCCTGTCCCCTGATGAAGGGCTTCTGATTGAAAGTAATCCTAAAAAAACCCAAAATGTTGGGAGCAAGAGACTAAGAGGAAAGGGGCTGTCAATCGACAGGCGGCCGGGGACTCTCCAAACGAGCCTCTCCCGGGGACGAGACTCAACCAGCACCAGCGCCCCCTCCTCGTGTGAACGGGGCACATACGTCAAGCCTGCTTCGCTGAGCGCAGGCGTTTGCTCCTTCCCAGAACAGTCAAACCACTGACAGTGCTGGGGACCAGCCGGCGGCTCCGAGATAATCACACCCCCACCCCGGGCCCTGGATCCCTAAGCGTTACTGTGCAGAGAGTTATAAATTAGGAGGCACCCCCCGGCCCACCCACCCCTGCAAAGGAGTCCCGGCCATGTGCTCTGACTGCGAGGGGCAGAGGCAGTTCGGCTGCAAGTGTTAATCGCCAGCAGCTCCCAAGAAAGGACCGTGTTGCCCCCCAAGGGCCCGAGGCGGGGGAGCCCCCCCCCCCGCGCACACGGGTCTCCGCGGCTCGCTTCCCCTCTCCCGAGTGTGGGGCACCCTGGGACGCTGGTGACGTCAGAAGGAGCCGGGGGACTATCCTGGAGAAAACCCCAAAGCCCCAGGACAGGGAGCTCACCGCTGGGTGCTGGGCCCCCGGGGACAGGAGCGCGCCGAGCCGAGGCTACCAGCTCCCCCGGGGCAGCTCGGGGCGCGCCGGCTCTGCACCGGAGCCCTGGGAGGGAGACCCGAAGCCAGACCCTCTCTGCCGCCCCTTCCAGGGGCTCTCCCGGCCGGCACCGGGGCGCACCGGGGGCTAGCGGCCCCCCCACCACCACCCGCGCAGGAGCGATCGGAGCCCGGGCACATGGACCCTCGCACCGCAGCGCGCTGAGCCGGCGCTGGCCCGGGGCAGAAGCAGAGCGCAGCCGAGGATCCCGGTCCCGAGCCGAGGCGGCCCCTAGCCCTTCTCCCTGGGATTGTATCGGGTGCCTAAGGAGCTAGCCTAGCCCTGCCAGCCGCGTCGCCCGGGAGCAGCTCACAGGTGAGTGCCCCTCTTCCTTGGGATGTTTGCAGGTGGCAAAGCTCAGCCAGCTGGGGCCAGGGCGCCTGGATCCCGGTGCCTTCTGCCCTGCGGGCCCGGGGGAGGCTCTCCCGGGCGGCGTTTGCCTGGGGTGGAAGACTCTAGCGCCAGATTCTGAAATCGGAACTCCCCGATCCCCCGCTCTCCCCCTAAAGCCTGGCCCTCCGTCCCTCCCTGCGTTTGCTCGAGGGGAGCTTGGCAAGTACAGTTGCTCCTGCCCTCCAAACCCTGCTATTAGGCGGGTAGGTACCTGCCCCGTTTCAGGACCGTGTTTGGCGAGCCATCCGTTCCCTTGAACAAAGCAGCCAGCCTTCCCCTAGGAGGGCTGTAGGGAAGGGGATTCCCCCATCAGCGCGTCAGCTCGCCCCGGGGAAAGCGCTTCCCAAACAGCCCTTCCAAGACGGTGGTTAACTTGGCGACAGTTCGGTCTGAGAGCCTCTAGGCGCAAGAGGGGACGGGCTGGGGAAGCCAAGTCCAGCCGCGCTGCTTTTTTCCCCGGCAAACTTGCCCATTCCCGCTGGTCCCCTGACTGCTAGCCTTCGCCTTGAAGTTGCAGTCCTTGACATCTTTATACCTTGTATAAATTCTTCAGGGTCTCTGCACTTCGTCAAAACTGACAAATACGGTCGAAAATATAATTCCAAGGGGGTTACCTCATTTTACATACTGGAAGATTTAAGCAAAAACAGTTTCAGCTAAGGATGGTTTTTTTAATGTGGCCGGGGCTGTACAGTATCAAGGCTGGCGAAGAGAAACTCCTCGATAAACGTGACAAGAAACAAATTTTAACATCGCTAATAAATGTTATACTTTTATGGAAAGGGTTCGTGAGATTTCTTTTTTACGGGCTTGAAGCTACTTGATCTTTGGTATTAAAAAATAACCTTGCTCTTGCGGGTAACTTCTTACAGCTTACAGGACCATAATAATATTTCACAGGTGTAAAAGTTCCTGTGACAATCATTTATGACCCAAACAAGTTGGTTTTAACAGTGTGATCTTAAGCCATAAGAATTTATTGTAGTAAAGGTTAGAAAATGGCATTTTAAAATGCTTTATTTAAATTCGCCTTACTCAGCGATGGCAAGGAGCATTGGATTCATACTAATGTCTGAAAAAGAGTATCAAAATTATGCAAATGTGTAACAGGTGACGACATATTGATTAGCATTAGGCATAGAAAGAAAAAACGTCTGTGCAATGTTAATTTCCATTTTTAGAGAAATAATATTTTAGATCCCTCCTAAATCTCGTTTTTAAAATAGACACCATCTCAGTCAGTAGGAATGAGGGCATGTATATATCCTAAAACTCCGGAAAGTTTTAAGAAATAACTGTTACTAAAACAGTGATAAGGAGAAATGATGCATACAAATCTCACACCTCTGTAGTTAAGGGGCCTTTTTCCATCTCTTAACTAGGCTAAAATGTATATTATGGTTTCATAGAGAATTATGTGATTAGGAAGTTTTTCTAAATCTTGACTTTAAAAAAAAACAGAATATCATTGTCTTTTTCTTGAATACTTCTAACAACACAAGCATATTTAAATGGTTAATACAAAATTCATATCAAAATAGAACATCGTGAATTATCTTTTGGTACATGAATTGGCTCTTTAAGGTGTATTCTGCTTATTTATACAAAATTAATCATATTTCTACTTACCACACAAGTTTAAATGTTCTCATGGTAGCTCATTGCCCCAGTTTCTACCTATTGATTTTACATTTGACTTCCATATTGTTAGGAATGCTGTTTGCTTTTAAAAAACGAACTCAAATATAATTCATTAAGAGTTTCTTATTGGCTTGGAATATTGACAAAGTCCCTGTAGAAGTCCCGCCGGGTTATTCAAACAATGGCAACATCCAGTGTGAAAAGTTAATTGTTCTTAATAAAAATTTGCCTTAGCCATAGTATAGTTAATTAAACAAAAAGTTAGATGATAATCTGGCGAACCCCACAGACTTTCGTTTACAGTTTATTTTATTGTTCACACAGATTTTATTATGGAATTGAGTCTTTCCAAGAATATTCCTTCCTGTGTGGATTTAGGTAAGACAATAGAATAATTGAACATAGATTGAAAGTTTTGTTATTTTCTTCCTTGGTGATAAATATCAGATTTGTGTTACTTTTAAGTAACAAAGGAGAAAAAACACACTCTAGTAAAGCATAATTCTTTAGCTGGACTGCCTCCTAAACGTGCTAATAGAAAGTAATTCGTTTTGTTTGCTCTGAACGTTTACATCTAACCCGGTGTGCTGATTAACACAGCTTTCTTGAAGGTAGTATTTTCCTATCTCTTACCAAGTTGTTAGTTAAGGTACAGTTGTTCTTACAATAAAACTGGAAGGAAAGTGTCAAGTTCTTATCTTTGAGATTTCTCTATTGTGTTTGTTCTCTGCATAATTTCTAAAGGAAAAATACACAAACGAGACAGCGAGAGGTGTAAAATAAATCCCTATGGACCAAACTCTGCTGTCGGCGTAAATGTGGAGTAACTGCAATCACTTCAGTGTGGTAAATCCAGGTTTACTGGTGTAGAAAAGAGCAAAATTGGAAGCTATATTCCTTGGTTTCTGAACTTGAAAGTCAGCATTTTGGGTTTTTTGTTTTTAAGGAGTTGAATCCATAGGAAAGTTAATGGTCTCTCTGATTTTGTATTTTAAAACAGGAAATATCCTGGCTCTACAGAATTTCAGTGTTGAGAACATTAAAGAGCACAGTGCATTATTGGAGTATTTCAACCTTTCAGGATATGTCCTATTTAAGGGGAATGTGTTTCCCCCATCAAAACACTGCCAGCAATTAAAATGCTGCTGGAATGAAACAAGGTGGGGGTCGGGGGAATAAAAGGAAACATCATATCGAGTAGCTCCAATTGCAGTCTCTTTTCTGCTTAAACTACAGGTTTTCCTTCTTTAAAAACTAAAAAGCTTCCTAAGGAATGATGGACACTTAGTCCTTGGGTCTTTGATTATGCTGGATCAGAGGCATCTTTTGAAAGACACAGGTTTTAGATGGAAAGATGCCCTGGGTAACATGAGCCGGCTGGCTAACAAATTCCTGCCCCTGCCTCAATAAATTAACCAGAAAAGCATTTTTACTCTGTGGGGGGAGAGGGCCATGGAACTATGTTATATTTTCCCACCCAAAAATTACGTCTCAATTATACACCTTTATACCTGTATCTCTCCCAGGTCACATTGGGGACTGTTAGTGCTAAATACCAGGGTAAAAGGCAAGACACTACAAAGAGCAAATCAGGTCTGGAGGGCCTTGAAAGGGACATACAGGATCCATTTCGGCTGGCCATTCTGGTTTGGGTTTGCGATTAAGGACAGTCTCAAATGAACTAGATGCTTTGGTGAGACAGTTGTCATGGGATGATGACATACGACTGGATGCTTTTTGGGAGAAGGAGGAAAACCCCTCTCTTTCCAGCTGCAGTGATAGGAAAAGCACTTTTCCTGCAGTCCGTTGCTGTGTTTCAAGAAAGCCTTGGGGTATCATTTGTATCGGTCAGAAAAATTAAGCCGTCGACTTTTTATCCCACGTTTCTGTAAACGCTCCCAAGGTTCAATTCAGTGTGCGGCTTTACTATAAAAGTCACATCATCTGCTTAGACCGTATATTTTAATAATTTTGTATTCACAAGGCGCTCTGTGTCTTTTCCTATTACAGCCCAACCTATTATATATCTGTAAAATGGATGACAGTGATATGGTGCATGTTTACCATATCTGAATACCCCTAACCTTTTAATATTGGGTGGGATTGTTTAGGACGGTGCTGAGAGAAGGTAGGTGGTCCCTGCGCATTTATTTAACTAAACTGGGTTTTCTAGTTTGAACTTATCCACTTGTGAGGCTTAGAGCTGGAATGTCACTTGAATAAATAGATTGCCCAGAGGCAGTTTTCCAGACAAAACTCCCTAAGCAAATTCTAATGTTCTCCCCTTGTGTTTTAATTGGGGGAAATGGGCTAATGCCAGAACACACCAGTGGGACAAATTCACTGAAGCCAGGGAAAAAATTGGGATGGTCTCATTTAAATAACTTTAAAATTATAGTTTGGAGAGGTAACAGGATGCTCTCGTCTAATGGGGACTCCTCGACAGCAAACTCGATAGGAATGCTAAGAGCACAAAAATGCCGAGGGGAAAGCTGGAGGGGAACCCCCCCCCAGTCCCCTCCCCCCCCCAGCTAGGTATAAGGCGCATCCGTTCTGCCTAGAGACTTGGGAGGAGTGGGATGCCGAATGGCCAGGTTGGTTCTGGGACAGAGAACTAGCCGCAGCATCGGGACCGCCTTAGTACAGGGAGAGGCTCGGCTATATGGCTGCTTATAGTGCTGATTTCTTTTCGCTCATCCCACGGGGAAATGGCTTTCATCGTTGCACAGAGACAGAGGGGGACATGTGGGTAGGAGCCAATGTAATTGTCCACCCTCCATCCTCCTCTGCGCGCTTGAAGGTGCGTTTTCTGCCTCTCTGCACTCCAGGTCGCCCACTATCCTTCAGGCCGGCTGCACGGGTCCGCTTGTCTGCCTCCCCCAGCCTGCTAAGCTGGGGTGACTAAATTAACAAGCAAACACCATTAGTGCCTTCAAGCCAGGCCCAAGCCTGCAGCCTGTGAAGGAACCTGACCAGAGTAATTAGTTGTTTATATAGGATCTTACCAGATTATTTCTGTACAAACAAAAAAAAACAAAAACCTGCAGGAGGGGATCCGGCAGCCTTTCCACTGCCTGCAATGTGGAGTGAGGTCTGCGACCCGGGCCAGGAGGCTGAGGCCAAGGGACTGTCCTCTTTGCTGCAGCAATAATGCCATGTGGGCACTTAATTCACTTGCGAGCAGCTCCGGGCGCCGACAAAAGCCCAGGGGACGCAGCGTGGCCCGGCTCAGCACTTCGGCTTCAGTGTCAATTGCGTTTCACTCGGGTTTTTTTTCCCCAGCGGCTCGGGAGCGCTTTTATTGTCTCGCCAACAAAATAAAACGCTCTATAAACCCCGGGCGGACTCGCGCCCTATTGCGCCCGCTTCCCGGCCCTGCACCGGGGGGGGGGGCACCTCTGCCATTGCCCCCCGGCACGCCAAGCTCCTCCGAAAGCAACCGGCTGCAGGTGCAAAAGGAATGAATTCGCTTCCAAGGGTGGCCCATCCCTCTGTCCTTTATGGACCAGTGAAGGCAGCTGAGAGCGGGCGAGGTGAGAAAGCCAGTCCTGGAGGAGAGGGGGTGTAGCGGGGGGGTCAGGTCTGAGACTGGGGCCAGGAGCCGGTGGGAGATTCCAGCGAGCCCAGAGACAAAGAACAACCGGGCTTGCAAAGACTTGACGCTTCCTTTCCCTTAGATTCTTGTGTTTGTGGGTCTGGTTATCTGGGTTTGTGCACGTGGGTCCGGGGGCTTTGATTTGGGCTTGTGTGGTGGGGTTGTATGTATATTTTGGGTCTGGCTGCGTGTTGGGTGTCTGTATATCGGTATTGTTGCCCGTGTATAAATGTGTGCTTTTTGTTTGTTGTGTCTATTATGTGTGTGGGTTTCTGCGTTTGTTTTGTGTTGTGCATCTAAATGCGTATGTATGATGTGGGGGGTTGTGGTTAGTGTGTGTTTGCATCAGGTACGTTTGTTTTGTGTTGCGTACCTGTAGGATTTTATTTTTGTGTGTGTGTTGTGTGTGTATTTCACATTTTCATGCGCGCAAAAACAACATACACACATAGAAAACGCATATGCACACACGCAAACGCACCCCAAACCCTGAGCGTCGGGGTATGTATGTGGGGTTGATTTATGTTTGTGTACGTGCGTATACGTCTTGCTTATGTTCTGTATGATGTGTGTGTGTGTGTGTTTTAAAAAGACACAACGCTGTGGAAATGACGCAGGGTGATGGGGAGTATAGAAGGTATATAAATACCAAGCAAAGGCGAGGAGAACAGACGCTGGAGACAAAAACTGAACGAGGGAGGTTTTCAGAGATTCCAGGGATTTGTTTTTATACACAACGGTAAAATATTATCCACCGACTCTCTGGGATCTTAGCAATCGGGGAAATGGACGGGGTGGGGAGACAGAATTATCTGCTACGATCGGCCTTTCTCCTCATTTAAAACCCAAACCAATATTTTCCAGCCCTTCTGATGAGAAATAAGTGGGGTTTAAAATGCAGATTCACAGCGGATGAGCCGCGCATTTCGGTCAGCTCTGGGGTTTGGACTGGTTTTTAAACCCTGGCGAATTTTGTTCTCAGGAGTTTTTCCTGCATAAACTGTACCCTTGAGGGAGTCATATCTTGCCATCAGTTTTAACCCGCCCTTCCCCTCACCCCCATTGAAATCAATGCCCTGCGATAGTATATTGGTGACACATCAGCTAGAAGTTATCTTTATACACTGGAGAGAAGTGGCCAGGGGCTTCGCTTTGTTGTCTGGGGAGGTAAATGGAGGAATCCTTGCATGAATCTCAGCGCAACACACAACGTTTTATTGTCCTTCGATAAAGCAGTTACGCATTTCACTTGGAAATGTAAAGCTTTCTTGTTAGGTTAGCTTGACACAATGAGTCCGAGCCAAGAGGGCTGGGGCCTGTTGATTGCACCTCTTATTTTGTGATAAGGATCAAAAGCGCTTTCTCCCTCCTTATTTATTTTATGGACCAGACTCTGCCGTCTGGACTGAGCTCCCAGTCAAGCCAGTGCGCTTTTGCTTGAACAACACCCGCCTGATCAAGCCCCATACTGTTTATATGTTCAACCCCAAATCACCAGAAGCATCCTTCTAAACAAAAGAAACCCCACAGACAAAATCAGAACAGGCCTCCCTCCTCGTTCACTCCGGTCCATATCGTATTAAGACTTGCTAAACAGAAGTCTCCAGTGAAATCATTGAGGAGTCCTGCCTATACATGGATGGTCTTTGGAGAGGGCTGTGATTTTTGCGGCTCCTTCCCTTGGTTTTCATTTACTTTGAATCATGTATTGGACAGGAGGAAGCGCTCTGTGTAAGATCCAAAGCCTGACTCTCTCACCAACAGAAGTTGGTCCAAAAAAAAATATTATACCCGCCTTGTCTCTGGAATATCCCGGGACCCACGCGGCTACAAAAACCCTGCAGACATGTATTGGAAGGGTATTGCCTTTGAATTTGGGGAATGCGGATTTTTTGGTAACACTTCTTAATAATTTAAGACACATTGGAGTCTGCACACGGCTAATAAATCTAAAGAGGAAAATCGGGCAGAAACTTACTTTTCTGCCTGATATGCGGCCCACTTAGATTTGTGAGTGTGTGTGTGTGTGTGTGTGTCTGAATGAAACTAAAATATTTGGACCGTTCCGGGCCTTTTGTTTTGTTTTGTTTTGAGTAGAAAATCCGTTTTGGTATCAATGGAGATTTCTGCTTCCTAACCGATGGCAGAATTAGCTCTCTATCTTGTAGCCCCGATCCCGCAGCTCTTTCACCCGCAAAAAGCCCCATGGGAGTCAATCGGAGTTTTGTCTGAACAAGGAGCGAATGCAGCAGGAGGCCACTGGCTGCTCGTGAGAGCGTTAGCAAATATTTGGGCAATTTGTGGATTGCAGGGGAACAATCAGCTGTTTTGAAAAACGCTTGAAGCCTTTATAATTTTCTCTCTCTCTCTCTCTCTTCATGACGTGTTTGAACTTAAAATGGCCAGCACAGATTTATTTATCAAAGCCAACCCTCTTATTGATAGAAGGGTAAAATAAAAGTATTTGTAACTTTTCTCTGTGTGTCTGGATTACTTGCAAAACTCCAAACTAAATGTTGTTTTATTTTTAACACCCTCAAAGCCCTACAGAGTGGAGTTTGTTTCTTTGTTTTTCAATGCCACATTCCGGCCAACTCGGGTGATTTTTGTTTATTCCCGACATAATAGCTCCTGGAAACGGTGGTCTGACACCACTGGCTCTGCAAACTACCACAGAATAATAGATCAGGACCCGACCCGCAATCTTACTACGCTTGATGCGTGGAATAAACGGCTCTAGGTGTGGGGGACATGCCAGCATTTGGAGTAAATTCACTTCCCTTTTAACCATTTCTCCCTCGCTCTCATTACTTCATGCACCGAACCAACTTCTACCCCACTTACTGCCAGGGAGGAAGGTAAGTGCGGAATGTTCCTACAGGACCTGATCCGAAGTCAATCGAAAGATTCCCAGGACTTTGAACCAGGCCCTGAGACGACAGGACCCGAATCTTGAGTCCTTACTCAGGCAATGCTCTCCAGTAATTCCCCCCATGAGTCCCTGCAAGCTCAGGCTCTGCAAGCTCCCGCCCCACTTTCCTCTCTCACCATCAGTTTACCCCTCTTGTCCTGGTCAGCTAGATAGGGTCGGTTTTTTTCCCCATCCAGCATCCCCCCTGCCTTGGACTTTCTTTTTCTTCCTCCAACCAGCTGCCTAACATCCTTTCTCTTCCTGCAGCAGCGTGGGGCTCCCCTTGCTCCCTTTCGCTTAGCATGAAGCCCGCAGCTTTTCACTTGGCATTGAACAAACAATAATAACAAAGCTGCGTTCAACACCCTCCGCTCAGCTCTTTTAAATACAACCTGCCACCAGCCACGCCCTCCCCGAGGCCTGCCACTGCCTTCTGTGGGGGGGAGTTCACTGTGAAAGAGCGTGTGACGTCACGCGCACGCAGAGTTAGGCGCTAGTGACGTCACACCTAGGGACTGGTTTCCTTCGCAGCCTTCCCTGCAGCCACTTCTGTATGCCGGAGATTCAGGTGTAGGGGAGGGGTGGAGAGTGTTACCCCACGCTTTATAAATGCCTAGGCTGGTCAAACATGTCCCACATGTTTATGAGGCTATAGGATGCCTGGATGGGAAGTCATTCCACTTGAGGAACCGGGGCTGAGAGCAATCCTCTGCACAAGCTCCGCAGGGAGCCTTTCTAGTTTAATGCAGTGACGTCTGGGACAAAAGATTGGTGGCTGTATTCATGGGTGGGGGAGGGGGAATTGGAAGCAACGTCGTTTTTAAGGTTTCAGAGTAGCAGCCGTGTTAGTCTGTATTCGCAAAAAGAAAAGGAGTACTTGTGGCACCTTAAAGACTAACAAATTTATTAGAGCATAAGCTTTCGTGAGCTACAGCTCACTTCATCGGATGCATTTGGTGGAAAAAACAGAGGAGAGCAAACAGTGGGGGCTCCCCTCCGTTTTTTCCACCAAATGCATCCGATGAAGTGAGCTGTAGCTCACGAAAGCTTATGCTCTAATAAATTTGTTAGTCTCTAAGGTGCCACAAGTTCTCTTTTTCTTTTTGTTGTTTTTAAAATGGCCATAGATTGGTCAAGCGATTGCCCTTCCCTCTCCCCCACCCACCCCTCCTCCAAAAATGAATCCCTGCTCTCCCTCCACTTCTTAATCTCCCCCTTCTAGTTAAAGTGGCACTGGGATTTGGTGGCTGCATTTATAAAACAAAATTTAAAAAACCAGGGGGCGAGTGTTGCCCGGCTGACATCATGGTAGCCTGCTGCGACCAGTGTGTTTTACACTTTGAGGTTGGGAGATGCTAACCAGGCGGCCGTTGTTTTGTTGTTTAGTTTGGAAAATCTCGCAAAGCCACAAGCGTGGAGTATCAGCTGAGAAGCGATCTGTTGAGATAATCAGTTAAAGTCATGGCATCCCTACAATGGAAAAGGACGTGTAGCTTTTGACAGCTCCAATGAAAGGGAAAGTGAGCCCTGGCACCATCTTTCCTGTGCATGGAAAATATGACATGCTAACACCGATCAATTTTAGAGACGCCAGCATTAAAACTGGAGACGATCACCGGTTTCTGACACTTCTGCTGTATTGCATAGACTCCTGGTACAGTCGATCTTTTTGTGCCACTTTTCCCGGGGGTCCCGGTAGCATTTCATTTAGACGTGCCACCACAATAAAATCTCCTGTAAAGGAGGTTAAAGGGGTAAACTATCCAAATTGAGGACAACAACAAAATAAAGTGCCTGCCACCAGAGATCGATCCGTGGGCCCCCTGCCACAGGGGAATTCAAAGCAGGGTTCTATGACACAGACTCAGGGTAGCTAAAGGTTGGCATTGTTATCATTTTAATTTCTTGCATGTTTTGTCTTCAGTTTCCCAAGTTAATGGATATATGGAAAATCTGCATCATTTTGTCTGAAAATACTATAGGGATTATTTACCCAATAGACTGGATCTGGGAATTCTATACTCCCAAATGTACGAGTATGTATAGATCAGTGGAAGCTATAGCTCACTAGTTCATGTGTGTAAATCATGTATAAATCGTCAGATCGCTAATAGACCATTTATAAACCAAGAAACCCGCTCATTAATAGAGCAATAAACCACTTATAAATCAATAGATTCTATCATTCATTAATAAGCAATTTATAAAGCAATAGATCAGTAAACCATGTATAAATCAACCGTTCAGTTCATTAATAGGTCGTTTATAAATCAATACATGCGGTCATGTATGGCTCTGTTACCTGTGTTAGACATAAGGGGTATTCTCCTACAGGATGGAAATTGAGGCGGTCGGAGGGCGCAGCCCAGCTGGCCTTCCCCAGGCCAAAGTCCCTCAGTCTGCACTGGAGAGTTTTGCCTGAGGGAGGACTTCCAGGAACAGACCCTGAGTCTCCCTCCGACTTTAACGGATGCCTTGGGCAAAAGAAGCTTCTAAGGGAATTGGAGAAAGACTTTTACTTGGGGATCCGGTCCCGCAGGCAGAGCTCCCATCATAGGCACCAGCGGGAGCTTGCCCAGCAGCGGTCCTGTCCCCACTCCGGGAGCCTTTGCTGCGGGGCTCGATCCCGCAAGGTGCTGAAGGCCAGCAACGCACTTCAGCACGTGCCCAGCCTGAGTGACTTCCTTGCGGACCGAGGAGAGGACTGCGGGCCCCTCCTCGTTTCCATTGCGTCTCAGCGTTAATTACAATTCGAAAAAAGCCCTTCGGACCCCCCCCCTTTCCCCCCAGGGTGGCGCACCGCTAGTTCTGCATTTGCGCTTTGCTTTGCGTTGGAAATCTAGGAGCGCCCCCGTTTGCCTCTGGCCTCACATGCAAATAAACTGTGGCTGGCTCACCTCAGGCAAACGCCAGGGGAAGGGGCATTTCTGAAGAGCAGAGGGGACGCCCCTAAAATCTGCTCCTCCTTGGTCTGTGTTTGGGTTCTCCTTCCTGTCCCAGTCACTATAGACAATACAGTCCGTTCTAACCATACTGAGAACCCAAAGCGATCAGACCTGAACAAGGCAATTAAAAGGACCAAGGACATGATCCAAAGCGGCTTGAAATTCATGCAAAGACTCCCTTCTAGAAGGAATAAACTCAATTTCTTTTGAGAGCAGAGGGGGCCATGCTCGGGCCCCTCTAGCCCAATTAATGTCTCTGGGAGCCCTGCTTGGCGAAGTAATGCAGAGCCCTGCCCTGGAGCGCTAATAGCCATTTAGCGAGACACTAGCCATAGAGAACTCATTTTCTCAAACCCAAAGCATAACATCCCTGATATCAAGTGCTGTAATGAACATAACGCCCACCCATGGGTGGGGGATATGTCCCATGCTGAGGGCAGCTCTGTGCCTGGCGGTAGCGGAAGAAAGTTTGGGAAAGTTTTGATTCTAAAACGCACAACTTTTTAAAACTCTGTTATAAAAGGTAAAAGAAACTGCAGGATAGGCATGTAAACAAAACCACAACAACAAAAACAATCAAAAAATTGTTTAATTTTCATACCGCTTTAAGCACCATCTTTAAAAGGGTCAGATTATATCAACACTGCTATTCACACTTTCCTTTCAGAATTTCCTGTGTAGTCTCGCATCACTACAGATTGGGACAGATACAAAACGCTTCTGTTTCAGACCCCTGAGAGAAGTCAGCAAAAGCGCCACAAGATCCTGTGCTCATGGTTTGCTATTTGTCCAAACCTGTTTTTGAGTGCAAAAAAGGGAAACTATAAAGGAATATAAAAAAATACTCCAGATCTGATCAAATTTTTGAGCTAGAGAAAGAGAAAATATATGAATCATTACCTCCCATTTCTATTATTCTTTTCAGAAGGACTCCACTCGTTTTAAAACAGGGAGATTTAAATCAGGTGGATCTGATTAAATTCAAGATGCATTTTTAAAGCGTCCTGTTTAAATAACCTAAAAATTGCACGATTAGCCCTGTGTGCACAATATTCTTAAATGTATTTTAATTCTAGCTTGACAGACTCTGGTATGAAATCAGTGTGAGAGCTTTGTACATATAGATATAATTCATATGCAGTTCAGAGAAGTTATCCACTGTCATTTTCAAGCTGTCTGTTGACATGCTGAACTGCAAAAACAACCCCCTCCCCAGGATCAAAACTGCTGATAGAGAAGTTTTACCTGCTAAGCTTTTGGGGTATTCCTCATTCAGCCCCCCTTCCCGTTTTTGATGTTACAGACTGACACTACATGTCTCCCTTGGGCCTGGGCATCTCTTTCTTCAAATCCCCACTATATCTTTTAAAAAGAAATACACTGGGCAAGCACAGAGAGAATGGTAGAGGAAGCCCTAAAGAAATCTTGGGGGGGGAGGCGACTAAAGAATGGGAACATGCTTCCATCCCCTGTCCGTGAAACAGTTCAAAAGTTCCTTTCCACATCTTTGCTTGATTTGAAAGCAAAATAGAGTGTCAGGACGGATCAGTTAAACTGAGCAGAGAAGATAAAGAGGAGACGGTTATTTTTCTAGAGAAAGAAGATATCTGTGCCCTGGGTCCCTTCCCCTTCCCCTTCCCCCCCCCCTTCCCTACTGAACATTCCGTTTCCATGAGTTTGTTTTTTAAGTCGTCCCCGCTACCTGCCTGCGAGTAGGGTGACTAGATAGAAAGTGTGAAAAATCGACAGGGGGTGGGAGGTAATAGGTGCTAATATAAGAAAAAAGCCCTGAATATCAGGACCATCCCGATAAAATCGGGACATCTGGTCACCCTACCTGTGAGTGATTCACGGGCTGGTAAAGCAGGAGCACTGGAAAGCTGTCATCTGCCACTTTGCGGCCAAAAACCCTCCCCTACGTATTACTAGACCTGTACCTTTGAAGAGTGTCAAGCGTGTTTACCCACAGGTCCAGGGTGATTCCAGCGAAGTCAGATATAAAGGAAAAGGGAATATGACCTTTGGCATTAGTTTGATGTAATATGAAAAATACCGGAGGGGGCCATGCAGCTCGGGGGGGGGGGGCAGGATGTTCCGCAGAGCAGACACGTCTGCCCCACGTGTGGGCTGGGGCTAGACCTGTCAAGTGCTAATAGACCGGGTCACTGCGTTGCTAACAGGTGCGGGCCCGGGGAGTGGGCCCCATCCTGCATTCTGGCCATACCCAAAACTCCCAGGTGGGGTTAAGGGAGTAGTAATGCAGGATCAGGCCCAACGAGCCATTGCCGCACGTCCAGGGTCTCCTTTGTGCTTTCGAGGTGTCCTTCAGGGAAACTGGCGTGCCGGGGTATTTTTCACTGGCCTGCTGGGGTATTTGGGAAACTCCAAAGCAAGGGACTGATTGCCCCCCCAGACAACACAGGGTTTTTTTAGTGTCTGAAATCACCATAGACATCTCCCCTCCCCCTTGCTGTAAAACACAGCCCAAAGGTCACAGACTGGGGAGTGGACAGAGGGAGCAAAGTGATGCAAAAAAAAAAAATAGTGCCTGCTTCTACCTAAATAAAGAAATGTGCTTTGTCAACAGGAGAGGCAATTCCGATAATGCGCCGAACACATTGAACAGGGATGCTAAAGAGCTGTTGGAGATTTTAAACATTTTTTTCAAGTTACAGTGAAACTGATATTTTTAATCAGAGGGGTTTTAAAACTAAAATAAAGAGAGAGAGAAACCCACATTTGTTTATGCAGACACGGGTGGCTTGTAATCAGGCGATTCACCTTCCCTGGTAGCAGTCACCTGAAGCCTGGGTGCCTATTAATAGGGAAAATAATTCCCTGTGCTGATCTGTGTTTCACCGTGAGGCTAGTGTAGAAGAAGTGGCGGCCACACCCTCAAAGGGCCGGGCGCCGGCGATTGGCCTTGGGAGGCATTAGAAAGCTGACATTCAGGGAGCGTGCGGCCCGATTAGACACACCAGCGAACAGGCGAAGAGGACAATTCCGAAGCGGCCCTGCCTGTAGATGGCACTTCCACAACTGACATTGACACGTGCTGGAGAGGATCCTTTTCTTGATACATTTCTGGGCACTTCTCTCTCCCTTTAAAAATTGCCCACATCTCCAAGCCTGAAATCCATCCCTAGAACAACCAGCTACTTTCTATGGGTCACAGAGAGGTCACTGCCAAGGATAAAGTGCTGAAAGATGGGGAAATCAGTCTTGCCTCGAGGAAGGACTTTGCAGCAGTCCTTACTCAGGCAAAACTCCCATTGACGTCCAGCCCGTGGGCTTTGGAGAGGGTGGCCAGCCCGTGGGCTTTGGAGGGACTGGAAGGTGTGGTCCGCTGAGAAGGAAGTGTTTTTCAAGAGTACTTTATGCTGTTCTTTCTTAAATAAGAGTTTGTCCCCCAAAAGGGGATATGAAATGCTCTTTCCAAAGGAAGAAAAGATAAGTGTGGAATTTATAAAGTTGAAAGAGTTATTATAGCCACATGAAGGGATTGTAAATACGCTGCAATAATAGGGTTTTCCAGAAGAGTAAAACAGGCCGTTTTATTGCAATACGAAGCAATGTTATATTTATAAGATTATAGTTAGTGAGTGATCAAACCACAACGAATCTATTAAAAGTTCACTGGAAATAAAAACTTCGGTGGGAAAGTAGTTTAGGGTTGTGTGTGCAGACTTGATTTTCCATCGGTAGGTTAGGGATTTAAATTGTCCCTCTAGATGCCTTACATGGATGGCTCCTACACCGAGCATGGGGTGACGGAGGGACAGTTGTTCCCCTTTTAAGAAACAGCAATAAAAGGACAGAGAGAGACCCCAGTGGGACTGGTTTGTGCCAGCCCAGAGAGAGTGGGGCTGTTCTACTAAGCTTTAGCAGGGGCTCCTAACAAGAAGGCCTCTGTGGGGGGGGGGGGGAGAGTTCAGGGAGATCGGATTGTTTACTAGCTCTGTAAACAACTCATTATTTAGTCACTAAAGTGACACCACACCTTCCTGCCAGAGACTTTAGGACCAGCAGGCAGAGCCAGAGACCTGGCTGTCTCCAGCCAAACGCATCGTGCAGAGCTTTAATGAGTCCGAAAACGGGTGACAGGCTAACCTGAGTCCATGTAATCAGCCCCAAAGCAAAGGGACTCGCTTCACATTTGTAGCTTTCAAACCAAGGGCCTTAATAAATTCCCCGCCACCCCGGATACCTGAATTCACTTCGCCTCCTTTCCCAGCACCCCAGCCCGACCCGTGAGGCCAGGGATGACCTGTGTGTGTGGAAAGCTTAGGCGCTTGTGCTGTGTTCGTTGCACACCAACAAATACGGAGCACGTTTGGGCCGCAGTCCAGGCGTGTCAATCAGAGGAGAAATCGGCCCTCGATTATTTCCGCTTAGAAATGTGGAGGAAAGAACAAACAACAACAACAAAAGTCTGTGAGCGCCCATAATTTATCGGCGGTTCCCGAACTCTGCTGCCGGAGGAACCCAAATCAAGGCAACATCTCTCAATCTGGGTACAAACACTTGTGACAACGCAGAGCACTGCGAGCCAGGGATGTGGGCTGCCTCTTGCAGCATGACAGGAGAGCATACGAGGAAGGTTTCATTTTTGTTACCAAATATTCTTTGTTAGTCTCTAAGGTGTCACAAGCACTCCTTTTCTTTGTGCAAATATTCTTTGACATCCTTGGAAATATCCCCTGAAACAGATTTCCCCCTCTCCCCCTTTAAAACGTGTCTCAGAGACATCCACATTAAAACTACTTGTCCCCTGGCTTAAAAGTATAGTATCGCAGCCAAATGGGAACGCACGTTTATTTCTCCCAATAGATCAGCAAGTTTAAAGGCGCAGCTTCTTCCTTGTGCTTATTGCGCAGTGAGTGTAGCCAGCAGGAGTAACCGTTCCCGTGCAAAATGCGATCGATTCTGCGCCTGCCCTGCTCCGGGGGCGGGGTGGGGGGGGATAGATGCCTAGATCTGCTTTGCGGGAGACTGGAAAGAATTTGATCTATTTAGATTAGTCTCTGATATATGGGTTTTTAAATATTTGGGGCTTAACAGATCGCGTAGCGAGTCAAAGAGCTAATACCACGCGCGGAATAAATCACTGGGTTTGGGGGAAAGTTGGGGGGCGCTGATTGGGTTAGGGCTTGCGGTGGTAAGAGCCAGCGTTGGGACAAAAAGACGTTTCTTCCTCCAGCAAGACGAGCAGAGCGGGCAAGAGACCCAAGGAGTGTCCTAACACTGGAGAGACACTCCGCCGGGCTCCCAGGGCAGAGGGACGCCGAAGGAGAGCGCTGTGGCTTTAAGAAACGTGCAGCTAGTATTCCAGGGTGCCTCAGAGACACTCATATATATGGGGAGTTTGCAAGCAGTAGTTCTTCCAGCTAGATTAGGCTGGGTGAGCGCTAGATGGGGTGATATATTAGCGAGACTGGGAGGTTTTAACCTTAAGTGGGAGGAGCTCGGTTTAACTACAGGCATTTGTTCTAGGGCAAATCGCTTTAATCTCTTTAGCTTTAAACTATCCAACTCGCAACCCGCATTCTTCTGCCGGGGATCTTTACCATTTTCATGCATACGCGGTTGGACCAGTGCAGCTATTGCAGAGCAAAGACAATCGGGCTTCTAGGCATTTCTCCGAGCTCTTCTTCTGATTCTTTGAAAATAACAATAAAGTAAAGCAATTCAGAAATAGTACTAAGTGGATTTTCAGACCTATATCTATATCTATATATTGTGGAATAAACACCTGCATAAACCAAAATCAACCCAGCCTCCTTGCCATGGATTCCTTTAAAGGTGGGATGAATTTGGACAGACTGCCAGAGAGTTTAAGACCCCAGCCTTCCCATGACATGGCTTCCAGCTTCCATTTGCAAAGATCTTCTGAATCCAGAGATCCGATTGAGAATTCAGCCAGTGAATCGTCAGATACAGAAGTCCCAGGTAAAACCCTTACACTTCCTCTTCTTTTGTTCTTTCTTTCCTTCTTTCCCTGCCGGATTAATTCTAATGCACGCTGCACAAGAGACTGTCCTGCCCAGGCAGGATGCACCAGAGAGACTGAAATACCCGGTGGTATTGGTGGGTGGATGTAATCACTAGAATTAATTAGCGCCAAACCTGAAAGGTGGATGGGGGAGATCACAGATACTGACCCTCTTCCATGCCCCGGCTCTGACAGTCTAGGGAATGGAAGAATATTGCTACCAACTTCAAGCCGAGAAGCAGAGTTTTGTTATGGTTTTTACAGATATTAATTTATCCGGGGGAGTGCGGTTTTGCAGAATGTTTCTAAAATAATGTCAGCTCTGCCGGGGTTTATTTTCCAGCTCTGGCTGCACAGACGTAAAAGGATCTCTCCGTCAAAGGAGGGGGGAACTGCAAAGCATGGGGGGGGGGGAAATGAGAAGGGGAGTGGAGAGAGACCGGGCAACTCAGATTTATTATTATGTGGGGTAAGCGTTACTAAACCTAATTTTTAATTTTATGTATAGATTGGGAATAAACCATGGCGTTTTACAAGAACTGAGTTGGATCTAAATAGGAGTCGTTTGGTCTCCGCTTTTATATCCGCCTGTTGAACATGTGCAATTATCGTAGGGAAAGCTGTGGTTTCCTAGTTTGTATTTAATTAAAACAGTAATCGTTCCTCTAATGACAAGAAACACAATATAAAGGAAGCAAAAAGCCCTGGAAAATATGTACTACGGGAAACAGCGCCTGGTTCCTTCTTCAAAATTTACCTGCCCAGAGGATCGTTTTTTAAAATTATTGTTATTTTAAATTTAAATGGGTCTTGTGCCTGCAACAAAACCAAATCCGAAGGCTGACATGGCAGCAAACACGTTCGGTTTTTCCTCCAAATCTGATTTGAAAACAAGGCTTGGAGTGTAGACTGGAGAGGGGGTTCTTTCAGGTGCGTGAGTCCCCCCCCCCGAAATACTGTAGAGGATAATTGCTGCATTTTGCTCTACCCCTAAAATCTGACCCATAAATGCTAAGGAAACTAAATAACAGGGTCCATTTAGTCTTAAGAGAATTCACAAAATACCTTTCACTTTTTAATGGAAAAGTATGCTAATGCCAATCAAGACTAATGGGTGGTATTATGATTTGAAGTGGTATCACAGCCTTATGCCCAAACAGCATTTTTCATGAAAATCATGGCGGGGATCAATCAAATGCAAAGGTTGCAATCACTTTGATGGATGGTTTCTTTGAGGACACTGATTTTTCCTTACTTGTTTGCTCTCTTGCCTGCATGAGAAGCAGCCCCAACCACCGAGGGGTGGAAAAAACTGTCTGCCACAAAGATTTGTGTGTTCGAAAATGAAATCATTTTCACATGCAGCCTTTACAGTTAGGTCATGTAGACTCGGTTCGCGGAGACACACATTTACACCGGCGGCGAATTTTTGGGAACACAATCAGTTGCAAAGGCAGCGAGGCAGGGCCACCAAGGATCTTTAAATGGGGTTTCTGTTCGAGGCCTTGTTTGCTCTGCAAACCACTTATTGGAAATAGTGGCCATCCGCGCTGCAATAAGCCCATTTACCACCCTTTGGTTTCCATTTAACCGTTTGAGATCCAGCATTTTTACTCCCAACAGTTCCCAGGGCGGCCTAGGTACAGAGTCTTTTCAAGTACGAGGAATCAACTGTTTTGCAAGGATTTTTATTAATTAATTTTAAATTTTTATTATTAGCAGGCTCTGAGAGGAAGTCTGTATTTCAATATGTTAGCATTATCTTTTCATTCCTCCTTCCTTTATGATGTACAGCACCTCAGAATAGTCTCATTATTGAGCTATCCGTCCTCCATGTGAAATCCTCTCAAAGAGACCCTCCAAAATCAAGTCAAACTCATTGGTATGAGTACAAAGGGAAAACAACACGTGTGTGTATTTCTCTTTCTATAATTTTGATTTAGTTATTGTATGTAATATAGATTAGTATTACATTTTTTGTATATATATACATACACAGATATGTATATTATACACACTAATGTGTATATATATATTCAAATAAATACATCAACATTAGAGAGAGAGAAAGAGAAACAACATACACGTGTGGCATATATACACGCTGCTATTTAAAGTAATGTGTGGCTATTTTAAAAATAAATAAATCAAAATTGTACATAGACATACATATGTATTATACAAATTATATATCTATGAATATACATCTAAAGAAGTATTTTATAGATATATGTAGGGAGGGAAATTTTCTCTCTACACATTAATAAAATTATTAGTATATTCTATTGGTATAGTTTAAATCAGTTCAAATAATGTATCGAATTCCTCATTCCATATGTGTGAATCCAAAAATGTATTCAAAACTATAAAAAAGATCAGCGGTTTCCCCCTTGATTTTAGTAGATTTTCTATTTTTCCCGATGCATTCGATGAAGTGAGCTGTAGCTCACGAAAGCTTATGCTCTAATAAATTTGTTAGTCTCTAAGGTGCCACAAGTACTCCTTTTATTTTTCCCTAGTTATAGCAAGCTATTGTGTTGAATTCTTTCTACAAATTTAGATAAACATAATTCACAAAACGGGAATGTTGTACACAGACAGCTACCAGCGTTTCTTACCTTTTATTCGATTTTGGGATAAAGGCTTTAGTGGATCATTCTTTGCTTAAATCAATTCTCATATTCCCGAGAGGGAGGGGAGTTCACCTTTTTCAATTAATTCATGTTTTATTTTACACTCTGACGTTTTCTAAGATTAATACGATGGGGAAATGACCACATACAAGAACAACGCACTCGAGCAGAAGTTTCTCTTTAGATGGGGGGGGGGGGAAATCACAAAGCAGAGAAACGATTTTTAAATATATTTGTTTCCTTTTTTATTATTTATTATTATTATTATTATTATTTTGCCAAGAAGCTTCCAATCTAAAAGCCGAGCCAATTAGAAATGAGTTTCTTCCCCTCTGTAAGTTTCAGAACCCCCTGGATAGAAGGACAGGCCTAGAGGAGAGAATAACTGAAAACTATTGCTTGGACATTACATTTCAAGGGAACATTTTTTCAGGAAACCTTTCTGAATCACGCAGGGCTGGTTGAAACAGAAAACGCGCCGGGCCTGTGGTAGGAAACAGGCGCTAGATCTAGCCTTGCACGGCAGAGGCACGTATGTAAGAGATTTTTTTTAAAAGAGGATTTTGTTTTGTACCTTCTGCAAATGGCTGGGGAGGAGGAGGGGGATCTAGGGGCCAGGAGGCCAAGTCCGTGTGTGTCACCGCTCGGGTCTCGGTGCCTTGTTGTTTTTAAACAGAAAAAGACCGGAGCGGCGAACAGAAGAGCGAGGATGGAAACCCCGACGATCCGGCGAAGAAGAAGAAACAGAGGCGGCAAAGAACTCACTTCACCAGCCAGCAGCTGCAGGAGCTGGAAGCCACTTTCCAGAGGAACCGCTACCCGGACATGAGCATGAGAGAGGAGATTGCAGTGTGGACCAATCTCACCGAGCCCAGAGTCAGGGTAAGGGGGAGCCCCGGCCCAGCCACACTAGGGGCAACCGGCGATTCATTCTCAGCAACCCAGAGATATCAACCTTGTCCTTGTAGGGCCCGATCCAGCGCCCATTGGCTGGGACGCCAAGTGGTCATGGGCTCTGGCCGCAGTCTTTTCTGAAGTCGAAAAACTTCCAATTATTTGGTAGGATGCATCGCAAGCGAAAATAAATACACACTTATCAAGGTGAACAGGCGCCTGGCGGTGAGGAGTGGAGAAATTAAAGGGAGAAATTACTTTGTTAACAGCTGCTAGCTTGGCATTTTAAAACCGATTGTAGCCTAACACATCATCTGTCAACTTCATTTGCATTGCCAATACTTACCCAGAACGTACTGTGCTTCTTAGATAATACCCGGGTATAATTATAGTGTTGAATGTACCCCATACATATGGGAGGCACGCAATAAATAGAGAATCCTTAATATATTAACACCCAGGCCTTCATTTCCTTTGGTCAATTGTCGTTGGCATATGGGAGAGAAGGAAACCTTGAGCTGAGAGGATCTGATGTCTTGCAGGCAGCAACACCAGGCAAGCAGTTGTCAAAAGCTCAGGAAAGTTGCCGTCTCGTTTAAGCCCTGTCTTTGCTTTCCAAGATTTCCCTCTTGCTCCCCATTCTTAAGATTTGGGATCTCTCGGGAGAGCATAGAGAAATCAAAGGCAACAGCTGGTCACGAAGGAACTGCATCTAAAGCCCTGTTGGGAAAGCGTGCCGCAATAACTCTGAGAAGACAGCTAGACTGGGGCAGGGAGCAGGCATTAGAAGGTAAAGGATGCCACCAGGAATCAACAGCTGAATGCAGGAAACTCCGCTCCTATAATTGCCCAGGGAAGGGCTTTAGGACCCTCAGGCAAGTTTTTTTTTTTGTTTGTTTGTTTGTTTGTTAAAAAAAACCCGTTTTTAAGAAGCACCCATAATATACATCAATAATTCGGAGAGCCAGAGAGAAGGCTCCGCCACCATTTCAGAGAAGCCCATTTTTAAATCGCCCCTGAGCCTGGAAAGGTCAGAATCTAACCCATAAAAGCCATCTTGCTGGATTTACTGTTCTCTCCTGGATTGACTAAAGACAGTAATTTAGCTCTAAACAGAAAATATATTTGCAATTCTCTTCCCCTGATTGGGAGCGGGGGGGAGAGAGGCCTCCTCCTCCGACAGGCTAGGAAGTCGGATCTTTTCAGGGGGTGGGGGGTCAGTATTTTTAATGTAAACAATCAATGGTTAAAATTGCCAGCAATGGCTCAACCCCAAGGCACCTCTATTCCCCCCGATGTAAAAGAGACCCACGTGTCCCGGGTACAGGGTTTAACCGGGGGTATTCCAATCCCTACAAGTCTCACTAGGGACTTGATTAGACAGGGTTTTGAGCGGATAAATTCCATTAAAACGGAGGAATAGACCAGCCTAGAAATACAGGCAAGTTTATACTCCCCTGGACACAGTCAGTAAAGTGACAAGGAAACATACGGCGTCTGCTGATAAAATATATACAATAAGTGATGCGATTCAAACATGATGCTATGCTACAGAGTGACGGGAAAGCGGTTAAAAGAATCTGCTTCACATCACCGAGCAGATGTCTGTATACTATGTAGAAAATATATCTAATGAAAAGTGACTACTGTATATCACTGTGGAGTGTATAACGGCCCCATTGAATGCAATGTGCACACTATGTGCACATGGCAAATGTTCCTCTACACAATTAAACTTATATGATGAGGCAGATAAGTTATTTGTACTAGTAAACTGTACAAACTGTCAACGGACAAACGAAAGGACAAGGGTCTGGGCTAGATTAGATTCCAAAGTCAATAACCATTGTAGATACACATACTTGTAGGACTGAGCTGTCCCTGCTTTATGGGTCTCTAGCCAATGCTACCTCAGAATATCTAGTTAGGTCATTTATTTGTTTTTAACGTATTAACTTGTTGCAATCAAATGTCAAATCAGAACGGCTCGTCCTGCCATTCGGATTTTATTGATTCTGATGGTTTGTTTGTAGTGTTGTTCTTTTTGTTTGGGGGTATTTTTCCTCCCCCTCCAATTTGTTTTTCATCCCGGGGTATTACCTTGGTTTGTTTCCAGAGCAGATGTGCTGACCCCAACCCGGGGTATACTCCACGCTGTGCTGGGGTATTGTATTAGCCTCTGCTGTGTATTGTTTACTAACAGTGTCCTGTCTACACAGTCCCTCGCCAATTGCAGATTCGCAGTGTGACACGATACACTATAAAATGAAAGGCGTACACAATCCTGCATCTTGGAAAGTCCTTAAAGGGGGTCTGGATTTTCCAAAGCTCTGAAATAGGCTTTCACGTTCATAGCACGATAGGGCCCCAAGGGGTGGGTTTTGAACTGAGACCTTCGTAAGAAAGCAACTAGTAGGTTGGGACGGAGGAATTAAATCTTTCTCTGGAAATTCACCAGTACAGGGAATAATAAATAAAGGAGAAAATGGAGGTAGATTTAACCAATTCACTTGGTCTCAGTGCCTGGTAACAAATCAAACCCCTACAGTTCAGAAAAGCCACTTTTATCTAGATGAGTAACCGGCTAACTGACCAAATTAGACTATCTGTAAAGTTACCTCTTAAGGTTTTTCAGGACTAAATACTCGCTGTATTTGAAAACATTGTTTTGATTGCAGTTTTCTTTAAAAAAAAAAACTCCACAATTCAAGGACTAAAATGTGCATTTCTGTTGCTGGAATATTTCAGGAAGCAAATAAAACTAATATGAGTTGCCATTAACTGAATTTCTTTCTCTCCTCTGTATGGAGAGGTTTGGGTTTGATGTTCTGAGATTGCACTTTTGCAAATCCAACTTTCATTTGCCAGGAGGGCCTTCCTTTAAAAGTTTAAAATGCTAGAAGCCATAATTAAAACGATTACCCCTCGTTTTCAGGAAATTCCTGTCTGGAAGCACCTTCTGAGGAGTGAATTACAGGTTTTGAACATTCTGGCTTTCGTTTCCTCTTCATATTTAGACGGGATTTTTTTGTTTTTTCCCAACTAGTTCCCCTCGATCCTTGTTATCGCTATTTAAAAATAAAGCCTTGACATTAAAAACGCTGGGAGGACAGGCGCAAAGAGCAGAGCCTCGCAGCCACGAGAGTCACCTCGTTTTGAGGGGGGATTTAAAATCCGTGGCGTTGAGGGTAGTGGGGATTTCAGTGCCCGGCACAAAGCAGCTGTCTGCCACCCTTTTTCAGGAGCTGCCGTGGGGAATGTCTCTTCAGGGGCCTGATCCAAACCTCAGTGGCTCTAACGACAATGAGACAAGAGCTACCTTTACCAAGGGGTTAAGGAGAGGACAGTTCACAGGCTGATCTCCCAGGAAGAGGATTTTTCCCCCCAACCTGGCCAGCCCGATCTTTGGAGGTCGTTATCCCATCAGATCTGCAGCCCCCCCCCACCCAAGCCCCTGCAGTGAAGTTTGTCATGCAATGCTGGAGCGCTGCCTTGGTCTGCATTAGCTCCTTCCGCTCCGGCTTTTCCTGCTCTCTGGGCAATGCACTGGGTTGGGTGCCGGGGTCTCCAGCACCGCCCTTGAGATAAAGCCTGGATGAGGTTTGGGCATCAAACACCCCTGAGCGCCCCTCGGCTCCTCCGTTCCCGACTCAGGGCTGTGCATTCTCATTAGACATAAAGTCCCAGGCTGTATCAATGCAAAGAGCGATGCATTTTTATTTTTATTTTTTTTTGAAACCTAAACACACTAATCCAATCCCCATTTTATGATCTGTAACAAAGGACTTTTATTGTCCAGCTTTAGCAATCGGAAACACAGCCGAGCCCGGGCTAGCCGGGACTAATCAGAACAGGGCCTGGGCGAGGCGCTGCAGCATGGCCAATTAATGCGCTCTGTAAATAAGCGCAGCAACAGGCAGGGGTAAATTAAAGGCAGAGATTGGAGGTGTGCAGCGCCGGAGCCGCGGCGTGGAGCTGGGCTGGGGAGGCGACTCCTCTCTCTGAGCCAGGGGGAACAAGCCACGGGATTTGGGGAGAGGAAAGACAGCAGGGCAGGCTGGGCCAGCGTTTATGGTGCGCAGCACGCAGGAGAGGCAACACCCAGGGCAGGGAAGGTGAGCCAGGGACTGTCCACTCTCCTTACAGTGTGTATGATAAAACCCATTGTTTCATGTTCTCTGTGTGTGTATATCAATCTCCCCTCTGTATTTTCTACCAAATGCATCCGATGAAATGAACTCTAGCTCACCAAAGCTTATGCTCAAATAAATTTGTTAAGTCTCTAAGGTGCCACAAGTCCTCCTTTTCTTTTTGGACTGTCCACTGCAGATCTTGGCTTTCCCTCTGCAAATCCTCCCTGGTGTGGGGAGCTGAAGCCGCTCCTGGCAGAGGCTCCGAGAATCCCCCCGGCGCATCCCTACCCCCGAGGCTGCGTTCCCCGGGGCTTCGCCAAGCGATTTCCCCTGCGGGAGCCTGGCGCGCTTACCCTTTACTCTGACCTTTCCCCTCTAGGTCTGGTTCAAAAACCGCCGAGCCAAGTGGAGAAAGCGGGAGCGCAACCAGCAGATGGACCTGTGCAAGAACGGCTACGTGCCCCAGTTCAGCGGGCTTATGCAGCCCTACGATGACATGTACGCCGGCTACCCCTACAACAACTGGGCCACCAAGAGCCTGACCCCGGCGCCGCTGTCCACCAAGAGCTTCACCTTCTTCAACTCCATGAGCCCCCTGTCCTCGCAGTCCATGTTCTCCGCCCCCAGCACCATCTCCTCCATGAGCATGCCCTCCAGCATGGGCCACTCGGCCGTGCCCGGCATGCCCAACGCCAACCTGAACAACATCAACAACCTCAGCAACATCAGCGGCTCCTCCCTCAACTCCGCCATGTCCTCCCCCGCCTGCCCCTACGGCCCGCCGGGCTCGCCCTACAGCGTGTACAGAGACACTTGCAACTCCAGCCTGGCCAGCCTCAGACTGAAATCCAAGCAGCACTCCACTTTCGGCTACAGCAGTTTGCAAAGCCCAGGCTCCAGTCTAAACGCCTGTCAGTACAACAGCTGACGGACTAACAAGGGCCCAAGCAGCGCCAGAGAGGAAGCTCTGAGGCCTGGTAGCAAACAAAACAAACACGGACCAGAAATCTTTTGCAAGAGACGCCAAAATCTAATACACGGATGAGTTGCAATTTTCCTCTGGATTATGCGGGTTGTATGTGTTTACTTGAACTTGCACAGGAGTTTCTAACGCCTCCACTTTATAGAGCAGAAGAGTGGAAGGGGAAGGGGGGAGGTATGGATGGTGGTAAAGGCTGGGCTGTGCTGCCCAGTTTGTGGTAGGGGAAGAGGTTTGGTTAATGTTTACCACTGACCAAAAAAAAAAAAAAAGTTATGTGCAGAATAAATTCTGCGGGAATATGGTTAAAATATTAGGTATGAAACTATATAAAAAAAACTTACGCCCAGGTTCAACCACTTAAATAAGGTTCTATTTATATCTGCCGTTACATTGTGCTCGGCCCTTGAATAAAAGGTTTTTAAAATGCATGATTCTTGATGTTTTTTCTTTAGTTGATCCAGTCATTCCTACGACTAAGCAAGCGACAGTTTCCTGCCTCTCTGTCCTTTCCAAAGGACTGCAGTATCGCCTTTTCCGAGAAGAGCACAAAAAGAAACCGGTCAGCCTTTTCTCCCTCCAACATCTTACCCTGATAATGAAATTATCAGTCATCTTTACTTAAAAAGTGGTTTTCTTTACAAAAAAAAAATTCTAGAGAGTCTAGAGGAAAAAAAAACACTAACGACAAAAGATGGACTGTCATTAAGTGAATCCTGATACTGCATCTCTGCTAAAGAAACCGAGTGAGTCTGGAAATTATGAAAGGTTGCTTAGCAATTCTGGAAAATGCTTTTCTGGATGTGAAGGAAAAACAAGGAACCAAAAATGATCTTAAGGTGTTATGATGTAAATGTAGACGCTTGTTGGCAAAAAAAATGGAAATGATAAATATGATCTTTTAAATATTAATACGCATACAAAACGCATATGAAGTTTAATTGCAGGCATATTTGTTGCTTATTTTTGTCGATACTTATTACCTGTAGATGACAAAGAAACATAATATAAAATGCACAAGGTATTTCCTTTCCCAGTGTATTTCACATCTGTGGTAAACGTAACGCTGGATGTTTCAATAATGCTGTTGTGGATAAGGATGCAGTATATATTGTTTTATAAGTTATGGTTTGTGATTTTTTTTTTCAAAATTAAAAGCATGGGAATAAAAAACGAACTCAAACAATGCTTTTTAATGTTCTTTTCTGACTATATTTATGATATATCTCAACTTATTATAATAATAAAAAAAAAACCTTATAGTTTATTCGAAATTCAGCTTCCACCATTACCATTCCAGGGAGCTGGCTTTTATTAAGAACCATTAAATTTTCGAGAAATGTAAACATTTGTTTGGCTTATTTGTTTGAAGTGCAATAGACTATGCAGCTATTTAACATAAATACCGTTGGCCCTCTTAGAAAGATAAGATTTAAGGGTCCGATTAATTACTCGATGGGGGAGGGGAATCAGTCATTAAAGTTAATCTATTATTAAAGTTTCATTCTTTTTGGAAGGGGGAAAAGTTCACATCTAAGGTCCGGTAATCCAGACTGGCAGCTCCATCCACTGGAGATCCTCCCTCTTCTAATTTTCTGACACACTTTACCACTCCCAGTTCAATGACACAACAGCCTTTATAAAATCCTAATTGCATGGCTTTATGCTTTGATTGAATAACATTTTTGTTTGTTTATTGATCATAAGCTTCCCCCCAAAAAAACCCCGACTTTACAAGAGCTAATCTTTGCATCCAAAAATACTCCCCTTATGTGTTAAAAGTTTGGAATCAAATCATTGTTTGTGTTGTTTTGCTTGTCCTAACCTTAATTGTTTTCATAGCTCTCCTATATTATCCAAACGGTTTCGACCAAATATTTGGTATTTCAAGATTGCTAGCACTGTCATGTCAAACCAGCGACATTCATATTTCAGTTTTTGTATCAAGTTTCTCCAAAATTATATGATTCAATCAACTGATCAATAAATCATCGGCTATGAAAGTGGGCTCCATCCCGCATTCACACTCATGGAAGCTGTTTTAGAGGGGTCAGGCACAGAAATTTTTCCTTGTAAATTTTTAGACACACAATCCAAACGTGTTAAGCTAAATCGATTGTACAAAGTAAGATCTATATGAAAACGTTTGCACACATACTAACTTCATACTGCTTCCAGCAGCCCTGGTGGCAATTGAATATAAATAAATATAAAATATAATATAATATAATAGACAAATGTAAGACCATGAAAAACCAGTCCTAGAGTGTTTATAAAACTGCAGTGTGTTGATATTTTTTTTACGACAGCACACATCCGCGATTTCTTACGACTGATTAAAAACGAAAATATCTATTATCCAGATCTAGCTAGCCAGGGCTAGGAATATCTTGCAATTTAGAGCTGGTCAGAAAATGAGGAGTGTTTCCTGTGGGAAAAAAAAATCGGAACATCTGAGGGAAAATTCCTCGAGAGAAAAAAAAAAGTCGAAAAAGTTTAAATGTTCGAAAAATAAAATAAAAATGAAGTAGACCAGCAGGAATTGCTACATTTATACCCGCAGCTACGTTGCCCGTCTTGAGCATTCAGCCCCTGACCCAGCCCCTTTTCCAGATGGCTGCAGACTTCTCTCTCCGGATCCCACACCGAATTGTGATCAAAGGGGATTTCTTCTCCCCTTAGCGTTGATCCTGCTCCCATTGGTGTCAAAGGCGACCGACGTCGCTTGCGGGCCAGGAGCCAGCTTTCAACTAGAGCCAATTGGTGTCCTTCCACGGACTGCAGGGTCAGGTCCATAGCCACTGTGTATGGATGCCCCTGGCTTTAAAAACAAAGCACAGGGCCGCGTTTCTGTCCCATGCGCCACGGAAGCCCCCAAGCACCGCTGGCTCCATGCCCCCACGCCGCCTCCAGCTGCGGGGTGAAATGGACACCTAGCGCGGGGTGCCAGGCTCGGTCTGCCTCCCCTTCTGATTGCCAAGCGCAGGCTGCTTTCCACAGCAGCGCCAACGGGGCTTGCACACCCAGGGCCGAGAAGAGGGGCGGGGGCGGCTCATCCGACCGCAGATGTGTGGCCCAGCTGTGTCAAACACCGCGTTTCCTTTGGCAGCCCTCTCCAAAGCTCAAAGCGCCGGACGGTGCGGTGACGCTAGCGATTCTCCTGCCCATTAGAGTCAGGTGTCCTCGGAAAGAATCAGGACCCGGGAGTGGGGAAAGTCCTGAGCTAGGAGAGAAGTTCCCTTTACATACACAAGCCCCCCTGCCACTTTCCCGGGACTCTGCCGTGGCACCGATTTCTTTCCTCGGGTTTAAAACACTTTCCTTCCCACTCTGAATGTCAGATCTCCGCAAGAGCAACCCCCTGCAGGGTTCCTAGTGCCCCCTTTCACTGGCACTAAACGGTAACACTGAATAATACGACTGGGTCATATCACTTCATCCAGCACTCACCTTGCACTGGATATAAACTACAACCGCTCAAAGAAGTGAGTTGAATGGATACCGGCAGATTGAAAATCAGGGCTGAAATACTGGCCCCGTTGAGATCCCTGGACTTTTTGCCATTGACTGTAGCAGGGCCAGGATTTCGCCCCATATGTTACTGCAATCCTGTATTGCTAATGCCTTCCTACGTTGTTGCTGAAAGGATATTTCACTTCCATTTACCCTCTTGCTCTTCACTCAGTGACCAGAATGAAGAGACTTGTCTGGTTTCATTTTTGTTTCTAGTCAATTTCAGGTTCCTGTTTCCCATGCATGATCACTGCTGTGCAAAGCTTGGAAGCAAACATTGCAGGGAAGTATTTCAATCCCAAACTTTTCATGGATTTGCTCTTTAGTGTAATATTTGATTATTTTAAGTTTCGTGAAGATTTTTTTTAATTGTTCTTGTGCACACAGTTGGGGCCAGTAGCACAGGGTTGAGAGCATCTAATTAAATTCAAAAAGAGTGAGAGGCTCCTCTGCTACATTACTAATGCTGCTGATGCAGCTATTCATATATAATCTTCAGTCTTTCATTGTGCAAGGTTTTTAAGTCATGTTTTTAAACGTGATTTTTCAGTCAATTTTTTGTATCCAAGGAGAGCACCCTGTTGTTATCATCTCAGACACAGCAACCACTGTATCATTCTGACTTAGCCAAATCCTAAGGCTGTTTTAAATTTTTGTAAAGGGCTTGTAAACCCCAATAAATTGCACAAACCAGCTGTGCACCAGGGATAGATTCTGTTTATCCACTTATGTTTTGGCACTGCACTCATCACCATGGGGTCTGAGCATCTTTGGTAGGCACCACTGGACCATGGCCCAAAGGAAAGGGGTGAGACCTTCACCCACCCTCCAGTTGAGAGGCACAGAATTGCTGCAGGAGGAGAGAGAGACGGGAGTTTAATGGAAACTTCTAACTTTTTCTCTCAGAGCTTCTGGGAAGCTTGGTGCTGCAGGAAGCTCTGACTCCCACCTGGGAGGAGAGATGGGGCACATACCCAAAAAATACTCAGCGGAGAAGGGGTGGGGTGAGGGATATTTCCTCACCATCAAACCCTAAACTTTTACTCTTTCTTTATGTCCCTGTAACAAGGCACACTCCATCCCCAGCCGCAGATTCCCCAGAACCTCTCAGACTCTGTCAGTAGGTGGCAACATCATGTGAATTAATTTATATTCCCACGACCAACACCAATACAGTCTCCTGAAGAAAAGTATTTACAGGGTCTCCTGCCCTTTAGCCCTTACCCACAGGGCCAGGAAAGCATGGACCTCTCCTTTCTCTTAAGAATTCTTGTGACTACTGGAACCTGCAAGGGGTAACCTTATTGTAAACTCAAATGTAAAAAGCATGTGAAAGTTCACAAGACAGTAACCATAAAGCATAAGCTATTAGGCCTAATATAAAATAATGGAGATGAACTATAACACCCACTCTTCCCCTTTTTGGGTTCCTTAAAAAGAAAGAGACTGGGGATCAGAGCAATTCAGATCAGTTCTCCCTTATCTCCCATCCCACTTGCATCCCAACAACTGCCAGCCCTGCAGCTCGGCTCAACTCATCTCAAGGACTTTCTTCCTGGGAGGAAGGCTGGCTGGCCTCAGTCTTGCTGAAGGAACTTTGTTTTCACCCGTGAGTGCTGAAAGTCATCACATGATCATGACATCCAATCTTCAGCCCATCAGAGGGGATAGCCAACGGCCAGCACTGCAGAGGCACAAAAGCTCCTGCATTATTTTCCCTTCCCTTGTGTTATTTGCCACCCTGCCGCCCTCTCTCCTTCTATCATCTCTCTCTTGGCTTTTCATCAAATGCTGACATCAACTGCTGTATTCGTCCAAGCCTGCCTTGTCTAAGAAGAAAAGATCCAATCAGATGACGTCCATGAGCAGATGGTAAACCAGGATCCAAATGCCCTCTACACATCAGGACTGAGAGTATAATTAACCCTTTCTGTTTCATCAAAGAAAGCTTGTTCTGAAAGTAAGGGACTTTGATAGTTTGCCTTCAAAAGGAGAAAGGCTTTAAAGGTTTTGACCAAGTTTGCTTTGCACAATCACTCAAGCACAGTTTCAATATAAAGGCCTGGTTTGATTTCTTGTTCTTTCTTGTGTTTAATCAATAGACTTTTAATGTGAATGAATGCTTTTGGGTGGTTGCCAAGTAAGGGAGTGAAATCAAGGCCTCTGTTTAAAATAACCTGGTACCTACCTATTACTGTTCAATGGTGAAAAGTGAAAAAAGTTTATAAACAACTGTACCTCTTCAGGCCTTTGAGGTCAATATCTATACCACATAGGTTGTGCTGGGACTTCAATAAAGATCTTAAAGGGTTGGCAATACAAAGCTGACAAACAAATTGCTTGGCAAACAACAGAATATCTTCATAATTGGGTTTGGGAAGTAGAAAAGTTCTTGAGGGGAAAAAATTAGGAATTTAAAGTGGGAGTAACTATACCTGTTTCACTTTCATTAATGTTACAGGATTTTATCTTGGTGTTGTTTCAGATGTTTTGATGAATTGCCTTATTTTAACTGAGTTTTGATTTGCATTTCCTCTTTCTCCTCTCTCCATTATGAGCTGGGATTTTTATTTTGCATTTTAATTTTGGCCACATTTATAGCCTGTTTGTTTTTCTTAAAGTCTGTAAGTACTTTTAAATTGAAAATGGTTTGTTTTGTTTTTTTTCCCAAAAGACTTCAAAGAACAATGTTAGGGGTGGTACCTGCTCTGTTGCCCCAGAGGCTACCGCTTTTACTCCTCTACCCTGTGCAACTATTCCTTTAGATAATTGTAACCATTTTAGCTCTGCTGAAGCTGTTCCACAGGAATTAACTATCATAAGGGATGAATAGGGATTTATTTAAAAAAGGGAAAAAGAAAATTCTATCTTGGATGTGTGAAATTGTTCCAAGAGATGTTGATTCTTTTGAAGTATGGATTGAGAATAAAAGGGGCTGGAAGTGGAGTTAATTGAAGGAAACAATGCATACTTGGGAAAGTACCAGTGGTGTAAAAAGAAGAAACATGTAATTGCTGTTTTAACAAGATTGGTTGCTAATAACTGGTTTATTCATCTGAAACACCGAAATCAGTTACAGTCTGTGCCACAAGAGTTGGATAGTATACTGGGAGAAAGCTGTAGATTAAGAGGAGAGGTAGGGTAACCTTGCAAACAGATTTAGAAAGGATGGTAAGAGAAAAAGACAGAGAATTGGCTTCTCTGAGAAAAGTTCTGAGCCACAGGATGGTTTAGTTAGAAGAAACTCTGCCTATAACAACCTCAGATGAGTATGTTAAAGAGGGAGAGAGAGAGTTCAGACTGCGTTTGGAGGGAACGGAATTCGAGTAGCAGACTGCAATTCAAGAACATGAAGAGTTGCTACAAGACATAGCAGGCTTAAGGAAAGAGAAGGCGGCTTTGGAATCAGGCTGCTTAAACTGGATAAAGGAAAGAGAGACAAACAACAATTAGTGTTACTGCAGTAAGAAGTGCAAACTAAGTCGTTGTGATTGAATAAATTAGCAAAGAGAAGGACCCAAAACCTGGAAAGGTGGAGGAAAAGAAGAACTGATTGGTAGTAGAAAGAAACTGCAGGATACTTTGAAAGATGAAGTGACGCTGAAAGGAGAAATCTAGTGGAGTGAGGCGGTTTCAAACATGCGGCGTTACAGGAACAAGGTAACATTGCTGAAAATCAGACTCTGCCTTGAATTAGCAGAGAACTTGAAGCAAGCAGCCCTGTAAGGACAAGACAGACAGTGAACAAAAGCAGCGCTGAGGTGGATTAGAAAGGAGATTCGGTATTTAAGCCAAATGATGAGAAAAATTCAATTTTATCCAGCTAATGCAGATGCTAATGTTTGCTCGAAGTTAACTATTGTGGAAAACCACCAGAAGTATTTAAGCCAGAGAGCACAACTTCTCACAGACTGGTGGTGCTTGAGTTGAGAAAAGAATAGGGTATCTTTGACTCTCTAAGAGCCCAGCAAGTGGTCTATAATATTAACCAGGAATGAAAGTATTTGAGTATTATGAGGCAAACCCATTTCGCAGGACAGGAGCCTCCTCAGTGTGAGGAGCCTGGTTTTAAGGGGTTTAAACGGACTCAATAAGTGAAATCCTGAAGCAGACTAGAGAACAGTGGGAAAGACCCAAGTAAACCAACCAAAGAATAAGAGAAGGAAGAACCTAAATTGCCCATCTTCACTGTGAAAAATCCCAGTAGCTGGAGAAAGAAAATGGATCAAGTTTAACTAAAATAGATGAAATGCATGAAAAGATTTCTGCCCTGGAAACGAAGGGACCTGCCCCTTTTCCTATCCCAGCCCCTTCTTATCCCCTTTACTTCTACCCACAGTAGAACCTAGGACCATACCAATTTGCCCAAACAAACTAATTTTGTCCCCCCAACCTCGAGTCTCAAGAAAGAAATGGCTATGTGGTACATGAAAATTTAAAGAAAATACCCGGTGATAGAAGAGGATACTTTGATTTAACAATTCAGAGTGGCAACCTCCCACAAGCACTATTTTAGGTTGTGGAGCTGAAGAATGTTTAATGAGTTCCTTTGTTTGTAATTCCTCAGCTAAACCAGGCTGAGAAAGGAAATGCCCAGTTGATTTGCATAATTTTGATGAAACCACACTTTCAAGATTGAATTTGTTTGTTATTCGAGCTTGTCCTGCCAAGGGGACGGAGGGGGGCTCACACTCCTTTTATGTCTTTAAAGGTTCTAGAGACAGCATTGTTGTGGGGGCAAGTTTCCTTACTCACTTTAAAGCAAAAGTGGATTGGGAAGGTGGGGTTTTGCCATTAAAAGTAAACCCTCCTTCCTATGGAAAGAAAAATGTTTTGAAATCTGTTTGGTCAGCTGGTCATGAAGGTTTGAAAAGTACCTGTCAAGAAAGGAGGAATTTTACCTGCCCCTTTCCCCCCATTGGAAAAGTATCTAAAAAATAAAAGAAAACACTGAATTTTCTTATACAAACTTGACTATCTTTCCCCCGCACTCTTTCCCCTCCCTCCTTATCTAACTGCTCCCCTATTTCACCTCTCTCCCCCCACCCTAAGCCAACCCATTCTCCCAAGTGACCCCCATTTTCTTCACCCCATCTTCTCCCAGCCTGCAGTCTGTTCAAGGACAAATCTGAGAGAAGCAGAGTGAAAACATGTGTAACTTGCCATTCTTATGCTCTTTGACCAGAAGTGATTCAGAAGTGTTTTTACCAATGAAAATAAGAAATCAGTGTCTTGATTAAGGTCTCTCTCTCCTTTATGAAAAGTCTTTAATAATGGAGAAAATGTATAAACAGTTATACAGAAGCAATCTAAAATACGGCCTGCATAGAAAAGAGTTTTTTTCCTTAAACCTGTTTGGGAATGCTCAAAATTTTCAGGTTTGGAGAGAGATTTCTCTCCCCATCCAGGTAGGGAATATGAAATCCCCCCATGGCCCAAGTATGGTCGGAGACCTATCAGGCCCAGTGTACAAATGGCTACAATTTGAAATTTTGAACACAACCAGGTTTTCAACTATTTGGAGGGCAAATCTGTGCCCCTGAAACCCACCAAAGGCCTGTTAAAAGCTGGTTAAACAATTCCAGAGGTATCACAAGTGATTAATGAATTTTCAGTACCGGTCCCACTCTTTGCAGAGAATTTCCCTTAAACATGGTAATTAGAAAGGACAAGTATGGAATTACCGTATTGGTTACTTCCATCCTGTTTGAAATTTCCAGGAAATTGGCCTGATGTTAGCTAAAGAAGGAGTTCATCTCTTGGATTTTAAAGAGGGCAATGCTTTTGTTTTAGTACATAATCCATTGTCTGAAACAATTACAATTCCTGCACAGATTGATTTAGGTATCCTGTTATCTTCCAAGTGGAAAGGACAAGACTTTTAGTTTATCCCATCAGTCACCATGACCAGTTAAGTCCCAGAACTAAACCCTAAAGATTTTGATAGAGAGGGTATGTGTTATACTGTACCTTCTTTTCAGTTTGGGATTTATCCAAGAAGGTTACCAAATTCTCCCTATGCCTGGCTAATTGAAGGGCAAAAATTGGTGTGGAAGGAAGAAATAACTAATCAGGTCCTGCTTAATTCTGGTACAATATCTGTTCAACCATCTGATATAGACTAAAGTTGAAGAGAAAATTGAAATTCCTCCCCCAGAACCTGCATATGATTTTTCAAAACAGGTAGAGAACTAGACAGAACTTGGTGATGGTTTAACCTTAGAAGGGAAAACATGAATTAAAGGAACTAATTCAAATATATTAATCTTTGTTCTCTAGAGATAGCCTAGACTGTGTGAAGACACCTCCAGTGATGAGAGATCCCTCCAGGATCAGACCCAGTGTATGGAATCCATGCAAAATTCCCTAATAGAGAGGGGAATTATAAAAGAACATCCTTCTCCATACAATGCATCATTATGGCCAGTTCAATGGAAATCATCCTGACACAAGAGCAGCTTTTGACTCTAAAGTAGAGCCAGAGGACCAATATAAATTGGCTTTTACTTTTGCAAAAGGATAATGTGCTTGGAAAATAATATCACCCGGGTTAAAATTTTCTCCAAGTGAGTTTAATTATTTTATCCACAAGGCTTTACCCAGCACAGAAGAAAAAGGCATAGCTGTTTATGTTGATGATGTTTTAATTTCTAATACAACTTGTGAAGAGCACATGTAAGCCATCAGATATATGCTAGGACAACTAAAGAATGCTGGGGCAAAATTGTCCTTAGCAAAAAATCCATGGGCTAGAAAAAGGGTAAATTATTTAGGTTTTGAAATTTGCTCTGAGGGTCTACAACCCCAAGCTCACAGAGAGCAAGCTCTGATTAATTTGAAAACCCCTCCTAATGTATCAAAGGTACATAGTTTTCTGGGAATTTGCAATTACTGTAGGCAGTTCAATTCATTGCAGAATATGCCAGAATTGCCAGACCACTCAGTAAACTATTCTGAGAACATCAGGATTGAGACTAGGGACCTGCGCAAGATCAAGTCATGAAAGAGTGAAAAGGAAAGTTAAGCTAAGTCCATTGCTTGATTTACCCTCAAAAATGAAAAGAGAAATTGCATGTACAGAACATAGCATGAGTGCTGTGTTACATCAGAAAATGGACTCAGAACACTGAGCTATTGCTTATTGCAAAAGATTAAGAGCTGTGGAGAAGAAACACTCCGACTGTGAAAAGGCAATACTGGTAACAGTGGTCAGCATTGAAATTAACCATCACTCTTTAAAATAACTGAAACCCAAACAAATTAGAGAAGGTAAAGTGTCAAGAGCCAGACTAAACTCCTGGAGATTAGTTACGAAAGGAAAAGTTGTAGAAATTAAATATGTTAAAAAATAAATGTTTTAAGGGTAGAAATGTTAGCCCAACTACACCAATGTCAAGATACTGAGCATGAGACAATAATTAAAGAAGTGACTGATGTTTGCCCACTGGATTCACAATACCAATCTTATGAAGATATTTGGGTCAATTTATCCATTGCATACATAGAGGGTCATTCATTCCATCAAGACAGGGTAAAGTCTGTTGGTGCAGGAATGTTGGGAAAAGGGAGAAATCACAGAGAAATTTAAACTAGGTTTTGTCACCAATCAGTATGCTGAGATTGCTGCTGTATTATTGGCCTTAAAATCAGCTGTGGAAACAAATGTGTCAACTTTGGTTTTATGTACAGATTTAAGCTATGTGAGGAGTAGTTTCCTATTTTATCTTCATACTTGGCATAACAACAGATTCCAACATGCTAAAGGTAAACAGATCGGACGCTTTGAACTGATTAAAGCAACATCAACTAGTTCAGGAATATAAATTGACCATTTATTGGAGAAAAGGTTAGAGGCCACTCATACGCAAATGGGCAAGGTCGTCTGGGCAATGACAGAGCTGACACACTTGCCAAGGAAGGTGCACTAAATGGACCACCATGAGAATTTACATCACTTGACCAGGCACCTCCTGTAAAATCCCAAGTGGGAATATTAACTCCCAGTCAGGCATAGAAAGCACAAGCTCCATCTACTGATGAAGCCACTGCTCCTACTTCTGCAGATCGGAGTCAGTTAGACAAAGGTGATGTGACCTTTGTCAAGGATGATCCAAAATAGGATTTGATCCAAGCCCAACTAAATGATCCAAATGTGTCTAAACTCTACCATTATGTCTAGGATCCTGTTGAGTCCCCCATTGCAGACAAGGGCTTTGAACAAAATCCAGAACTGTGAACAATGTTTAATTTGAAATCCAAACTTGACATTCAGAATAAATTGTTCATTTTTAAAAACAAAGGTGACCAACACTATAGAATGGTCATTCCAACATCTTATCAAACAATTATGCTACTGCATAATCATGATGACGTATGGAAAGGATATCCTGGTATTAAAGCCAATTATGAAACCTGAAAACGATTTCCTTATTGGACAAATCTGTATAAGTATTTTCAAAACTATGTAAAAATTAATACTGCAAGTCATAAGTTCCAGCCCACCAAACCTCAGTTTAGGGCTTTACTCCAATTAAAGGAGGGTTGTCAGCCTTGGACAGACCTACAAGTGGACTGGATTGGACTTGTACCACCATCTAACCAATTAAACAAATATTTACTAATTGTTACTTGTCTCTGTACCAAATGCATGGAATGCTTTGCAGCTCCCCATGACAATGAAGTCACTACAGCATGTCTTTCGGTAAATAACATTTTTCCCAGATGGGGATTGTCCTTGAGAACTGAGTCTGACAGAGGCTCTAATTTTACTTCTGAAGTAATGTTCCACCTATAAAAAAATACTTGGCATTAAAAGAAAATTGCATATTTCCTATCACCCTGGATCTTCAGGATTAGTTGAAAATGCCAGCAACAGGCTTGTTACCATGTTGCATAACAGCTTGCAGGACATTCCACAAGATTGGGATATTAAGTTACATTTAATTTTTTTGGGCTATGCATTCAACACCTAGCAAAATGGCTGGCCATACTCCTTGAACTTATGTCAGGAAGATCCATGGTATTAGCAACTCATCCTCTATACCAGGATCTGGCAGGAAATGATCCTTCCCCTGCTGTAAGTCCAGAAGAGTACATAACAATCAAAATGACATTTGCAAAAAACTTTTTCCTTTGTGCAACAAAGTATGGAAGAATATGCTAAGGGAGCAAAATCATACTAGGATAGGAAGGGTAATCCTAAAGAATACCAGGTAGGCAACAAGTGTTTTATTTTAACTATTAAAAAGAAAAAGAAGGAGCCCAGGAAGATCAGAGTTAGCTGGATTGGTCCATTTGAAATTATAGAAAAATACCTCCTGTAACCTATTGAAACAAATGATGGGCAATTCAAATGGGTTCATATCAACCAAATTAAACCATTTTTGGAAACCAAAAATTAGTTCAAGAAAGACCAAACTTTGTTTCCCTTTCTTCCTTCATGTTGTTGTTGCAAAAAGGAAAGAGAGTTACCTAATTCTGGGCCTTCTGCCAGGGCAAATATAAGGACTTCCATGTTTATAAACGAACTGTAACTTCCACTGGCAAATAATTCTTTTCTGAGTGTAATAAGTTTTAAATGCTCAATTTGTGTTCATGTTCAAAGGTTTTGTAATCTTTGGAGTTTGACTCAATGAAAGTTAAAATGCAACTTGTTGATATTTTTAAAGGACAAAAGGTACCAATAAGTTCTGAGTTACATACTTTGCTGAGTTTGAAAGATTCCCATCAAATTAATTTGTTTATGGAATCTGATCAGATTAAATTTGTGGATTCCAATTTTGGAGTACAGAACTTACAGACCCTAAGCAATAACTTTTTATTATTGGGCAACAGCTGCTGTTTAACTGTGATCAACATAGATGATTTTGGGATTGATTATTGTATTTTGGATATATTTTAAGACAGCAATACATGACCCAAGAAATTATCCAACACATTAATGGAGATACCCACCATTCCCTCCCTCTCCCCCACCATATCCTCTACCACTTCCACTCCCTCTGTCACTTTCTTTAATCCCATCAATTCTACCTTCACTTTTAGACATCCTAAATTAGGTAGGTCATGTCCAGTGGCTGTAATTTATCCAGTGCACACATTCCCCACCCCACGAGGCATCTAATGCCCGTGACTCCTCCACCATTTCCAATATCTTCCACCATTTTTATTTTTGGAGGTCTTGGACCCCAGCCACATGCCTTAGATCTTTTTGAGCCTCTGCACCCCAGAAGGAATTCCAGCACTTTCAATCACTCTAGGGCTTTCTCCTTTAATTATTGAGACCCTAAACAGCCTAAGAAATGCAGGAAAATAAAAGTAGGCCAGGACCTGCAGATCCCCAGGGCTCATGTTCTTAACCTGCCCCTGCAAGAAAACCATCTCTGAAACAACTATTTAATGAGATGGCAAAACAAAATGGGTGTGTTACAACCTGGCTTTAAAAGTTTTGTTTTTGTGTATCTAGCAACACTAGAGGTAAAAATTTCTGAAACAAAATGGAATTTTATTTTTGAAATATAACAAATAAGTTTAATATGATAAAAAGTGTTAAGCTGTACCACCCTAATTCACATAAGATCGAGGTACCTGCCTTTGGCTGAAGGCGTGTAGTACATCAGTGTTTGATTTATTGATTTAGCTCAAATGCAACTAGTTGTACTAATATGATTTTTCACATTTGACAAGTAGTGCCAAGCCACTTTAAGTTCATGCAATGTTAAGTTAAGAACATGTTAAGTTTGTTTTGTTTATAATTATAATTTTGTTTAAAATTATAATTGTAATTTTATGAAGAAATGTCCTATCCCAGGTGGAACTGGTTCATAAAAGAGAGGGATTATGCTGTGACTATTGAACCTACAAGGTGTCACCCTCTTGTAAATTCCAATGTAAAAAAGTATGTGAAAGTTCATAAAATGTTACAATAACCATGGAAAAAATAGGTCAAGTGGTTTATGATGTTGAGGGTTGTAACAAGCGCAAAAAAACTAGTCAGAGAAGCTGGATTAGACTCTAAATTAAAAAGACAAGGACTGTTCAAATTATGCCTGATAAAAACAGAAGAAGTAGAATCAGAAGTTAATTGGTGTAACAGATATTAGACCTAATTGGTGGACAAAATAATGAAGGAGATGAACTATGACACCCACTTTCCCCTTTTTCGGGGAAAAAGCATGATCAGATCATTTCAGATCAGCTCTCCCTCTCATCTCCCATCCCACCTTACATCCCAGCTCATCCCCCAAACTGCCAGCATCAGCTCAACTCATCAAAAGGATTTTCTTTCTGAGAGGAAGAAATCTTGTTCAAGGAACTTTGTTTTCACCCATGAGTGCTAAAAATCATCACATGATCATGACATCCAGTCTTCGGCCCATCAGGGGGGATAGCTGACTGCCAGCACTGCAGAGGCAGGTAAAATCCTGCATTATTTTCCCTTCCCTCGCTGTGTTATTTGGTACCCTGCCTCCCTCTTTCTCTCTCAGCTTTTCAGTGAATTCAGAAGTCAACTGTGCTGTATTCGTCCAAGCCTGCCTTCTCTAACAAGAAAAGATTCAATCAGATGACATCCATGACCAGACGGTAAAACAGGATCCAAGCAGCAGGTGTTGTGGTCTACTTGTCACCCAAAAGCATCCACTCATAACTAATCAGCTAACCAGTGCTCCAAAAACATCAACAAAAGCTGTATTTCACCCATCTTTTCTAGCCTGTCTCTCCTCCACCTGGTGTCTGTCTGTTTAATTAACAACAGGATACGTAAATGCCAATCAGGACTGAGAGTAAAATTAACCCTTTCCTAAGTGTCATCTATTGAAGTCAGGCTGGATAGAGTCTGTGGGCCGGATTCTGCTCCCACTTGCCTCCGCATAAATCAGGAGTAACTCTCCACTGAAGCCAGTGGGATCAGATCAGCATAAGTGAAAGCAGAGACAGGCCCAGTAACTACAAGCCAGAGATGGGGAAGTGGCAGGGTGGTCACATACACATCCACTGCAAGGACAGGACCTTTCCACTTGGCATGTGCACCAAGGCTACCAAGATAAGGTGAGCTGCACAGCTCCTGAGAGTTCCGGGTCATGGAGGCTAATGAGCGCAGAATTTGGCTCCCTTCACGAGGAGGTGATCTATTATGTCTTCTTCATCTTGTACACTCCATTGATTAGCTCTGGTTGCACCTAGAATCAGGAAGGAACTTCTCTTTGTTTTGTTCTATCCTAATTTGGCTCCATCATGGTATAGTTTTTGCCTTCCTCATGGGTCAATGGACATGATGCACCTACTGACCTGTGGCACAGTTTGATTGACAATTTGCATTTACCAGGGCAAGCTAACAAAGTTTCATCCAGGAGTGTAGCTGGCTCAAGACTCCCAGCTGTGCTGGGTTTAGGGTTTAACCCTAATAGTGTCTTCAAGGTAAGGCCAGTTGTTTACAATGGATGGGGGACCTTGGCTTTGCATACCTGACTGGGTAATTGGCCTTGTTCAGCTCACCCCATGGTGCTGGTTCCAGCAGAACAAATAGCATACGTGGTTCCCATGACAGTGGAGGTTTCCAAGGCACATCGGTCCAGATCTGGTCTACAAAGACTTCCTGCCTCAGAATGAGTTGCTCGTTTGGGTTTAAGGGGCTGCTCATAGAAGCTGCAGTCAGTTTAACTCCAAACTTGGTCTTTATTTGTTGTCTGGAACTCAACAAACTGTCAAATCCTCTTTAAATTAACAGGATGCTTCAGTACTAATTTTAAAGGGGACTTTGCATAGTAAAAATGATACTTAAAAAGCCCTGATATTTTGTAGCAAACTTGCAGCAAAAGCCTCTGGAAATGGGATAATAAATATGCAGGTCTGCTCTAAAGTATATGAGCGTTCACTGTTAACTTCAGTGGGCACAGATTCATGCCCTATTATTTTATTTTACCATTGTAAATCAAAAGTCAAAAGTATAAATCAAAAGTCACTTCACTGATGGAAACAGGATTTGCAAGAGCATTTTTGATGGGCAACTAGTATGTACAAATTTACTTTCATACCATCAAAACATCTGAGATATTAAGTCTCACAAAACAGGGTTTATACAGGAATTGAAAAAAAATTAAACAGTGATTTTGCAAAGGGAGAATTCGTTTAGCAAACAACTTTGAGAATAGCATTGCTTGCATGCGCTTGATATCTTTGTTTTAGTTTAAGCATCTTTTCAAACCATTTTTCTTTTCACACTTGACTTTAAAGAACTCCCTCAAATTTAATATTTTTCAGTAAACCACTAATGCAGCTGCAAAATAAAAACACCTGCAGCTACAAATAAAATCAGCTTTTGCAGCTAAGTAATATGAGAATGGCTTGAGAAAGCTGCACTGTTTATTAGCAAACTAAGGGCCACATAATGATTCTTTAATTCACTTTGAACTGGCTGGCTGGCAAGGCTGGTTGAAAATTTTCCATCAATCTGCTTTTTTCATTTGAAAAGGACTCTCTTTCCTAAATGAAAAATTTTGAAGAAAATCTCAAAATTCACAAAATTCTCTAGTTTTTCAAATGAAAAACCAAACGGGGGGAAAAATTGTTTTCTACAAAGTTTAATTTAAAAAACAAACACACACATTTCCATGGGAAACGTAACAGATTTTTCCCCAAAAAATGTTCTACAAAAAGCAAAGACCCTGTTGGTTCTGTTGAATAGTACCTTGCCCCATAAATCTGTCCTTTGAGACCAGTATTGCTACTCAGGTGATCAACTGCTTACCCACATGAGTGAAGGTTGCGCAACCTAGCCCTATTTATTTAAAAAAGCACAGAGCTAGCTTCTCCTAACAGCACTGTCAATGTAGAAGTGCAACTGAGGACAGACTGTGACTCAATAACATGTATATCAGTTTTCAGTCTCAATTGCCAGCTAATTTTTATTCTTTAAAAAAATAAAAATGGAATCTGAACTGACAGCTCAATTCTCACATGGCAGCTTGAAGTCTGATTGCTTCTGTAGAATCTACAGATTCACATCTAAAAAACGAGAAGCCTAACATCCAACTAAGAGGGACAAAGCAGGAACTATCCCCTAGGAGTGCAAAGTAATTTACAGGCTTCAAAGTGACACATGCCTGGGTGTAGGAGATTGGGGTGGGATTTCCTAAAGTGCCTGTGTGAGTTAGGGACCAGATTTTTAAAGAAATTTAGCCACCTTAAGACACAGATAGGTGTCATACCATCTCCTCCATAAACTTATCGAGTTTAATCTTAAAGCCAGATAGGTCTTTTGCCCCCACTGCTTCCCTTGGAAGGCTATTCCAAACTTCACTCCTCTGATGGTTAGTAACCTTCATCTAATCTCAAGTCTAAAACTTCCCAATGACCAGTTTATATCCATTTGTTCTTGTGTCCACATTGGTACTGAGCTTAAATAATTCCTCTCCCTCTCTGGTATTTATCCCTCTGATGTATTTATAGAGAGCAATCATATCTCCCCTCAACCTTCTTTTAGTTAGGCTAAACAAGCCAAGCTCCTTGAGTCTCCTTTCATAAGACAGGTTTTCCATTCCTCGGATCATTCCATTCCTCCTCTGTACCTGTTCCAGTTTGAATTTATCCTTCTTAAACATGGGAGACCAGAACTGCACACAGTATTCCAGATAAGGTCTCACCAGTGCCTTGTATAAAGGTACTGAAACCTCCTTATCTCTACTGGAAATACCTCACCTGGAAAAATGGAAAAAGGTATCTATTGAAAAATTTCTGACCAGCTCTACAAGTCATTAATATACAGCAAGAAAATTCACATTTAGGGTCTCAGAGCTTGAGATCTTTGTTTTGGTCCATCAACTTAAGTCGGTAGGAGTGGGGGCTGGGCAGTGGGCCAGTGCTGTCTTCAGGATGGATGGAGATTCTTCAGAAAAGGTATTTGTCCCAACCCATTTTCTTTTGGTTACCACTAACCACAAAGAAAAATCAGCCAATAAATCTAAACTAAATTATTAGAGTGGCTAAACTGACACTACAGTTTTAAAAAAGGGTCTTAGTTTGTCAAATCTAGTGATAAATACCAGAGTATCATAGTTTTATATTATGATAAAATTAGTATTTTGACTAACTTCTTCTGGATCAGTTTGTTTTATCGGAGGGGGAGTCTGCCCTTAAGTACTTGAAAATACTGAGATATGAGTGTTTATGGTTATATTCTATTTTAAAACTTGTGTTTTTAAATATTCATTGGGACACCCTTGCATCACAATAAGGACTGAAATACCCATCATGTATCACTGAGTTTTGTAACTTTATGCCTGAGAGCCCGAATGCAACTTCCATTGAGCCCCTTGGGAGCTGGCTTTCACTGTAGGGCCCACATCCTACAAACAGGAGAAACACAAAAAGAAAAAGGAGAAATACAGGGCAATTTTTATTATGCATAATAAATTAAGCAGCATTTGCTTTTACAAGAGTAGTTTTAGTTACAATACTGCTTCAGAGCATCCTTGTAAAGGTTCTGTAGTATGTTTTGTCAAGACAAAGAAATACCAGTGATATGAGACCTCACTACAGCCAGTCTCAACTAAGAAGAGATGACCTTTTTGTGTGTGTCCTTTGAAAGATTTTATTCTAGCAACAACAAGCTTCTGGACTTCATATAATGAGAAAAATTGATGCCAAGATAAAAACACTAAAAAGGACCCTGAGGTAAGGCTTTTAAAAAAGGGGCCTAATTCTGCATCTGGCTTTACATGGGCAGCCCTAAGGACCTTCCTGGAGTTAGCTGCAGGATCGGATCCTGAATAACCTGATTTACATTAAGCACCGAACTCTCTGCGGCTTCTCTGGAAGGAGTTGTAGGTTACTCAGAACTTTTGAAAATCAGGTCACTTATTTAAAAGTCTAAATATGATTTTGGAGTCTAATTTGCAGCTCCTTTTTTAAAAAAAAACTTGGCCAAGCGAAACTAGGTCATGAATCTAATAGATACATCAGCTGCTCCTCACACGCAGTCACATTAGTACAAACTATAGCAGTCACGCTTGTATTTATATAATAATTCATATGTTTATAAAATAAATCAACATTTCCCTTTGTGATGCAAATGAAATTAGCTACATAAAGTGCAAATCCTACTAAGATTAAATCAAAACCTTTAAAGTGACATCAAGATGGCAAGATTAAACATGCTGATGATGTCTTTTACCAGCAGCAGAAATTATCTTCCCTTTGAATTCCAGGTTTTATTTAAATGTGCTGTACATTCTCTCTAGTATCGTCAGAACCTTTTCCAATAAAAGCAAGCTTTTCTTTTGGGAGTTTTTTTCGGCTGTGTGATTTCTGAGGGCTGTTTTACTTTGCTTTTCCATCTTGACTTCTAAACCCACAGATAGAACAAAGTTGAGAAAAATTAAGAGAAAACATCATGGAGAATATTTAACAGTGCAGAACCTTAAAGCTTTTATGAAATGAGGACTACTTGGTAGTCCTAAGATTGTTTCTCCATACATAACTATATGCAACAGGCAGAAAAGCAGATACAATACATTAGCACTTAGCAATATCTGCCCATTACCTGAGGATGGCAGAATTTGAAGCATAATGACCTTCCACTAATATTTATCTTCTGTCTATTCAGCACATAAGCCCTTCCAGATCTTCAAGCAAGGCCAATTTTACTATCCACTGTCTGAACCTGTACTGACTAATTACCAGAAAAGTTTTGATGTTATTATATTTGATCTAGTGCGATAATCTACATTCATCTGAATTAGTTCTGCATGCACAAAATAGGTCATACAGTGGTCTCAGGTATTTTCAAGGTGCTTATTTTTGTGGTATCTAAGCCACAGGTGGGTGTGGTGTTAAAATCCGTTTTCTCACTAATTTCACTCCACTGCCAGGATGTACCTTACCAGTCATGTTGAAGCAATACTAATAAATTCAGTTATTTTGATTTAGTGTATTAGCAGCTGTAAGTAACTTCATATTGTATCAACATTAAACAGAGCATTTGAGCTGTCAGCACACATGGATATTAGTATTAGATCAGGACCAGGATTTTGACTCTTTCACATCTTAGGTATTTTGAAGGCACTTCCAACTATTTTAACCAAGGCTGTAGCCAGAAGAATTTGAAGGTAGTTTTGAGCTGTTCCTGAAACTTTTACTCGCACAGGTAGTCCCATCTAAGTCAATGGTCTTGATTCTCCAGGGTTGGTCATGTATAATAGTGCAACGTGAGAGCAGAGAGAGTACATTCTCCACCCATTTTGCACTCGGTTTCTACAGGTGTAGATGACCACACAAGGTGGAGGATAATATTATTCTTAACTGTCTCATACTTGGAAGGCATGGGGAGAGGAGACTGAGTTAGAAAAGAAACTGAAATACGATTACTGATGTGAAAATTACCTACTACCCTTCTAATTTAAGGGGGACATAATTTCATTGCCAATTGCTATACAAGCCCACAGAGATCCCCTAAGCATGCTGTTATCTTGGAGAAACTATTTCAAGGCAAGGCCATTTTTATGCTAAGAAGAGGTGGGATTTCTCTAGCATAATAGTTCCCAGGGAATTCTATGAAGGTTTGTGACCTTGTCAACTTTTTGAAAATTGACAATTTATGAGAGGGAAACAATCCATATAAATGAAATTGGCAAAGCAATGCCAACATAACAGCACAAAGTCTCCTTACAGTGCCAAGATGAAAGCAAAGCAATATGAATGAAACTTACCCAGCAATGTCACAGCAAGTGAAACTGAAGAGAATGCTCATGTAACTCAGAAGTCAAGGCATATACTAGTAAACCAGAGATCTTCCAAGTCTGTCCCCATTCTCTTTACTCATATCAAGCACATGCCTGTTCTGTCATATGCTATCCTCTCACATAGGACTCACAACTCTTGCTTAAACTATGCTGTATGAGTTAATATATTTTCAGCATATTGTATTATTGTGTTGTTATACATTGATTTATTCAGCATCCTTCACAAGCCTCACTACACCACCATTGCAGACTATCAGCCAGATTGTGCTCCCCAGGCAGGGGAACTCCCTGAGATGAAATTCTGACCCTATTGAAGTCTATTGACTACAGTAGAGGTAGGATTTCATCCCCATGAGATTGGATGTACAGGTTTTCCCTGAAATTTTCCTTGGCTGAGTTAGCCTCACTTCATAGAACTAGTCCGGGGAGTCCAAGTTCTCCCCTCCAAACTAGTAGAACCCCCAAGATCCAGGGAATAACAGCTTTTCAAAGCCCTGTTTCCCTCTACTGAGTCCAGCTGACTCCCAGACTTCTCCAGGTGTTTGGCCATGCAACACCTAAAAGCATTAATCTACCTACAAAAGGCATGGGAATTTGTCCCCCACGCCTTGCCCCACCACCTCCTGTCCCTCCCCATTCTCTCCCCATAACCAGATCTTGAGCCTTGGCATTCCAATCTTCTTTACTCTCCAAACAGGCTTTACTGGATCTGTTTCCTCCACTCACAGTAGCAGAGGGTAGGATATGGCCCTAAGTACTTGAGGATCACTTCATTAATGTGACCTTTCTGCCAGCTATTATTGGAAGCAAAAAGAGCCAGGGTTAATTATCTAGGGGTTCCTTCTGAAGATTTAAAAAACACTGGCTCAAGCCCCACCCAGAAACTTGGGGAACCATATGTACCAACCTGGTCACCCTGGATAGACAATATTTCCCTGCTCACAAGCACTGAGTCAAGGGTTTAAAAAAAAAGAGAGAGAGAGAACTTTGCTAGGAAGCAAAGGAGAGAAAATAAAATAAGCTTGGAAAAGCCAGCAATTAATATATTAACCATATCCATGAGCTAAGACTCCCTCACCCTCCAAGGTGTCTTAATAAGAGTCCCAGGCTCTGTCCTCCTCTTGCAGTTGTGAGTGGCTGATGCACTCTACCCACTTCCCTCCTTCCAGGCTCCCCACTCACGCTTTGTTGTCCAGGGCTGGAGAAGTCCAAAAATTCTGGCAGTTCAGTTCTGCCTGAGCAGCTGCAGGGGTTCTACCACCCGACCTAGCAAAAATGATTTCAGCTTTGATTGCTGGATGGGGAGACCCACAGCCAAGTCCCTCATATAGACTGTTGCTCTCCGTATCTTCAGCCAAACTGCCTCAGCAACATCACTTGCATCAGAACCACCTCAGCTCTGTCTATCTCCTCAAAGCTGCCTCAGCTCTGCATCATCTGCTGCTTTGTAACAGCCACAACTCAGGTCTAGATCAATAGCACACAGTACCCTTATCAGAATCATTATTACAAAAGCAGCACACCCATAAAAAAAACCAAGTACTTTTACCCCTATAGCTACATATAGGCATCCTTACCCAACTATCCCTGAGTGCAGTATTGGTCAGGGTGACTTGTCAGCTCAGGCACATTGATGCTAGTCTCCTGTTCTTTAATTTCCCAACAGGGATAACAGCACTTCACTGGCCCCAAACTTAAAACTTACCTGTATTTTAACCAAAGTGCCCCAAACTGTCACATAACTGAAATGCAAATGAGGCCAGCCAATTCAGTCATTTCCCCTTGTTCACCAACAGATGCCAGCAGAGAGCTCGCCCTGTGGAGCCTCTCTCCAGATTGAGTTCTCAAGCAGCTCTGGGCTGCTTTTCTCCCGTTCCACCAACAGGTGTCAATAGTGAGCTCCCTACTCTCTTGGGCAGTAGTGGGCAACCTGCGGCCTTCCAGGGTAATCTGCTGATGGTCCGTGAGACAGTTTGTTTACATTAATCGTCCGCAGGCACAGCCGCCTGCAGCCCCCAGCAGCTGCGGTTCACCATTCCCAACCAATAGGAGCTGATGGAAGCAGCGCAGACCGCAGGGACGTGCTGGCCACCGCTTCCCACAGCTTCCATTGGCCGGGAATGCTGAACTGCAGTTACTGGGAGCTGTGGGCAGCCATGCCTGTGGATGATCAATGTAAACAAACTGTCTCGCGGCCTGACAGTGGATTACCCTTACCCGGACGGGCCGTGTGCAACCCGCGGGTTTGCTCTAGGGCTTTCAGGCCACAGGGCTTAAAGTTGCGCCAGCACATAGAAATGCTACACAACAGTTCACCCAATGTTTCTACTGACAGGAGCGTAATGGACCATGCTACTCTGAGTTGATTCCACATGAAACAACAACACAAGGTTGTGGAAACAGACAAGTTAAATGGCATCCAATTATCCCTAAATAATTATGCCATTTATGCTAAATAATTATGCCATTCACCACCAAAGGTGTCATTTCCTGGTGTATTGGGACCTTTCAGAGAAAAGATCATATTTGCTGAAGTGCCTAGGCTGTCTATCCACTGACACACAGGACTATGACTCCAATCCAAAGCCAACTGAAGTCAATGGGAGTCCGTCCATCAAAATCAATGGACTTTGGATTTGGCACTAGAAGACAGGAGAACAAGGTTCTTTTCCTGCTTCTGACACAAACTGACTTCCTTTGTGATCGAAGGGTAAGTCCTTTAATCTCTTCTATGCACAGATTTCACCCATCTGTAAAATAGGGATGGTAGTACATACCTTACAAGGATGCAGTCAGGCTTCATGTGCGCAAAGTATTTTGTGATCCTCTGGTAGAAGCTGTTATAAAGGTGCAAGGTATTATTGTTCTTGAAAAGTTCCCATGTAAAACCCTTCTTGAGTCCCATCATTTGTATCCATTATTTCAGCAAGAGTCAGAGAACATGACATGAAAAATATTTACAGCATATTGAATGAACAGAGGTGAACAAGCACTGACCTATCAGGATGTAATTGTCATTATAAAACATGTGGAATAAAGCCATCTATTTCCACTCTTCAGCCACTTTACCTTTGTTGATCATGTGTACCTGCCAGAGGAACACGGCCATTACTGCTCTGAAATTAAGTTTCAGTTTTAATTCACCCCCTTTTGTTGTTGAATAGGAAATATCTCAAGGTGTGAAGAATAAAGCTGATTTCAGTGCAAGTGTGTGTGAGGCAGCCCTAACTTAAATATTTTTTAATTAGCTTAGTTAAATGGGTGCAAATCTCTCAAATCTATAGAAAACTAGAATCAATTTAGCTCAATATAGCAAGAAACCAAATTAAGATAAATCAATATAAACCAGGTCTGAATTACTTTACAAGTAGGGGTTTTTCTCCAGTTTAACTAATTCAGTTTTAACACTCTGAGTCAGCCTGTAGCCCTATGTTCACCCCTTTTACAAGACTATGATAAATTTCATACAAAGTATGCCTTGTGAGGTACCATTTGAAAACTCAATGTACTGATCATTATTGTCCTGGTAAAATGTGTGTGGCAGCATTATATGTAAAGTTATGGGATTCTTCTGTATGGTATTACTAGACATGTTCCAAGTCTTGGGAGAGCAGAACCAAACCAGATCCCCAGACACAAAAGGTAGGCCAATGCCTCAGCCATGTGTCAAGAAAATCAAATGGAGTAGAACCTGGATAAGTGGCTATTCTTTGTCAGAAAAGAGGATGTCGGTGAAAAATCAACATCTTGGGGGTTCCCGTCCACACAGACTTTGTCACCTGAACCTCAGCAGAAGATGATTCTCAAAGAAGAGCAAAGACTATAAGAGAAGAGAGGAGGTGCCATAAAGTATCCACAACACCTGAAGAACAGAGGAAACAACTTTGGACTAGGAGAAGGACCCTGATTGAAGAATTTAGCCATTAAGACTACTAAAACATGTAGTTAGAGAGACCTTTGATTTGAATTCACTCTAGCTTGGTAAGTTAGACATTAGTTGCAATTTACTTTTATTTTCTTCTATCCAATTCTGACTTTTATGCATCATTACATATAATCACTTAAAATCTAGGCTTTGTAGTTAATAAACTTATTTTATTATTTCATCTAACTCAATGTGTTTGTGACAGTACCCAGGGGAATCAATCTGAACTGATGAACAGCTGTGCCTCCTCAGTTCTCCATCCCGGGGTGCCTTTGACACTGTTTTGCTATGAGAGCTACCACTCCTGATCTGCTCTCTTGCAGCCTATCTCGGGGCCTCTCCTTTTGCCCCTCCACCCCCACAAACATGATACAGTTCTGTGGTGACCTAGAATCCTATTTTTGACGTCTCCGACTCAAGGAATATTTCCAACACACCTCTGACCAACATATTAACCCACAGAGACCTTCCTACCAACACTACAAAAAGAAGGATTCTGGGTGGACTCCTCCTAAAGGTCGAAACAGCAGACTGGACTTCTACATAGAGTGCTTCCACCGACGTGCACGAGCTGAAATTGTGGAAAAGCAGCATCACTTGCCCCATAACCTCAGCCGTGCAGAACACAATGCCATCCACAGCCTCAGAAACAACTCTCAGAGTAGCAGCCGTGTTAGTCTGTATTCTCAAAAAGAAAAGGAGTACTTGTGGCACCTTAGAGACTAACAAATTTATTAGAGCATAAGCTTTCGTGAGCTACAGCTCACTTCATCGGAAATGCATCCGATGAAGTGAGCTGTAGCTCACGAAAGCTTATGCTCTAATAAATTTGTTAGTCTCTAAGGTGCCACAAGTACTCCTTTTCTTTTTGAGAAACAACTCTGACATCATAATCAAAAAGGCTGACAAAGGAGGTGCTGTCGTCATCATGAATAGGTCGGAGTATGAACAAGAGGCTACTAGGCAGCTCTCCAACACCACTTTCTACAAGCCATTACTCTCTGATCCCACTGAGAGTTACCAAAAGAAACTACAGCATTTGCTCAAGAAACTCCCTGAAAAAGCACAAGAACAAATCCACACAGACACACCTCTAGAACCTCGACCTGGGGTATTCTATCTGCTACCCAAGATCCATAAACCTGGAAATCCTGGATGCCCCATCATCTCAGGCATTGGCACTCTGACAGCAGGATTGTCTGGCTATGTAGACTCCCTCCTCAGGCCCTACGTTACCAGCACTCCCAGCTATCTTCGAGACACCACTGACTTCCTGAGGAAACTACAATCCATTGGTGATCTTCCTAAAAACACCATCCTGGCCACTATGGATGTAGAAGCCTCTACACCAACATTCCACACAAAGATGGGCTACAAACCGTCAGGAACAGTATCCCCGATAATGTCATGGCTAACCTGGTGGCTGAACTTTGTGACTTTGTCCTCACCCATAACTATTTCACATTTGGGGACAATGTATACCTTCAAATCAGCGGCACTGCGATGGGTACCCGCATGGCCCCACAGTATGCCAACATTTTTATGGCTGACTTAGAACAACGCTTCCTCAGCTCTTGTCTCCTAATGCCCCTACTCTACTTGCGCTACATTGATGACATCTTCATCATCTGGACTCATGGAAAAGAAGCCCTTGAGGAATTCTACCATGATTTCAACAATTTCCATCCCACCATCAACCTCAGCCTGGACCAGTCCACACAAGAGATCCACTTCCTGGACACTACGGTGCTAATAAGCGATGGTCACATAAACACCACCCTATATTGGAAACCTACTGACCGCTATTCCTACCTACATGCCTCTAGCTTTCATCCAGATCATACCACTCGATCCATTGTCTACAGCCAAGCTCTACGATATAACCGCATTTGCTCCAACCTCTCAGACAGAGACAAACAGCTACAAGATCTCTATCATGCATTCTTACAACTACAATACCCACCTGCTGAAGTGAAGAAACAGATTGACAGAGCCAAAAGAGTACCCAGAAGTCACCTACTACAGGACAGGCCCAACAAAGAAAAGAACAGAACGCCACTAGTCATCACCTTCAGCCCCCAACTAAAACCTCTCCAACGCATCATCAAGGATCTACAACCTATCCTGAAGAATGACCCATCACTCTCACAGATCTTGGGAGACAGGCCAGTCCTTGCTTACAGACAGCCCCCCAACCTGAAGCAAATACTCACCAGCAACCACACACCACACAACAGAACCACTAACCCAGGAACCTATCCTTGCAACAAAGCCCGTTGCCAACTCTGTCCACATATCTATTCAGGGGACACCATCATAGGGCCTAATCACATCAGCCACACTATCAGAGGCTCGTTCACCTGCGCATCTACCAATGTGATATATGCCATCATGTGCCAGCGATGCCCCTCTGCCATGTACATTGGGTCAAACTGGACAGTCTCTACGTAAAAGAATAAATGGACACAAATCAGACATCAAGAATTATAACATTCAAAAACCAGTCAGAGAACACTTCAATCTCTCCGGTCACTCAATTACAGACCTGAGGGTGGCTATCCTTCAACAAAAAAACTTCAAAAACAGACTCCAACGAGAGACTGCTGAATTGGAATTAATTTGCAAACTGGATACAATTAACTTAGGCTTGAATAGAGACTGGGAATGGATGAGTCATTACACAAAGTAAAACTATTTCCCCATGTTATTTCTCCCCCCCCCCCACCCCACACCCAACTGTTCCTCAGATGTTCTTGTTAACTGCTGGAAATAGCCTACCTTGCTTGTCACCATGAAAGGTTTTCCTCCTTCCCCCCCCCCGCTGCTGGTGATGGCTCATCTTAAGGGATCACTCTCCTTACAATGTGTATGATAAAACCCATTGTTTCATGTTCTCTGTGTGTGTATATAAATCTCCCCTCTGTATTTTCCACCAAATGCATTCGATGAAGTGAGCTGTAGCTCACGAAAGCTTATGCTCTAATAAATTTGTTAGTCTCTAAGGTGCCACAAGTACTCCTTTTCTTTCTACAGGCAGGTAAATTACTCCTGGTCACACTGCAGAAGTGCTATAGCCAGCCACCCTTGAATAACAGTGCAGAGTAACACCAGCAATTTCCCAGGCCCAGAGGTTCCCCCAGAAATGTGCGTCTTGTACTACCCAGCCCTCTCCTGGACAATACAAGCTCATATAAAGTCTGTTTTTTTATTATTAGAACATGATATGCACAAATCCTGTTTCCCAAGTGGAGTTTCCCAAACACTTGAACCTGTTCTGTTCGTTCCCTCTGGGGCACCTAGCAGTGGCCACTGTCGGAAGACCGGATACTGGGCTAGATGGAACTTTGGTCTAACCCAGTACAGCCATTCTTATGTTCTTACATTTTTAATTAAACTGGTGCGAATTCATGTGTGGACAAGGCCATCTATCAAGGCTCTGACTGAGAGAAACAAAGCAAGGACATTCAGTCAAGGAAGCAGCTGTATCTTTGCTGCTCCCTGTGATGCTTAAATATTGCAGTACGTAAGGCTGCACATTCTGAAGCCACTGTAAGACTTGACCAAGAAGACTACGGGTGAGATGCAAAATTAATGAAATTATGCTTGTGCCCTTTATTGTTTATAAAGAGCTGGATTCATCAAGTTTCAGTTTTTCCCTAAAAATACCCACCCCAAAATGTTTTTTTTACTTGTTGTATTACATTAGGAGTATCAGGTCCTGACTTTCTTCCTTTGCCAGAGGACTTTGCAGGACCTGAATCGCAGTATCACACAAGGCTGAAACCTGAGCTATAAAATCTCTCACCCTGATGGAGCAGGGGAGTGTCTAGAATCAGCATCCATTGGGAGTAAGGGGAGATGAAGCTCTGGTTTCATCCTGAAGTGACATCACCATTGAAGTCCTACAAAGATCTCTTACCGCAGACCTCCAACAGAAAGAGGAAAATCAGGACCCGATATTCTTACTCTGAAATAAATTAATTAAAAATAAGCTTTATGAGGGGAGGCAAAAAAACATTGATACCACTGTGCACATCCAAAATATATGAGATTTGCTTTGTATTTCATCTTTAAAGAGAAAGTGAGCAATACAGCTTCCTTTTTCCTCGTTTTTCCCAGCCTCAATTAATGCCATTATGTTACCTTAATTGAGAAGTGTGCTTAGCTATGATTTCTTTAAAACTTAATTTAAATCAACGAACCCCAGGGCAGCAACAATAGTCAACTGCAAACAAAAATTTGCTCTGAGCATACTCTGAAATGCATGGTTTTTAACGGTGTGGGGCTTATTTCACTAACAATAGATCTTTACTTATGTGGGGTAATTGCATGAACTTTGTGTAGATGTGTTCTTTGTCACAGTATCTTTCAAAATATGAGAGATAATACACTGAGTATTCAAAAAAAGTGATATACATTTTTCATTCTCCTTCTTTAACGCTACTGGTCTCTTCTTTTTGCTGGTACTCCAAAATCCTTCCACAACTAGGCAATACTAATGCTTCCTGCAACCGATTCCAAGGGAGTTACTGGCCTGCCAACTCGTAGTCATCTGTTTTCTCAGCTAAAACTCTGGATCCTGACCAGTGTTCAAAGCAGGGTTTGTACCTTGAATCCAAATGGGGTAAATCTGAGGGTTTTGAAATTCTGGAAAGTCCAGACTCAACTCTGGATTTTGAACACCCAAGGGGCTGCTCATATCCAGGATTTTGGTCACCCCATTATAATGAAACTCAGATCTGGGGTTCTAGTTTGGGCCCCTCTCTATTATTTTGTCTATTTTTAATAATCCCAAAAAGAAAAATATCAGAAGAGTGCATCTAGATCTTAGAAACCTTTGGATCAACAAATTATCAAGAGGCAAAGAGCAACTGACAAAGCAACTCAGATAAGCACATCACATTACCTTTGTGGTTCATTTGCAACATACAGCAGGGAGAGGACAAGGAACAAAGAGACCAAAGAATGTTTGCTGAGTCCTTGTAACTTGCAAATCAAGGGTGGAGAGTGGGCAGGGCATGGTGGGGGAGGGCAATCATGCAGGAAACTCTTAAGAAAGTGTCATAAATTCCTCTTGATATTCCCCAAGATAGCAGCTCTTGTATGTGTGTTTCTCTTTGGGTTCATAATCACAAGCGTGTTAGAAATTGTTTGTCTTGGTCTTTGTATTAGGTAAATGCCCAACCTAAATTTACTGATAAAAGCAGACCAAAAAAAAAAAAAAAACAGAGACAAAGTCTACTAGGGCCCTCCAATCAACAACAACAAAAAGTCAGCCATCAGACAGCCATTTAGTGAGAATCTCAAAGCTATCTATTGTCTGTTAAAGGGGCTTTAAATACACCAGATTTGTGTGCCTGGCTCAAGCCACATGAATTGTATTCTAAAGGCTTTCCTTGAATTCAAGGCTTTGGTTACTGGGGGGGGTGGGAGGGAGAAAGAGGAGAATTTGGAGCCCTCCCTCCTCCTTCCCCCAAGCCCCAGGCTTGAAACTTGATTTAAAAAAAAATACAAGATTGGATTTCAGTGTGCAGGATTAGGCAGAAGACTTTTAGGGGCTGCTTGTTGGAAAAAAGGCAAAGCAAAGCAGCTGGGAGGGATTAGGCTGGGCTGGCGTCTGCACTTTCAACTGATTCAATTTTGCTCCACAAGACATTGTAGCTGAGTCTTTCTGGAGACAATTCAAAGAGAATCATTTTCCTTCTAGCATTTGGTAAGTGATCAGAGTCTACATATAGTGTATTGGAAGGGTCTTCTCCCCCCACCTCCAGCTGAATCTTTACATTTGGGGGCATCCGGGGCAGGCATGTTTTGAGGGACCATTTTCCATAACTAGCAGCCTCCATTAATTCTTTCTCTCACCTGGAGAAGAAAGGGCACCAAAGAGAGCTCTGAGGTAGCAGATCTACCAATCTCACTTGTTCAGAATGAGGTTCGTTCAGCCCAGGCTCTGCATTGACGTTAAAGTTCCCTACTAGGGAGCCAAATCCTGAAAAAGGGATGCTGTGTGGACGGGTCCCAGCAGCTGAGTGTCTTAGCAGAAGATCCCACTTTCCTCTACACACCTTGCAGTCCTTCCCAATGGTACAATTCCATGTCAACAAGCAGGGGGTTTGGAAGGTGATCAAGAAAGCAGGCCAAGGAAGGGTGTGGGTGGAGCAGGTGGATCCACAGCTACACTGGCCAGAACCCCCTATGGAAGGGAAGCAGAGAGGCTGCAGACACTACTGCAGCCCTTAGGCTACTGGCAGAGCAGAACTCCACTGGCGATCCATGGATCAAGGGCAGGAACATTCTTTTCCCCTTGAAGTTTATCCAGACTTGGTGCAGGGCTCCAGATCTTCCCCATGGAAAGCACTGGCTAGTGCACAAGCCTGAGAGACAAGCAATCTGTCTCCTGGCTCTGGCACAGACTTACCTGACTCTCTTATTATAGATTTATCTACTCTCTTGGGACCCCCTCCCTTTATGGAACATGTCTATCTGCTGAAAGAAAAGGAGTACTTGTGGCACCTTAGAGACTAACAAATTTATTAGAGCATAAGCTTTCGTGAGCTACAGCTCACTAACACGGCTGCTACTCTGAAACCTGTCTATCTGCTGGTAACTGAAAATATATCCTGCAATAGAATTCCATTGGATTGCGTGAAAACCCCCTGTACAATATCGTTCATTATTACAATCCATAGGTTATTAAAGTAGTTTCTATAGACACCTACTAAATGTCCTTAATAACCTATTAATTTCACCCTTATTCAGTTCTATAGGACTTTTCCATAAAGGTTAGTTTTCCCCTCTGTACAACGGGGATAATTTAGTATCATTCATTAGTTTACATCACCCTTGGATTTCACAGGAAGTGGCCATATGCTGCCACTTTATTCATGTCGAGTAGCATCATATTCTGGGCTCAATCTCACTAGAATCTATTAGTGAAGAGTGGTGCTATTCACAAGGTGGCCGAATTTGGCTCTAAATGAAGGGTTAGACTGACAAGAGAGGATGTAATACAGCACTGGCATCAGAGGTGGAGTAGAACGCATGGGGGGGTGAGAAATGCCTCTTCTCTTATCCTGTGTAACTTTCGTCAACTTTGATTGTAATCTTTTTAGGCAGAACCGTCTGCTACTCTGTGTTTGTACAGCACCTAGCGCAACGGAGCCCCACCTTTGGCTGGGCCGTAGACATTACCGTAATAAACGTCAGGTGGCAACAATAATAATCACCATAAATGCAAAAGAGAGACCAGGTCAGAGATGGAAACTGGACCGCTGTGTGATGAATACCTAAGCCACAGGGTTACTGCAAAGTCTCAGCCCAGAATGTCTGCAAAGTGCTTGGAGCAGCTCCGGGAGAAGGCCCTGTAGAATGAGAAAGGGCTATTATAAAGGATGAAGGGATTTTGCTCTGTTTCAACAAGACAAGTAAAATCCCTCTCAGCTCATTTTAATTTTTTTTTTTTCAACTCTGCCTCACTCAAGCTGTCCCTGTTTGAGTCTGAACTGGGGCTTTGCCAAGGAGGCTGTAATCCTCCAGAGTCAGGCGGCAGGAGTTTCTAGGTACTGTAAGACAGAAAACATTGTTTGCAAGCCTCAGCAAGGAGGACTCTGTGCATGGAGGCAGAGGGGGAGCAGAGCCCAATTTGCTCACGTAAAAGGCTGTTCACAAAATATGACGCAAAAGCAACCGTTCCTGCAAACTAAGTCCACGCCACAATCCTCTTATTTATAGCTCTGCTGTTAATAGAAGAGAATGAAACAAATGCATGGCATGCGGTGAAATAATAGGGGAAAGGATCATTTATACTAAAAAAGAAACAGTTTTGAACAAAGAAAAAAGCCTTGCTAAAGTGCTGCTGGCAGATGGCATAAGCTCCACCATGTTCTCTTTCAACTGCGGGAAAATATAGTAAAGCAATTTAATGAAAATGCCAGAATAAGCAAACAGTGCAGTTAATTGAACCCATATGTATTAGGAAGGAAATCTAAAGTATACTGATTCATTAAGTTTTATATAACTGTAAACCCCCAGTACCTAAGAAAAAGTAAGAAGTCATGATGAAGTGCCAACTAGGAGGAGACCTTCTACCAAACTCACTTCGATCTGTTTTGTTTTGACAAGAACAAGTGGTTTTAACAAGTACTCCATAAATCAGGAGTGCACACCACCGCCCGGAGTCCTCCAGGTACTCGGCTCTGCTGGAGACTTGCTTTCTTTTTCTAAGACACAGAATAACTTGAACTTGGATTCTGCCATATGCAAAAAAAAAAAAAAAACAAGCACAAAGGGCAGTTTCTGAGGCCCTTACTTAGTTTTTATTCAACCAAAACTCCCAGTGACATCAGGGGGGTCACACATCCCTGAGTCAAGACTCAGTAAAGACCTCAGGATTTGGTAGTCTGGGCATGTTTTTTGGCCTCCAGATCAATAAGTGCTCTATGAATACATGCATTTTCCAATGAGTAGCTCAATCTGTCTGTCTCCCAAGGAGGAGGGGTGGGTGAGATGCATGCAGAAACCTAACTGCAACACTGTGAATGGAACAGCAGGTTTGTTGTAAAACTAGACTGCTTCTGTTCAATTAGTGCCTCAGTCCTGCCCCTGTTTTAGAAATAGTTCAAAACTAAAATCTCAGGGTGAAAGAAATCCTGGCCCCATTCAACTCCATGGGACCAGGATTCCACCAATAGATCAGAAGCATTTAACTTTGTATAAGTTTGGTCCTGGATCCAACATTGCTGCTTTGGCATCTCTCTCTTAGCTTTAGTTTCTGCTTTTAGATTCTGATTCAAGACTGATAATATATATTTTAGTTCTCCTCCAAAAAGCCCAAACAAATAAGAGAAGAGTATTTGAACTCAGTCCACAAGAATGATTAAGTGTGGAGTTTCAGGACCTGTGTTGATTGTATATGGGCCTGGTAATACAAGGGACAGAGCACTTTTAATTCCCTTTGATTTCAGTGTGAGTTGAAGGTAGTCAGTACCTTGGAAGAACAGGCTCAGAGTTACCATGTGTCATTTGAGGATATCCAGAGTGGATTGATGGAAGAGAACGAGAGGTGTCCAATAATCCAGTAGGTTCCCTTGTTTTTTTTTCTCTGTAGAATCATAGAAATGCAGGGCTGGAAGGGACCTCAAGAGGTCATCTAATTCACTCTCCCCCCCCATGCTGTGGCAGAACCAAGTATACCTAGACCATTCCTGACAGCTGTTTATCTGACCTGTTCTTAAAAACCTCCTATGACTGAGAGTTCACCACCTCCCACAGAAGCCTATTACAGTGCTTAGACATTCTTATAGTTAGAAAGTTTTGCCTGCTATCTAACCTAAATGCTCCTTGCTGCGGAATAAGCCCATTACATCATGTCCTACCATCAGTGGACATGAAGAACAATTGATCACTCTTCTCTTTATGACAGCCCTTAATATATCTGAAGAGTGAAGACACTTATCAAGTCCCCCCTCAGTCTTCTTTTCTCAAGACTAAGTATGCCCAGTTTTAAAGTTTTCCAAATCTTCTGTCTTTTTTGTTGCTCTTCTCTGGACTATTTCCAATCTGTCCACATCTTTCCTGAAGTATGGCACCCAGAAATGGATGCCTCATCATGCTGAGTAGAGCAGAAAAATTACCTCCCGTGTCTTAAACACGACACTCCTGTTAATACACCCCAGATCCTACCATCTCACCAATTATCCCCCTTTTTGTAGCTGTGCATTTGATTTTTCCTTCCTAAGTGTAGTACTTTGCACTCATCTTTGCTGAATTTCATCTTTTTGATTTCAGACCAACTCTCCAGTTTGTCAAAACATGCTCTTTTATACACTGCTGCTTACTATTAGGCATGACCACTGGGTGAAAGGATACATAGGAGAGCCTATTTGGACAAAAACTTATTAAAAGAACCTTTTAAAAATTTACATTTCCCTTGCATTAAGCAGAACATGGAGGCTAAATCAAAACACAGTGAAGTTCTACTAAACAGGCACCTGTTAATTGAAGAAACATGATGAAAGAAAATGTTTCCAAGGGACCAATAAAATATGTAGTAATGTTTTCTGCTCCCAAATCAAAAAATGATACAGCAACAAAAAAGACTAATTAGAGCAGTCAACTCATAACAAGGTTAAAAGAGAAATGTTTACATTAGTGTCCATTTTTAAAATGTTATGAGTGTGAAGATTCAGGAGAAGCAGTCGTGTTCATTAACTGAAGGGAAAGGGGACGCCATTAAAATAAATTATCTTTTCATTCTTTCCTAATCTAGTAGATGGCAGTGAGGATTAAAAATATATTAGGGGGTTAAAGAGGGAGTTGAAATGTTGGCAGAAATTCAACAAAGCTCTGAAGCATATGCTTAAGTGTCATACTTAAGTTCCTTCTTAGTCAGCAAAGCATATGTGGACTCCTCATTGAGGTCAGTGTTAAAAACATGCTTAAAATGAAGTGTCTGCTCCAGTGCTTTGTTGAATCAGGGCCATAGTTTCTAACAGTCAGTATCCAGATTGTTGGGGATAAACCTCATACAGCTGTTTCTCGTATAGAAGGTTTATGAAATGGCTGCAGTGCACTGTGGTACTTGTGTAAAATGCACAGCCCTTTTTGCCACCTATGATATCTAAATGTAATTCTAAGAAGGCTTTAAAAGAAATAAGGTTACAAAACAAAAAGGGTTTCATTGAATAGACAGGCCGTCAGAATTCCTGTTGATAAAAATGGAGATATTAATCATGTTACGCTACAGCAGTTTACTGTTACATAGCTTAATAAGCCATCAAATGGTAGAAGAGACGTCTGGCTGAACTGAAAACAGCTTGTGATTTAGATTTTTTAAAATACTGTGCATACTTATTCTACCTGGAATGAGCAACAGTGGAATACGGATCTTCTGATTAAACTTAGCTAAAAACATGCACTTTAAAAGCTATCAGTGCATTGTAAAAGGTGGCTAGTAAGTAAAGAACAATATCATGCGTCACGGACCATCTTTTTTATGCCACTTTATGTAAGCACATGGTATTTTATTTTCCAGTAGAAACAATTAAGCTGGCTGCTACCTTTGGTTTACAGTTATACCCTGTCCCTGTCTTCCTTGAAGTCATGAGTTTTTAACCTTCCATGAGCAAAGTTCTACAACATACAGATATTCCTAGTGCAGTCTCTTTAGGCTCCAGCATGGCACCTATTCTATTCAAATATCATTATGTGCTTTGACATGGTTTTTACTGCTGGGCAGGTGACACTTACATTTATGCTCTTCCTCAGACGTGGCAGTTTCTCTACAGTCTAGGATCCTGCTGGAGATTTAGTCTAGAATGGCAAGAAAGAGCAAAGGCTCTCCAAGTAGGTCCTCAGCACAGTTGGACTGGTAAACATTTAACAAGGAGAACTCCCTATCCTCTCCTGGTACATATTAAACTAATACATTTATTTTAACAAGGGAAACAGTTTCTCCAAGCTCCCACTCCATTTGAGCCCTGGACTCCTACAAAAGACTAAGAAAGGTAGGTTTCCTGGGGTTTTGCAATTCACTGGGACCAAACAAGAGATGGCTCTGAGCCATGAACTTGGAATCTGAAGTCAATGGGATCTTCCCAAGGCTTGGCAATGCTTGGGTTTGGGGGTCTGGGACAGTCCCATGTCTAGATCAAATGTATCCCAGCAAAATCTAAAGGAGAGGTGATTTCTGATCCCAAGCTTCCCCACCCCACCCCAGAATATCATTACTGCTACCAGATGGTTTTCTATCATCTTAAACATATTGCCCAGCACGGATTTCACCCTGTTCCTCAAGTCCACTCCCCAGTTTCCTCGCTTTTTTGGAATGGGGTCCAGACTCCTCGCCCTCCCCTTTGAGGCTCTCCTCAGATTTGCCTCTGCCAACGTCTCAGCACATTCCTCTTTGTCCTTTCTCCCCAGGGCCAACTCTTCTTTTCTGAAGACTCCCTTCATCTTCTCGGACGTATGCAACTCCTCGCCTTTTATTGCCTCATCCCCTGCACCTGGAACAGTCTCCCTACTGCTGCAGTCCAAGCAACCTCACTCATCTTTTCCCATACTCACTCCTTTCAAGTGGCTTTCACCTGCTAAGACACCAGTTGGATGGGCTTGAATTTTGTGCCACTTCTCTGGCAGCCAAGCCTACATTCCTCTCAAAGAAAACACTGTCACCAAAAATACATGACAAACAAAGACAGCCTATACCTGGCCTTGCAAAGCCAATAGCTCCCAACAGTTGTATTCAACCCCCACTCACACCCATTATGACTGTCATCTGTCGCTGAGGTTTGTGTCCAATTTGAATGGTCTGTTTCTCCAGGCAGGGTCACATTTTGCTATTTGTCTATATAATGCCACGCACTCCAACGACACTGACTATATACTTAAAATAACAATCTCCCTTGCCCAGGCAGATGATGCTGTGACCTTTGTCTGTCCAGGTTCTGTTTCTGTGCCACTCTTCACACATTGCATGGAAAATAAGATGCATCCCTTTTCCACCTCTTGAGCTGAACTCATATGTGCTTTAAGCCAAGGTTCAAGAAATAGCCATTTCAGAAGGCCCCAGGATATACCTGGCCAATGTTCCCTCTAATTTTTGACAGGCCGTGTGCGCAAAAAATTTCTTCTGTGCAAATTTTGGAAGCAGAGCTCAAATTTGTGCTCCTTGAGGCAAATGCGCTCAAGCAAGTAAAATGCTTATACATTATCCCTTTCCCCCCCCTTGCCAGCTAGTAAAATCTGGCTGTGTTGATAGATGGCGGGTGGACAATATCAAAAGTTGCCCATAAATGATATTTCGGCCTGGCTCCAATGTAGAATTTCATTTTTTGCGCGAGCGGGGTTTTGCCGTGTGCTCAGGGTTTAGGATCTGTGTGCGCACACACGCGCACAGCTTAGAGGGAACAGTGTACCTGTTAGTATTATTATTATTATCCCCATTAGTATTATTATTCTTAATTTGTATTACGGTCATGTGTAGGATCCTTCATCATCATTATGAACCAGGACCCCACTGGGCTAGGCGCTGCACACAGAACAAAAAGACAGACCCTACCCCGGAGAGCTTATCTTGCTGCTGCCTCCCTCTGGACAACACGTCCCCACCAAATAAATATTCCAAATTCCTCCAGATCACTCTTCTCTCTCACCCCAATACAATACCATCTCCCTTCCCAGCCAGTCCCTCTCCCCTTCTCTCCTTCCTTCCAGCAACCCTTCTATGGGCCAAATCATTCCTTAGAAAAACTCCAATGACTTAACACCCATTCACCATAATAGGAATAGCTGTTTAAAACGTATATTATAAGCTGTAACTGAAAAGGCATCCAAAGGCTACTGCTCTTACACCTTCCTCTGAAGCACTTGCTGCTGGCCACCATCGGAGAAAGGATGCTGGCTAGGAGGACTATGGGTCTGACTCCAGTCTGGAAGTCCCTGTGCTCCTGTAATCCCAGCCAGCATTGAGATACTAAAGCGGTAGGTTTCTTAGGTTAAGCATGTTAGATAGAACCCACCCCACATATCCACAAGGAGCATATCAAATACCCTTGTGGTGGCTTGCTGCTTTAACCACACATAGGCTAAAGAGGTGTGGGCCAGAGATTCTGGCCTGGTACTGGAAGACAGGGACCAAGGTTCTGTTCCTGGCTCTGTTACTTACTTGCTCTTGGGCAAGTCACTTAACCACACAATATCTCAGTCTCCCCACTTGTGGGGATAAAGATACTTCCCCAGCTTTGTGAGCCCCTTCGGAGGTGGTCAGATGAAAAGTGCTAAATGTGATTCATTAGTATTATGAATGAAGATCCACATTCTGACCTTCAGAAACACCATCACACTTTCTCCCCTGCCACCCTTATGCAAGGGAAGAGCTTCCCATGAAAATCTGCAAAGCTACTTCATTGTCCTCCTCTATCCCTCCTTAAAACCCATCTCTGCCATAATGCCTGCAACCAAACCCAATCCTGGTGTGCAGTGACCACTGTTCTTCATGCTGATCATAATCATCTTACCTCCAACTTGCTGTATCCTCTGATTGTTTCTTGTCTTACATTTCAGCTCTAGGATCTTTGGAGAAGGGGCAGTCCTTTGATTTCATATGGGCATACAGCACCCCCGCTCAGTGGGGCTGCAGCCTCTAGGCACTACTGTCATACACATGGTGATCATCATCATCTCACACAGGCAGATTCCCTTGCAGAAGAAGAATAGCACAATGAAAGCATAAGTGGTCTCCGCTTGGCATGAATGCAAAGTCCCTGAACAAGTCTGTTACCCTGAGTCCCTTCAGCTCAGCTCTTGGTCTATAACATTTGATTTAGTTGAGGTTGGTCCTGCTTTGAGAGGGGTTTGGACTAGATGACCTCCTGAGGTCTCTTCCAACCCTAAGCTTCCATGATTCCCTCATTGACCTGAATGCTCTGTCCTCCAGTCCCATCCAGTCTTGCTTTCCAGAGCCATCTGCACCCCTCTCTGCAGACTGGGTGATTGGGATGATGATCAGCTAGTCAAACACCTTCTTTGCAAGTTGCAGCTCTGCCTATAACAAAACCCCAGCTGGGTTTAATGGTTCACTGTACATGTTACTGCGGCTTGGGATTCACCCGTCCCACCTACTGTCGCTCATTAATCGTGCGGCTGATTTTACTGCCTGTGGATCACCATTACTGGGAACAGATTAACTGTAAGACTGTCTTCCTCAATGGCAAGCCTCTTGTTTTTACCCAGAAGGTTGCTAGTTAATTTGCTACCACCTCTACTTATTTCCCTCCAGGCTGCTGACTCCTAACTCACACGCACTCATAGATTCACCTATAAATCTTAGAAGTCAACAGCTTTTGCCCAGACTCCCTTAGGCAAGATCCAGCAATGTTGGCATCATCTCTGAAGGCTGTAGCCAGGAAGACTCACTCCAGGATCATCTCTCTCTCTCTTTCTTGTTTTTCAGACTGGCCCCAAAAGAAATAAATATCATTTAAAGCAATTCTCTACTTTGCATTGATTTGTAGGAGTCATCAATGATGCCAGTACATCCCTTCTGACTCTTCCCCTCTGATTCCTGGCCTGAAGGTCAAGCTCTAATGACTCTGAAACCTCCTTCTGCAAAGCCAATCACCCTGGCAATACAACAAAACTCTCCGGGAAACTTTCTCCAGCCCAACTTGCCCCAGCTTTCTCTGCCATGACAGCTGTGAGTTTCAGTCCCAGAGGTAGCCAATGGGAAATACCCAATGTTTCCACAACTGATACATGTATTTGTAGAGTGAACTAGGCAAATTGGGGATGGACCATAAGAACATAAGAATGGCCCTACTGGGTCAAACCAAAGGTCCATCTAGCCCAGTCTTCCAACAGTGGCCAGTGCCAAGTGCCCCAGAGGGAATGAATAGAACAGGTAGTCATCAAGTGATCCATCCCCTGTGTCTCATTCCCAGCTTCTGGCAGACAGAGGTTAGGGACAGCATTCCTGCCCATCCTGGCTAATAGCCACTGATGGACCTATCCTCCATGAATCTATCTATCTAGTTCTTTTTTGAACCCCGTTATGGTCTTGGCCTTCACAACATCCTCTGTTCATTGTGTGAAGAAATACTTCTTTTATTTGTTTTAAACCTGCCTATTAATTTCATTTGGTGATCCCTAGTTCTTGTGTTATGAGAAGTAGTAAACAACACTTCCTTATCTACTTTCTCTACACCAGTCATGATTTTATAGACCTCTATCATATCCCCCCTTAGCCATCTCTTTTCCAAGCTGAAAAGTCCCAGTTTTATTAATCTGTCCTCGTACGGAAGCCGTTCCATACCCCTAAATGGAAGATTCTTGCTGTACAGAAGTGAGCTCTTTGTTACCTCAGAATATCTCCTACTCCATAACACATGCTACTGGAGCAATAAATGTCACACTTGCATTTCACTCAATCCCTCACTGAGGTGGGATAAGTCTCCATGATGCCTGGAGAAGGCAAGTTGGGCAGAACTTTGAATGAGCCCTGATGAAATATCACAATTCCCAGAGAGAGCCGGGAAGGTACCTGGGCTCCAGCAGAAAGCCCGTGAGCCTCACCACTGGAGAAGCTTCCCTATTATCCCCCACATTTTGATTCTGTGTCCACTGCTTCTTCCCAGCACCCCCCAATTCTTTCCCAGTAGAATGATTTTTCTCTCAAACCCTGAACCCAGTGAAAAACCAGGAAAGTATTTGCCTTTAAGGTGAACCACAAAGACCTCTTTCAGAGTTGCATTCCCAAAGAATTCTGGTTTATCCTCAGAACATTGTTGTATTATTGTAACACTTAATAAACTTCCATCTCAAAGAGAATGGAGAGAAATATGGGACATTTGCAAATAGATTTCCTTCCCAGCACCGCTTAAAACAGCTGAAAATCAGTTTCTCTTGCACACATCTGTCAAAGGCTAGCTTTCTCTTCTACAGCAGCTGATAACATAGCTAGCACATGCCTAAAGATAGGCAAAATGCTTTCCCCACTTTTTTTTTTTTGTGGTTATGAGCCCAACAAGTTTCTTAGAAGAAACACAGAATCTTGAAGTCAGCATTTGGCAACAAAGTAAATAAGAAACAGATTTCTGTTTTACCAGTCACTTCTTTGTACTGCCTAAGCACAGATGCGCGTGACTTGATTTTTAATGGGGCTTCAGCTTGGTTTGCCCATTTTACACCCACAAATAATGGCATGCTTCAATCTAAATATCTGAGCACAAGTGCAATGAGCTCATTAAATATCTCCAGGACCTGCATCATTGGCATGGGCAGCTAATCATGCCCACAAAAAGGTACCTGCAGTTATTTACAGGTGCCAAAATTGAGTGTAAAATGGGAGGCTTGAGGGGCAGGATGCGGGCATCATGATTAATATGTTTATTGCATTTTATAACAACAAATAAAATAGTGAAAAGTACAAGAAGGCGAATGACTCACAGCTTGTATATATTTCTGAGTATGGCACACTTCCTGGGAGCACCAACAGAATTATGCCATTTTAAAACTTGTCAAAGCTGCAAGACCAGACAATGCAAAACCAAGGTGTGGGGGGGGGGGTTGTACAGTAATCAAACCAGAAAAGACCTGCATAAATAGAAGAGGGAAGGTGGGGACCAAGGAGAAGAGGGAAAAGGGGGCAGGAGTTCGCTGGAATAGAGGTCTGGCATTCTTTGAGCAGCCCCATGCTTTTTTATGCAAATGTATCTAGAAATAGGGTCCACATTTCTTCACATTCTGATCTTGACAGTGATAAGCTATCCTTTCTGTGGCTGTTAATGGAGACAGGTCTGAATACCACTGCTCTACTCTAAGCATAATAAGACTAGCTTTAAAAATTAGGCTTATGGGGAAAATTCTGTCCCACAAAGGTAGACAAATGAAACTCCTGCTAAAAACCCTGGGTGCCTCTATGGGCTGAATTTGATCCAGATTCTGTTTTGGGATTTGAAACCATTTGGGCTTGGCTTGATTGACTAAAAGCTTCCCCTTGTGCTCATAAGAACATCATCAGGGGAGACAACCCAGAGGTATATAACCCCAGCTTCTCACCCCGCTGTGCTGTGTGGGGGTGTCCAGGAGGAGGCCACACCCAGTGCTGGGAAATTGTGTTCTTGTCATTGCTGCAGCAAAGAAAAAGGCCATTCTCTGCAAAGCTTTCACATTCACCAAACCACTCACATCTGCAAACCTTTAGATCAGGTTTCAGAACTATGGGGCTGATTCGTCTCTCCCACCAGCTTAGACAACAACTTCATGGCATCCAGTGGCCTTATTCCTGATTTACATGGGTGTAAGTGAAAGGTGAATCAGACCCTTTGCCTTTTAACCAAGCTGTTCAACCCTATTAACTTACACACTCCATTTGTTCTGCTGGTAACCATTACTGTCCCTTTTTATCTCCTTCCAGCAGGATGCTTCTTGTAAATCAGAGAAGCTCCCTGCTGACATTGCAACTTCCCTTTTCATATTGCTTGCAGCTGAAGCTATCAGTAGCACTTTCAAAAATAGTTCAGTGTCTCAGACTGTTTACATGATAAAGAACTTTATTAACAAGACTGTAGCACTTCTTAGTTCTAAATATCATTGATCTAAAGATTACAGCCTGTACAGCAAGGGAGGCTGGACTAGACGATCTAACGGGTCTTTGCCATGGCTAATTTTGGTGATGGATCTGGTGTCTCTTTAGAAAAATGTTCTTCTGACCTTTCTTTTCATGAGAAAATTTTCTTCTTTAAATGCTCTCTTTCTATCACTGCAGTCCATATATAATACATTATTTTATCAGGTCAGATTAGTAACATACTGCAATTAGATCCAACCAAAGCGCTAATAAAGTTGACCATCCTCTAACATCAACATGATTTTAGTCCTTTTTGTATTGCAATCTGTGTCAGGTTGAACTTGCGGAGTAGACAGGTACAATGAGTGTTTGTGGTCATTGCAATATTAGGGTTGTGATTTGTACCACTTTGTGCTGTGATTCCAGTGGGTCTCAGCTGCTCAGCAAGGCTAGATGTGGTTAGGGTTTTGATTGGAGACCTCCAAGGAAAACCCAAGATGCTTCAAGAACAGGTACCAGGGATTCAGCAGGTATCACCTGTCATTTTATTTTACCTATAGTCTAATAAACTCTTGCAGCCACACTCCACGACTTCAAATTCCCCTCCCCAAGCAGAGATACACAGAATCAGAAATATTGAGACAGGGTGAGGCTGCTTGGTGCTAAGCACTTGAAACACTGGACGCTTCAGTTAGGTGCCTAAACAGGAGTGGAATTCTTTCAAAAATCTGGCCCCTTACTCTTAGCTCCCAAGTGGTCACTGTGCCTTAGGGGTCATTTTATTATTAATTATTAATTATTATCATTATTTTTTGCAGGCAACTCACTATCCAATTTATGTGCACAGGAGCAAAGCTGAGTTTCTGTGCATACAGAAGCCTAGGTGGGAAAAACTGCACATGCAAAAACATGGACCTGCAAAGGAGAGATGTGTTTTAGAGGGTAGGTTGAGGCCTCTCTGAAAATCTGGTCCATGCTGAGGTTTTTTTGGGGGGGGTGAGGAAGGTGGGATGTAAATGTATATGTAATGTATAGGTATATGTATAAAATAAAAGAGAAGTTTGGCGGAAGGAGGGTGTTGCGTGAAAAGAAGAAAACTCTATTGGATTATATGACAAATCACCATCACCTGGCTTAGTAATTTAGGCAGTAATTAAGAGCAGTTTTATAGGTACAAGATCCTGCTGGGCAATAGACTAGTAAAACTGTGTTTGAGTCTTCTGTTCGAGGTGTGCAAGGATGCTTGTAGCAGGTGGCCGGACAATGGTGGTGCATGTTAATACCTTCTGAATGTGCCATTTGAATACGTTCATCTTCACTTCCTCCTCTAGTTAAAAAAAAAATCAAGACGTTTTCATGGTATAATTGTTTATTACCTAGGGCCCGATTCTCCTCTCATGCACACCAGTGTAACTCCATTGGCTTTGGTCAAGTAAAGTTGGATTTACATGAGTGCAAGCAAAAGGAGCATCGGGCTCCTAAACACCTCGACCAAGAGTTGCAAAACTAACTAGTGATTTCTAAAATAGCTGCTGCCACTCAAGAAAAAGATCTTGGAGTCATTGTGGATAGTTCTCTGAAAACATCCACTCAACGTGCAGTGGCAGTCAAAAAAGCGAACAGAATGTTGGGAATCATCAAGAAAGGGATAGATAATAAGACAGAAAATATCAGATTGCCTCCATATAAATCCATGGTACAACCACATCTTGAATACTGCATGTAGATCTGGTCGTCTCATCTCAAAAAAGGTATATTGGAATTGGAAAAGGTACAGAAAAGGCAATAAAAATTATTAGAGGGATGGAACAACTTCCATATGAGGAGAGATTAATAAACCTGGGACTTTTCAGCTTGGAAAAGAGATGACTAAGGGGGGATATAATAGAGGTCTATAAAATCATGACTGGTGTGGAGAAAGTAAATAAGGAAGTGTTATTTACTCCTTCTCATAAGACAAAAACTAGGGGTCAGAAAATGAAATTAATAGGCAGCAGGTTTAAAACAAACAAAAAGGAAGTATTTCTTCACACAACGCACAGTCAACCTGTGGAGCTCCTTGCCAGAGGATGTTGTGAAGGCCAAGACACTAACAGAGTTAAAAAAAAAAAAGAACTAGGTAAGTTCATGGAGGATCAGTCCATCAATGGCTATTAGCCAGGATTGGCAGGGATGGTGTCCCTAGCCTGTGTTTGCCAGAAGCTGAGACTGGGCAACAGGGGATGGATCACTTGATGATTACCTGTTCTGTATATTCCCTCTGGAGCACCTGGCATTGGTCAGTGTTGAAAGACAGGATACTGAGCTAGATGGACCTTTGGTCTGACTCAGTATGGACGTTCTTATGTTGAGGCATCCTTCTTAGAGCGGGAGCTCAGGTGTCAAATTAGGTGCCCAAAACTTGAGGGCCTCAAAACACCAGTCAATTTTGAAAAATCTGGGCCTAAATTTTAATAACTTCATGTTAATGAAGCAAGCAGGGTTCAGGATGTGTTATGCTAATATAAAAGTCAGGTATATATAACATTCATCCCACTGTATTAGTCCATATCTCTCTCAATACAACACTTGGTTAAACAGTCCTGGGTGCTCCAGAATTAGTCTTATGATCACAGGACAGGGCAATAATTGTAATATGCCAGTTTAAGTAATAATAATAGCCATGCTGAACCATACAAGCTCCCAATGCTATGTAAACAGAAAAGAATTAAAATGGTTTTTCCATCACTGTTTAAATTCGATGATGTTTTTCTAAACATCCGAGGTACAGAGAGGGAGTGAGAGCCTGAAATGACTGCCTGGAAAAGGGCCATATCTAAGTGAGTACTTTATATTTCACTCTCAAGATGGTCAGATGTGTGGTTTAAGAGGCTTTGAACACAAACAGTATCGGTTAGTGACATTCTGTTTTGACTTTCAGTGAGAGTTTGAGACATAAATAGCTTTCGTTTAAACTGAGTTTAATGTAACTAGGTTTATAGGTTCACAGATGATTTTAACATTTATCAGAAATGTTTTATATTTAGCAAGGCAGCGTGGTTTAATGGGTAGAGCACAGGAACTCATTTTTATCCATGCTTTACCACAGATCTATTGCGTAGCCTTTGGCAAGGCATTTATCTAAAAAATGGAACTTGCTTGCCTGCTTCACAGAGTGAAGCTGGAATCAATTAATATCTATACTGTGCTTTGAAGTTAAAAAAACACTATATAAATGCTAAGTGTCAGCTCCTGAGTACAAGGGGCCTCACTCTCCTCCCCCTTAGACTGATTTTACAATGGTATAATTCCACTGACTTCCATAGAGCAATTCCCAATTTACACCAATCTAAGGCAGGGGGAAAAAATCACAATTTTTAATAATTTACATCACTAACATTTAGATAATGTTTGAAGACCTCTCCGGTGAGCATATTCCATTTTTTCTCCGTATACTTAATATCGCTACCTAAGTTTTTTTAGCTCAAAGCTGAATGACAAATCATGCTGTGTTAGGGCGAGAGACAGGCCCACATTTGGATCCCAGTTTTGAACACTTGCATCAGGGTTTCATTTGGGGTCCATCTTCTGAGAGAAATAATTTTGTTTAAAATTTCAAAATTCTTTCCCTTTTGCCCTACAAGACATGGTTCCAGAAGACGAGAAAAAATGGCAGTTTCCAGTGAAGTCACCAGCGTTTTGTCTGCATTGCAGGACTATGAGATCAGACCATGGACAGATGCCATTAGTTGACACTCCATGGATTATGGGTTCCAAAGCAGTTTTAAAAAGAGGCTGATAACATAGCCCCTTTCAACCAGAGCAGCAAACCAATATTTGGGGCCTTGCCAGGTTGTTACCATTAAGAGATTAAGTTGACTGTATGAGTCAGGTATTTCTTTAGTGCAATCCTGTTTATTTACAGAGAATTTACACAAAATCCTCTTTCTCTGGACTCAATAGAAACAAACAGGCAGTTCCCTTGTTGAGAAATCCAAAACATCTATTGCCTTTCTAGCCAATCGTGTTCCTAAAAAAACCTCTGTCTGTTGGCTTCCTCCCACCACTACTTCTCTTGCTCTCTGAAGGCTTTCTCCTCACTTTCTGCCACACACAAATACAGCAGCAACCAATCAATACCCAGGAAACCCTTCAGCCCACATGGTTTAGCTTCTGCTCAGGACTTGTCAGGCTGGCCAATACCCTGGGCATTGGCTTCTCTTGTTTCAGCTCTCACTACTCAAAGTGGCATTTAATTGCTCCTTTCATTTAGCTTCTGTGAAGAGTAGTTAGTACACCCATCAACTTTAATCATGTCTGTTATTGAGCTATAGACCAAAGACATGTTTGATGGCAGTCATTAACACTTTCCAGCATAACAATCAAATGAGAAAGTAGAGAGAGTGTGACTTTACCCTCCTCCAATATATACAACACATGGATTATTTTTAAAGAATATGATTTATTGTATAGCTAGTCTCAGTCCTACAATCCTCATTCACATGGCTCAGGAAACAGAATAAGATGTATTAAGACACACACATCATCACAGTGTGGGTGTTCTGGCTTGTTATACGCTCAAGAAGTGGTTAAGGAGGGCACGTACTGAAGACTACTTAAAAAAGACCCATAAAATAGCTGCATATTGTGGAGTTGCCTAATAACATGTGCAGAGCTTTGGAAAGAACCAAAAGCACAACTGTGAGTCTGGTTACTCCTTCTGTGACAAAACACCCCTTTCTTTTCACCCGTAGAAGGACTGATCATATGTTCACAGCTGGAATTTCTGAGCAGCTGTCCTGTAAAAATAAATTCCAAACAGCACAAGTAGGAAAAACCAGACACAATCCAGCCACTCTTTGTAGCCACTTTCCTCCCTCCCCCAGTCATACCTCTTTGGAACATTTTCCTCATACTTTTACTCCCCCCAAAAAAACAGAACTATTCAGAAAGTTGACTGACAACTGTTCCTGACCAGAGAAAGACCAGGCCTCTGAACCTGGGCTGTGTCTGAGTGCTGCACACAGCACAGTTCAGGGAGATGTAGGAGGCAAAGATGGCTTTACTTTGCAGCATCGGCTGGTTGCCCCTAAGGGCCATTTTAGCAGCCAGAGATCAACTGGGTGAAGGTGCCCCCACCCAGGTGCTCTTTCTCCCAGACTCATGCCCTACACTCAGGATCAGGAGTGGAGCAGTTTAGGGAGTGGCTGTGCTGTCTTTACCCCATCAAGGATTTCCCCCAAAGGAATCTCAAGGATCCAGATGCACTGGCCTCCTGGCTGCTTTCCATCATTAGAGCAGCCCAAAGCAGCCACAGCAAGGGCAGGATTTGGCCCAATATATATACACATGACCCTCTCTCACTGTGCTTCGACATTTCTGGCTTCACTCGTAGCCATATCTAGAAAGGGCAAAGGTGCATGAAAATGGAAAATAAAAAGAGAGAAAAACCAATTACCGGCAGCTCACTGCAGACGTGGGTCAAGGCTCAGGTGAAGATCTGGGTTGGTATCGTTTTTAGCTGACTCAAAGTCACCCAGCACCAGCAGCCTGAAAATATAGACTCTAGTTTTCAACCCCCAACTTCTAACATGCCTGTGCACATGCAAAACCATGCATGGAATGACTTCACTTGCAAGTGTAAAGGGGGCTGTGCATGTGCAAATCAGGCAGGGAGGCACCGAGAGGACCCCAAGGCTGAGTTCTCCCCAAAGAAATTCAGATGCAGTTCAGGCAAGACTTCTCCCCTAGCCAGAAGCTTACACAGGGGGCATCCAGCACCCTGCTCTAGGAGGCAGGGGTGTCACACAGATAGCTCACAGAGTGTCCTGTCAACAACTCCGTGTAATTCTTCAGGCAGCTTGAAACCATCATCCTCATCAACCCCTTCACAAACTCCCCTCTAGCTTCCTTCTCCCCCGTCCACCACTGTAACATTGTCATGCACAAAAACACCTTTTTGCTTTCTGGCTGGGTTGAGGCCAGCTCAACATTGGTTGCATAAAGTGTCTATCCCAAGAGGTTATAACCTGTTTCCCCACTGTTTGGGGTGCACAAGCCCATATACACACTTGAAACCAGACGCACAACATACCCCAACACATAAAGAGGCAGATTCCTGCACACGAGAGCATAACTGGTGGAAAACAGCAGGCCAGCCTCCTTTAACCTGGGCTGCCCAGAGGATTCAGGGGGCCTGGGGTCTTCGACAGCGGGGGTCCTTCCACTCCAGGTGCATTTGGCAGCACTGAAGGACCCGCCGCCAAAGTGCCACCGAACTTGCCCCACTTGCCCCCCCCCCGGGCAGCCCTGCCTTTAACAGATGTCTATCTGGTTGCCAAGGCAAATACTTGTCTCACTGCACCTATTTTGGAGGACAGCTAATAAGTGACAACTATGGATGATTTGCCAATAAATAGCTCCTATCTGAAGGATCTGTTTTCATGATCAAGTCACAGGTGGTGCCAGCAGAGTATTTTATAGTTTGTACATATTTTATGGTGCTCATCTCTCTATCATACTTATATAAGGCCAACAGGCCTGTAGCATAGCTGAGAGCATCACAATCTTTAACACACACCACCTCTGCGAAGTACCATTACCCCATTTTATAGAGGGGAACTGAGAGATACAATGACTTACCCAATGTCACACAGGAAGCCCATGATAGAACAGGGAATTGCATCCAGGTCTCCAAAGTCCCAGGCTAGCAGCCTACTCATTGGATCATCCTTCCTCCCTAGAGTACACAACCATCCTTCATTCCCATAGCACGTGAGCACCTGTATCACAAAGTTAGATATTACAGGTGCTCAGACATTAAGGTACTGAGAGAGCTAGAGAGATGCGGTATGTCTACTTTGCAATTAAATACTCACGGCTGTCCTGTGTCAGCTGATTTGAGCTCATGGGGTACAGGGCTATAAAGCTGCTGTGGAAATATTTGGGCTCAGGCTAGAGCCTGGGCTCTGGGACCCGACCCAATCCTCCCCCCCTCGCAAGGTGTGGGTGTTTAATTGCAATGTAAACATAACCATAGAGACCTTTCAAAGCCGCATTATCTTCGGTGTACAAACAATACCATATGTACCTGTAGAAATGTGAAAACGCTACATGTTATGGGAGTTTATCGCCATCCAAATAAAATCCATTCTATCAGCGGCATGAGGCGATTTACTCACAGGCCCATCCAACTGTTAGTTGTTTGTGACATGGTTTGACAGATTTGTAATTCCTGAATTAAGCATTTTGCCCTTCCCTAATTTGGGGTTGTTGTTTTAAATGTGATTGCAGAAATATTCTCAACAATGTATCAGGGTAATCCGCTGGCAGGTCGGGAGACATTTTGTTTACATTGACCGTCCGCAGGCATGGCCCCCCCCGCAGCTCCCAGGGCCGCGGTTTGCCCAGCCAATGGGAGCTGCAGGAAGTGGTGACCAGCACATTGCTGCAGCCCGCGCCACTTTCCACAGCTCCCATTGGCCGGGAATGGCGAACCGCAGCCACTGGGAGCTGCAGGGGGGCCATGCCTGCGGACAGTCAATGTAAACAAAATGTCTCGCGGCCTGCCAGCAGATTACCCTGATGGGCCGCATGCCTAAGGTTGCTGACCCTTAATATATCCAGTCATACAGCCACATTCCCACCACTGTTCATCAGATGTACACCAGGTCTGAGCCTTTCCTGTGGATCTGCATGCAAGATTCTCTAGCATGTTGTGAGATCTTCCTAGATGGGTGGAGGTTTTCTCATATTACAGTTTGTGTGTTTACAAATGCTGCATATTTTCAGTTAAAACAATGAAAGCTAGGACCACAGATGACCTGGGGTAAACCCTGGGACTGATCCAATGCTCAGTAAAGTCAGTGGAGTTTTTCCAGGCATGTCATTGGGTGCTGTACCAGATCCCACTGTCCCTCACTGCCTCTATTTCGCTGATACCTGTATATTGCACCCTTCATAGAGGGATGTAGATAAATTCAAATAAGCAAACCTCATTTAACTCCAGGTCATTATGAATATTAATTTTTAAGACAATTTCTAGAATCCATATTTGCCTCCTTTCATTTGACTGCATCTGAGCATAAGGGCAGAAGTACACTTGGAATCCAATCTCAAGGCAGGATGACATTTTTGCCTTACCCAATTTTCTCTTATCTGCCTGGGCACAGCTGAACTGTGTGTCTTCAAGGGACACCTTCACAGTCTATGCTTGCAACTGACCCAGGGGGACGGACCCGTATGCCCATGTAAAGCTCCACTGACTTCGGCACAAGAACATGGGTCCACTTGCATAGATCTAATAATTGCAGGGCCAAATATAACTGACACAGCTAGATGAGTGCATTTCTCCACCACCACCCTCTCCAAATTTACACCTGAAATTGTCAATTTCATTGGAAATTCAGCTCAGCTCTGCTTTGCACTGTACACAGACTTCATTGGTGCACCAGGACGAATTCCACCGTAGACCCTAATGTGCAGCTCAGTGCACACAGAATGATCCCTGTGCCCACAGCCCCATTGAAGTCAGTGGGAATCCACTCATGCACAACGCATTGCTGGATCAGACCCAAGTTAATTAATGCTATTCCAGTAGTTCTCTCTCTCCCTCCACCACCACCAAATCACATTCACTATTTTATTTTACACACTTACTATGGTATATGTGGGGTGACAAGATTACCAGCCCCCAGATGGAAATTGGGTTTTTAATAAAAAGTTTAAATAATTATATTTCAAACCACAAGAAATCCATCTGAAGACTGGGTGTGAAAAATGGCCATGATATTTGTGAAAGTAGAGATAGCATAAGTATGCTTAAAAGAATTCTTGATAATGTTCTTTCCCATTTATCCAGCTTGCTGAAATGTAGCCCATATAACTGTCAGAGAAAAGCAGGTTTTGATCTAGTCTCTCCATGAAAGTGGTCACATAACAACTTATAGACCCACATATGTTTCCATCATGTTGCGGAAGTTTTAGGAAGTGTTCCTCATAAAATGTGAAATTATTACAAATGAGAACATGAAAACAAATGTAGCAGGAGCTTGTGTCATTGTCTCCTTTCTAATCCTTTTACAAGGGGCTTCTGGTAGCAGCCAGAAACATCTTCAGGAAGGAAAATAATAGCGATGGCAATTAAAGTGTATCAGGGCATTTTTGGGCCTCTGAAGTTGGATGATTCTGAAGAGCTAAACTAGGGAAGTAGAAACAAAGACGCAGGGCTCGCTTTGAACATGAGTGTCAAATCTGGTCTAAATAATATCATGAGTAAATCAATATCTTTCTAAGGGACATGAGAGAGACTGGTTGTGTGGCTTAATAACTGACACAAAGGGTATTTAGCAAGCTGATGTATGAAAGACAATATGTGCATATGTAACACCGACAGACCCTGGTTGTCAGCAGGCGGGATCGAACCTGGGACCTCTGGAGCTAAATGCATGAGCCTCTACTGCATGAACTAAAAGCCACATGGCCCTTAGCTAAGGCTGTAGCAGACTCATTAATCTCTCAGTGGTCTCAGTACCTTTAGAGCACCACACCCAGGAGGTGCAAGGGTTACACATACACACAGATAAAAAGTAGTATATGCCAGCTTTGGTGATAGTTAGGCAGATAAACATCTAGACCCTGACAGTGGAGATGCTTGGGAGACACAGAATAACAAGTCTGGTACATTGTACTCAAGAAATAAATGTGCAGCATGCAGCTGGAGAGAGAGAAAAAAAAATCATTCCACCCCTCTCTGTGAGAAAGCGTCAATAATTTTGCTTTATGGGCCCAGCTTTTTCACAAGCTCTAAACCCTAGAATTAGATAATGTATGCGTCTGTTTCTAATTTATTTTAATACCGAAAGCCATTGAGTGATCCAGAATAGCCACTTGCTATTAAAGAGTCCATTTTTCAAGTGGTTCTTCTAGTAATATTATACATCTATTGACTACATATAATCATAAAGTACTTCACAGCTGCAATATAAAAATTATACATGATTCAGAAAACTCAGCACCAAATGCTATACTTTTTTTTTTTTTTGGTTGTAGATTCAATCCCTGTAACTCTAGTTCTCAAAATACTTCAACAGCTGAAGACTTTTCCAGTCAACAGTGTTGGATGTGTTTTCTTGCTGCTTCTCAGCAGTCTGGCAAAGATCAAGCGTGCTATTGGCTTAACATTGGATACCTCTTCCACATGGAAATAGACAAGATCTGGGAAGGACAGGCTTCTCCATCTCTAAGCTACTAAACAGCCAAATGTAGCATTGCAGCAATGAGTTTCTCTTGAATCTCTTGCAAGTGTAGCATTGCCTCTGGAGTGCTGAGAAACCACATTACAACACTTAGTCATCTCCTCCAGCTCTCTCTTTTGCCCTTACCTGTTTGAGTCATTTTTTTTTATGGATGCAGCAAGTGCCTGGTTGGATATGGGATAGACTCCAGCACATGCATTATGTCATGTTATGGATGTTCAGTTAGTTTTTTTGACAGTCTCAAGGTTCTTTTCTAAGATGGACAGACACACCTAAGAAAGCTTATGATCTTTTAAATCCCTCCTTGTAAATTTCCTATTCTGAGGTATTAAACTGTGTTCAGACAGGATTTGAGTATAATAAAATACAAGTAGAGTAGAATTCTAATTAGGCAGCACCCCCAAACACCATTTCTGTCTCTAATGAATTCCCAACTTGTCTCCCTCTGACACTGATTTCTGAAGTTACTGGTTTCTGATCATCTGAATTTTTGTTTATCCAAACTTATTTGGTGTCACTAAAGCCATTTGCTAATCGGGTTTCTCCTGTACAGCCTGACGCTACCTTCTTCCCAAAAGAAATTGGGAAAATTAAACTGTACTCTTAGGCCATGAACTGCCTTCACCGTGGGCATCTGAGAGTGTGCAGATCAAGGATAATGTAACTGGCTCCAGTTTAAAAATCCTTCATAGTGGAAGTGCATCTGGCAGCTAGAGCACAAACAGTAGAAGCTAGAATCTCTGAGATCTGTTCCTAGCTCAGCCACTGTGCAGCCTTGAGCAAGTTGCAATGGCTGTGTCTGCAGTAGCTAGTGTAGATCAACTGCTAGCAGGCATTTTTACTACCCCGTCATATAACCCTGTCTATGTGAGATGGTGCTAAAATGCCACCGGCTGATAAACACACATGCTCCCACGATCATGGTTGCAGGTGGAATTGCACCAGTGGCTTTGCAAAAGTGTGAGATCTTAAGAAAAACGTTATCACTGCCAAAGGCCAACTTTTCAGTCAATCACCTTACAGTTACCTATATAAGTACAACATGCACTGCATTGAGAAACAGCTACATATCTCTCTTCAGTTATTCAAGAGTTAATTCAGAGCACAGTGAGTGTGTTTGCCTAAAAAACTCCAAAGGGCCAAATCCAAACAGGTTCAGCCAAGATTCTAACTGGAGTCCTATCACTAAAGTGAACTGCTACATTTAGAGAGATTATAGACAATTTGTTTAGTATGTTTCAAATGCCTCGTTTAGCATTTTCCCTACATTAGCTCACGGATGCTTTGAATTATAAGGGTAAGAAGGATGATCTGGCAGTTAAAGCACTAGACTGGGAATCAAGAGAAGGGGGATCTAATTTCAGGTTTGCCACAAACTTTCCAGAAAGCTTCAGGCCCTTAAATCTCTCTGCCTGCCAGCTTCCCCATCTGTAAAATGGAAATGCACAATAATAATATCTAAATCAATCAATATTTATAAGGCATATTGAGGTCCATAAATAAATAAATAATAATAATACTACCCAGCTCTTATCTGGTGCTTTTCTTCAGTAGATCTCAAAGTGCTTTACAAAGGAGGTTAGTATCTCCATTTTACAGATGGGGAAACTGAGGCACAGAACGGTGCAGTGACTTGCCTTTGGTCATCCAGCAGGCGAGTCCCAGAGCTGAGAATAAAACCCAGGTCTTCTGAATTCCAGGCAAGCATTCTACCCATTAGTCAACAATGCCTCTAATCAAAGGTACTGCATTAGTGTGCAGTATTATTATAAGGAGACACTCTATAGTAAGTTATCGAAGGGGGAAGTAAATCTCCTCGGAGTTATTTTTATTTATGTATATTTATGCTCTGTTTTTAAACAATGCTTTTTACAATGGCAAAGCATCACATTTTCTATGCTAGAACATTTAACTCTTCGTATCATTCTCAGGGGGCAGCCTGGATTTTTCTCTTATGTCTTCCAAGATGGTGTTCAATGTGCCAACAAGTTCATAATAGAGTTCTTGTAACCTATAGGGAGAAGACAAGAGCATGGCTGAAATAATAGCAGATTATGATTTCAGAGCATTCATATGTAATGGAAAATGTGAAGCGCACAGTGAAAAATGTATATGTGGAACTATTGTCTCTTCAACTAATCTGACCTTTCACTATTCATTTAAGAAGATAAAAAGAATGATGAACAATAATTGGATAATCAGTTCTTTGAGGGGGGTTACGTGCATAACAATGAAGAAAGAGTTCTTACTCCATCTCCAAAGAAATCCAAATCTTGCTGTAGTAACAGATGACAAATCAGGTCCCATTATACAGTCAAATTTTCTGCAGGCTTTTTCTGGGTTTTAGCATTATTTCGTGTGTGCATTCTCTTTTCATCCTCCCTAGTACAGGCCTCTTCACTTGCTGGGTACTGAGTATTTCCATTTCCTACTCCTTCCATCCCACACAGGACCACATCATGATAGCTTTCCCATCAATGAAAGAGTAGGGCTGGACATCAGTTCCCTCCAAGATCTCATCATTTATACTGCATGCCTTCACCCTGGGAGGTTACAGTGACATCTGGGGTACTCCTCTCCTTCCTTACACTCTTTCCTGGGGTGGAGGGCAGGGAGCTGGTGGGGGAGCCTGTAAATGTATTGGCCAATGTGTACATGTACTGCTGCCCTCTACTGAATGGAATGTCAAATCTGCTCAAGGGTTTGGGATCGCTTTGTGGCTGTCTCATAAAGAGTGCTACTCAATGATACTCTCATCTCATAGCTTCTCCTTTAGCTCAAGTAGTTTTGGAGCACAAGCTCCTGAATTCCAGGCCCTATGCTCCGTATGTGTGTCGCCAAAAAACATAATACCTGATACCATAATACCATGGCTTTGTTACCAAAGTGCCTTTGCAGAGCTCCCAGACTCAAATATGAAGGACCAAGGTTAGGAACCAAACTCAGATCCCCTGCATGGCAAAGCATTGTGCTTGCATCAGAAGGCATTCTGTTGCAATAACTTAGTACCAGAAAAAGTATCAGCACTCTACAAACTATTTGCATAGAACAGAGAAGCACCATCATCTGCAGCAGACCTCAGAACCTAGAGCAAGAGATCTGCAAATGTGAGGGGAAGGTCAGTGTTACCACAGTACCATTCCATAACACAGCTTTAACCATCCATGGAATATCCAAGACTGTTGGACTTTAGCAACAGCCTATCAAAGCTTCTGTAAACTTTGGCCTGTAAACACTGACAATCAGCTTCAGTTAGGTCAAACGTCTTTAACTGTGCCCTCACATTCAGAGATCTGCAGCTCTTTCACCCAACGAGACTAATCGGTCGCAGACTCTCCAGTTACAATGCCAAAGGGATGGCCTGTATTTAATCCAAAGAAAGAAAACAACAACTCAAATGCACATTTTAAAGATTTCTAGCATCTTGGTCTCTGTTTCTTTACACCTACGTTACCTACCTATAAACTGTGTTATCCTGAAGATCAAGGGATGTCAAATAAAGATCAATAAATGGGACACTGGCACAAAAATCTTCTAAGACCATAGGATCAGAATGATGTAATGTCTTTTTAAAGTCCTCCACCAATTCACTGAAGGTTTTATATTCACTGGTTTTCTAATGTGAAAAAATATCCCAGGAAAACACATTATCAAAATAGAATGGGTTTTTATACAGGGATTTTCGTTCTCCAGGTATCTTAAGGAGCTTTATGAAAGATGATAGCAGTGCAGGGACCGTGGAGACAGATGGAGCCTTAGGCCAGCTATAACTTACCCAGGGCTTTCAACCCTGACCTCCAGTTTTGCCCACCCAGCTTTGCACACAGCCAATTGCTCTGGCAACATGCATGAGGAGTGCCTGGTTTCATGAGCATTAAAAGGGGATATGCAAAACCAGAAGAGGGGCTGGAAATTTGGCCTATAACTTTTGTTTTTAAAATGCAGGGGGTATGTCTACATTGCAGCTTGGAGCAAGCCTCACAGTCCATTTAGACAGGGTAGCATTAGCTCAGCTTGAGCTAGCGCACTAAAAACAGCAGTGTGAATGTTGCCACCCAAGCTCAGGTCACTCACCTGACCCCCCAAGTCTGAGCCCAGGTTGCTCGCCCGAGCCTCTGCCAGTGCAGCAATGAGCACACAGTTATTTGTAGCGTGCTAGCTCAAGCGGAGCTCCCAGCTGCAGTATAGACATACCCAGAGAGAACCTCGGCCAGGGTGCCAAAGTTACTTCTTTTCAGAAGTGTCATAGGAGCTTTGTCTTGCACATCAACACTACCAGATCTGGCAGAGGGGATGGCCGTTCAGGGTCTCATCCAAAGAGATTGTTCCTATAATAGTTTACATCCGCAGTGGATACTGGATGGAACTGAAATCATTAACCTTAAATTAGTCACCCACTAGGGAACTTGAATCAATGACTTTATATCGAAAGGTTAGAGCACCAGCAACTCCTGAGTGTGGTGTTCTGTCCCATCTAGTAGCACCGAGACCACGAGAAATGAGGTCCCAGGTTTGATCCCATCTGCCGATGACCAGGGTCTGTCGGCATTACATTTAAGTTATATCTGATAATAATGAGAATGAGCAGAAGGGATGGCAGGGGGCAGGCAGTCAGATTATTCCAATCATCTACACTGAAGTAGCAGTGTTTACAATTATATTAAATCAGCTTCATTTTCAAAAATTGTCAGAGTAAAAAAAATCAACATTATCCATTACATGAATTTCAAGTTCACAAAAACAGACTTTAGAAAAATGTAATGGGCTGAGTGTTAGACATGGAAAATGATATTTCTGCTTAAAGAACTGGAAGAAAGCTGATTTTGAGTAAGGGCTTGTCTACACTGCCCTACAGTTTGGATTACGGGAATGTGAATAGCAAGGCACACCAGAGTGCTGCACTGTACCTCCCCCGGGGGACACACCACAAACTACAAGGTTCCTAGTTTGCAGAAAAGTAATCCTCTTCAAACAGGACTACACTAATGCAAACTGGGAACCTTCAAGTTCGCATCTGCAGCACTCACATGGGGGGCGGGGTTTACAATGCAGGACTTTGGTATGCACTGCTATTCACATCCCCTGTAGTGCAATCTGTGGGAGAGTGTAGACATAACCTAAGTCATCTTTGAAAGGTGCCTCTGACCCGATTCTAGTGGGTTTCTAAATGGTGCCCATAGACCTTAACAAATCAAAAGAAAAATACTGTTACTGAGGAATAAATGCACAGCACGGAGATACCATTATAATACAAACTGACCTACAGTTAATAACATTGGAACAATTCAGAAATATTTCAGAAAAAAACAGCAGTGAGAAGCCGTTTTGGAAATTATTATTATTTTAAATATTATGGGGAGTTTTCCACTCCGAATTTTTTTTCTTAAATAGAAGATTCAAAATGAAATACGTATATATATATATATATATATATATATATATAGACACACAGACACACAGGCATATGAACTTATAAAAGGATACAGATGAAGATCTAGGGCCTGGCTTATTTCAAAAGGTGAAAAAGCTTAGCAAATTGCTTCTGTGAGATAAATGACTATAAAATCCTATATTGAAGATAACTCTATGCTGTCTTGCATCACTAAACTGTATCTTACATATGTTTGTAATACTTATGCTGTTCAATAAACTTCAAGTAAAAACAATTCAGGGCATCTACCTGCTGGTGCATTAGCAGGTTTACTTCTTCCTGTTGTATTTGTAACATGGCCTGTTTTTTAGCCTGAAGAGCAGCTTGTTTTTCTGCTTTAAGCTCTCGTTCATAATTCTGAGTGGAGTCCTATAAATACCAAAACAGTGTATGTTAAATGGTCTTAACTGGATGACTCGCAATTAATCAGAGACACTTTCGCCTTTAAGTCACTGATCTAAATCCAGCCCAAACTGGAAGCAACAAAGCTGTTACCACCTGCTGAGTTTGGTAGGGTCAGTCTAGCAGATTTCAACCTCACAGTTGGCACCCTTGCTAACGGTTTCACCCAGGATGACCCAGGAACATAGGAATGGCCATAACAAATTGGAGCAGCGGTCCGTCTACGTCAGTATCCTGTTTCCAGCAGGAAACATCTGGCCTGTACCAGATGCTTCAGGGGAAGCTGCAAGAAACCCTACAGTAGGCCATGAATTTAAATGGACACAAATTTGCCCTTCATTCTGTTGCAGTGTGTGGAGCTTCAGGCAAACTTCCCTTATGCTCATATATGGGAGGTGCTGGCAGCTGATAGAACTGGAAGGACAGGAGAGATTTAGCAACTGAGTGAGGATGGAGAGTTTCTGGCTGGCTCCGTTTGTCTCTGCATGACACGGACAAGGGCCAAGAACTGTACAGCTGCCTTTTGTACTTATGCCTAGGACTGACCCTAAATGAGAACAGTGAATTCACTACCATTCTCCCCTGAAGATGCTCCCTTCAGATTTGAGGCAAACTAGCAGGGCTATGTGGGGAAGGTATTTTATTCCCGTGCAGTGGACAGAGGACTTCGGTCTCCAGCAGTGTCAAAAAGCCAGCATTCAAAAGGCGCACACACTAGTTTTCAGATAAATGGCCCTGTAGTTAGAGACACAAAAAGAATAAGGGAAACCCAACTTACCTGGATATTCATAATCACAACTCCAATAGACATATTGAAAAACAAAAAGAAACCCAGCAAGATGAACAGTATTGTGAAGGCTCGGCTGGCACTAAAACCACGTTGGTCTAATTCATCCTGTAAATCCGTCCAGCCATCAACCTGCAAATGTATTGAATCTCTGATCAGTTAGTTCCAAGCTTGTCTCACAGACCAGATTAAATCTCTCTCTCTTTCTCTCTTTTTTAAACTGAATTCAGTTTTCCCCCAGTTGCTTAGAGTTTCAGACTCAGATGCCATATGAAAGCTACAAAATATCCCACTTCTGTCAGCTCAACAAGCTTTCCCCTCTGAATCGTTAATTCCAGAAAAATGAATCTATCCATCAAACTGAATTTTCACAACCATCTGACATTAAATAAAACCCAGGGAACAACTCCCACCACCTTTAATGCTGAGAACAATCACAGTTTAATTAAATGACTTCCCCAACATCCCGACCAAAATCAGAGGTAATGATTACTTACAATAGTTTCTATAACAGGCAGACATAAAATGGAAAGGACAGCAGAAATTACCGTTACTAAACTGAAGAGAGTGAAAAGGGCAGATGCTAGGTTGCCCCAGTTTTTACTGTCTCCGGTTTCAGGGTCTCCGTACAATCCGTAACCCAAAATGGCAAAGATAAACATTAACAGGAACAGCAAGACAAGGACGTAGATCACAGTCTTCACAGTCTGGCCTAGAGCTGCTATCAAACTCTGCAATAGAGAAAACCAAATGTGTGCAGTTTAGAGCAGAGACAAGCAGTTCTAAACAACAGAAAACGCTCGTTTGATTCACATAACGGCACAGAAAGCGGTGTTGGTGATTCGGTAGGTGGCACTCTTCCCTTTGAGCCTGTTCTGAGCCAATCCCCCAGGGTGCTGTGCTGGGGGAGGTGGCCTGTCTCTGTAAAGTGAGGCATTGAAAACATCGAGGTCCTGATCATGTGTGGCCTTACCGGCACAGTTCTTCCTCTTGAACTACAGGAGAGTCCTTTCTACTTGTCAGCAGTAAGGAAGTATTGCCTACAGGTCAGAGCCCAGGACTGGGACTATGGAATTAGGGGTTCTATTCCCAGTTCAGTCACTGACTCCCCGTTACACCTTAGGACAGGGTGTTGTAAATCTTTATTCATTCATGTTTAAATGCTTTGTGGTCTTGGAACGAAAGGCACTATAGAAGTGCCGAGTATTATTCATGATCATCTCAAGAGTCCAGCTGCTGGAAGGTCAAGGTCTCATCATCCCTCCTTCTGAACTGCAACCTTTCATGTTTTCTAGCTAACAGCCATGCAGTCCACAATCCATTTACCATTAATTTTGTTTATTCTACTATTAAGCAGGACAAACATATAAATAAGTGGAAAGATGAAAAATTAAGGAGCTTTGTGGTGTCCTTTAAAACAACCAAGAACACTCAATCAATTCAAAAGGAGCACATTTTAAAAAAACAATTTTTCGTACCTCTTTTAATTACATTATTGGGTACACTGCTGCACAATATTAACAGATTTCAGAGTAGCAGCCTTGTTAGTCTGTATTCACAAAAAGAAAAGGAGTACTTGTGGCACCTTAGAGACTAACAAATTTATTTGAGCATAAGCTTTCGTGAGCTACAGCTCACTTCATCCGATGAAGTAATGCATCCGATGAAGTGAGCTATAGCTGATGAAAGCTTATGCTCAAATAAATTTTTTCGTCTCTAAGGTGCCACAAGTACTCCTTTTCTTTTTGCGAATATTAACAGAGTAATAGACTATGTTCATAAAAGATTAGACACTTTGTAAGAAGAACTTCTGTATTAAATTAGTTGGATAAAAATTACAAGAGCTATCAATCCTCATGCTTCAGTTTAGAGTCTGCTCATGAACTGGGGTCAGGAAGAAATTCCCACCCCCATCACCATTGTATAGTTGACTAGATGCATCCAATACTGTTTGATCAGAGTCAGGGTGTCAGATGAGCCACTGGTCTTTTCCACTATCGTAACCCCTGTGTATTGTACAAGTTAAGAAATCACTGAAAACCAGGGGTTCACTAGGCAGGAACAGCCTGAGAGACAAAACAAATCCTATGAATGACATCAATATGTACACAAGGCGCTCTTAGGGACTGATGTGTACTGATTTGGGAATTCAGCTTAAGTCAGACCATTGGTAATGGATCTCTGCCAAATTGCAAACATTTCTATTAACTCTAGGTTGCAGAAAACTACACACAGCCTCTTGCACCAATGTTATATTACTCCAGACACTGGCTAATGAATGGATTTGATGATTTCCCCTGGTTATGAAAAATGTACTAATGCCAGAGAGTCTCATGCAGTACACTGGTTCAGGGACTATCCATTTATCAGTTCCTTTTTCAGACAATGTTTCAAGCATCTCAAGTTAAAACTCCATAATTTACCCAGTTGATCCGTTGAGGTGGCACTTCCTGTTAAGAGGTTTGTGCAAAGCTAATGTAAAATGTTCTTTCCAATCCCTTATGATTGCCAAATAGTTAATCTTGTTATGATGGATTAAGGATTTCCCCTGCAATCAGGTGGATAGTTCCAGGTTTTCCTAAGCCTTGTCTGCCTAAGAAATATATACTCATGTCAATAATTTAGGAAGCAGTCGCACCCTGGCTAACTCCTCCAGATGTTTCCTTCTGGCACTAGGCATCACCTCCATTTTATGTGGATTGCGTTTCATGCAGCTAGCTTCCATCCAGGTCAGATGTGACAAGATGCTGAACCTTTTTAAGGTGAGAGCAGCATCAACACTAGCCTTTTTCCTTAAAATTTTTGACTGTGGCAGCTCCAACAATGATAGCAATAGTGAGAGAGATAGCATAAACCAGCTACTGGTGTTTTAAATGCTGTGTCAACAGACTACACAGACCTGGAGTTAAGGTCCAAACTTGCTTTTTTTGTGCAGTTTGGCTTTATGGGTAACAAAGAGAAGAACACATCAGAAACCTCAGTCTGAGCTTCCCTGACCTTGGCTTTTCCTAAAGATTCCCTCCAGGATCTCCACTAATTCCCAGTGTCTAGACAGCCACTCCCACTGCTGTTCTACCTGGATGCACCTACCACAATGAGTCAGCAGAACATCAACTGTTTCATATAGGGCTCTAATATTTGCTGACAGAGCCCTGCCATCCTGCTGCAGCCACTGAAAAGCCTCAGCTAGCGCAGAATGCTGCTACTCACCTTTTAAGTAAAGAAGAGCAAACAATATTCTGCATTGCTGGCTCTGCACTAGTTGCTAATTACTCTTGGTTGCAAACTGAAGTGCTGGTCATTATCTATGAAGTCCTAAACGTTGCTCATACACCATACACTATATAAAAGCTAAAAAGGATTCAGTTTTACTTTTTCCTGAGTATGAATCAGAGGAAGAGAATAACTTATTTAAAGCCCAATAAGGTTAAAATAACCTTGGTTTTTTATCTGAGAAAAGTAACACAATATTCAGCTATAAGATACTTTCAAGCAATCTGCAACGTCAAAATGCTTGAAGATATATCTGTATTATAAATAAAAAATCTATATTAAAAGAAAGAGCTTTATTAAGATTGCAAAAGCAAGCCCTCAGAAGTTAGGAAAAGCCAAAGTTAAGATTGCCTGCATAACCTTAATTAGGCCCCATTGTGTATGCATTATGACACAGTTTTAATTACATGACCACATAGTATTTTTTCCATAGGACCCCTGCCTCATTCAGTGCACAGGATGGACCTGCTCTGGCAATGAATCAGGGCTGCGTAGTAAAAGAGGCTGTTGTCTGTAAGACCCCTGCCTTATCTGTTGCACAAGTTGGAAGGTGTGAAGTGAATGAGGCAAAGGATTTCAGGAAGAAAAAGGACGATCTCATAGTTAAGGCAGTTGAATTCTGCCCTGGAAAATTGGATTCTATCCCTGCCTCTGCCACAGACTTTCTGTGGGATACTGAGCAAGTCACTTAAACCAAACTTTTCACAGACGGTCACTTTTAGTGCATCCCGCATTTTCTATGTCAAACATGATACCTGGGATCTGATTTGCAGAAGTGCTGAGCACTCACCGTTGCAACTGGTCAATGGGATGTTGTGCTTTGAACATACAAAGTGCTAGATAATGTTAAATACCATGGAATTTCAGGTCCTAGGTGTCTCAGTTTGGGCTGACAAAATTAGTGGATACTTTTTACCTAATCAGTCTGTGCCTCCGTTCCCCATCTGCACAATGGGGATAACACCACCCCGTCACCTCACAGGGGGTTGTTTGTTTGTGATGCACTCAACATACTGTAGTGATGCGCACCACAGAAAAGCCCATGGCAAAGTCAATAATCCCGTCTTCAGAGCAGGGTTTGAACAGTGTGCAGTAAATAAGGCCAAGGGCCACGCACCCTGAATGAGACAGAGGTCCTGGGGCAAAAATAGGACGTGATGATGTAATTAAAGACTACAGCTCCAATGGTTCCTAGTCTCCTTGACCAGCCAGTCCCAGTCTCCCACCCTGCCTCATCAATCTCAATGTTCCCCCCTCAGCCAAAGGACTCCCAGTCCCTCCCCGCATTTCCTTCACCGGCTCCCAGTTCCTGTCTTCTTACCTAACCAGTCCCAGCCTCCCCTCCCACACAAGCATCCCATTCCAGCCTACCCTCCCCCTCAAGCTCCCTCCCCCATACCAGTTCCACATCCGGGCTCTTTGCCCAGCCATTCCCCATCCCAGTTTCTCTTCCCCACAGTCCCAGTCTCACCAGACTCCTTGGTCTAATCTACTCGTTCCCTCCCCAAATCCTGTTTTGTCCCCTCTTCCTCACTGCCAATGTGCCAGCAGGGGAGGGGGGGAAGGGGTCACTGAGAACACAGGCGAGACAAGCTCCCTGATCTCAATTCCAATGCCCGCCCCACCCTGGTCTGGAGCAGCTGGGAGCAACCATTACAGGAAAAGTCCTTCTGACCCCCTATAGCCCTTGGGCTGGAGCATGTTCAGTCACTCTCTCGGGTAGGGCATGCACAGTCCGGTCACACATAGGACCTGTGAAGGGATGGAGCTTGCTCAGGGAAGATTCTGAGTTTTTAGCGGCTAAAAATCTATGAAATCTCTACTGAGCATGTGCAAAGAAAGTCTTATAATTTGGGCAGAATTTCATGGGCACGGCGAAAGGCTCATCTCTGTCACTAACTATACAGCCCTTGCTCAAACGTATAGGCGCACTAGAGCTTTTCAAAGAACAGGTTGCCAGAGTTTTTTTCACATGAGCAAAACAATGTATTTTCCCTAACCTTGTTCTTGGAAATGGCAGACACATTTTGGCTGAAGTTTTCAAAAATATTTAGCCTGAGGCAGACTCCCAGCATGCAAAATTTCAGCCTGCATGGCTAAAGTTTGGCAAAGTTATACAGTAATCAACTGAAAATGGGGTCTTATAATGCAGTGGTTCTCAACCAGGAATACGCGTACCCATGGGATAAGCAGAGGTCTTCCAGGGGGTACATCAACTCATCTAGATATTTGCCTGGTTTCACAACAGGCTACATAAAAAGCACTAGCAAAGACAGTACAAACTAAAATTTCATACAATGACTTGTTAATACTGCTCTATAGACTATACACTTTAATATAAGTTCAATATTTATATTCCAAATGATTTATTTTATAATTATATAGTAAAAATGAGAATAAGTAATTTTTCAGTAATAGTATGTTGTGACACTTTTGTAGTTTTTTGTCTGATATTGCAAGTAAGTAGTTTTTAAGTGAGGTGTAATTTGGGGGTACACAAGACAAATCAGACTCCTGAAAGGGGTACAGCAGTCTGGAAAGGTTGAGAACCACTGTTATAATGGGCAAAAAGAAAAGGAGTACTTGTGGCACCTTAGAGACTAAAATTTATTTGAGCATAAGCTTTCGTGAGCTACAGCTCACTTCATCGGATGCATTCAGTGGAAAATACGGTGGGGATGCATCCAATGAAGTGAGCTGTAGCTCACGAAAGCTTATGCTCAAATAAATTTGTTAGTCTCTAAGGTGCCACAAGTACTCCTTTTCTTTTTACGGATACAGACTAACACGACTGCTACTCTGAAACCTGTTATAATGGGAAGTATTGGGCAACCTGAATAATAGGCAGTGCGACCAGTCCCATCTATAATTTATTGCAGCTCCCTAGGACTCTTCCCTCCTTCACGTAAACACCACTGCCCTCTACTGGATGGAATGTCACAGCTGCTTAGGTGTGTGAAATCATGTCAACATCTCGTGGCTACAGAACGTAGAAGCTGTATGCCCTTTCTTACAGGAAGGGACACCTTGTAGAGTGCAGCTAACAGACATAAAGCATGACATATTTCAGAAGTCTGGATACAGACATTGCTTCCAAGGTAACCCACACTGGTCACCTTCATCTTTTGTCCACGGAAACGTAGCCACCACCTGAACCCTGTTTGTCCCAAGCACTCAGTGCCTAATTTTATTCTTGTATCTGTGTCTGGGAGTAGGAACAAAAGCCATTTACACCAAAATAATATGACATTTTTACCAAGGTATGTCATGGTGTTCAGCAAATTTGGGTTGTGCGCATGATCCTAAACAACGACAATCACCCATAGCTGAAGGTAACAAGAGAGTCATAAAATGCCGTTGGACACTGCAGTCTAGCAAGTGCCCCTTGTATAGAAGCATCAAATAATTTTCAGTTTCTATGGCACATCCAGAAGTTCCTGTATACTTCCAGAAATCCATAACAGTTCCTCTTTCCTTCTGCTATTAAGATGCAGCCTTGTGCCTCACGGTCTTCCTAAACTGTAAATATTTTTCAGAGTAGCAGCCGTGTTAGTCTGTATTTGTAAAAAGAAAAGGAGTATTTGTGGCACCTTAGAGACTAACAAATTTATTTGAGCATAAGCTTTCGTGAGCTATAGCTCACTTCATCGGATGCATCCCCACCGTATTTTCCGCTGAATGCATCCGATGAAGTGAGCTGTAGCTCACAAAAGCTTATGCTCAAATAAATTTGTTAGTCTCTCAGGTGCCACAAGTACTCCTTTTCTTTTTGTAAATATTTTGAAATTCATCCCAAATACATTTTAAAAAAAAAGCAGAAAAGTTGACTTTTGGAACAACCTGGCATTTAAAAAGTTTATTTTCAAATTGAAATAAGGATAAATAGAGCCTACACGATGACTGGGATCACAGGTAACAGAACTGCTCTGTACGGAATACAGCAAGGAAATTATTTCCTCAAGGTGGAAATGTATTGCCCCAAGGTGTAAGGCAGTGTGTTTTAAAGAGTTTTTTAATTAATAAAGGGATGTGTGCCAAGAATGCGTTATATGTTTGAGTTTTCAGTATTAAATACAGTTTCCTCCGTTAAAGGCTAATATAGACTTCAATTAATTCATTATAATACACATATAGGTACAAACAACCTCCCACCCCTTCAGCAAAGCTCACTGGGGCAGATTGTAGCATATTTGGCAAAGAATGTTTTTTAGCAGAGAGTTTCGGTCCCTAAAATGCCGGATTAGATCAGACCAATTGTCCATTGAGTAACAGCCAGTACCAAATACTTCAGAGGAGGATACAAGAAACACCATGATGGACAATGACAGGATAACCTGTTCATATAGGATCTTTCTAATTGCCTTGGAATAAGAAGTGGCAGGCTTATGCCCTGAAGCATGAGGATTTATACCCCTTATCCATTTTTATCCTATACCCTAGATGTTCTCATCCATAGAAATGCCCACGAGTACAATTTTCAAAAGTACTTAAGAGACTTAGGAACCTAAGTCCCACTGACTTTCAATAAATCTTAGGCTCTTAAGGGAAAGATTTACAAAGGTGTTTAAGCTCCCAAAGTTGCAAATAGGTATCTAGTGGGAGTTTCAAAAGGGCCTAATCTGATTTGGTGCCTAATGCGAGTTAGATGCCCAATTTTACCTTAAATTATTTTACAGTAACTCCTCACGTAACATTGTAAGTATGTTCCTGAAAAATGAAACTTTAAGTGAAATGATGTTAACCTAATCCAATTTTCCCAAAAGATTGAATGTAAACGTGGGGGGTTAGGTTCCAAAGACATTTTTGGAGGGCAGACAAAAGGCATTAGATACTGTACTGTACTATGTTGTGGTTGGGAAGTGCCCCTGCACAACCCGCTGCTGGCAAGGACGCTACGAAGCACCTTCGCAGCAGCAGTGGCAGCTTACCCGGAGAAAAACAGGCACCAAATTTGCCAGGGGATGCTCCAGGCCCGCATCTTCCCTTCCCTGCTCCACTCCAGGCCCACCTCTTCCCACACCCAATCCACCTGTTTGGCAGTGCTTAGGACTTTCTGGGAGGGAGGGGGAGGAGCAGAGATACTGCACTTCCCCACTCCTACCCCCTCCCGCCCCAGCGCTTCACGCTCAGGACTTTCTGGGAGGGAGGGGGAGAAGTGGAGACACAGCGCTTCCCCGCTCCTCCCCCTCCCTCCCAGAAAGTCCTAAGCGCCACCAGACAGCTGTTTGGTGGTGGGGGAAAGCGCTGGGAGGGAGGGGGAGGAGGAGGCAGAGAAGAGGAACTTGTGCAATGCTCCCTTGTAAAGTCACTGCTCTTCCACAGAATCTTACAAGCAGTAGACAGAGCAGGCAGCCAAACGACGTTATAAGGGAGCATTGCACGACTTTAAACGAGCATGTTCCCTAATTCAGCAGTGATGTAACTTTGAAACAACGTTAAGCAGGAGGACATTAAGTGAGGAGTTACCGTATTTTATTTGTTTAAAACTTTGGTAAGGCCTTGGTCTCACTCCTATCCAGCGACAATGAGTTCCGCAAGATAATCATCCACCATTGTTTAAAAAGAAGCTTTTAAAAAATGTAAATGGCTGCTCATTTTGCTGTGTCTCCTTGCTCTAGTATTATCAGAAAGGATAAATAGCAGCACCTGACACATTCATTATTTCACATACCTCAATTTTGTCCCCTCTTCCAGCTACACTGAATAATTAACATATAAAAGTCTGGCAATCATTGAAGTTTACTATCCAAACTAGAGGAAGAAAGGCTCAGAATTGAACATTATAAGAGTCTTATTCCCATAAATGTTCCACTTCTGGTGGGTTACCCTATCAATTAATTACATGCAGAAATGCAGGCTAAGCAGTCACTACCCACATTAACTCCCTACTAAAAAATAAACCTCGAGGGTTGTCCAGAGAAAACTAAGTAAGAAATGGTGTGCTTGAGAGAAAATTGGATTAAATGGATTAAAATAGCATGTGTGACATTTTTAATAGCTATTTTTCCCCATTCATAGCACTGTGGTGACATGAAAAAGTCAAGGAAAATCTCTCCTGAACACGGGAGAAGCAGAAAGCAAATAATGTTCATACTGTGGACTTTATAAAACTAAAAAATATTAAATTGCTTCCGCTCCCCCGACATATTCAAGTAACAACCAACATCATTAGAGAAGGTTTAGCACACACTGTTAACATACAGAGAACACTGCAAATGTTACAGCTACCTCTATGCTACAGCACCAATGATAGCCGCTAAAGGGGTTAGTTCTATTACAACAAAATTCAGTGAAAGTCTAGGGACTAACAAAAATTGCTTGCATTCCATAGGTGATTTTTCTAATTAATTTAGGGCTGAATTGTACTCAGTTCTCATCAAGCTACTTTGGAGTGGGTTCTTTACACAGGTGACTCCCGAATAAGGTGGTCTGTTCAAGCTTCACTGAAGTTCTTCTGACGGTCCTGAATCATTTTTCTATCCCACTCCCTCAGCAGCGAAGCAGAGGAGCGCATCTTAAGCTGGGAAGTTTATACAAACACAGGCTGTCTCCTTTGTAAGCAGCCACAATCGCTTCAGACTCCTGCCTGATTCATTTGGTGGTGCCACAATCCTGCCTTTACTTCCACTACAATGTTACAGGCATTGGATTAGCATGTCACTGAGACCTAGGCTAGCTCTACGCTGCAGAGCCCAGGCCAGCAGAGTCCCCAATGTAGATGCAGCATGCACCAACAGAAGGAATTTTCCTGTGAGTGTAGGAAGGTCACCATCCCCAAATGATGTTAGTTATGTTTACACACACACACTTCTGTCGCCATAGCTGTGTTTGTTGGTCAGAGGGTATTGGTTTTTCACACCCCTGACTGACACAGCTATGCAGGTATACATTTTAACTAGAGACCAAGCGCTACTCGACACCTAAAGTTGCATCAATTTACTTAAACTAGTGCGACTTTGTGTGCAGATGCTCTCTCATCCATTTATCCTGCCTTTGTTCAATAATGAGTGCAGTGATCCTTTTAGCATCCTATGGAATGCTGTCAGAAGGCTGCAGAGCCTCTGCTGAAAACTCCACTAAATTTAAGAGGAGGGGGGATAATTATAAATCACAATGACCCATAATACTGGATTGGACTCCTTATGGAGCAACATCACCCACTCCCTGAGCATGCTGCCCTAAGCATTGCCCGCCACTCCAAGCAATGAAGTCTTGTCTACGCTAAGAAAATTACCTGGTTTTGACAACAGGTACCAGCAATGGCTGCAGCTCAGCTGGTACAGAATACAGTTTAGTTTCAAGAGTCGCCCAGGATAATTCATGTTCAGCGCATTTCAGAAATTAGGATTAAAAAGCAACCTAGGATAAATAACGGAACCTAGGCCTTCTGCATGATGGACCGCTCTTCCTATGCTGTGCCCTCATCAGTTATTTATGGTGAATGTGATCCAAAGAGCAACAAAAAAGTTGGAAAACAAAAACCTTAAGTCAAAAGAAAGGAGAGTGAACATAACAATGGACATACCGGGTCAAACCAAAGGTCCAGCTAGCCCAATATCCTGTCTTCCAACAGCGGCCAATGCCAGATTCCCCAGAGGGAATGAACAGAACAGGTAATCATCAAGTGATCCATCCTCGTTGCCCATTCCCAGCTTCTGGCAAACAGAGGCTAGGGACACAATCCCTGCCAATCCTGGCTAATAGCCATTGATGGACCTATCCTTCATGAACTTATCTAGTTCTTTTTTTTTTAAAACCCTGTTAGTGTCTTGGCCTTCACCACATCCTCTGGCAAGGAGTTCCACAGGTTGACTCTGCGTTGTGTGAAAAAATACTTCATTTTGTTTGTTTTAAAACTGCTGCCTATTAATTTCATTTGGTGGCCCCTAGTTCTTGTGTTATGAGTAAATAACAGTTCCTTATTTACTTTCTCCACACCAGTCATGATTTTATAGACCTCCCTCATATCCCCCCTTAGTCGTCTCTTTTTCAAGCTGAAAAGTCCCAGTCTTATTAATCTCTCCTCATATGGCAGCCATTCCATGCTCCTAATCATTTTTGTTGCCCTTTTCTGAACCTTTTCAAAGTCCAATATATCTTTTTTGAGAAGGGGAGACCACATCTGCACACAGTATTCAAGATGTGGGCATACCATGGATTTATATAAAGGCAATATGATATTTTCTGTATTATTATTTATCCCTTTCTTAATGATTCCCAACATTCTGTTTGCTTTTTTGACTGCCGCTGCACATTGAGTAGATGTTTTCAGAGAACTATCCACAATGACTCCACGATCTCTTTCTTGAGTGGGAACAGCTAATTTAGACCCCGTCATTTTATATGTACAGTTGGGATTATGTTTTCCAATGTGCATCATCTTGCATTTATCAACATTGAATTTCATCTGCCATTTTGTCGCCCAGTCACCCAGTTTTGTGAGATCCTTTTGTAGCTCTTCGCAGTCTGCCTGGATCTTGAGTAGTTTTGTATCATCTGCAAATTTTGCTACCTCACTGTTTACCCCTGTTTCCAGATCATTTATTAATATATTGAATAGGATTGGTCCCAGTATAGACCCCTGGGACACACCACTATTTAGCTCTCTCCATTCTGAAAACTGACCATTTGTTCCTACCCTTTGTTTCCTATCTTTTAACCAGTTACCGATTCATGAGAGAACCTTCCCTCTTATCCCATGACTGCTTACAAGTGTCATTGTAATGGCCTGGATATAAAAATCAGAAGTGTATTTCCACTGTAACTATAGATAATCAATTTACCCTCATGCCTTTGCTGTAGGAGATAAGCTTCAGAATCTTGAGTGCCTGGAAACCATTAATTATATTCCATGTCCTGTACTGTTTGACGTCATATTTGTCAATGATATATGGGAGGTAAGCAATGAGAAGTATGATAACATCAAACAGGTTATAGCCACTCTTCCAGTAATTCAAGGGATCCACATAAAACTTCAGCAAAATCTCGGTGGTGTAGATGGATATAATAATCAGATCAGCCAGCTGAAAAGAAAACAATACGAGTCTAGAACATGTCGTTGCGAGGGGAGGGCTTTGATTACAGAAGTAAAGAGCCTTCAGTTGGTCCTGTTATACCCTGAATTAGATTCACCACCAGCTCTACCCTACTCTGAGATACACAGGGATGCAAATAGTCAGGCATTTAGTTCTTCCTGCCATCACAAGGCTGCTCCTTAAAGGGCATCTGCTTGTGTTTCATCCAGTCTCATTTAAATGTCCTAAAATAACATGGATCCACATTCTTGGGAAATCTGGATGCATCTCACTGTTAGGGAGTTTTGCCTAACAGTTTAAATTTCACCCCAATATTCCTAGTTACACTGCCATATTCCACCCAAAATAATTCTTGATTGTATTGCCATGTACCACCCTGCAGAATTCCTCTCCCTCCTTGGTGTTTTCACTCTTCAAATACGCAGAACACACTAGAAACTGGACATTTACCACAGTTAAATTTACCATTCCAAGTGCAGGGAATACCATAAATACCACAGGGCAGTAAATACCACTTTTATAATGGCACCCAATGTATTTGTGGACCATTATGCACCCTCCTCTTCTGAGTCAATTCTTAAGATAGTTCTTGCTTATCTAAACAATTGGGTTGGCTAACAGGACCCAGAGCAATACTTACTTGAAATGCTAATAGTGCTAATACACTATTAAAACTGACAGAATAAAATAGGTCTCACCCAGGGAAATTGTCTTATCTACTGCACCTACTGCCTCATGCAGTGGGCCAGGGTGAGCCAGTCAAACTTGATAACATAACTCCACCTCACACTGTAGGAATGCCATCAAGAGTGCAAACTGATCTTGAAGAGGGATGAAGATGTTTATTTAATGGAGTCAGGCAAATGCCAAATATGTCATTAATCATAAAACATTTTTATCTGCTATTGAGAGTTGTATTATCCCTTCACAGGATTTTGTACAAATGGGGAATCTGAGGCATAGGGCAGTTGTGTTTTGGCCCACATCAGTGGCAGAGCCAAGGACAGAACCTGAAGTCTCCTGATACCTCATCTCCTGTTCCAGCCTCTAGACGATGAATCCTCCTTTCCCTGAGCAGAGTCTTTTTCTGGAAGTAGAGTTTTCTAAAACTTTCCAAGATGTGAATGGACTTCTTGACATTAGCCAGACCTGTCTTTTGGTTTCCACATGACTAGGATATGTTATAAAGACTCAGAGATTTGTGTACAGTAGCTGACTTGTATAAGACAAGACAATCAAGGTGTGCGTGGGAGATAAGTATTTTTCAGTATGAAAACTAAATATTTAATATGAGCTCAAGTTAGTGGTGTTAACATTTTAATGTTTAAAAAAATACTGGCAACAACTAAAAGGACACCATCGGGACATTTAAAAAAATAATTCAGTATTAATAAATGGTTCTGAAGCTTGACACTGAACTGGGTTTTCTTGCTCTGGCCCCATCCCCAGTATAGAGCCACACTAGGGTTACTCACCAGGGCAGAGCCACACCCATCAAAGTGTAATTGTAGGGTTAGTCACTGGGACTGAGCTTCAACCACTGTGTTTATTCATTTATTTAATTTTAGAAAATAAAATAAAATAAAATTGACTTTTTTATTTAAACCTTTGGGGGCAGAGCCTCAGACCTGAGTAATGCCCTGGGTGTCACTCCAGCAGCACAAAGGAGACACAAAGCTGCCTGATGTAGTCAAATGCCCCAGTGGTACAAAACCAGGACAGCCAGCTTTATGCCATTATGGGCATAAAGACATTCTGCGGCAGTCCAGGGACAAGAATGGGGTAAGGCCAGAGAACAATCCAGCAACCCTGAGGTAGGGGAATAGTGAGGAGGGGCCAGTTCCAGCTGGCATCAATTAGAGCACCTCTGTGTTGTTGCTTTACAGTTAATCTTTCTACGATAAGACCATAAGAACGGCCATATTGGGTCAGACAAAAGGTCCATCCAGCCCAGTATCCTGTCTATCAACAGTGGCCAATGCCAGGTGCCCCAGAGGGAGTGAACCTAACAGGTAATGGTCGAGTGATCTCTTTCCTGCCATCCATCTCCACCCTCTGACAAACAGAGGCTAGGGACACCGTTCCTTACCCATCCTGGCTAAGAGCCATTAATGGACTTAACCTCCATGAATTTATCTAGTTCTCTTTTAAACCCTGTTATAGTCCTAGCCTTCACAACCTCCTCAGGCAAGGAGTTCCACAGGTTGATGGTGCGCTGAGTGAAGAAAAACTCCCTTTTATTTGTTTTAAACCTGCTACCCATTAATTTCATTTGGTGGCCCCTAGTTCTTATATTATGGGAACAAGTAAATAACTTTTCCTTATTTTCTTCCTCCACACCACTTATGATTTTATATACCTCTATCATATCCCCACTTAATCTCCTCTTTTCCAAGCTGAAAAGTTTTAGCCTCTTTAATCTCTCCTCATGTGGGACCCGTTCCAAACCCCAAATCATTTTAGTTGCCCTTTTCTGAACCTTTTCTAATGCCAGTATATCTTTTTTGAGATGAGGGGACCACATCTGTATGCAGTATTCAAGATGTGAGCGTACCATAGATTTACATAAGGGCAGTAAGATATTCTCCATCTTATTCTCTATCCCTTTTTAATGCTTCCTTACATCCCATTTGCTTTTTTGACTGCCGCTGCACACTGCATGGACATCTTCAGAGAACTATCCACGATGACTCCAAGATCTTTCTCCTGATTAGTTGTAGCTAAATTAGCCCCCATCGTATTGTATGTATAGTTGGGGTTATTTTTTCCCCAATGTGCATTACTTTATATTTATCCACATTAAATTTCATTTGCCATTTTGTTGCCCAATCACTTAGTTTTGTGAGATCTTTTTGAGGTTCTTCACAGTCTGCTTTGGTCTTAACTATCTTGAGCAGTTTACTATCATCTGCAAACTTTGCCACCTCACTGTTTACCCCTTTCTCCAGATCATTTATGAATAAATGAAATAGGATTGGTCCTAGGACTGACCCTTGTGGAACACCACTAGTTACCCCTCTCCCTTCTGAAAATTTACCATTTATTCCTACCCTTTGTTCCCTGCCTATTAACCAATTCTCAGTCCATCAAAGGATCTTCCCTCTTATCCCATGACAACTTAATTTACATAAGAGCCTTTGGTGAGGGACCTTGTCAAAGGCTTTCTGGAAATCTAAGTATACTATGTCCACTGGATCCCCCTTGTCCACATGTTTGTTGACCCCCTCAAAGAACTCTAATAGATTAGTAAGACATGATCTCCCTTTACAGAAACCATGATGACATTTGCACAACAATTTACATTCTGCTATGTGTCTGACAATTTTATTCTTTACTATTGTTTCAACTAATTTGCCCGGTACTGACGTTAGACTTACCGGTCTGTAATTGCCAGGATCACCTCTAGAGCCCTTCTTAAATATTGGCCTTACATTAACTATCTTCCAGTCATTGAGTACAATAGCTGATTTAAAGGACAGGTTACAAACCATAGTTAATAGTTCTGCAATTTCACATTTGAATTCTTTCAGAAGTCTTGGGTGAAAGCCATCTGGTCCCTGTGACTTGTTACTGTTAAGTTTCTCAGTTAATTCCAAAACCTCCTCTAGTTGCACTTCAATCTGTGACAATTCCTCAGATTTGTCACCTACAAAAGATGAGTCAGTTTTGGGAATCTCCCTAACATCCTCAGCCATGAAGACTGAAGCAAAGAATTCATTTAGTTTCTCTGCGATTACTTTATCATCTTTAAGTGCTTCTTTTGTATCTCGATCGTCCAGGGGACCCACTGATTGTTTAGCAGGCTTCCTGCTTCTGATGTACTTAAAAAACATTTTGTTATTACCTTCTGAGTTTTTGGCTAGCTATTCTTCAAACTCCTTTTTGGCTTTTCTTATTACATTTTTACATTTAATTTGGCAGTGTTTATGCTCCTTTCTATTTATCTCACTAGGATTTGTCTTCTACTTTTTAAAAGATGCCTTTTTAGCTCTCACTGCTTCTTTTATATGGCTGTTAAGCCACTGTGGCTCTTTCTTTAGTTCTTTCACTGTGTTTTTTAATTTGGGGTATACATTTAAGTTGAGGCTCTATTATGGTGTCTTCAAGGATGAAAGTAATTTAAAGGGCTTACCGGTAGGGAGGAGTCCTGAGCAGGGGCATGGCCTCAACCGGAAGAGGCGGCGCCTTTAAATCAGGATTTAAAGGGCCCAGAGCTCCGCGGTGGCCAGAGCTCCAGGCCCTTTAAAGCACTGTCCGAGCCCCGCTGCTGGAGCACCAGCGGTAATTTAAAGGGCCGGGGCTCCCTGCAATGGCTGGAGCCCCGGCCCTTTAAATCACCACTAGGGAAGCTGGTCAGGTCCGGCACGGCGTACCATACCAGCTTACTTTCACTTCTGGGTGTCTTTGAAAAGTGTCCATGCAGCTTGCAGGGATTTCACTCTAGTCACTGTACCTTTTAATTTCTGTTTAACTAACCTCCTCATTTTTGCATAGTTCTCCTTTCTGAAATTAAATGCCATAGCGTTGGGCTGTTGAGGTGTTCTTCCCACCACAGGAATGTTAAATGTTGTTATATTATTCTCACTATTTCCAAGTGGTCCTGTTATAGTTACCTCTTGGACCAGATCCTGCTCTCCACTCAGGACTAGATCAAGGATTGCCTCTGCCCTTGTGGGTTCCTGTATCAGCTGCTCCAAGAAGCAGTCATTTAAAGTATTGAGAAATTTTGTCTCTGCATTTCGTCCTGAGGTGACTTGTACCCAGTCAATATGGGAATAATTGAAATCCCTCACTATTATTGAGTTCTTTATTTTGATAGCCTCTCTAATCTCCTTTAGCATTTCATGGTCACTATCACTGTCCTGGTCAAATAGTCAATAATAGATCCCTACTAATATATTCTATTAGAGCATAGAATTACTATCCATTCAGATTCTATGGAACATGTGGATTCATTTAAGATTTTTATTTCATTTGATTCTACTTTTTCTTTCACACATAGTGCCACTCCCCCCCGCACGACCTGTTCTGTCCTTCTGATATATTTTGTCCCCCGGAATGATTGTGTCCCATTGATTGTCCTCACTCCATCAGGTTTCTGTGATGCCTATTATATTAATATCCTCCTTTAACACGAGGCACTCTAATTTCACCCATCTTATTATTTAGACTTCTAGCATTTATGTACAAGCACTTTAAAAACCTGTCACTGTTTATTTGTCTGCCCTTTTCTGATGTGTCAGATTCTTTATGTGAATGTTTCTCATCTGATCTGGCCCATACTTTATCCTCTTCCATCCTCTCCTCCTGACTGAAACCTAGAGAATCTCTATCAATAGACTCTCCTCTAAGAGAAGTCTCTGTCCGATCCACATGCACCTATGCAGCAAATCGGCTTTCTCCCAATCTCTTAGTTTAAAAACTGCTCTGCAACCTTTTTAATGCTAAGTGCCAGCAGTTGGGATCCACTTTGGTTTAGGTGGAGCCCATCCTTCCTGTACAGGCTCCCCCATCCCAAAAGTTTCCCCAGTTCCTAATAAATCTAAACCCCTGCTCTCTACACCATTGTCTCATCCATGCATTGAGACTCTGAAGCTCTGCCTGCCTACCTGGCCCTGCACATGGAACTAGAAGCGTTTCTGAGAATGCCACCATAGAGGTCCTGGATTTCAGTTTCTTTCCTAGCAGCCTAAATTTGGCCTCCAGGATGCGTCTCCTACCCTTCCCTATGTCAATGGTACCTACATGTACTACGACCACCAGATCGTCCCAGCACTACACATAAGTCTACCTCGATGCCTCGAGAGATCCGCAACCTTCGCACCAGGCAGGCAAGTCATCATACGGTTCTCCCAGTCATCACAAACTCAGCTATGTTTCTAATAATCGAATCTCCCATTACTAACACCTGCCTTTTCCTAATGACTGGAGTTCCCTCCCCCGGAGAGGTAACCTCAGTGTGAGAGGATACCCCATCATCATCTGGAAGGAGGGTCACAACTATGGGAAGGTTTCCCTCTGTTCCCATTGACTGTTCTCCTTCTCTGGGCCTTTCATCCTCCTTAACAGCACAGGGGCTGTCTGACCGGTGGGACAAATCTACAGTGTCCCGGAAGGCCTCATCAACATACCTTTTTGCCTCCCTTAGCTCCTCCAGTTCCGCCACCTTGGCCTCCAAAGCCTGTACACAGTCTCTGAGGGCCAGGAGCTCCTTGCACCGAATGCACACATATGCCACCCCCCACAGGGCAGTTAATCATACACGCTACACAGAGTACAATAAACAGGATAGCCCCCATTCTTCTGCTGGGCTTCTGCCTGCATTTTCTCTTCCAGCTACTTAGGTTAAAGATAGGGTTTTTGTTTAAATCAAGAAGTTTTGATTATAGTTTAAAGGTTTTAAAGAATAGTAAGTGTACCTCGCCCCCTTCCCACTGCCCTTCCAAACTCCCTCTCGAAATTCCCTGTTAGCGGTCTCTGTTCGTAATGCTCCCTGCTTTATAAAGCCTTGGCCTTCTTGATAGCCCCACCTCCTGACTAAGGCTCAGCCAATGAACAGAGGCTTCTAGATTTCAAACCTTGTTTAGAAGCTCACAGCTTCCAACTGCTGGCCAGAGCACAAGGTCCTTCAAACAAACCAACCAAACAGACAGACAAACACAAGCTCAGCACACAGCAAGTAACCCCCAAACACAAACACACACTATAGACAGCCACTTACCCCAATGGTCCCATATTTGCTCCTCCTTCACCTGGAAAACTCCCTCTCGAAACTCCCTGGTAGCAGTCCCTGTTTGCAAACTCCCTGGTCGCTTCTTACAGTGCACCTTGGACCAGATCCACAGCTGATACAAACTGGAGTCGATGGAGCTACATCAGTTTACATCAGCTAAGGATCTGGCCCAATGTCTGCCGATACTGGTGTGCTTTGCACATGGAAAAGTGGACACATATTAGTTTCTGTATTGCAGGTTCCCATTTTTGTTTCACTTTACTACTCAATTATTCATGGATAGAAAAAAAAAAACCACACTTTAAAAACTTTCTACATCTTCAGCAGATGCTAGTGAAATGAAAGGAGAACTTACCACCCATTTTATTGCCCTGCTCCTTACCTCCAGATATACATAAGAATTAAGCTGAATGGCATAATTAGTCTCCATAGCCAAGAACAGCGCATTGAGTGAGATGATGCTTATCATGACTGTGTTGAGCATGGGATTCTGCAGCAATCTGCGTATATATGCACAAAATTCAGTGTCCCACCTCCTATCAAACAATTGAAGGGACAAAAAAATACGGTAAATTCTAGGACCATTTGGAGTCTGGCAAATGACAGGCCAATTCTCCTTCCCAGTGACTTCAAAGAGAGTAAGGTCAGGCACAAGGTGGATTTCTCCCCCTCCCCTTTAGACATTAACTAATACCGATTACAAATGGAATTAGCAAAGAATACAGCCCTTTGCCTTCAGGGGTAGTTAATCATTGTGAAATCTATACTGAGTTAAAAATAGATTTGCATGTTCGGTAGTAAATTCTTATTTTAATCCAGAATCATGGAGAAGCTCTCTGTATTTTTCAGAAACTTCCAAGACAACAAAGGAATTCCCATTCTTTTTTCCAGGATACCCAGATGAGCAGATGCCCGGTTTAATTAGCAATCAATTTAAAGGCACTAAGCCAAAAATTAACAAATTTATTAGAGCATAAGCTTTCGTGAGCTACAGCTCACTGCATCCGATGAAGTGAGCTGTAGCTCACGAAAGCTTATGCTCTAATAAATTTGTTAGTCTCTAAGGTGCCACAAGTACTCCTTTTCTTTTGCGAATACAGACTAACACGGCTGCTACTCTGAAATAAGGCAAAAATTGTTTGGTATTTAATTTAAATGCATGTTTAAGAACAGTCTCCCTCATTAAACTCTTATTGAAATAATCACCAAGATTTAATCAACAGAAAGCAAAAATCCTTTGCCTTCAATGTAATACAAAAAGAAATAATGGTCAAATTCATCCCTTGGTAGCGCCAGCCAGTGACAGTAGAGTTATATGGAGGATGAATTTGACTCATCGTAACTTCTTTGAAGATCAAAAATTAAATACATTTTTAAAAGGACTTGGTCAAGTACTTACCTGAATCGCCAGAACAGAGTGTGTTTCATGTCAGCATCAGACGAGGATTTAAAATGTTCAACAACCAAGTTTGACACAAGTCGTCTCTGATTAAAAGATTCTGTAGGCTCCATACTCACACTTTCGGATTATTTAGTTTAAGAGATCAGGTGGGCATTATGTATTCCCTTAAGTAACTCAGATTGCACAAGGCCACGCACAGAGAACAGAAATACTCTATATAGAAAAGAATGGAATTTTCTATTTGACATCATCACTTTATGAGGTCACTTCCAGGCATAAAAATGATACGTCAGCAATTGAAACAAAGTGCTGGACCAATGAAAACTCTTATGAGGAGTCAGTAAGGCAAGAAGGCAATAAACGTTCACTGCTGTGAAAATATAACGCAACATTGGGTTAACATTGCCCAGCATCTTAGGCACAAAATGGGAGAGGGATTGTTTAAAAGTACATACAAATCTAATATTAATAGAAAGTCTTTAATTCAGTGTAAGTTTTTGTTTGATTTTAAAGATATTTCTCTAGGGCCAGATTAAGCCATAGGCACTATAGCCCTATGCCTAGGAATCTGGATCCTGAAGCCAGATGATTACTACATCAAAACCACAGCTTTCATTAGTAAGTTTCTAGTCCAAAAGAAAAGTTTGAAAAGTGTGGCCCAGATGTAACTAATTGAGTGCCTGAGTCTGCAGATGGCCTGAAAGGTGTGAACTTTCCCATGCATCTCAATGGAATGTTAACGCCAAGATGTGCCACTCGGTAAGACCCAGCCAACACCACCCCAGCAGAGGACTGTGTGTGAGGCAGGAAGAGAAGAGTGCAGTGAATCCAGTCACCCATTCAACCAGATACATGGAGGGGGGACTGCTGCCACCTCTTCCTCTCTGAATGAGGGAATGTTGATGCTGCCCCCGAGGCGAAAGAAGGGGCCTCATGCTGCTGGCCCAGCCTGCCGAGGAGGGGGCCCACCTGCCACACATGGCACAGGGGCATGACCATAAGGATGGAGTCACAAAAGTCACAATGTGTCTACGGCCCTGGATTGCTGTAATCCAGCCCTGCATTTCCCTATCATGTTTCCAATTTAATCATCACATCCCCACACTGGTGCAGGAGGACCAGGGCATAAAACTGATTAGACACAAAAGTGAAATTAACTAATCCTGTTTCACTGTCTCACCAGGGAGAAAAGCAAACAGCTAGCATAAATAAGGGAAAGAAAATGCGGTTTTTAAAAATTCTTTATGCTTTAATATTCTAAAACAATGTGAGCACGTCAGTCAAGTAATTTTGCTCTTCATTCTGTTTTAATTTATATTTCAGCCTGGCAAAATCCTCTTAAAAACTGCAGACATTTGCACAATGAGGTGAAATTACATTCATTTTTAATATTTATGCTTTGTGATGAGCTAACGCCGTGGAAGAAAGACATTTTTTACTGCTGGATGCCAGCCAGGTTCTCTCTACAAGCCTTACAGCAACAATTTGTTGAAGGATTTTTATTATTCAGGAATGAGGCAAACAGTAAACAAAGATTTCTTTGTATATGCTGAAGGCCGCAAGTCCGCAAGACTGTTAAGAGCAGGCCTAACTTGAAGCAGGAGTAATTCAACTGAAGTTTAAAATTAGACCCGTGCTTGAGCACCTTGCTGAATGAGGACTTATATAATCGAATGGTGCCCAAGAGCCCAATCAAATGGCTCAGTTTGCTCAATTTTTCATTGCTTTACCTCAAAGAAAAGAAGCAGCCTCAATCTGAAAGCATTAGAAGTGTGTTGGGAAATTATAACTCAGTTTTATTTTTATATGCTTAAGTTTTAGGAGGGCCATCTCTTTCCCCTGCTCTCAGTCTAATTATATTTTCTAAAAAATAAGGCAGAAGGGCAAGGAGGGGGACACTAATCTCAAATTTCTGCAGCACAGAAGGTAATGGTATGAGTGGTGTCTTCTACCATTACTCACTTCCCTTGCCACATTGAACCCCACTTCACACAGTAGAGGGCTTTAAATTTAGCAGACAAAGGGATAAGTTCCAATGGCTGGAAGCTGAAGCTACACAATGCAGACTAGAAATAAGATGCACATTTTTTACAGTGAGGGTTAATAAGCACTGCACCAATTTATCTATGGATGTAAAGGATTTTGTCACTTGAAAAAAAAAAAAAAAGGAGTACTTGTGGCACCTTAGAGACTAACAAATTTATTTGAGCATAAGCATTCGTGACCTACAGCTCACTTCATCGGATGCATGAGCCGTAGCTCACGAAAGCTTATGCTCAAATAAATTTGTTAGTCTCTAAGGTGCCACAAGTACTCCTTTTCTTTTTGCGAATACAGACTAACACGGCTGCTACTCTGAAACCTGTCACTTGAAAGTTCTCAAAAATCAAGACTGAGTGGACTTTCTAAGAGATATAGTCTAGCTCCACCAGAAGTTATGGGCTTGATAGAAGAATCACTTGAGGAAAATTCCTCAGGCTGTGTAATACAGGAGATCAAACTAGCTGGTCATCATTGTGGTCCCTTCCGGCCTTAAAACCTCTGAATCTATACTCTGAAGATATTCTGAATACTGTCTAATCCTCCACGTCTGATCTCTATCTCCGGAACAGATATAGAGATCTGGGCATCACAGCACAACAGAAAATGTTTCAGAGACCAAGTTTGGAGAATGAAATGATAATACAACAATGTTTAATTAAAAGACTTTTATTCTCTCCTGATTCAGAATTGGAGGAGGCTGCTCTTGGGAATGGGTATAGATATTCTGTTATTAGCCTATCAGACTTCTGTGCTATTCCTGCAAAAACTGAAATATAATTAAAAGAAATATCAAAAGAAAAAGCCATCTTTCTCTTCAGCAACCACCCCAAAGTCTTTCCATCACTACAATGGAGTAATAAGAAGGATTATGAAAAGTTTGGTTTTTAATAGACAGATGGACATGCTTCAATGGTGAATGGGTTTACTTCCAATCTTCCTGATTCATCTGGCAAAGTCCAATGATTGCATCCTTTCACTTACACCTACTTACATTTGTAAGGCTTTCTTTAATTTTTTTTTTTCTATTTTGCCTCTGGCATTCCACAGGAATTTTTTAGGAAAAGGTTACTTTTCTTTTCACACATATTCTGTGATGAGGAGAATGTCCTTATCTCTGTCAGTTCTCTTTGATTATAATCATATGACTTCTCAAAGTGGGAGCAAACACCCAGGCCAGTGGGAAATGGGGAAAATTTGGTGGCCTTGGTGATATTAGCACTGTATGGGATAGCATCAGGATAGCACTGTGATAGCAGAAGCCAGCACTCCTGCCACTGATTATAATCACTACTTTAATTATATCACCAAGACCCAGTATTCAATGTGGGGTTTGCATGGTTTGCTGAACAGTTCCACTGAGGATTCCTGCTTTTTGGGGAATTTACTGAACTTGTTTCAGACTGCCCTGTGAAACTGGAGATCCCACTGACAACTGGGAACAGGTCTAGATTAATCTAGGGATTAGCAAGGAAGTCACCTTCAAGGAAACAGTTCTTTAATGACAGATTATCCAAACACTTACCAGCACCACAATCAACCTGGAAACAAAAACATTCCAATGAAATATAACCTAGTGGTTGCTGAACTAGTGGTTGCAACGAGCAGGGAAACATTGCCAGTGTAAGAGAAAGGGGCACCATGCTGCGGTGGGCTGTGATTCTGAAGGCTAAGCAGAGCAGGCACCGGTCAGTACTAGAAAGTGAAAGCTACTAGAAAAAAATTAGGACACTGCAGAAGTGGTATTTGTGATTCAATAGGGCCTTTTGACCAACTGTACCAGCCTGATGTAATGGAGCATTATGACTATAGAGGTTCTGTTTTTCAGACAAGATTAAAAACTCAAATTCCGGCCATTTTTGGTCATCCAAGACCCACTGGCACTTTTCACAAGAGGAGCATTGGCTCAAATGTCCTGACTAAAATGCAATATCTGTAATTAAATTCTTCCTATATAAATTTCCCATACAGTTTCAACTGGACATGGCACCGTTCACTTCCTTGGTTAGAGTTGCTATACGCTGTTACAGTTGCTAAGCTCCAATCGAGGGGTCAATATTGAGTGAAGCGATTATTCTCCCAGCTTCTCAATATCTCTACACATTCTCTCAACGTATAACAAGAGAGTATATACTCATATACGGGAACGTATTTTGAGGGAGACAGATACATGCACAAACTGCGAACTCAAACTAAATGGCTGATTTATGCTTCCTTAATCTTTCCCAGATACAGAAAGGGAAGCCAGAGGTTTTTCAGCATAGTTAGTAGAGAGCCAAGATTCCATTGCCACTTGCTTCACAGAAAGCAGCTAGTTTATTACAAAAGCTAAGGATTGGGGCACGAGGGGAGGGAGGTGTGATGAAGGATCAACACAGTTTGGATGCAATTCAGAAATGCTAAGAATTCTGTCAAAACCTAAAAACTAGACTTTGGTAATGAAAGAAAGATCTGGTATCTGCAAAGCAAACCAAAGCCCAGGAGAACATCATTGCTTTTAGTGCTGAGGAGCTGCAGCTATCATGGAGTACAGGAAAGAGAAGCAGCCAATAGCAGTTTAGCAAAAAAAAAAAACTGAAGAGGAACTGGAGGAAAGGAAATTGTCTGAGGCTAAGGTGAAATCCTAGCCCCATTGAAGCCAATGGCAAAGCTCCCATGGATTTCAAAGGAGCCAGGATTTTTCCCTTAGATTCCGTCTCTGAAGTCAGTCTTTGAACAGACATGAGCAGTTTTTCACTACTATTTTCATTACAAGATAACAAAAAGTTTATACAGCAATACTCAGGGAGGGTACCTCACAGCTTTTTGCAATAACCAGGAGAGGAGCAGGAGGAAGAAACTAAACAAATGTTATCCCAAAAGTAAGAGTATTTCCAATGTGCTGCTCACCTTTTCTGACTATTTATTTCGCTCAGTCTCTATCACAGCAGCAGACCTAAAAAATAACAACACTGTACAGCCTGGCATCACTAGGGAATACTGCTCTGAGCGCTAAATGAATTTGTGTGGATTTCTTTCTAAGAGAATGTAAATAAATATTAATATTTTAAACCCAAGACCTCCCAGTAACTAGATATAAGTTATGTTAATGCCAAACAGCTTTGTCACATATGTGCATGTATATAATAATTATACAGGAACAAAATTATAGAGGAGGAATTAGATTTTATTGTTCTTATCCAAAGCTTTCCCATAATATCTCCTTTCCAAAAAAACAAAAATAGTTTTCAGAACTTATTAGAGAGGCATTGTCAAACCTTCAGGACCAGATTTATTTATCCGTGGGAAACACAAGACACCAGTTATTTTTTCAAGTAATTCCCTGCTGCAGTGATCACTTTAAAATCATGTCAAAGAAATCCTTAGTTTCATAAAAATACAAACAGATTTTAAAGGATGGGCATTTGCGAGGATAAAACCTAGACTGGTTCCCTTTACTTTTAACTTGGTAGCCTATGGATGCTAAGTTAAAAAACTTCTTGGTTCAAAAATCTTACCAATCAACAATTGTCTATAGTACATGTTACAGCATATGTTAATTATTTTGTGCTTCATATTTTACAAATTTATTGATGGGAATATTTGGATGGCAGCTACTGCACTGCAGCCAGAAAGTATCGGGACAGCATAAATCTAATATGTACAAAAAGTTTGACAATGACATGAATCAATACAGATCTAGTTTCTTAGTAGTTAGTAATTGTGCCTCTGGTGTCATTCTGTCTATGTATCTAGGCATTTATAAGGTGCCAATCAACCTGGTAGTTAAGCAGCAACATAATTATTAGAAAGGCTTGATTGTGCATGTTGAGTACACGTAGTACTGCAGAGAGGGGCCTGTTCTTGACGTACTTACATGAGCAGAACTCCCACTGCTATCAGTGGGAATTTTGTCTGAGTGAGAATAAAGGCCATAGACTTTATAACCTTGGGATGTTGTGAGAAATGGATTTTAAACCTAGCTGGTAGGATCTGTAGCTCTTAGAACAAGATTTACAAACAAATTATTTTAACTATAAGAAAATGGGTCACCATAACTTTAGATTAGCCCTGCCCACCTTATCAAGAGAACCCTGCTAACGTTGCTTCCTTTACTGCTGGCAGCTCTTATTGGTGTGACGGAAACCTGGCTTAGTCCACACTCCCCTTTCCTACAGATGGGCTTTAATAAAACATGAGAATGCTATTGCAAAATAAGGACTCATACTGAGTTCTCTGGCCCCAATCCATCAAAATATTGAAGCACTCCACCTAAGTACATGAGTATTTCCAGTGACTTCAGCAGGACTATTCATGCACTTAAAGTTCAATATGTTCTTAAGCGCTTTGACAGATAAAGGCCAGGGTACTCAGCAGCTTGCAGGATCAAGCCCTCAATATCCTGCTATTGGGAAGGTGACAGGTCTGAAAAGCACCTCACCACTATTGGTGTCTACATATAAAAGTTAGAGAAAAAGAAAGCTACCAAATGTCCTGCTGGCTGGGATCAAGAACAAGGCATGCCCACTTGGCAGTACCCCAGTCCTATTACTCACTGCAGAGTTACTAGGCTATGGGCTTGAAGAATCCTCATCACTCTGGAAGGATTCCAGCAGTCGTTCTGGCTTTTATCCATTGTGAAATAATGGTGAATCACATTTCTTGTTTGGGTTTTTAATGTGAAAATTCTATTTTAATGTCTAAGGAAGGATTGTTCAAAATTACCTTTGTTGCTTTGTCTGATGTATTGTATGTGTGAGCAGTAATGGTAAGTATAAGCATTTGGCAGTTTTCTCAGACTAAGGTTGATGAGTTTTGTTTTTTTTAAATGCTGCTGCTAAACTAGTCTTATTACAAATCATTTTATACTACAAGGGGCAGCAGCAATTTAGAATGTAGAACCCTTCACTGAATGAATGATAAAGTTCAAATATAAAACAGTGTGAAGGCAATGCTATTTTCAACATTCAGTTATTACACAGAAGCAGCAGCCTTGTCAATAAACTGAGCCAGTTTCACATCTCTTTTGGTCAGTCCTCCACAATCATGGGAAATAAGAGTTATCTGAACCTGTAAGCAAAAAGAAAGGAAGCGGATTACAATTTACATTCCAAGCTTTCAATGAAGAATGATCAGAATTCAATTTGAAATTTTTTGTGGGGAGGGTGATCTTTAATGAATTGGTTTTAAAAAAATCCTGCCTGCAGACTAAGAGTTGGAATCTTACTATTTTTCCAAATTGTAAGACATCACATGAGTCAGCTGCAAGGTGAGCAGGCTCAACAGAATCTAGAGACTAACCAAAGAGGCACTTCACAGAGTAAAAAAGTAATTTAGGCTTCATGTTCTTGGGTTTCATCCAAAAGGTGGCATCCGATTAAATTCCTCATTCTTTACAGTTAAATTCCACATATTGGTTTCATGAAGAATTCAGGTCATCGACCAACTTGCAAACACCAAATTAAGTGACTGAAGCATAAAAATCAGTATCTTAAAGGTGAAGAAACTGGTGAGCTCTTTGCACATTAGTTTTGAAAGGAAAAAATAAACAGACTGGTGTACTTGTCACTATGATACAGGCTGCCTGCATGAGTTTGTTTAGACTTACCCAGATGAAAAGTCATGTGCTCCATTGTTAGCTGTTCCTGTTTAGCAGGGATTTGCAAAAAAGAAAATCAAAGCACCCTGGGAAGTCAAGACCATCTTCCAGAGTGTGATACAAGCACTTTGTCCAACATCACTTAATGGGTCTCTTTAAATGACAGTTAGAATGTATTTAATTTTGCCTTATTGTTTAAAAAAGAATTAGACCATTTCAGTGCCAATTAATCCATCTTTAAAAAATACACATGGCACTTTGTGCCAATCAGAAAAAAAACCACTGCTTTATGTGTATGCAACATCATTCTGCTTGTCCCTTGTTTTGTTTTAGACAGGCATGGTATACATTTACCAGTGACTAAAGAAAAAATAGTTAATAGAACAAAATTAGAACTATTAGAAAATAAAATGATAGTAATAATTTGGCTCTTGCATCAGTGCCTTTTATCTGAGAGTCTCAATGCACCTGACTTATATTTGCTCTCATGAAACCAGTACGAATTAAGTTTTATAACTGACTTTACAGGCAGCTACACTGAGACACAGGAGTCAAGATATTCAAAATGTGAGTCTAAGTTAGTTTTCCAGACTCCTGTTTCGGCACCGGAACAAGTGGCTTGATCTTGCAAAGATCAGAGCATTTATTTAGATGGCCTAAACATGGATTTAGGGGCCTAACTTTAGACTTCGATTTTAGGAAATCTTGGCCAAAGAGGCTACATGATATGTCCAAGCCACACAGCCTGAGGTGAAAAATCTAAGAGAAGAACTATGTAGTTCTAGCTGTCTAATCAGTGGTTAGAGAATCTCTTCACTATTTAATATACAAGTTTAAAAGGTAGGAACAATTTGAGGTTTAAATACTTTCACAGTGTGTCAAATGTTAAGCACATTACCATGATGACAACAGGAAGAAAATCAGCCTAATCTAAGATAAAAGAAACACACACACAAAATGCTAATTTATTCTACCCATCAGGAGAACTGGATCTTCTTTGCAAATATTCTTTTAAAATCCACAAAGGAGATAAGTAAAGTCACTGCCTCTTTTGATGTACAGAAGCTTCCTCATGTGAAAAGGAGTGACAGAAATGGATGTTCTGTATGCTAATCTGGTCTAGTAAATTGCTCGTAAAGGTACCTAAAAAGTTATTCAATGTATTACCTTGTTGTACACATTAAACCATTCGGGATGATGATTCATCTTTTCTGCTTGCAGAGCGACTCGTGTCATAAATCCAAAAGCCTAGGATAAAAAGAATACAGAGAAATATTTCATCTGTTAGGAACGTGCGTTAAAGTTAGTGTTATGGATCTACAAGGATATATTCCAAAAGCCCAGTGATGTGTAATGACAGGGATGACCCTTGTGTACTGGGACCTAAAGATAATTTTTTTGTACCCTATCCCTTTGAGTACTCTGAGTACATCATCTTTTGGAGCATTCCACCTTCCCTGGATTGCTTCCCATTCTATCTTCACCGTTCCCTTACTAAAGCAGCATTCTGCAGCACATGCTCCAGGGATGAACTCCTAGAGTTCATGACTTTCTGATTAGCTGGCTTCTTCCTGCAATGGGTTACAACCCCCTCTGCTCAGTGGGATACTGCTTCAAGTCATGGTTCCCTCTAGGCTGCTGGGAATCCCTTGTTAAACATTTACTACCAACCTAAAGGGTTTGTGGTCATTTTCCTGTTGCTGATAGAATTCTCCCTCTCTTTGGATACTAGTCGATCATTCTGTCCAAAATGACTTATCCAAAGATACTGATGAAGAACAATTATTTTGCCTATGGTGTACAACAGGTATCAGATATTTTTAAGTATTCACCCTTAAATAAAAGTCAGATACCTCTATGCCCTTAGATCTTCACCCCACCTTTCCTCCACCAGTCATTTGAAATTACACAAGTTAAACACTCTGCTACTATCAATATACACAATGTATTTTTCAGGAACAGAGTTCATTTCCAGTGACTCTCCCTGAATGTAAGCATTTTTGTTTTGTTTTGGACGGGAGTGGAGTGGAGGGAGGTTGGCCACGTGAGGTCACTCCTCTCCTTTATAAGAAAATGTTTTGGTTTAAATGAGAGAATACAGACTTTCCAGATTCCCACCCTCTTCTCTGCACACTCCCCTGCAATACAGGATTTAAATCACAGGCTCAAAGAGTAAAAGTTGTGGGAGACCCTTGCCAAAAATATTTGCAGAAAATCTCTGGATTATTAAAAAAAAAAAAAAAAAAAAAAAAAAAAACTCCATGCAAATCAAGGACTCACTCTATGATAGGACCCACATAGGTAAGCCCCTATGTCTGCCCAGATCTCTGCACAGATGTAGGAGTCCATCCAGGGGAATCAGGGCCTAAATTAAAACTGCAAAGCAAAAAGCCCCTATCCACGTATGTAGTCTGGTTCATATTAAAATACTTGCCATAAGTTAGTATCTTGACATAGACCTACCTGTTTAGGTCATTTTTAGCACTAATTTATAGACTAGCCTGTATATGGTCCATCAAGCAATGGCCATTGCAAACAAACATGTGGTCAATAAATAACATAATGGCTGATAATAGTTTCAGTCTTTTTTTCTCTCACAAATTACAAACATTTTAAGAAAAAGAATCAGTGCCCGGATGAAGTATGACTTTGTAAGTCACTTTGCCAGTCAGATGAATGCAAACGTTACAATCAGAGCAAATTATTCCAATGAGGTTTGTCATTTGGAAACCACCAAACTGTCAGCAATTAAAAAGCTTTTTTCTTTGACCCAAGAACATTCAAAAAAATTGGGAACACTAACTTCCCTTGAAGCTCTAGTTTGTTTAATTTTACTTGGAGTGAACAATTACGTTTCAAAAATTTCAAGCATCGCAACAAGATTCTTCAAAGCATAAAGCAGTAAACTCAGCACTAGACATCAGGGATAAGTTGGAATACCCAGCTTCATTAAAAATTCTAAGATTTACATTTTATTTTTTAAAATACCCATTGCCTTAACATCTTTATTTACAAGACCATACCAAATTATATACAGAATTGCCCCCAAAGGGTAGTTTAAAAGCCATGGCTGCAGTCAGAAAGGCATCTGAAACTAGATTGCCTTTATATCATCAGGGCAGCGCAGGGAAAACTGGAGGAAATTCATGAATAATCTGACCAAATCCATTTATGCACTACCAGTATCTATATCTATGTACAGACACACACACAGGTGGGTGTGTGCACACCTGTACATACATATAATTTTTCCATGGATATTTTTATTTTATTGCATAACCATCACTGCTCGCTCTAGGTTCAAATGGAAAAAACATTAAAGAAAAATTAATCAGTGACCAAATATCATGACCATTAAACTTTACCAAAGCATTCCCTGTGCCCTGCCCCCCACCATCACTGACTTGACCAGAAATCACCAGTTAGCAGACCTTGATGTCCCCAACCACCACTACTGCTAAAAATGGAAAGTCATCTTAAAGTTGCACTTTATCCTGAAGGTAGCGAAACTCAGGTTTTCATCAACTACAAGAGGGAATGAAATCCTAAGCACTGGGCCCTCCATGGAGAGCATCCTGTTGTCCTTTCCTATGAGCTCAATCCTGGGAACAGATTGTAAAGAGTATTCTAGTAGGACATAACTACACAGCAGAGGGGTTTGGATGTTTCAGAGCTAAAAGGATCCCATAACCATGATTTTATACATATGTCATGTGTGTGTGCAATTATATATACTTAGGAGTATGTACATAGATACATATATAATCCTGCTTTACCCAAAGCAATCTTCTCTGCTCCACGTTACTAAAATAAACTACTTTTTCTATTTTGATTATAGCCTATTTTAATTATGCACAAAAGAGCACACATCTCCCACTAAGAAAATGAGCAGCAGCTCTGCTGAGTAATTTCACCAGTGCAATCTCCATTAAGCCCCTAAATACATCCTTTTCTAATTACATAAATTAGAACTCTATTGTTTATGGATCACCTTTATGTTTGTAGGCCCATAACCACCTTTTACAAAATACAATTGGCTCCGGAGGAAAAGATATTTAGGTTTGATTAGATATGAAAACACTATTACACAATCAGTTTGGACATTTCTTCACGTCTTGAAACATGATCGGTAATTTGGTCTAATTGGTGATCAAGGAAACTATCTTGTGATCAATTAAAGTAATTACCTTATTCCGGCAAAATAACCAACCTTATTTCGAGCTGGAGTCTGCACTTCTTCAACTTTAATTAAAAATAATGAAAATTATTAAGCAGTCTGCAGTGCAAGATCATTGTCAAGCATGAGTCACATGACAGTATTGTCACTTGGCATTGGTGGGTACACTTTACCAGACAGCCAAAATATTTCTTGTTGCTAGCTGGATAACTGTTTTATTTATACTGACAAGTCCCTACATGACCTTGACCTTAGCAGATTGATTGTGGCAGTTATAACCACTGATGACATCATTTTAAGATCTTAATTTGAAAATAAATAAATATATATCTCATCCACAACACAGAACCTCAGCAGCATTTTCTAAAATCTATGCATCAAGTTTTAAAAGCAGCAATTTCCAATGAAGGAAATACCATACCAGATGAGATCAACAGTCTTTCTATGCCTTGGTTCCCCATCCATAAGATGGGGATAAAATAGTACTTCCCTACCTCACAAAGGGTGCTTTGAAGATAAATACATTAAAAATTGCAAGGTACTCCAGTACTACAGTAATAGGAGCCACAGGAATACCTTATATAGATTTTTTTACTGTGTAATTTTAGTTTATATTTAGATAATTTTTTACTAAAATAAAGTTTAGAAATATAGATTTCTACACATTTCTTAACCTGTGAAAAATTTTTCCCAGGGAAATATGGGAAGCAACACTTGGAGTGGAAACAACACTAGAAATTTTACTGAATGGAACAGTCCTGCTCTGGCAAGGAGATGGACTGGATGATCCAAGAGGTCTTTTCCATTTCTACCTTCTACGAGTCATGAAAGGAATAACTAAAAAACTATTGATGTTGCAGCAGTAGCTCAGCTGCAATTTCTAACACAGATTCATTTTCTAGATTCTCCCAGCTTTGACATGCCTGTTTTGGGAAAATATTTCCTTACTAAATCACTCCTGAAAGAAGAAAGCATATTGAGAAAGTGTTTTAAGCAAGCTCAGCTTGTACCTCTTGCTCAAGCTGTGCCCTGGGACAGCCCAACTGTACTTTTAAAATGACAGAACATGCTATCACAAAATATGGCTTAATGCAACTTGCTTTTCCTGAGAAAGGTAAAAACTGTGCTATATGCTTTGCTATCAGGAGTGAATGGAAAGATGAAATTCCATCTACCTCTTTGCACTATAGAGTATTTAACAGCTTTGGGAGGCTTGCAGAGTCCCTCTGCTATTCTTCTTCTTTTCACATGTCTTAAGGACTCAATTCATCTTAACACTTTTTAAACATACAGCTTTTACACAATGCTTGCCAACATTATCCTGATGATTAATACATCAAAGCCATGCGGGCTGATGTATTGTGCTAATATATCACCGCCTGGTGAGTTCCCAGTGACAGAGTACCATAATGTATTACCAGAACACAGCATTCAGACAATTCTTTACTCAAAAGATGGAGCTCCTCAAGAAAAATAGCTCTGAGACCCAGCAATTTAACAAGCATTTTATTTATTTGTTTTTAAATGCAAAGGTTATGAACTGAAGGGTCCGTGGGCCTCCTAAACCTTTCAGCCAAGGGAAACATATGCTAATCACAAATACATTAAGGTTTTTATTTCCAATCTGTCATTATAATGCTGGGGGCAGTATTAACCTTGAACCTATGTGGTGTAAGGGCTACCTGCCTTTGCAGCATTACTATTTAATAACAAAAACATTTTGTATCCTTTATTAATGGGATACATGTACGTAACAGATAATAAGTCATAATACTGCATTTATACTTTAGAATATACAGTGCTTAGCATGTTTGCTTTCACTTCATACCATTACATATCACTGAATACTCTATTTTGCATTTGTCCTCTTTGTTCTTCATGCAGTTTAACTCCCTATATTACATAACAATAAAGACAATTACACATCATTAGGTCTCAACTCCAAATTGTGAAACTTCCATGCATGCAACCCACTTCACTAATTCCTGTAACTATCTTTTATTTATGGGTCAGCAGGCAGAGAAAAGAAGTTGCTTAATGTTGAACTAAATTAAAAGGTATGCTGTACAATACCTTTGTTTACAGTCAGTCACTTGGTTTTGTTTAAGTTAGTTTCATTACATTTTCTGTTGTGCTCCAAGTGAAATCTGAGTTTTTAAAAATTCTACCGACTACGTTCAGGGAAGATTTTTCCTTGTTACAACAGAGACATCTTGTTACATAGTTATAGTATTTTTTAAAAAAAGTTAATTCAGTTTTTAAAAACCTAAAAATTCAACCAGTGTTAAAAAAGGGAAGGAAGAGACATTTGGTGAGGTGTTTATCATCAAATCTTTATCTATTTATCCATCTTAAGATTCTCTATTGTGTCCATCATCATAATATCTAGGTAAATTAGAGCACGAGGCACTAAGCAGAAGTCTTCATGGAACTGTCTTTCCTTGTCTCTAGCTGGGTTTTATATTAATCATCATATAAAAATGTTTTTTAATACCATTGCAAGAATGGTGGGAAAGCTCTCTCAGATAAGGAGGTAGCTAAAGCATGCCCTAAATATAACCACACTCTGGCATAGTCTGACTCCTTCTGGGAACAAGTTCCACAACTGAACTTCCTTGACCAAGAGAACTTCATCTCCATCTCTCAAACACCTTCTCCTGCACTATGTGGGCAGCAATGCTCCAGAAAAGTGCAACTGCCTTGAGGCATCCTGGATAGAGAAGCAGTTGCTGATATCCTGACCTTTTTGACAATCAGGACTGTCTTTGAACTGGCAACAGAAACAGACTGGAGCCAGTGGAAGAACCATAGTGCAGGGGTGAGGGATGCACAGCAACTAGTCCATCCTGGAGGCAGGCTACCATGTTCAACACAAGCTGGAGCCTCTGCATTGCTTTCATGTTCAGGCCCCGGGAGTTATACTAATACATACTGGAGGTGCCTAATGCATAGACCACTGGGGCCAGAACATCGGCACTTCCTAGCAAACAAGGTGAATTTATGTTTTTCTACAGCCAACACTCCCTGATCATTTAGGATTAGTGAAAGCCATATATTGAGCACCCTAAATTCTTCTCGTCTCACAGGTGCTGCTCAGTACTTTAGAGGATTGTGACCTTAACTATGAAAAATACTAATGGAGGGAAACAGTAGGGGCAAAGTGCTAATGACACGTAGGCATGCATGGACATGGAATTTTTATTGAAACATCTAAAGAAATATGGACTTTGTAAGAAATATCAACACAATATTAACCTCAATTACTGGTATATACTCTTCCTAATTTAGAATATCATATTAGAAATCAAATGAGGACTGCCTGCTGAAGTTTTCCATCCTTGACCATCACACTCCATTTATACAAAACTGAAGCCTGTTTACTTTGCTCCCTAAAATAAAATTATATATCAATATTAGAGCTGTAAAGTCTATACCCAAGTTATATGTTAAAGCCTTCAAAATATCTGAAAACCTTTACACTTTTTTCCACAAAGGAGGCTGTCTCTGGCTTGCAACACTTGTTTACAATTATGTTGGTGGAGAAACTAGCTAGCCAGCTCTATATCAAACATTTTGACAGCAAAAGCACAAGTATTCTAAGTAGTTTGCCACTCTATGTAATCTTGGAAAAGGCATTCTTGCCTTTGATTCTAAAAATATTTATACTTCATACATCATGCAAATAGTGTTTTATATATTAAGAAATAATGTGAGCAAATCTGAAGTTAAATTAAATTCTTCAACAATAACCCTGCCAAAGCACTGTGATTTTCCTATAAAAAAATTATTCCAATTTGTTGATCTTACATTGGATGAAACATACTGTAACAATCTTCATAATTTATATCCTGTTGGGACACTATGATTTAAAGTAACATAATACAGACCAGCATCACTGCTAATCTAAACCACCTGACCAGATAAACAACAGTTTCCCCTTCTCTCTTCACCGAGGGTATTTCTGTTTATTGTCATATGATTTACTCATTTTAAAAACATGAAGAAAAAATGCTGTGAAACAGAACTGCAGCTAGGAGGCATGGCCTTTCTTACACTGGGAACTTTTCACACACAGGTACCAGCAAAATGTCAAGAACTGTAGGAGACCAAAGGCAATTCCAAGAATTCTGTTCTCAGGGAAAAAAAAAAAAAAAAAATCACAGCGAAGAAAAGATTAGGTTCATTCTGTACAATCTGGTCCAGGTGCAGTGTTAGAAGCTACATATTTTTGATGTCAGGAAAGATACAATTCTACAAAATAAATCGGAGTCAAAGATATTATGTGCCAAATTCAGCAGTGCTTTAAATTGTGGTATACATTTGTCCAAAAACAGGTGCAAGTGTAATTTGCCTCTATTTGGCATTCAGTTGGTGTGCAAATGAGTAGCATTTTTCCCAAGGAGGCAAGGGGGATTGTCGAAGAAAAAGCATTAAAAGAAGGGTGCAGATAAAATAGATTATCTCCCTTAAGCCCTTCTCTTAAGGGTTTTGCTTCTTACACTCCTTTCCTGCTATTTCCTCAGGGTGTATGTTACACTCATTTTTGCACACTCCCTGAAATTCAAATATGTGCAATTTGCACTACTTATTGCAAGCCACACATTCGGCTTTTCTGAACAACTTACCCTCCAATTTGCGTCACTGCTGAATTTGGCCCTATGAATAAATATTTTTTTCTTGTAACTGATGTTCGGATAGTCTCTTAAAGGGAAGCAGGGTATCAGGTCTATCATCCTTTTCCTCACCCTTAGCCTCCCAAATCCACCACAATGTTATTTGGACATCATCTTTCCCTCTTCCCATTTTACACTGCAAAGGTGACAGAAGGCAACTGGAAATCATATGCAAGCACTATTCACTGTGATTCAATTACAAGATTTTACAACCAAATTTTTATAAACTTGGATTGAAGACAAACAATTGGCGTCAAAAACTACTTTCTGCTGTTGCTGAGAAATTTCAAAGCTTTTCATGCTCCATTGGAAAATGCTCTGTTTCACAAGCCATGTTGGCCCTGACAACTAAAGGGTCTGATACGCTTTATTACAAAGTGTATCAGTTTGCTTACGTAGGCAAATATAGAATTATCTTTGCCCATAAAGACTAGTGCAAAGTAAGTATGATTCCTAAACTGAGAAGATTGGAGTTACAAAATCACAGCTTGACATGGAGCGATTAACTCGCACTAGCTTGCAGCAATGAAAATCTCCTGTATTGTGCCATCTACTTTGAAGTCTATTGTAACAATATCATACTAATTAATACGATTCTTTTTGAATAGGCAAATGTAATGGCAAACCTTACAATCTCAACCTTGCTGGCTTTTACTCGTGACCCGAGACAAAATTCCTGAAAATTAATTTCAGCTTTGTACCACAAATCTGGTGTCTACGTAATACTGTATATTGCATTTCACTGTGCACTTTGCACTGTGTCCAAAGGAGGGAAAAAAATGACTTAATAATACTTTACTGACTTATTGTTCAATTCCATACTACCAGTATGAGAAAAAGTTCAACATGCTAAAAGCATGTAAGCTTACAAAGCACTCCAAAAGGCATTATTTGTTATGTATAATTTCACTCAAACATTTGGAATGGGTAGGATTTCTACAGTTTGCATTTAATGCTTATATTAACTACAATATTATTTCTTCAAAAATGAAGCCATGTCACATTTTAAAATATTACCCAGATTCATAGAAAATTTGTATCAAGCTGCATTTTTCTTTGTTACTGATATTTTATATCAGTTACTCAGTAGAGAAAAAAATCATCAAGAAGCACCACGTCTGAATTAAAATCTCACTTACCAACCAGAATAGGCAGCTAACTTCCACCTTCCTCTTCCCAAGCATATTTGTTTAATGTGTGTTGTGCTCAAAAATGAAAAACAAAGTTGTCAATAAGAGGCTTACACTAAATGAAATGCCTATTTAAAAGAACTGGACTTCTTTTTTATTTATGAAACAGGCAGCGTGCACCCACCCAAAACAATTAAATAATACAGCGAAGCCCTCATGAACTGAACACCTGTTAAAGCAATCAGTTACTTAAAATAATAAACTCTCTTTGCTGTGCAACTGAAAGGACAATGATAATTTGACTTGTTAAAATAAATGCTTGGTCTAGCAACTAAAAACACTTGATGTACTGTAATAAAACCCTCAAACAAAGTACTACACAAACTAGTAATAAAATGCACTTTGGGCCCTGTTCCGACCTTTTGAATGTATATACCTGAATGTTCTGTTACCTCACTTTACTCACCTTGATCTTTTATACTTTATAACGCTCTGCCACTCAGATGTTAAAAATGTTTGAGCATATATTGCTATACTAAAACATATGGATATATAAGCACTTTGTAAAAGCCCAATTTAAGAAAGGACCTAACTTTAAATACTTAACTTTAAGCATGTGCTCAAATCCCAATGACTTCAATTTTCAGTTGGACTTACAACACATGCGTAAGAGCTTTCTTGAATAGGAATGCTTTCCTGAATTGGTGCCCAATGGTATGTCCATACTATAGATATTACACTGGTAGTTATAGACACAGCCTACACAGACAGAAAGGGTCTTTCTATTGATGTACAAACATCATCTACCCAGATGAAGTTAGCTATGTCAACAAAAGTCAACATAATTTTTGGTGTAGGCCAGGCCAAAACAAATAGAGGAATGCGAAGGAAATTCACTAGTTATCTAATTATGTCATATCAGAAAAAAAAAATCAGGAATGAAGAACAAAATTCTGCTGGTTTTCCAACTCTTTCACTTCCCAGAGAGCACAGATTTCACTCTGAACATGAAAAGACAGTCCACATTCCAGACATGCAGCTGAACTATGTAAGAGCTAGGTATTACTATTGTTAGGATGGATAAAGAGAGAAAACAGTTGGCCCTATAACCACATCATCATCAGGGATCTCTTTTTTTTTTTTGGGCGGCACAGGCATATCTCAATGTCAATAATTCAAATATGTTAAAGCAGAAAAAGGGTCTGAAATTATAAATTGATGGGATATGAGAAATGAGAACTGCAAGTCCAATCAGGTAGGTCATTTGGTCCCACTGTGTGTGGCTGAAAGCACTCTGGCCATGGTATACAACCATATTGAGACAAGTTTTCTCTCAAGCCTTCAGCAAGTTTCTATAAAACTTCAGGAAAGGAGATTGTATAGTAAGTAACCCAATGACTCCATTGGGAGTTTTGCCTGAGTCAGGGTTGTTAAGCTCATAATTTTTATCCAATTGTAATATTTTAATAATTCATAGATACTAAGGTCAGAAGGGACCATTCTGATCATCTAGTCCGACCTCCTGAACAACGCAGGCCACAGTATCTCACCCACCCACTCCTACGAAAAACCTCACCTATGTCTGAGCTATCGAAGTCCTCAAATCGTGGTTTAAAGACTTCAAGGAGCAGAGAATCCTCCCTCAAGTGACCCGTGCCCCATGCTACAGAGGAAGGCGAAAAACCTCCAGGGCCTCTCCAATCTGCCCTGGAGGAAAATTCCTTCCCGACCCCAAATATGGCAATCAGCTAAACCCTGAGCATATGGGCAAGATTCACCAGCCAGATACTACAGAAAATTCTTTCCTGGGTAACTCAGATCCCATCCATCTAATATCCCATCTCAGGGGATTAGACCTATTTACCCTGAATATTTAAAGATCAATTAATTACCAAAATCACATTATCCCATCATACCATCTCCTCCACATGTAGGGAGAAGTAGGCAAACAAACAGGCTTGAATTAATAAGCAAACTAGATACCATTAACATGGGTTTGAATAGAGACTGGGAATGGCTGGGTCATTACACATATTGAATCTATTTCCCCATGTTAAGTATCCTCACACCTTCTTGTCAACTGTCTGAATGGGCTTCCTTGATTATCACTATAAAAGTTTTTTTCTCCTGCTGATAATAGCTCCTCTTAATTGAGCCTCTTACAGTTGGTATGTATATTTCCACCTTTTCATGTTCTTTGTATGCATATATCTTCTTACTATATGTTCCATTCTATGCGTCCGATGAAGTGTGCTATAGCCCATGAAAGCTTATGCTCAAATAAATTTGTTAGTCTCTAAGGTGCCAAAAGTACTCCTGTTCTTTTTGTGGATACAGAACAACATGGCTGCTACTCTGAAACAGGCCACTGTCTGGCTTTTTAAGTTCTTCTCCCATGCTCTTTTGTATGAAATGTTTTTCATGTATTTATTTCAAATCTAGTGATGATCCATTCTTTGAAAAAAGAGAATGGAGAGAAAAAGACCATCTTCCTAGACAATACAAGAAGGCAGAAAAAGAAAAATAAGACTTAAAAAAAATGATTTGTTTAGACAGTTACCATTTCTTACATAATATTTCCAATTTTCCTTATGCAAAAAGTTATGTAATCAGTACAAATTACATTTAATTGTATTTCACTTGCTATTCTTGATATTTGAACAACTGGTGAAATGGGGCTAGAAATAAAGAAATGAACAAAAAAAAGACAAATTTAAGATCAGATTATTAAAAACAAAAGTGGATTAATTTTATTAGAAATATTTTGTATAAGGCTACATGACCTACAGTCAATATTTTAAGCTGTCTTGAAAAACTTTTGGTGTACTCCAAATTTATGACTAAGTGCCAGATAGTATGTGTAATACAATATATTGGGGAAACTCCAAGGGTTTTTTTTTTTTTTTAACCTACAAATGTTCTTTCCCTTTTGTAAAACCCACCACCACACACACACACACCCCTTTTGCAAATCAATACACGCTTGAAATAGATGCAGTCCATGAATGGTGAAAACTGACTGTAGCCAGGCAACGGATTTTTTTTAAACATTAAAAAAAAAAGATGCATCCAATGCGAGATAAAATATAGTCCTTTGTAAGAAAGATTAACATCTGTACACTTGTATTAGACTAGACATTTTACAATCTGTATGTAACTGAAACCAACCTAAGATTGTAAAGCTAATAAAGTTTTGCCTCCAAATGCCCACTTCTACCAGGGGATAGAGATTCTTCTAACAATACAAAACACATATCTACATAGCTATTGCTGTTACCATCCCAATCAAGATTAAATCATCCAGTCCATGAAATTAACTACTATTTTCCACTCAGAATCCCAGTGACAGAATGTTTCCTTCTGAAGCACCACCACGAACAATTCTCAGGAGGGGGGGGAAAAAAAAAAAAAAAAAAAGGTACTGAGTAACCTCAATCCCCACAACCAGAGCATACTCAGTACCTCACACGACAGGGCCAAAATTAGAACCCTGGCTCCTAACGGAACAACCTGTGCTTTACCAAAACAATTTCACACAAATTCCTCAAAGGATGCAGCCAGCTTCATGTTAGTTCAAGACGTAAACAAGTTTTAATCTCAGTTAATTTTTTGTTAATTTCTTTGTTAATTTTAACAAAAATTAAAGGAAGAAAATGGCAAATGAAGGAGGGGAGGAGGCAGTCCCCAAAATACCTTTAGAGCTGGTTAACAGCTTTATGAAAGACAAATGAAAAATTATACTCACATCGCACTGATCAACTGTGGTTCTGCCAGTGGTTTTTCAGAGCAGATGTAACATTTTAGCAAAATGCGATTGTTTGTGAAAGAAATAATTCTGATCAAAAACTAAATTGCAGCCAGCGCAAGCTCTGTACTTTGTCACTCTAATCAATTCTGACAGGAAGCAGTAAGTGGAGATTCCTACTGTGAAAGGAGCAGATGTGAAAGGTCAACCTTGGCCTGGAACTTCAAAACCGTTAACGTGTAAAACAGTGTGCATTAAAGCCTGAAACAGCTAACCGCTGGATTAACGGATGTCCGCTAAGTAGGTCTGATGTGCTTTTGGCAAGTAATGGTTAATTTTTAAATAGGTTCATTGTAATTTTTTTTATTTTATTTTTTACCTTTTACCAGCCAGAATCCATTTTTAATTACAATTGCAGAGTATAATATTCCAAAACCTGCCTTTTCTTTACTCTTTGGGGGGGGAAGCCACTATTGTAGAACGCAGTTTACAGTTATTAATAAGGTCATGCTCACCATTTCAAAAGCAAGGGGATGCAAGAGGTTAAACACTATCAAACTGGAGACAGAACTTGCCATCTGTACTGAAATTAGTATCTTACCGGTTCCCCTACATTCATAATAGCTATCCCAGGACATTACACAGCTACAAGAGAGCAAGGTTCCTTAACTGAAAAAGTAAAAGTGATTCTGAACGAAGACATTCTTGAGAATACAGGGAAAATCTTATTGATTTCCCCAACTGAAACAGTACTGTTACAGTACTTGCCACCACTGTGTTAACAAATCTAAGAGAATTCCAAATTTTAGTTAAAATCAAAGTCAACACGCCGGCATTTGGTATCTAACAGGAGTGAAGGGCAGTCTTGCCTCCACAGTGGGCATAACTATTTTCTTCCCTTATTTCAAATGCAATGAGCAAGCATTAAAAGAGCAATTATGGATTATGTACAGCAGCCAATAGCATGACACTTCCATTTTCTTTTTCAACCTAAATGAATACTTGTGAGAAGTGAAAAGTATATTTACAAAAAATCTTTAGCCAATTTAATTCAAATTCAACCCCCAGAGTCAATATTTCCAGATTAATGGATGAAAATTAAACGCTCTAATAATTTTCACTTAAGTGATCATAAATCTACACTAATCTTTTAAGAGAAGCAGTGGTAGAAGAGCCACCTGCAAAGTGGACCAAAGGTCAGGAGGGCAACTTCCTGGTTCTCTTTAGGATAGCTAACCCAGGTCTAACTGCTCCAAGAGTGTGCAACACATGCAAGGTAATTGTAGAAGAGCCTCTTCCTCTTGGAAATACACTATCCTTTCTTTATTCGCATTTTTTTACCATAGAATGGAGGGAAGGAAAGAGCTTAGAACTCATATTTCCTTGATCTTCTAAGTCACAGTTAAGTTTTAACTAATAACAAACTGATTTCAACTTCTGTTTCTAGAGCACCTGGAGAATAAGAGTCTTGAACGTCTACATATCACCTGTTTCAGAGTAGCAGCCGTGTTAGTCTGTATTCGCAAAAAGAAAAGGAGGACCTGTGGCACCTTGGAGACTAAAATTTATTTTTGTTAGTCTTTAAGGTGCCACAAGTACTCCTTTTCTTTTTACATATCACCTGTTAGCTGTGGCTGTCAGGCCTGCTGCTCCTGATGGATACTGTGCATTTACAAAACAAAATGTTAAATTATGTTTACCTCAGAAACAGAAACAGAAAAACCTCTTCCTACCTCAAGAAAGCGAAACACCAAGGTATGTTCTGAATTTTTAATGTCATCATGATTCATTTAAATATCAATTAATATGATAGCATTGTTAATTTTAATACTGTGGCATTAATAATAATATTGCATTAGTGCCTACAGCCACAAACAGGTTGGGCTCCATTGTACAAATCGTCTATGCCCCAAAGAGCTTGTAATCTAAAAGACAAGACGTAATGGGAGGGTAGGGAGTTAAGTGGGTTGTGCATAGTTCTTAGCCATTGACTAGCCGTGATCACAGCTCGCCACCTGCTTCGTCTGCAGTTTTCTATATGCTTTACAGCAGAGGTGAGTTTTGAAGAGGGACGTGGAGGATAAAGAGGTGGCTTGGTAGATTCTTACTAAGCTTTCTCCACTCACATAGGGCAGCACAACAGAAAACTTGAAGTATTTCTCAGAGAAGCGGCTGGTTGAGGCTGGCATTGCTGGTGCCCATTGAAAGTGGGCACAGACCTTGCGATAAGGAAATAGCTCCAACAGGTACAGTACGACTAAATTTGGGTGTGTGTGGGGAGGTGAAAGTAAAGACAAAAGTTGCCAATGTAATACAATGATTCAATTATTTACAAGTAGGAAAAAATGTTGGTAATTAAAAAAAATTTAGACTGAACACTGAGGCAGGAGACATCCTTCACTCTGTGTTTTGCCCGGTGGCCATGACAAATAAGTAACTAAATAAATACAAAATATTTCCCAACTCCCAGCAAAAAGGAGTTAATTTGTATCTGGTAGCTTCTGACTGACCACTGATATCACACCAGACTCTGTATAATTAGGCAGCATTTCTCATCAATAAGAAGACTACTTCTGCTAGTTAACTGGTAGTATTATTGGAAAGAGGCTGCATTGACTAGTACACCATTGTGGTCTCTTTGTCTTTTTAAAGCCAGGGCAGGAGAATCAAATTTTCAGATGAATGATCTCCAGAGACTCTCCATTTATTTTTCATCCAAAAGTCAAGCACCCCAGCTTTTCAGACCCCAGTGCCACACTAGGATATGGGTAGGTGGAATGTGTCCAGTCCCACAGCTGGAACTTGACCCTATAACCTTCTGACTCAAAGGCAAGAGGATTATTTACTAAGCCATTCACAAGTATAACCATAAGGCAGGTGTGACTGTATAAAAATATATTTTTACTAAACTACGTTTTGACCCAGCTGAGCCAGCTCACTCTCACAATTTTGGCCTGAGTTAATCTTCATGAGGCCTGAAAATTTTACTGTCAGTTTCTAATAAGGAAAAACAACAAACAGGCAGATAGGCCAAAAATTCAATATTCAAACCTTATTTTCAAACACAAAGATTTTCTCTACTCTGTAAACCCAGTCAAATAATTTTGATTTATAGCAAATCAGTTATTGTATTCATAAATGCAAGGACATTAGCAAACAACATACCTACCAAAAGAAATACTTTCATAATTTTGCAGGTGTACAAATCATAGCATATGGGAGAGGACTCAAAGAATAATGGGAAATGAAACAGTCTAGGAAACACTATATGAAAAACCAATTCTTTTCATCCAAGAGGCAATCTAATGCAAAAGTCTAACAGAGGGGCAAGTAGTCAACAGTCACATTAAAAATAGTTAACCCACCAGATAAATGAAAATTGGTTTGTCTTTTGATAAGCAAAACTGACAATAATGGACTAACGTTGCTCATTCTTTGAGGTTAAACACAATTGACATAAGCTACATCTGAAACCAATCAGGGCTGAGGCTTTGAGAAGATTCACACACGAGGACTAAATTTGTCACAAATGGGTTGGTTTCCGATCCTAATGTAGCCAAGTTGCTTTACTCTGACCTCCATTTAACAAATCAACTTAATGGGCAATGGGAGTGCTATAAAACTTAACAATGGAGTGATTTTAACTTTTAAAATATAGTTATGAAGCAAAATGTTAGAGAGCTCCTTCAATACTGGAAATCAAATTAAATCTAGACATTTTTAACAGTCTTGACAGACATAATCCTAGTTACCATGTAAATTTATGGTAAGCTGCTGTGATATTAGTCACAGGTGCTACTTTTAATATATGGGCTGCATCTGGCTGGGAATAAAATTTCTCAGAGGACTGAAAATGACCTCACTAACAGACAATGGGGAGGGGGGGATAAGACCACTGTAGCATACAAAAAGCTGGAGACATGGTCCACAACTGAATATTTTACATAAAATTCAAGTTACCTCCGCAGATTGTAGGTTTATATTTTCAATACATAAATGGCCAGACATATATCAGTCAAACAACCAAAATATTAAGTTCGTAAAACAGCTATGAAATACTCCGGCTATGCACATAAAAACAAATTTTCCAACCTGTGATCAACAGGGAAGACAAAGTGATGTGCTGAGAAACTGAAAAAAGGAAGTATCAATACAGATTAAGTTCAGGAGTATTCAGTATTATTACAAAGTGAGTTAAACTAAATTAAGTGATTACAGCAACTAAAAGAGCACTAATTCATTAAGAATGTGTTCCCTGTATCCCAATTTCATGGGATTTGGTAAATTTGTGAAGTTCTTCATGGTCATTAATCAAGGTGAAGGTACATATAGAAAGGACTAGCACCAAGGGATTGTCACCAAGTAAGAAGATTAAACTATATAAAGATCATAAATCGTATAGCCAGCAAGTTAGTTTTGATATACCGATAACAGGGACCATCCATTAGAGAGGACAAAAATAAATAAGCCCTAGCACAGTTAAAGCAAAGTAACTGGAAATATAGAGAGGACATACAAAACAAAAACTCTACTTGCAGCAGATGCTTTTTGAGTTTTGGGTGTTATTACTGGTCTGGAGAAGGAGAGTTGGGAAGTATAACAATTTAATGGAAGATCAACAATGATTTAATTTCTTCTGAAATAACTGTTCAGAAGCTGAGCAAGTCTCCTTTAAACAAATAATCAAAGAGACAAGATTTGCTACGATTCTCAGGATCCATGAGCCCTACACAACAGGCAGTCTCCCTGCGATTTTCTCCAGTCAAGAGTTTTATCATTTTACTTAAATAGGTTCTTGTGTCACCTGAATGCAAAATATATTTAAAACAATGTTTTAATAAAAAGATCAGACTTTTAAAATGGGATATGATAACCCGCTACTTTGTATAATAAATAAGGGTATAATTCTGTCATAGAGGTCACAGATTCTGGGACCTCTGCGACTTCTTCCGAAGGGGCAGGGCTGGAGCAGCTGTCAGCCCCAGGGCCACCAGAGGTCAGCCCCAGGGCCACGAGGGCAGCAGCCCTCAAAGCCACCAGAGCAGCAGCCAGCAGTCAGCCCTGGGCCACTGGAGCAAGGGCTGCAATAGCAACGGCTGACAGCCAGCCCTGGAGCCACCGGAGCAGGGGCCGCCATAGCAATGGCCAGCAGTCAGCCCCAGGTGAAGCGGTGGACAGGGTTGGGTCAGCCCCTGCCACAGGAGCAGCGGTGGGGCTGGTGCAGCTGCAGAAGCTCAGCGCCCAACAGCGCTCCAACTGTAAGTCCCCTCCTCCCCCCCGCATTAGGGAGAGGTCATGAGCTTCTGTGAATTTTTGTTTATCACCCGCTAACTGTCCCTGACTTTTACTAAAAATCCCCATTACAGAATCTTAACCTTAATAATAAAGGTTCAGTCACTGAACTCTTGTACACAAGCATATACACTTCACCTATCTAGAAACAGGGTGATGGATAAAAGACTAAATTTATTAATTAAAATGGCTGAACCCAAAGGGTATGTCTACACAGCAACTGGACACCTGTGGCTGACCTGTGCCAGCTGACTCAGGCTCGCAGGGCTATTTCAATGCAGTGTAAACTTATGGGCTCAGGCTACAGCCCAAACTCTGGGACTTTCCCACCACACAGGGTCCTAGAACCCAGGCTCTAGCCCAAGCCTGGAAGTCTACACAGCAATAAAAAGCCCCGCAGCCTGAGCCCCAGGAGCCCAAGTCGCGGGTGTCTAGTTGCTGTATAGACATACCCTATGCGAACAAACCAGAAACAGCTTTTCCTCTTTTTCTTTCAATAGCAGTAATTTTAGGTGTTCCATCTAAAAAGCAGTAGGCAAAACATTTTCAGATGGAAGTGACTCGTCCTTCTCCACTTTAGTGGACAGGGATTCAAGAATTTAAGAGTCATGCAGGACATGTTTTATTAATTTAGATGGAATACCTCTGTATAAAACCAGTCATTGCCCAAGATGGTGTTAAACAAAGCTTGGGGTTTGGTATACAGAGACCTCAGTCCGCTTAGTACCATGGTGCAAACACCATTAAAAATCATTATCTTTTTATTAAAGAGAAAAAGGAAAAACAGTTAAAGCATTTTAAATATTAAGTATTAAATAAAGCTTTCATTTTAACAGGAACAACCTCTTTTCCCTTTCCTTTTAGCTGGAGAGAGTTTTTAGAAGGAAAAATACCCAAGTTGTTTGACAGTCTCTTAGATGGTACCAAAGATGGTAAAAACCATCCTGTCAGGGAAAAGAGAAGATGTTAGTTAAGATTGGCTGAAGCTGTTGTGGAAGTCTGATCCTGTTTCATCCCAGATGGGGTTTGGGATTCAGCTGAAGCCAGTAAAGGTGAACATATCATCTGGGTCCCTCTCTCTGGCCTGGTCTGGTCAGGACATCTCTCAGGATCAGAATGACAAAGGCCCGAAGTCCCAGGAGATGGTGGAAGTGGCAGCCATGCTGGTGAATCTCACTCTAGTAGCCAATTTTTATCCCTACATCTGTTTCTTTAAGGACCCACAAAAGGAATGGTGGACGGAATAGTCCATGTTTCCATTATTTTGTCAACCAATTAGGTCTAGTTTCCCCAAACACTAATTTTGGTTCACTGATTTCTGGTTCCAAACTCTTCTTACTTACCAAGCATGATCTTAACACAGTCCTTGAGTTATAACAGTATGGTTTTTTTTTGTTTGGACTAATTCAGTCTCTCCTTTGTGCGTCATTTCCTATCAACCTTTGTTATAGTAGGTGATTGTGACATCTTACTAACTTTCATATACTTTTTACAGTTGAGTTCACAATAAGAGTAACTTTGTAGGCCAAATTATAACAGATCAGATACAGGCCAGGAACCTTGAGGTTTTGAACAGTTTGGGGACAATTCTATTTTTTCTAGACCAGAGGTCCCCAAAATTTTCAGTACACCTCTTACCTCTCCTCACTTCCGCGGGAGCTGGGGCCAGGAGCAGGGTTGTGGTTGGGGGAGGCATGGATGGGGTAAGGGGGCCAAAGCTGGGGGCAGGTCTGGGGCCGGGAACAGAGCCATGGTCAGGGGCCAAGGCTGGAGATGCAGCTGGGGGACCAAGGCTGGGGGCAGGGCCGCTGCCCTGGGGGTGGGGTGGGGATGGGGCTAGGGCCAGAGCCAGGTGCGGAAGCTCCAGTTGGGTCGCATTCAAGGGCCAAGGCTGGGAGCAGGGCTAAGGGTGGAAGCCTGGACCAGAGGAGGGCTAGGTAACTCTCACTTTCTGCCCCCCATGGGGGCTGGCCCAGGCCCTGCACCACCTCCCCAAATGTTCCTTCATGCCCCTATGGGGGGCATGCCCCTCAGTTTGGAGACCTCTACTTTATAGACTACAAACTTTTCAACTTTTTCTTTTTGCCAGAGTTTTCAGTAAATGAAGAAAAAAATGTATTAGTAAACTGCTACTCAGGCTCCTGAAGTAGTGACAGTATTTTTGTAACTCATTGACTCAGACTTTTGCTTTGACAAATTGAAATGGATTGATTGCTCTATCAGTGAGTAACAGGCATTTTGTTTCAGTATCTGTCACTTGGGAATAGAAATTAAGAGCCTTTAAAACATGTTTCTTTTATGTAATACAAAGTGGCTTGAAAGCACAGATAACTTTTTTCTTTTTCTTCTGCTATCTCTCTCCACAGCCCCATTTTAAAAGGCAATAGTCTCAAACATCTGTAGCCTGCCAGTTCACACAAACAGAGGGCAGTAGAACAGAGGAATGATGCAATGGGAAAACAGACAATGACAACAGTGTTTAGGGTGACCATATTTCCCAGGGGAAAACGGGACACTGCACAGGGCTGTCCCGAGGCCCCCCCACCATGGTGCAGGGCTGACAGCCCAAGGACCAGTGTCTGGTGTCATCATTCGCCTCCCCCAAAGTTCCTCCACACTCCCATTGGGGGCACGGGAGGGAACATTTTTTTTTTGGCAAACTGGGCATTTCATAGAAACAGACTTTAAGGCCAGAAGGGACCATTATGATCGTCTAGTCTGACCTGCACAACGCAGGCCACAGAATCTCACCAACCCATTCCTGTAAAAAACCTCTAATCTATGTCTGAGCTACTGAAATCCTCAAATTGTGGTTTAAAGACTTTGAGGGGCAGAGAATCCTCCAGCAAGTGACCCACGCCCCAAGCTGCAGAGGAAGGCGAAAAACCCCCAGGGTCTCTGCCAATCTGCCCTGGAGGAAAATTCCTTCCCGACCCCAAATATGGCGATCAGCTAAACCCTGAGCATGTGGGCAAGACTCACCAGCCAGACACCCAGGAAAGAATTCTCTGTAGTAACTCAGATCCTACCCCATCTAACATCCCATCACGGGCCACTGGGCATATCTACCGCTAATAGTCGAAGAGCAATTAATTGCCAAAATTAGACTATCCCACCATATCATCCCTTCCATAAACTTATCAAGCTTAGTCTTGAAGCCAGATACGTGTTTTGTCCCCACCTCTTCCCTTGGAAGGCTGTTCCAGAACTTCACTTCGCTGATGGTTAGAAACCTTCGTCTAATTTCAAGTCTAAACTTCCCGATGACCAGTTTATATCCATTTGTTCTTGTGTCCACATTGGTACTGAGTTTAAATAATTCCTCTCCCTCCCTGGTATTTATCCCTCTGATATATTTATAGAGAGCAATCATATCTCCTCTCAACCTTCTTTTGGTTAGGCTAAACAAGCTAAGCTCTTTGAGTCTCCTTTCATAAGACAGGTTTCCCATTCTTCAGATCATTCTAGCAGCCCTTCTCTGTACCTGCTCCAGTTTGAATTCATCTTTCTTAAACATGGGAAACCAGAACTGCACACAATATTCCAGATGAGGTCTCACCAGTGCCTTGTATAATGGTACTAACACCTCCTTATCTCTACTGGAAATACCTCGCCTGATGCATCCTAAGACCGTATTAGCTTTTTTCACGGCCATATCACATTGGCGGCTCATAGTCATTCTGTGATCAACCAATACTCTGAGGTCCTTCTCCTCCTCCGTTACTTCCGAGAGATGCGTCCCCAGTTTATAACAAAAATTCTTGTTATTAATCCCTAAATGTATGACCTTGCACTTTTCACTATTAAATTTCATCCTATTACTATTACTCCAGTTTACAAGGTCATCCAGATCTTCCTATATAATATCCCGGTCCTTCTCTGTATTGGCAATACCTCCCAGCTTTGTGTCATCCGCAAAATTTATTAGCACATTCCCGCTTTTTGTGCCAAGGTCAGTAATAAAAAGATTAAATAAGATTGGTCCCAAAACCAATCCCTGAGAAACTCCACTAGTAACCTCCTTTCAGCCTGACAGGTCATTCTTCAGTGTGACCCCCTGTAGTCTCCCCTTTAACCAGTTCCTTATCCACCTTTCAATTTTCATATTGATCCCCATCTTTTTCAATTTAGCTAATAATTCCCCATGTGGAACTGTATCAAATGCCTTACTGAAATAGAGGTAAATTAGATCCACTGTGTTTCCTTTGTCTAAAAAAATCTGTTACCTTCTCAAAGAAGGAGATCAGGTTGGTTTGATACAATCTATCTTTTGTAAAACCATGTCTTATTTTGTCCCAATAACCACTGACCTCAATATCCTTAACTACTTTCTCCTTCAAAAATTTTTCCCAGACCTTGCATACTACTGATGTCAAACTAACAGGCCTGTAGTTACCCAGATCACCTTTTTTTCCCCTTTCTTAAAAATAGGAACTATGGTAGCAATTCTCCAGTCATACGGTTCCCCTGAGTTTACAGATTCATTAAAAATGTTTGCTAATGGGCTTGCAATTTCATGTGCCAGTTCCTTTAATATTCTTGGATGAAGATTATGTGGGACCCCTGATTTAGTCCCATTAAGCTATTCAAGTTTGGCTTCTACCTCGGATTCAATAATATCTACCTCCATATCCTCCTTCCCATTTGTCATCCTACCATTATCCCTAAACTCCTCATTAAAGACTGAGGCAAAGTATTTGTTTAGATATTGGGCCATGCCTAGATTATCCTTAACCTCCACTCCATCCTCAGTGTAGCAGTCCCATTTGCTCTTGCCAATTGATGATAAGCTGGCAAAAGCAAATGGGACAAATGCCCAGTTTTGCCAAAAAAATACAACATGTTTAGGGAGGCTAAAGGAGAAACTTGCTTGTCTGTATTTGGCTGGGGTCTGGTAATCTGGATAGGGAATGGAGTGAACAGCAGTGATTATAATATGGCTATGAGGAGAAAGTGGAAAATAACATTTCAGTCATAGAAACTGCCCAAATGAGGGATGGGGAACAAGCTGCAATGGACACCAGATGCTCTTCTTTCTGGGCAGGGTTGTATGGAGGACACTATGTACATCAATATTTTTTTCAAACCAAGACATCACGACTAGCATGCAATGGCAATTACAGCAGAGAAAAGGACTGACAACAGAAAGTACATTCACTGACTTATTTTAGGAACATTTCAAACTGTTTTCCAACTCATTTTCTGAAAATCACTCTCAAAAGCCCATTTTTATAAAATTTATCTTCAAAAAAACAAACTCCATCAGCAGTTCCAAGTGAAGTCCAGTAATAAAATAATTTCCCAAGCCAGAAGCGTAATTTCTGATAGCTTTTAATCAAGTTAATCTCCTTCTGAAAGCTTCAGGAATCTAAATAACTCATTTCACAGAAGTTTCATTTCATTCTCCTTCATACTGAAAATAATATACATAAACCAAGTTCAAATCTACGCATTTGAGCGACTTTATAATAAAAACTCTGTTTATATTCTTAACATCTGTAGACATACAGAGTCTTTGTAAACCTGGCATAGATTTTAAAGCCACAGAATTTTCCATGCATAATGCCCATTATCTGTGGGAAGCAATAAAGAAACAATGAATATATTAATCATACTCATATCATCTGCAAAACATAAATCTGAAATATCTTTCATGTCAGCTTAACTGCTCAGGTTTTTGAGTTTTTTTTTTTTGCACACCTGATTTTATGCCATCTGTAAAAGGGCAGGATGAAGATCATAGAGGAAACTGTATTTCTTGGCTGTCTGACTTTTACTAAATATTCACACTAAGATTTATTAAATAAAAGAAATTACACCTAAAAGTCCATGTTTATTAAAGGACAGCATGTTGACTGCAAAACTCTACAAAGCAGGTAGCTAGCTCCATTTTTGGCACTTTTGTTTCCCTGATCTGTAATATGCTTTTGAAACGTACTAATAAATAAGTAAATGTTGTGTGGGGACATTAGTAAATATAAGCATTAGTAGATGAATTAAACTATACCAGTTCAGTTTATCTTCAGTGCCACCTTCCCAGGAGACAAACATTTGCTCTCCAATTCCAACTGCAAACATGCATGCATTCTCTAGCCAAATTCCACCTTAAGCCATTCCCCAAGGCTAAGAGATCACCAACTTGTTCTACAGCCTGGAATTTCAAATGGCGATGTTACATCACCACAGCTGCCCCAATTTTCTAAATGCTTAAGGCCAAAATTCTGCCCTCATATAGATGCACGTAACCCCCTTGACCGCAATGAAAGCGGCGTAGACAGTTTGGCCCCTCTTAGTTTATCCAGTGGTACACACAGCTGAAAGTGCCAGAAGTTTTGAATTCTTAAGCCAATTTCCAATCATTCATAGCAATGATAGATGAAAAGGTCTACGTAAGAGCTAACACGTTTAAGGGTCAAGCTGGAATGGGGGCAAACTGAGCATCCACCAATATCTTCCACCCAACTGGAATAGACATTTCAAAAAAGTACCATTTTAGGATGATATATTTGGTGGGGTGAGACCTAGCCAATTCTGAACCCAGAAAAAAAAAAACTATTAGCTTTAGGCTTAGTATACCCTACGGTATACATTTAAATATATTTTGACTTTCCACTCTAGCATCCTCTTCATGTCTCTCTCTCGGACTTGCAACATTATGAATAGCTGACTAATTTCTACCCTGTAACATTTCAAGGATAAAGCCTTAAAAAAAAAAAAATCAACTATTTAATTCTCCTTCTGACGTCTTCACTGCTCTAAGTTGCTGGGTTTTCCAGATTTCTATTACGGGATTGGGTTTGTTCTCATCTCTTTGGTATATAGTCTTCAGGTCCATTGCCTAAAGATGATCAGCAGAAATGATTTATTTCACTTATTTGCAATATGCAAAGGCTACTTTATGCTAATTTTAAAAAAGCATTTCCAGTTATGCTGAGCCAACAAGCTCTCCAATTACACCGTTGCATGGACACTTTCAAGAGTGCCCCCAGCGTGAAAGCTGTAAGCTCAGCACCTAGAGTACGACTACAATAGATGCAGAGAACTAGCTATCCCTCTGTCCTTGGCTTTCCAGTTCTCCCATCCAAGTCTCATGTAAAGGCCCCCTCATGGTTTTCCCCTCCTTCATTGCCTCATAATTTTTCGTTTGAAGTTGTTTGTTTTATACTATTATTAACTCCCAGGTTTAAAGTGCAATCCAGGAAAAATGTATTCAGGGCTCCACACATGAAGTTCTGTACCTGCTCTTGCTCTGTATTGTAGCGATGCTGCTCTTTTCTCCCTACCTCACACACATTTTAATCCAAGTTCTCTCTAATGGCTGCAATTTCCTCACTATGACAATTAAGTATTTGAAATATTAAAAAGAGTGGGCATTGCAAATTTTCATTTACACATTTTACTACACACGGTCTCCTAAAGACCTTGGTCTGGATTATACTATGACCATGAGAATAAACAGCACATTATGCAGCACTAACATGCTTCAGTCTACAAATGTAGATATTACACTGCAAATCCAGTGTGGTGTGGATGGGACGGAGGTGAAGAGGAAGGAGGAGAAGAGGTATCTTCAGAGGAATATGGCATCTTTAAAAGAAAAAAAAAATAACGTAATCTTACCTTTCACCCCTGGGAGAGCATAGCCCTTTCAAAAATAAAGTAGGAACTGGGAATTATCTTCATGTGTTCCCATTCCACACGTAGGTTATCATCTGCCTAAAACTGTAAGAATAGCTGATCTTTCACACCTAATCTACTACATTTTGACCAGAACGGAGGATTGTTAAATTGACTGTACCCGAGCAACAGAAACGAGGGGAAGAGCAGTAGGAGACCTAAACACACACATTTAGGGGCAATTTTTCAAAAACACTGGGTGGATATCTACACACAAACGTGCATAATTGCAGAATCATATGGTACAAGGCAAAGCTAACCTTTTGATAAAGTGACCCTAAATCTGCATAAGACGATCCAAGGTAGAATAAAAATAGGTCACTTATATAAAAGGTGTAATAAATATTAGTAAGGCCAGGTTTTAAAAAAAGAACAATGAGAAAATTAAATACGACATAACTGAAACTAATGTATTTTCTCCAAATAAACCCAAGTTTAAGGGCACTGAAATGGGAAGGATATGTTAGGACTAATTCTTGTCTTATTTAGCAGGGCCATAATACAGCTAATCATTGCTCTTCTAACTTGTCTTTTTTTGTATGTGTCTCACTTGATTAATCAGAAATCAAATTTTCTTTCTGAAATGAGATATGGTAACAAGGATCTTATCTTAAGAAAATATATTAAATCATAGTTGGCCATATGCTGCCACCGATTTTCAAAGCAGATTTCATCTCTGATTTCAAATTTTAAAATTATTAAAAATTGATGACACAGCATGGCTCAGGGTTTTGACTTAAAATTCAAGCCCAACAGGGTTTATAATCTGCTGTATCAAAGGTTGCCTTACAGAGTGTCTATTGCAATTCATTCAAGACAGTACCATAACTGTCCCTTTCTGTATAAAAGGTGAGTTTTATGACACTTCTCACATTTTTTTCCCCAAATTTGGCTTGGTAAATAACTGTGCTTTCATTCTTACTCACCTTTGTAAAGTTCTTGATAGCAAATATTTTTATGATTAAGTTAGGAGTGCTAGTAATAACAAAGTTATCAACAGTAAAATTCAGCTTGCCTTACCGTGGAACAATGCCAATAAAGTCAATGAATTACACCTGGGTAACTGAGATTTGAATCTGGCCTGATAACTTCAGTGACACTACTGACATGAGGAAAGCAAATAGGATTTGGTCCCAAATACTCCTAGGCTTGTGGATGTGAACATCTCTTCACTAGGAACACAATACAAACTAGGATAATTACATTTCCTTTTATATTAGGAATAACATATAGCAATAGTTACCTGATTAAAAGTTTTGAAATTGAACTCTTTGTAGATGGCATCTCTTTCACCCAGCTCAGACCATCCTGAAGCTTTGAGGTCAAGTAAAACTTGGGTCCTTTCCTCTGTTGTCAACCAGTGAGACTGTGAAGACTATAAAGAAAAAAAATACATTCCAGAACTGGGGTTAATGTCCTCTCATTTCCTTATATAACAATAAGAAAAATATGTGCTGAAATTATGATTTATGTATTTCAAAAATATAATCCTTCAGGACAACTGAAGTGGAAAATTTACTATGCGATTTTGTTCTACTTTATAATTTAACAGAACACCATCACTTGGCAGTTAACTGAGCCATGAAACAACTATTTTGGTGAATTAACTTTGGTTACGTGCGTGCATGTAAGAGTTTTTTTACTCTTTTGCTGGGATGAAATATGGACTCAAGAATACCTTTGTCCAGTAGTATTCTTACTTTCGTTTATACTAGGCCTATCTGAATTATCCATATACTGTGAAGCTTGAAATATATAATGACAATCCAATTTTGCCATTTTCCCCTCATTTAAATATTAAAGTTAAATGTAATGTACAGTAATTAGTTGAAGTTAAAAGGGGCATATCAACTGAAATACTAAGCATAACCAATTTTAAATTAGAAAAGCATAGATTATACCAGAAATCACTGTGTACTATGTATAATTATTGTACCCTGTATTTCCTAAGAAGAAAGTTTAAAAAACAAAAAGCAAGAATGTTACTATTTGAGTTCAGTAACTATTTATAAATGTTTCTCTATGGCATTGACAGGAAAAACAATCTGGCACAAAGGATATGTGCTACCCCCAATTTGCACACAAGGCATTCCACAGACAGCACTGAGGAGTTCTGTATAACGATATGAAGCATGGTCCCCTCTCATACCATTACAAATCAGAAGTAACTCAATTAAATAGAATTCCCACTAAAAGGCCAAGTCTCAGCAAGGTACTTAAGCATTTGTCTAACTTTAAGCAAATGAGTACTCCTCCACACACTTAATATTTAGCGCATGCTTAAGTACCTTGCTGAATCAGGACCTAAAACAGGCATGAGGTCAGAATCAGACCTTGAAAGTAGAAGAAGATCCTAAAAGTTTACTAAATTTCTCCCTGAAAATACAGAACACACTCCCTCCCTCTGACAGAACGTATGAGATATTAAACTGATACTGTACTTGATCTTAGCTAAAATCCAAGTATTTCATCCAAAGGTGGCTTATCCAATTGTCTGTCCCTGGTCACAGACCCATCCCAAACTCATTCTAAGAACACAACAGGTAGACCAGGAGCCCTTGTGTCACCTTAGAGACTAACAAATGTATTTGGGCATAAGCTTTCCTGGGCTAAGACCCACTTCATCAATAGGTAGAACAAAAATTCTCAGTTGCCTTTTGTCTTTGCATATATTAATAATCAACCATCCTCATTTTGTGAAAACTTACTGACAATTAGCTGAATGATTATCTACCAAAAACTGCAAAATAGAATCTAAGATGGGATTCCACCCAATAGATCTGCCTTTGTAAGCAGTTTTTATTTTGACCATTTTAAAGTGTGTGTTTACTTCATCCTAGAAGTGCCAGACTATGTATAGTCCACCTGCTATGTTCTCAAACTTAATTATACACTCATTTGGCAATGTTGATGTGAACTTTTTTTGAAAATGTAGTCTGCTGTGTATGTGTATACAAGTACTGTACCTTTGTACACATCTTTATTATAAATATAAAAAGTTACCACTTCACCACTAGATGGTGCTGCACGTCAAATCAGAAGTTAATTCAATTATTTGTAATTAAGCAGCAGAAAGGTTTTAAGATTGTTCCTTATTACTGAATGATATTGGCACAGAAAGTAACGATAAATACACATGCATCATTTAAAGATGAAATATACATATTACTGTAACCTAGTAATTAACTCCACGAAGCAAAATGTAAACACATTCACTAACCAGGAGGATAAAAGAGCACTCTGTACAAATGCAGTTAATGCAACTGATTAAACAATTGTTTTCAACTGGATTCACCCATTCTAACAGACAAGTTTTAAATATCCAAAAACTAACATTTCAATTTAGTCTATCTAGCCTTCCTTATAAAATATTTGCCTCGCTTTAATATAAAATTAATGTTTCACCAACATATATATAAGTATTGCTATAGGAACATTTATTGATTAGAATTTCCCTTTAAGCTGTTTTAAAGCATGTACAAATAGTCTCTGGGCTGAAATTTGTCATGTTTATAGCCAGCCAGGAGGTAAAATTGTTTTGTTTCATTGGAGATTTTTCTGTTCTTACTTTTTAGAACCAGTTAAGACATTTCAGTTGTTTCTTGAGGCTTTATCCAAACCCCACTGGAGTAACGGAGAATCCATCCATTTCAGATCTGAACATCAGATTTTAATAAATAGATTTATTTTGTTTGCCACAGGCCTGATCCTCAGTGCACACCAGCTCTATTGACACTGAAGAAATTTTGCTTAGAAATAATGATCGTAAAAGCCAAGTTCTGCATTCTGGCTGCATATACACACGTGCACCTGCCACTGACTTAAAAAGTTTAGTAAAAAGCAGTATATGGAGCACATGCTGATTTATTTTAAGACAACATTAAGGAGGCGCAAGGCTCCAGAAACATGCTCACATGTATGTATCTGTGGTAACACACAATGAAGCACAGTGTAAACCCACTGAAGAGGTGGGAAAGATACAACAAAAACAAACAGAGTACGGACACTGAAATGTAAACATAAGACTTAGCATACAAAACCGACCAATTATTTACTGATTATATCCTGTCATATGATGGGCCCTAAGCTAGTTAAAAAATAACAGCTTTATTTGAAAGCAGTCCATGAAAGAAAGAGAGGAGTCTGATGCCGAAGCATCCATTATCCTGCATCAAAGATTCACGTAATAAAATATGTTCTGGGGGAAATGGGGGAGCTATTACCTAATTTTGCATATATGATTATCTATTACTTGATGTCAAAATCGGACTGCCTATGCTTTATAGAGACAAATGCAGGGGATGCAAATAATCATATCTTCTGAGAGAAGAGGGGGTAGAAGATCCAAGACTGAAACAGATTTAATTTTTTTTTATTAAAGCTTATGTTAAAATTATAATATATAGGTTAAGAAAAGAGAGTGTCTGTACATCTGGGTATAGTGCTTGAATTATGTGAAAGTACAAAGGTTGGTTTAAAAGTCAAACAGTACATATAGTACATAATCAGCAATAACCTACATTTAGATGAACATTTAAAGCAGGGGTCAGCAACCTTTCAGAAGTGGCAAGCCGAGTCTTCATTTATTCACTCTAATTTAAGGTTTCATGTGCCAGTAATACATTTTAACATTTTTAGAAGGTCCCTTTCTATAAGTCTGTAATATATAACTAAACTATGGTTGTATGTAAAATAAATAAGATTTTTAAATTGTTTAAGAAGTTTCATTTAAAATTAAATTAAAATGCAGAGCCCCCCCCCGGTCCGGTGGACAGTGTGAGTGCCACTGAAAATCAGCTCACCTGCCACCTTTGGCATGTGTGCCATAGGTTCCCTAGCCCTGATTTAAAGATACAGTTTAGTTATTAGCAATACTAGATAAAGAACTAATTCAACTACCCCAAGGCTAATTCCCAAAGAATTACCATACTCTTACTCAGGATCCTGGCTCCTAGGCCCATGTAGCATCCCAACTTTGGTATTCCTTTGGCTCAGCAGATTTACTACTCTGCCTAATGCATACTTGGTACATTTTTTTCACGCAGTGGCTTTTAAAGGACTCTGCGTTCAGAGGAATTAGGAGATGAGATGGCGGGGCTGGGTGTGAAGAGCATCTGGGGCAATCAAGGGTTTAGATGGATAAACTGGGCACAGCCTGAAAGCTCCATCAACTGGTTTGCCCAGAAAAATCACATTCAGACAACTTGCACAAGATAATTTTCACTTCTTTAGAGCTTTTCAGTGCAGTGCTGCAAATATGAGTGAATTACACTTCTGTGCACTCCTAAGAGTTAGGTAGGTATTATTACTCCCACTTTAAAGATGGGTAACCTGAAGTTCAGACAAGTCAAGTGACTTGCTCAAGGTCAAATTGTGAATTTGTGTCAGAGCTAGAAATAAAGCCCAAGTCTCCCGATTATAAATCCTGTGCTTCCCAGTATCATATCCACATAACCCACCAGTTCACATGTTGACAGATATGAAGAGCCAAAGCTGCTTCTCACATTGACAGATGATGAGCTTTCAGCTGGTTAATGGAACATCCAAGTCAGTCCAGCAGGAAAAGGTTTTTGATGGGTAATCAAGCATGTAAGGATTAGAATAATAATTTCTTAGCGTCCTTAGTTTGGGGGGGATTTTAAAAGTGTATTTGAGTCCCTCACCTTCCACCACTTTCCCCTGAATATTTAGTTAAACTAAGCGCCAAGAGTTGGGAGAACTTTTTAAACCAATTGTTATTTGTTTCAGTGTGAATCGCACCTGGCACATTATTGGTGATATACAAACCGTAAATATTAGAACTGCTCAAAAAAGATTACGCAACATTTTGCGAGGCTGTTGTTCACCCTTCACCCCATTTCTCTGGGGAAGTTATCCTTGCCTGCCTTCAGGGGCTCATACCCATCTGATCCCCAGAAAGTCGCCTCCTTACCTACCTAACCTGGCCCCTTATCAGGAAACAAATTGAGCCAATTTGCAATGCTGTGACTGGAAAGTATTTTTTCATGGTAGCGGCATTTTGTGCTCCACAATTAAAATCTTCATTTAAAAAAAAAAAAACAAAAACAAATTAAGCATCAAATCCTTATAACAGCAAAGGAAATCACAAACGTAGAGGTATGCACCCAACTCTGCGGACAGCGTGAAACAAAAGCTCCGGCAGATGTGAACTGCCATCGTCACCTCAGCGGGCGTTGACTCTGAACCCTAATGATGGTGATGTAGGTGTCCGGGCAGTTAGCTCTTTCACAGCACAGAGGGAAAATGAGAGATGCCCCTATTAGGAAGCATCCAGCGCAAGTAACATCTGGAATGGGGTCCCCAGAGTGCGGAACTTGGCTTAGGGCTGAGCTGAGGAGAGAAGACCGGGACTCCTGCTCCCAGGGGGCTTTCCTCTGTCCTCACCCCCTGCCACCCGGGGGACTCCCGCCTGCCCAGCCCTGGAGAGCTCCCTCTGCCCATGCCGCCGGCCCCTGGATGGCTGCTCGCTTGCCCCATGATCTCTGGGGAGCCCCCCAGGGCCGCTGCCCTCCCGCACCCCCGGGGCGGGCCCTGCCTGGCTTCTCACCATGGCGGAGAGGCTCCTGCTGCCGGGTCCCGAGCCGCCCTGCCCCGCGCTCGCCGCCGCCAGGCGCGCCCCGAACAGCGCCAGCCGCAGCCCGGCCCCGCCGCCTCCCATCGCCTCAGCGCGGCCGCGGCCCCGCCCCCTCACGGCGCGAAGGGCCCAGGGCCGGGGTCCGACGCAAGGGCCTGCGACCGCCCGGCCGTTTCCCGCCCCCCGCAGCGCGGCCCCTCCCTTCACGCTGCCCAGGGAGGGACACGGGCTCGTCTGCGCCCGGCGCCCCCGCAGGAGGTTCCCCCAAACCCCGACAAGAATGGTACTTACCCCCTCATCGGCACGGAGCTCCCCTGCGCTGAGCGAATGGTACTTACCTCTCCCCCCCCCCCCCCCCGCCGCCAGCCGTGGTCCGTGCACCTCTGCTGCAAAACCCCAGCCTTCCCCGGGACCCCGACCCTTCACCTTTGTCAATTGCAGGGCAGCTGCCCTAGAAGGAGCAGGGGCTGCAGGCAGAACTCCTCCCCGGCTGCTGGAGGCTTCGATTATCAAAACAAGGGGGTGGCAGGAGTTTATTCTTCAGCCTTCACGCGGGTGGTTTCTGTTTCCGTTCAGTTCGGTTTGGCCAGTGAAGTTGGTTTCAGTTGGCTGCAAAGGCAGCCTTTCCAACTGAGCAAGGGCTGGTTTAAAAAAAAAAAAGGACAGACTTTACACTTCTTTATGGGGCTTATGTTCTGTAAAGGATTGATTATAAAAGTTTTAATTTTGGTATAAAATTGGGGCCTTGGAAAATATAGTTCTATTCTAAAACAATGACAATGCAAAAAAAATTGATTGCCTTTGCTATGGAATGATTGAAACAAAACATGGACCTGTCTTTTTTTTTACAAATCACTTTTCTGGGTGGAAACGTTGCTTAAGGAAAAGGGAAGGGTAGCTACAATGTCAAAGTCCACATTCTGAACTTTTATATTTTTCAGCTAAGTGCATATTCGTAGACAAAACTTTATAGGCTGTTTTAAATACACAGCCATGTGCCAACGTCCAGGAGGGTAAATACAGCCCAATGTAGTATAAAATTGTGTAGGTTCTTAAGGAAAAACTATCTTTAGTCTTTTTGCAGAAATGGAACAATTTCAACAGTATTCTACAGCTCTCTATTAACCATGCAAGGAATAATGCCAGCCACAAGGGAAATGAAAAGTGAGCCAGATCCTCAGCTGATGTAAATCAGCACTGCTCCATTGAAGCCAGTGGAGGTACACACATTTACACCAGCTGAGAATCTGACCCTGTATGTCTAAAGCTAAACTGTATCTTATTCTAGAGCCTCAACATTAATAAAATCAGATTATTAGTACTAAAAGTCATAATTAGAGTAAACTTATCAACTATTTACACACTCAGCAACTGAGGCTTTCAAACTAACAATTAACAAAGATTTATGTAAATACAAACAAGCCTCATAAGATGACTGGTCCTGCTTATTTAGATGGGAGATCAGTACTTAAAGTTGCAAGGAATTCTGAATGACTATTTTTAGTCCTGTGAGAAATCAGTACCGAGAGGAAAGGAAGTCAGTTCTGACCTCAAAACTTACTAGTTTTTCTACAGCAGGATTTTATTATAAGTGAAGTTTAACTGTGTAGAGCAGCAAGGAAGAAGTAATACACAATAAAATGCGTTTTCTACATAATCCTTAGAAAGGAAAGGCAGATCCCTCACAGCACATGGTAAACCAAGGATATCAAACAACATCCAGCCTCAGGTCCAAATGTAATACATGATCACCACTGTTCCCTCTAAGCTGTGTGCATGTACGTGCACACACAGATCCTAAACCCGGCGCACATGGCAAAACACCATGCACACAACAATTTGCACAGAAGAAATTTTTTGTGCACAGGGCCTGTCAGAAATTAGAGGGAACATTGATGGTCACCCTCTCTAGAGCTGCAAAACAAGATTTTTATTGTTGCTAAACTTAACCAGCAAGTGCAAAACACACTTCTCTCAAACCCCAAACATCAGTATTAAACTCCTTTGGAAGTGGTCTTTCTTCTAGTAGGAACCATTAAAATATCAGATGGGAGAAATAACTACTCTTAATATATTAGTGAAATATAGTACTAAACAATTTAAAAACCCTATTAAAAATGCAGCAGAACCTCAGAGTTATAAACACCTGAGGAAAGGAAGTTGTTCATAACTGAACAAAACATCACGGTTGTTCTTTCAAAATTTTACAAATGAACGTTGACATAATACAGCTTTGAAACTTTACAGAAGAAAAATGCTGCTTTTAACTATTTTAATTTAAATGAAAAGCACAGAAACAGTTTCCTTACCATGTCTAATTTTTTTTAAACTTTCCCTTTAAATGTAAAGGATTAAAAAAAAAATCACAGGACTGTACAGTATTTGCCTTTTTATTTTGCCTTTTTTTTTTTTTGGTCTGGGCTGCCTGATTGCGTACTTCTGGTTCCAGTTGAAGTGTGTGATTGACTGATCAGTTCGTAACTCTGGTGTTCGTAACGCTGAGGCTCTATGTAATCTTTTCCCTTTGTGTTACTGTGTCTTGTCTTAGTGAAAAACACCAACTTGAATTGGTTTAGTGACCATTGTTTAAAATGCTGGATGCCTTTACTTAAGGACATATATCCTTTAACCTTATTATTTATTATTGCAGGAAGGGAGAAGCCAAAACATGGACATCTTCCATGTAGGTCTACACCTATTACTAGCAATTTCTGTAGTTTTTTTACAATACACAACATCTATCCATGTATGTGTAGTTTTAATTTGCACAGCCATAAGTCTTGAAAAGGAAAAACACATTAGAAGGGCCGATATCTCTCAATTCCAAAATAATGGAAGTGGTTGTATATTACTGCTACCAAAGCAGTACTGCTGGCTGTAGAACTCCTACTTTCCCTCTAAAGATCATCTGCAATATTTCAGGGTCCCACTGTATAATACTTCTGATTACTACAAGTTCAAAGTAAAATTTTGCAACCAATTAACATTATTCCTAAAAAAGGGATTCACACCAGTTTATTAAAAAAAACAATCTTCATAATAATTACTGTTTTCTGATATTTACATAGTAACAGGTTTACAAATTCTTGCTATTTCCTAAATAAAAACTTTTCTGCTGAACCTTTTTGTATTCGTTTACTTAATTACCAGCAGTTTGAGTTTACACATACAGTAGTTAATGAACAAAACTGATTTTTAACTAATAAGATTATAAATTACAGCCATCTAATTCACTGTACAAGTTTATGCAATTTCAGTTCATATAAATTCCTGCTTTATCTGTAGGCATGAAGTCTGTTATGTCATTATCTCGACTTATTCCTGATGCTCCTGCTCTTGTCCCGGTATTAGCCAGCGAATGCTCTCAGTCCGAATGGTAGCATACATAATAAAACTAACCAGAAACAATAAAGAGAATAAAAGTAACCAATCTATTCCTTTTGTCAGGACACTAGGTAGAGGGCCTGCTCGGTCTTCCTCAGTCACCACCACATCATTCTTAGCTTCTATTCCTGAAAGAAGAAACCAGTGATAAAAGCTGCTAGCAATAACCATTTTTTAAATCTATGGTGATTAGTTCATTGTAGGAACTGTATTCTCATCTCCAAATTAAGCAGCTTGTGCTACAGGACTTAATATAACTCTGGTTCATATAGTCCCATGGATTTTACTATATATCTACGGGGCATCTGCTCATGAGTTTTAGACATTAGAACAGCACAGATCTGTTTTCAATGACCTATGCTAAAAGTCAGTTTTCCATTTTCAAACTGTCAAAGTATCCTAATATGTATTTCCTTAGTACTGTGTCATTAGAAGAGTTTTATTCTCTCCATTCCCAATGTAATCTTTGGTAGAAGTACCAGTCAGGGAATCTACAACAGTAGTAAAGGTAATCCTGCTTTAATAACGATTTAGCAATCTCTTTCATTAATCTGTCACAATACTAGTGCATGTTCTTTCTTCTACTCTCAGAAGGCTAATTATGCTGTGGGACAAGAGAAGAGAGCTGCGTAATCTCAGCCCATGGAGATCAGAGCCTGGACAGCTGATTCCCAGCAACAGAAAAACTAATCAAGGCTCTCTGTGCTCCTATCTCCCCACCAACATAAGAGCTGAGGCTGCCATGTCCCCTACCTGTTGCCTACCCTACAGCAATGGGACATAGGAGTCTGATCCCTTCCCATCCTGGAATGTGGGGATAAGGGTAGTGCTAATAACTGTCCAGCACTATTCCCAATTAATCCAGGACTTCAGGAGTGGGGAAGTGCTGGATCTTCCTACTTACGCTCTCTGCCTGACCTCCAAGTCCCCCCACCACCAAAACAGCTCTAGATAGCTGGGCTGTTTGCTTCTACCTTGTGTTGAAATTCCACTCAGTGCAATGAGAAAAGGAGTACTTGTGGCACTTTAGAGAGCTTAGAGAGTACTTGTGGCTCCTTAGTGGGCTATTTCCACCTTGATTATCACTACAAAAGGATTTCTTCCTCCCCCCCCAGTAATAGATCATCTTAAGTGATCACTCTCCTTACAGTGTGTATGATAACACCCATTGTTTCATGTTCTCTGTATATATAAATCTCCCCACTGTATTTTCCACTGAATGCATCCGACGAAGTGAGCTGTAGCTCACAAAAGCTTATGCTCAAATAAATTTGTTAGTCTCTAAGGTGCCACAAGTCCTCCTTTTCTTTTTGCGAATACAGACTAACACGGCGGCTACTCTGAAACCTGTCAGTGCAATAGTGACTGAATAGTAACTTCCTAAGGCTCTGTTCCTGGCTCTAGCAGAAAGGCTCTAGGAGCCCTAATATAGCCTCTTAAAAAAAAGGGAGAAATCAATTTGAGGCTATACCTGACCTTCATAGCTCTGCATCAAGTTTAGCCTACATACCTGTCTGATTAAAAATGAATGCTTTCAGCATTTCCAGGGTTCGGTCTGTATGATTAAATCTGGCCATGGGTTTGGCTCCTTGGAAAAGAAGGATATTAGGAACAGCCACAGTTCCAAATCTGGTTGATAAACTGAAGGAAATAAGTAGGTAAGAAATGAGGTCGCAAAAGAAGAAGGAAAAGTCTGCTTTACTAAGTTAACATTTAATTTAACTCAATAACAAGAACAAGAGCACAACTATTTTCTTATGGCATTAGCGAATATTTCACTAGTGAATTTAGGCAATACAAAATTCTGCAGCAGGTTAGTGCATTAACTTTCATTCTGGAGGCCCATGTTTCAATCCTGTTTTAGGGCACAAGGGTCTTATTCTTGTCCTTTGAGGATGCACTGTGAGGTGGTCAGAGAAAAGGATGTGGCATATTTTACAGTCTCTGCTCAAAAGAAACCCAGAAGTGAATTTGCATGTCAAGATGTAGATGAATTAGCAGAGCCCGGCATCCATCTACACCAGGTCAGATTTTAGCCAGTGCTATTAATCCCTCACCTTGAAGAGAAAGATGTTCATTTGCACATTTAAGAAAATATTAACTTCATTGTTAAAAGATGAGTGAGGGAGAAAATTGACTGAAGAAAAGCTAAAGGAAGTAAAGGCAGACTCAGAGGGGCAGAGAACTCTAGTTTACTCAGGGAGTACATATTACTCCATCAATACATTTTAAAAGCATAAGATTTGTCAGAATCAAAAACAAAGTGCTAACCCTGTAGCATGTGAAGCTTTATAAGGTGAAGTGTATTTATTGCAAGTTACCTGCTATGCTGAGATGCATCCAATGCCAGGAATTTTAGAGTTGGAAATGCTCGGGGCAAAGAATTAAAATGAGGGGCCAGATTGGCAGAGAAGCGACACCAGGGTGTATAAAACAAGACTAATGTACAATCACTGCTGTTTGGGTTTAAAAACTCCATCAGGTCCTGTGAAAGAAAACATGCTGATTTAAAAAGGAGAAGCCAATTAAATATTTTAAAGGGTTCTATTACATATCATTGCATAATACTCTGGTAACAGATTAATTTCAGGAGAACACTGTAGTACCATCATAAGCAAATTTGAGTTGGCATTTCAGTCAGAAGTCTGTTTTTAGCAGTATTTCAACAGTATATGAACATTCAACGAACAAAATGTAGTCAGACTGATTTTAATCCTAACTGCATTTTTCAAATGTAAAAATCTCCTTGGTAGACAAATAATACTTTGGGGATTATTACTATGAAAAAACGTCCTTTTTACTTTCTTTCCTCTCTTACCTGCGTTGTATACAAGAGACTGAGGATTTTCTGGACCAAACTCAGGATAGGCTTCTAGGGGCACAAAGCTCTAAAGATATAGAGCAGGTTGCACAGAGGAGCCAAGAGGCCAGTGAAGAAGCTTGGCAACATGTGACCTCCAGAAGAGGTAAGCGGAATGTCCGGGTTCCAGTAACACAGACACAGGTAACTAACCGCTTTCATGTTCTCTCCACAGGTACCAATGCGGAGAGTGGACCAGATGATAGGTCTGGGGGGAGAAAGCAGAAGGAGACTCCGCTGGTTGGGAGGCATGAGATGCGATGTCCTGAGGTTGGGGGTTCCACGACCACCACTCCCAAGAGGAGAAGGCGGGTGGTGGTGGTCGGGGACTCTCTCCTCCGGGGGACTGAGTCATCTATCTGCCGCCCTGACCGGGAAAACCGAGAAGTCTGCTGCTTGCCAGGGGCTAAGATTCGTGATGTGACGGAGAGACTGCCGAGACTCATCAAGCCCTCGGATCGCTACCCCTTCCTGCTTCTCCACGTGGGCACCAATGATACTGCCAAGAATGACCTTGAGCGGATCACTGCGGACTACGTGGTTCTGGGAAGAAGGATAAAGGAGTTGGAGGCGCAAGTGGTGTTCTCGTCCATCCTCCCCGTGGAAGGAAAAGGCCTGGGTAGGGACCGTCGAATCGTGGAGGTCAACGAATGGCTACGCAGGTGGTGTCGGAGAGAAGGCTTTGGATTCTTTGACCATGGGATGGTGTTCCATGAAGGAGGAGTGCTGGGCAGAGACGGGCTCCATCTTACGAAGAGAGGGAAGAACATCTTTGCCAGCAGGCTGGCTAACCTAGTGAGGAGGGCTTTAAACTAGGTTCACCGGGGGAAGGAGACCAAAGCCCTGAGGTAAGTGGGAAAGCGGGATACCGGGAGGAAGCACAGGCAGGAATGTCTGTGAGGGGAGGGCTCCTGCCTCATACTGGGAATGAGGGGCGATCAACAGGTTATCTCAAGTGCTTATATACAAATGCACAAAGCCTTGGAAACAAGCAGGGAGAACTGGAGGTCCTGGTGATGTCAAGGAATTATGACGTGATTGGAATAACAGAGACTTGGTGGGATAACTCACATGACTGGAGTACAGTCATGGATGGTTATAAACTGTTCAGGAAGGACAGGCAGGGCAGAAAAGGTGGGGGAGTAGCACTGTATGTAAGGGAGCAGTATGACTGCTCAGAGCTCCGGTACGAAACTGTGGAAAAACCTGAGTGTCTCTGGATTAAGTTTAGAAGTGTGTGCAACAAGAGTGATGTCATGGTGGGAGTCTGCTATAGACCACCGGACCAGGGGGATGAGGTGGATGAGGCTTTCTTCCGGCAACTCACGGAAGCTACTAGATCGCATGCCCTGATTCTCATGGGTGACTTTAATTTTCCTGATATCTGCTGGGAGAGCAATACAGCGGTGCATAGACAATCCAGGAAGTTTTTGGAAAGCGTAGGGGACAATTTCCTGGTGCAAGTGCTAGGGGAGCCAACTAGGGGGAGCGCTTTTCTTGACCTGCTGCTCACAAACCGGGTAGAATTAGTGGGGGAAGCAAAAGTGGATGGGAATCTGGGAGGCAGTGACCATGAGTTGGTTGAGTTCAGGATCCTGATGCAGGGAAGAAAGGTAAGCAGCAGGATACGGACCCTGGACTTCAGGAAAGCAGACTTTGACTCCCTCAGGGAACAGATGGCCAGGATCCCCTGGGGGACTAACATGAAAGGGAAGGGAGTCCAGGAGAGCTGGCTGTATTTCAAGGAATCCCTGTTGAGGTTACAGGGACAAACCATCCCGATGAGTCGAAAGAATAGTAAATATGGCAGGCGACCAGCTTGGCTTAATGGTGAAATCCTAGCGGATCTTAAACATAAAAAAGAAGCTTACAAGAAGTGGAAGGTTGGACATATGACCAGGGAAGAGTATAAAAATATTGCTCGGGCATGTAGGAAAGATATCAGGAGGGCCAAATCGCACCTGGAGCTGCAGCTAGCAAGAGATGTCAAGAGTAACAAGAAGGGTTTCTTCAGGTATGTTGGCAACAAGAAGAAAGCCAAGGAAAGTGTGGGCCCCTTACTGAATGAGGGAGGCAAGCTAGTGACAGAGGATGTGGAAAAAGCTAATGTACTCAATGCTTTTTTTGCCTCTGTTTTCACTAACAAGGTCAGCTCCCAGACTGCTGTGCTGGGCATCACAAAATGGGGAAGAGATGGCCAGCCCTCTGTAGAGATAGAGGTGGTTAGGGACTATTTAGAAAAGCTGGACGTGCACAAGTCCATGGGGCCGGACGAATTGCATCCGAGAGTGCTGAGGGAATTGGCGGCTGTGATTGCAGAGCCCTTGAAAACTCGTGGCGAACGGGGGAAGTCCCGGATGACTGGAAAAAGGCTAATGTAGTGCCCATCTTTAAAAAAGGGAAGAAGGAGGATCCTGGGAACTACAGGCCGGTCAGCCTCACCTCAGTCCCTGGAAAAATCATGGAGCAGGTCCTCAAAGAATCAATCCTGAAGCACTTAGAGGAGAGGAAAGTGATCAGGAACAGTCAGCATGGATTCACCAAGGGAAGGTCATGCCTGACTAATCTAATCGCCTTTTATGATGAGATTACTGGTTCTGTGGATGAAGGGAAAGCAGTGGATGTATTGTTTCTTGACTTTAGCAAAGCTTTTGACACGGTCTCCCACAGCATTCTTGTCAGCAAGTTAAGGAAGTATGGGCTGGATGAATGCACTATAAGGTGGGTAGAAAGCTGGCTAGATTGTCGGGCTCAACGGGTAGTGATCAATGGCTCCATGTCTAGTTGGCAGCCGGTGTCAAGTGGAGTGCCCCAGGGGTCGGTCCTGGGGCCCGTTTTGTTCAATATCTTCATAAATGATCTGGAGGATGGTGTGGATTGCACTCTCAGCAAATTTGCGGATGATACTAAACTGGGAGGAGTGGTAGATACGCTGGAGGGGAGGGATAGGATACAGAAGGACCTAGACAAATTGGAAGATCGGGCCAAAAGAAATCTAATGAGGTTCAATAAGGATAAGTGCAGGGTCCTGCACTTAGGATGGAAGAATCCAATGCACCGCTACAGACTAGGGACCGAATGGCTCGGCAGCAGTTCTGTGGAAAAGGACCTAGGGGTGACAGTGGACGAGAAGCTGGATATGAGTCAGCAGTGTGCCCTTGTTGCCAAGAAGGCCAATGGCATTTTGGGATGTATAAGTAGGGGCATAGCGAGCAGATCGAGGGACGTGATCGTTCCCCTCTATTCGACACTGGTGAGGCCTCATCTGGAGTACTGTGTCCAGTTTTGGGCCCCACACTACAAGAAGGATGTGGATAAATTGGAAAGAGTACAGCGAAGGGCAACAAAAATGATTAGGGGTCTAGAGCACATGACTTATGAGGAGAGGCTGAGGGAGCTGGGATTGTTTAGTCTGCAGAAGAGAAGAATGAGGGGGGATTTGATAGCTGCTTTCAACTACCTGAAAGGGGGTTTCAAAGAGGATGGCTCTAGACTGTTCTCAATGGTAGCAGATGACAGAACGAGGAGTAATGGTCTCAAGTTGCAATGGGGGAGGTTTAGATTGGATATTAGGAAAAACTTTTTCACTAAGAGGGTGGTGAAACACTGGAATGCGTTACCTAGGGAGGTGGTAGAATCTCCTTCCTTAGAGGTTTTTAAGGTCAGGCTTGACAAAGCCCTGGCTAGGATGATTTAACTGGGACTTGGTCCTGCTTTGAGCAGGGGGTTGGACTAGATGACCTTCTGGGGTCCCTTCCAACCCTGATATTCTATTCTATGATTCTATGATTCTACCTAAGAGGCCCTACTCCCTGGCTGCAGATGTGTGATGTACCAGCTGAATCCTATTTGTCAGGAAGTGGGACTGACAGCTCTGAAGGGAAAGTTAGTAGATCCACCACTTCATTTCTTCTCCAATAGGGGAATTCCAAGCCTTAACAAGGCCAAGAAGCTAATTTGTGGGATAAAAAGGTAGTGGAGCTGTTCCTAAAACAAGACAAGTGAAGGGCCAGAAGAGAAAGTGGGAGATGAACAAGGGTATGAAAGGAAGTTATTTGGTCACAGGACAGAGAGCTGATCAGGCTGGGGAAAAACAGGCAAGTGGAAGGGTAGGAAGGAAACAAGCAAGGACCTGGTAAACTAAACTTATTCAAATAAACTGTGCCCAGGCCCATTCTCCCTTCTGATTCCCTTTACCTCCCCAGCATTTGGGGGAACAGAGAGAAACTTCTGTTGTATGAACCAGATTCAAACTGGTTCTGCTACCCTATAGTTTGGTCTGGGGTGATGTAATATCTCAAATACTTAAACCAGTCTTTAAGACAAAGCTGGGAGCTAACAAAGGGGAAAGAGACTTGCTGTAGCCTCCTGGGAACAAGAATGCCTTGATGAGATTCTAACAAGACAAGTTGCTTTTTAAACTATGGGTCAGTTGAAGGACTTTTAAGATGTCTCAGTTATTTTCCATTCTTAGTAGAGCTGGTCAGAAATGTCAAAAATGAAATTTCAACCAAAATTTGTGAAAAGTTTCCATTTTCCTACCAGCTGTAATTCATAGTAGTATTTATCTGAAATCTGTTTTTGTTTTATTTTCTACCCTCTCTTTAAGAAACCTGTTTTTAAGTAAAGCCACCTAAATTAGAATTTAGTGGAAACAAGTGCTACAAAGCATTCCTAAGAGAAGGAAATTGGTCTAAAGAAAAAGGTGCTGCAGGGAAGCTGGCACAAGTCACGATGGGTACAGGAAGCCCTTTAGACTTGGGGAACATAGGCATGGTACATAGTGGAATTGAATATCCCGCTATTTCTGTATTTCAAAACAATATGGAAAGCGCACTGCCCTATCTATATACTAGCTCCCCCCGACCAGCACACTAAACATTTGTTTTAAGTTATCCTTTTTGTGCCACGAAACTCACCAGGGCAAGCACGGGAAGGATTATATATGTAGCATTTGGGTAAAAACTCTGTTTTTGTAACACCTACCCAGCTATCAAGATAAACATAGAACGTAGCAAACAGAATGATTTCCTACTTACTTGCGAAACATTCAGGATTTGTAGCGTGAAGTTTCTGATCCCGGTAATATTTCTTTCCTCACAGTTCACTTTGGGAGTTTTTACGTTGTCCGTGCTATTCGATTCCTCAGCTGGTGAAGTAGGCACAGCCTCTAGCACTACATTAGGGTCCCCTGTTTGTTCTTGAACATGTGAACCTGGCTGTGATAAGTGAGAAGCAAGGCTAGTCCCCACACTACATTCAGCATCTTCTGCTGCTGCATCGCAGGTGCCAACACCAAATTCAGACATGCGTCCGTCCTTTGCTTCTCCTGGAATAACTGAGAGCACCACAGACCGATCAGCAGGAATCCCGCTACCCAGCATGGCATCCGCAATTTCTGCCGTCTTGTACTGCACTGGCTCCTGGGGCTCTCCAGTAATGGCAGAACCACCTTCCGTGCTAAGAGGTAGGGCAGTTTCAGACAGTGGGTCAGCATTTTCCTCTGCTACTGCTCCTATAAAAGTAACAATATTTAGCACTTGCGTTCAGCTGTAGCTTTGGTTTCTTTCAGGCTGTAGTTTTGTTTTGTTTTGAAAAGGGATCAGCAGTTTTCACGGAAGTGAGGGTCAGGGGGAGGAGAACAGAGCGATAACCACCAGGGCCAGTACGTCCTGCTCTTAGAGGTCTATCGCTTTGGGCACTTAGGGAGCCCTGCCTGACATCAGGGAAGAGCCCCACACAGACGAGCTCCTACATCCAAGCAGAGGGCAACCGGAAGACGGACGTGTCCCGTCCCCTCCACCCAAGGGGGCCACGGTGCAGCGTACAGGAGCAGGCAAGAAGCGAGCCAGCCTGGGGCCGGCAGAAGCGCTGTACGAGCCTCCTCCCCGGCACAGGGCTAGCGGGAGAGGGCTGGTACCAGCACCGTGACCCGAAAACCTGGGTCACCCCCCGGGCGGTGGCAAGAGCGAGCAGGGCTGGCGGGGCACCCTGGTTACCTCAGGCCGGCCCGCTAGGGGCCCTCTCCCCGGTGCCCTCACCTGCCAGGAGGCGCCCGCTCAGCCAGGTCAGCCAGAGCAGCTGCCGGAGTCTCCACCCAGGAGAGGGGAGAAGCCGCATCCTCAGGCGGGAGAAAGAACGAGCCCCGCCGGCCTGCGTCTCCCCTGACAACCGCCGCTTCCGCTGGCGGGGTAAAAGCGGTCGCCCCGGATCTGAAATCGCCATCTTGGGCCTGGGCAGCGTGGCCTCGGCCGCCATCTTGGGCTCGGGCAAAGGATCCGCGTCGGTCAGTCCCCGTCCCCGGCCGCTGCGCGTGCGCTCCCCGGGCCCTGTCGCGTCCCTCCCGAGAGCGCCCGCGGTGCTCTGGGCCCGGGCTCCCCGTTCAGACGCCCAGCGTCTCCCGCCGCCTGCAGCCCCCAGCTCCTCTGACCTCGGCAGGATGCCCGCCGGCAGGTGGCAGACTGTCCCCGCCATTGCCAGCCACTCCCGGCCCGATCGCTCCAGCAGAGCCGGGGGGGGGGGGGGCCCGCGGGCGGCCGCGGTTGTGTTGAACGTTTAGCTTTTCCTCACCCCCCCCCCCCCCACTTTGCAAACGTGACTTGACTCGGCCTCGCCCACAGACCAGTCGAGCGGGCCGGTTACTCCAACGTTGCAGATGGAGAAAGGGAGGCAAAACGGCTGGATCAGTGGTTCTCAACCCGGGGGACGTCGAGGTCTCCCAGGCTAGGGGATACAGCAAGGCAGCGAGCCCTTGGCCTCGTTTTACAACCGGCTACATAAAAAGCCCTAGCAAAGTCCGTGCACGCTAAAATTTCATACAATGACTCGTTTACAGGGCTCGAGAGTGCACTTTCATTTCAGTGTATAGTCTACGTGTATTCCCATTTAGTCTGTAATTAGAGGGTAAAAATGAGAAAGTAATTTTTCTGTAAGAGGGAGCTCTGCCTGGGGTGGTGTTTTTTTTTTTTCCCCTTTCTTTCAGAGTGTGTATTTTTTGTAAGGAAGTAATTTTGAAGTGAGGTAAAACTTGGGGGTACACAAGACAGATCGGACTCCTGAAAAGGGTACCGTAGTCTGGAAAGGTTGAGAGCTACTGCGTTAGATGATTTGCTCAAACCCAGAGCAAGAAGCACTGTACAGAAGTCAGGAAGTCCGCTACTTAGGTCCGTTAATTTTGCCTTAGTTTAAGCATCCTTCTCTTATTTTATGAGCCAGATTAGGGGACCAGTTAGTTTAAAAAACAAAAGTGGTTAGTGTGAACTTTTTCCACCCAACCTAGGTTTGCAAGGGTGGGGGGAGGGGAGTGACAAAATCCCTCTCAGGGATGGTTTAGTCTATTTCATAACTTCAGTAAATAATTCAGTGTTGGCTTCTTGGTAATTGTTGTCTAAAGAGGGGCTAATTCCTTTTATTTGCATATAAGCATAGCTATCTGCATTTTTAAAAAAGTCATTGACTACACATACATACTTTTTGTAAAATGCATTTCCAGTGCAAGAGGCTGGTAATATAAATACAGGACTATGACGTCACAGCAGAAGCAAAAGGAGGCAGTTCTGTCTTATAGGGGAGGAGATAACCTGATTAACACAAGAATTATAACAAAGAGTACTTGTGGCACCTTAGAGACTAACATTTATTTAGGCATAAGCTTTCCTGGGCTAAAACCCACTTCAATCAGATGCATGGAGTGGAAAATACAGTAGGCAGATATATATACACAGTACATAGAAAGATGGGAGTTACCTTACCAAGTGGGGGGTCAGTGCTAACGAGACAATTCAATTAAAGTTCTACTGTTGAGAATAGCCCAGTTCCACTAACTGAATTGTCTCATTAGCACTGACCCCCCCCCACCTTGGCAAGGCAACTCCCATCTTTTCATGTACTGTGTATATATACACACACCTGTCTACTGTATTTTCCACTCCATGCATCTGATGAAATAGATTTTAGCCCACGAAAGCTTATGCCCAAATAAATTTCTTAGTCTCTAAGGTGCCACAAGTACTCCTTTTCTTTTTACGGATACAGACTAACACAGCTACCACTCTGAACAGAGTTAGGAGTTATCATCCATAACAATTTTATTCTTCAAACATTAAACTACTCCTCACCAAATCCCTAAAGTAGATAATCTTCTCATCCCCATTTTATAGATGGGAAAGCTACTAGAGAGTAAACAATTTGCCCAAGGCTACAGCAGTGGCAAAAAATAACTAAAATTCAGTTCCTACATCCCCTACGTCCTCTGTTCTGACTGAGCACTAGAACACTGTTTCTCGACAGCCGGTCCATGAGATCTCCCTGACACAGTTTATGAAGGCAGCAAGCCGGTCCCGGATATCAAAAAGGTTGAAAAACACTGCACTAGACCATTCTATCCTCATAGAAACATGGACAAAAAATAATTGTTAAATCAATTTCTTACTCAAACCTTGTCTGTTGCATACTTTTTGATCCATGCTAGAAGTTCTCCCCTAACTTCTAAGTTAGCATGCAAATAGGGCAGCTCCATTAGTTTGTGCAGTCTTTTTACACACAATTAGGGAAAATTCAACTGTTGTTTATTACAGTGTGTTTCAGAGCAAATGCTACACTAATGAGAAGGCTTAAAAACTTGCCAAGAGTGTGTCAGCTGATCCTGCCATAGAGATCAATAGGCATTTTATTATGGACTTAATAATGGATGGATCAGGTCCAAATTTCTGCAATGAGAGAGAGGTGGCCCTGTGGCTATGACAGGATGTTTTGATTGTATGAAAGCTTATACGGTACATGAGCACACAACATGCAGTTTATTTCAAAAGTGTGCTTCATTGTAGCACAATATCACAGTGCTAGACTCCAGCGGTGATGAGTGAAAATAGCAGGGAATATTGTTTACAAACTTCCCAGCATGGTAGATATCAGGCCTCCCCCTTGAGCTATGGGAACTCAAGCCATAATTGCCTTTGGCCTTCCAAAGCTGAAATGCTGGCTTTAGTGGAGCACTAGCACAAATTTATTTGCCATCCTGATCAGACACAGTAGATGATTCAAGCACACAAAGCCAGCCAGAGGTAGGTTAGTAGAGCCAACCAGTTACAGCCTGCTTTTTAAAATTCTATAAAGGAGGAACAGACAAGCATATGCTGCAAATTGAGCATGTGACTCCTCTTTTAGCAGACCATCAAACCAGCAGTAAAGAGAAACTTGGTAATTTTCCTTTTTAGGAGAGTGGGGGAAAGGGGGGAAAAGGGGTGGTATTCTGGCCAGAAAGTCACCCCCATTTGGGTTGAGTGTAAAGATGAAATTAAGGATTAGCTGCTAACCGAGTCCTCCAGTGACAAAGTAGCATTTGGACACCTTCCTTCACTCCTATTTCCATTGTTCCTTAAAATTATCAGCAGCATACACAAGGTGGGAAAAAAGAAACTTGTTTATTAATGTTAACAAGAATACAGGCACAAATAAGGACAAGGAATACAGATTACAAGAATGAACTATGTCCACCATATCAAAGCAGGCAAAAGATTGTGTAAAAAGAAAAGGAGGACTTGTGGCACCTTAGAGACTAAAATTTATTTGAGCATAAGCTTTCGTGAGCTACAGCTCACTTCATCGGATGCATTGTGTGTGCATATAAATGAATGCAGATGTCAAAAAAATATATTAAATAGAAATGAGACCTTGTCTTTATCAACTCCTATAGCTATCAGACATTTTACCAACCATCTCTTACCTAATTTTGTTTCACGTAGGCAGTCTGAGTTTGGGAATTTTTCCACTTCCCATCCTTTAATCCTCCCTGAAAAAGAGAGGAGCATGTAAAGAATCCAGCCTGGAGTAGATTATCCAGGAAACCATATTTCTTCCTTATCACCTTGGTGAATTTTAGATAAGGAAAGTGTGATTTCCAGCCTAACAGCTATTTCTTTCCCATACCTGGTTGAACGTGGGTTCCAGCCCTGACCTCTCACCCATCAGATACCAGCTTTTTCAAATAACTGCTGCTCTGCTTGGCATCAGATGTCTGTCCCCAGTTATTTATATTGCAACCCCTCAAAGTAACCATTTAGATGTGTTGCTGAAATGGTATGAATTTCATCCCAGTGGAATTCTCTTCCTTCACAACAGAAGAGACAGGAGCTGTGCGTATATGTGAATTTACACATACTGTACACAAGAGAATGGGATAGTAATCTGTATTGTGAACCAAAACAAAATATTCCCCTGAGAGGAGTTGGTATTCAGCACATATCCTATACAAGTCAGGAAAAATATATTGCCCCAGTCTATGCATATGTTTTTGGCAAGGCTGTTATGAAAGTCGCCTAACAATTCCAATTATAAGACCCTGTTTTCAAGTGCTTATAACTTTGCCAAGCTTAAACCATTTGAGCTGAAAGTTTGCATGCTGGGTGTCAGCCTCAAGCTGATTATTAATTATTATTACATTTCAGCTAAACTGGTCCAGCCATTTCCCTGAATGAGGCTAGAAAAAATTACATTGGTTTGCTCACATTCAAAAATTCTGGCAACCTTTTCTTTGAAAAGCTTTGGCACCCCCACGCTTTGGAGCAGGAACTTGAAATTCGTCAACGGGGTAGCCTTAGTGTCAAGGATAAGCCTTTTGTCATTCCCTGTGAAAATCTGCTGAAATCCATCCAAATTACAAGCTTTAACAAATCAGTTTATATACCATGGGTGGGCAAACTTTTTGGCCTGAGGGCCACATTTGGGAATAGAAATTGCATGGTGGGCCATGAAAGCTCACAAAATTGGAGTTGAGGTGCGGGAAGGGGTGAGGGCTCTGGTTGGGGGTGCAGACTCCAGGGTGGGGCCAGAAATGAGGAGTTTAGGGTGCGGGAGGGGGCTCCAGGGTGGGGCTGGGGATGAGGAGTTTGGGGTGTAGGAGGGTGCTCTGGGCTGGTACCAAGGGCTTCAGAGGAAGGGAGGGAGGTGGATCAGGGCTAGAGCAGGAGTGCGGGAAGGGGTGCAGGCTCCAGATGGGGGTGGGGGCTCTGGGGTGGGGCTGGGGATAAGAGGTTTGGGGTGCAGGAGGGTGCTTTAGGCTGGAATCAAGGGGTTTGGAGGGCAGGAGGGGGATCAGGGCTGGGGCAGGGGCACAGGAGGGGCTCAGGAGTGCAAGCTCCCAGTGGCTCTTACCTCAGGTGGCTCCCGGAAGCAGTGCATGTCCCCTCTCCAGCTCCTACGCAGAGGCACAGCCAAGGGGCTCTGCACACTGCCCCATCCACAGGCACCACCCCAGCAGCTCCCACTGGAGTGCCGGAGGGGGCCATTAGAGTGCACAGGAGACTGAGCAGGGCAGTGCAGCCTCCAACCTTGCTCCCCAGCTGGAGCGCCAGAGCGGGGCAAGTCCCAGACCACGTTCCCCAGCAAGCACTCGTGGGCCAACTTAAAATGGCTCGCAGGCCAGATCCAGCCCACGGGCCATAGTTTGCCACCCCGTTATATACACTCTATAGAGACTTTGATTTTAGAGCCAAATTCTCCAAAGCTTCTGTCCACACTGGGCATCTCCAGAAGCTGGGAATGGATCACTTGCTGATTATCTGTTCTGTTCATTCCCTCCAAAGCACCTGGCATTGGCGGCTGTTGGAAGACAGGATACTGGGCTAGATGGATCTTTGGTTTGACCTAGTATGGGCCTTCTTATTTAGGGGCTGAGCAAGACTCTCTCTGCAATTGCAGTTCTGGGCTGCTGTGGGTCATGCCAGGTCTTGGCACCTGAGTAGGGAGACACTCTCTCCTGTTCTCTCAATGACACCCTGCACCCCCATCTTTGCTGGGCCTGGGCAGGAGCAAAGAGAAAGCTGACTGATTTGAACGCAGAGGGAACAAGAGCCATGAGGAGGAGGAGTGGGGAGAAGATTAGATTGGGACAAAAAATGGTAGAAAGACTGGGACTGCAGGTTGGTGCGGGGGGGGAGAGGAGAAATGGGGCTGGGATTGGGGAGGAAATCGGGGGGGGGCTGGACATGAAAACTGAGAGCAGGGAGGGAGGAGAGATTGGATGAGGAGTGGGAATGCGGGAGACTGGGACAGAGAATAAGTTGGGCAGAGGGGGGCAAGGAGACAGATCTGAAAGAAATGAGGGGGAGAACTTAATTTATTGTAATGTAATAGTTAAAACAATAAGGTCAAAATTAAATATTTCAGAATATTTAATTTGGCAAAAAAAATCTACTTTCAGATTCCAATTTTTAGTCCTGAATAAGAATGAAACGAAATTTAGAAATCTCTATTTCTATGGGAAGGAAATTTTGTTTTTTCGACAACTCTAGTTCCAATCCTGCTAAGGACCCATGTCAATATGATACCACCTAATGGAATGTGAGAGTTTTTTCTGTTTGCTCTTTTAAAAACTTAGAAAATTACTCACATACAAACCTACATTAAAAGAACAATACTCTATTAAGGTTGCAAAGTCAAGCACTCAATCTTAAGTGTGGCATTTCCTTACTTTTGTCTGTGCAACTTTAAATTCAGCCCCCTTGTGCTTATGCATTATGACAGTCTAATTACACAGGCAATTTTAAATCTGACACTTCCTAATTTTTGAGTGCTTGATTTTACAATTCTAATACTGTTGTTTTAATGTAGTTGTGTGTGTAATTATCTAAACATAGTATTAATATAGAAAATACTTGAAACAGAGAGCACCAACCTATACATTGTTTACTATGCACATCACAAAGGACTAAATAATAAAACTCATTTTCACCATTACAGAAAGTTCTATTCAATAATTAGAACAGGCTTTCGTGGTATGCAAGGTAAATATACCATAAGGATCTGAGTCAAATCTTTATAACTGTTTTGACATAACACTTAGTAGTTCTACAAGGCTTTTCATCTTCAAAGTGCTTTAAAATAATGAATTAGTCCCTCCAGCACCCCTTCAAGGTAGGCACGTAATTTTACTTCATGTTTATAGACGGCTAAATGAGGCAGACCTATTCCAAGGCCAGAGAGAGAATCTGGGCCAAAGCCACATTTAGAATTTAGGAGCTTCCTGGCTGCCAGTCCTATGTGCTTAGACTATGCCAGGCTCTCAAATATAAAACAATATTCAACCATAGGCAGAGATCCTAGTAAAAAACAAGCAAAGCAACGAAGCAAGCCAGCCAAGCCTAGCCTTTATTTCTCACAATATAGCTTTAATGCTAGCTTTTGGAACATTCTTAATTTTGGTCTCAATGTGAAAGGCGACTCTGCCTAGCCACCATCTCACCATGTTTAACATTTATTATTTCCATAAACTCACTTGAAATTATTTGTATTGCAGTACTACCTAGTGGCCCAGGTCAGGCATCAGGGCTCCATTGGGCTTCATACTGCACAAAAGCATAAAAAACAGCCCTGCCTCACAGAAAAGCTTGGTATCTCACCAAGTAAATAATGTCTTTCTTAAAACAAAAGGACAGTCACCATTTAGAAAACTCTCCCAAGATGCCCTACTTGTTTAACAGCCATCCAAACACTGCTGTGAGCAGTGTCAAAAAACTGACAATCCTGGAGTCTCTCAGCATGAATAAATCATAATGTGGTTCTGTCGTCAGTGACTCTGCACCTGGCATACACTGCATATTGAGGGAGCAGACTGCTTTGCAATTCTTATTGTTCAATTCATTATGTGGCAGAGAGAACACAATAGCCATGTGAGTGGTAAAGTAGCTCCCAGCACAGCTAAAAAGTCTGTATTGTTGTGCGATATAATTTATGAATGACTTTGTATTGTATACTTAAGGTCTTATGGAAAATTAACTGAGTTACTCATTTTCCCGTAAGAACTGCGTCTGAGAACTGATCTATACAATAAGATGTGGTAGACTGCCTGGAGTCTGACTCGCTCTGTTCTAAATATATCCAATCGCCTTGAAAGCCAGGGCACTTAGAACGACGAGACCAGTTTAAGTCAATCAAAACTGGCATTGGATCGCTTTTCTGAGTAAAAGCCACTATACTCCTTTGCATAGTCACAAGCTATAGTTTCTAAAATGATCCATCCCTATCCACATTTAGTGTTCTTAGAGTACTTATGACAGAATAAAGTATTTAGACTGCCTACACTCCATTTGTCCCCAAAGTGCAGCTGCTTGGATAAGTATAGTCCTTCTTACTCCATAATTACTGACACCATAGGAGCAACACAGGTTTTTGGTATTTTTCTAAAGGGTTTTCCTAACAATGCAATTACCCACACTGGAATATAGCCAGGACACAGGAATGAACACACCACTCCTGCAAAAACTGTCATATTTAATGACTGGGACAGAAGGTTGGAATACTCCATCTTACACTCAAAGAGGATGGCTTTGCTTCTCTAACTTTATAACCATTCATGAGACTAACAGATTTCACCTGCCTACAAATATTTAATAGTCTTCTTCCTTACATTTGACTTTCAAATGATTTTTTCAGTGCAATATACACACTACGAACATTGGTATACCCACCACTTACTATTCCTTCCCCTTCCTTTGTATCTGTAAAGACCACATAATCTATTGTTTGTTTAAAACAGGCAAATATTTCAGTGCTATGGTTTTGGTTTTTTGTGAGAGTTTTAAATCTAATCTCAGAAGCCTAAAACTAATGAATACCACACAAAACAAACTGGTACATGCAGCGCAACTCATGAGCAACTCTAAAATAACAACTTGTCATTCACATGCAGTGAAGAAAGGGAAAAATCAAAAAGGAAGTACAATGGAAGTTTGCATAGTGTTGTTTATACTATTGTTTATAACAAAGCTTTTAATCTATTTATGTACTTATATGACACCCCGACTCATGACTGTCATATTTAAGCATCAACATAAGGATAATTTCAAAGTTATGAAAACTACCTTGGCTACATTTTCCATTCAATAATAAAAGTTGCCATTTCTCTATTTTCTGATAACTTGCAATAAAAGTGGTTTTTTGTTTTTTTTTTTGTTAGGCCCACAAATCTGCTGGCCTTGCTTATAAAGAACACTTGCCCATTTATCACTAACAAATACAAGCATCAGTTTAGCAAATCCTGTACCGAAGAAAAAAATTAAGTCATATGGTGACATCCCTGTGGGGGTGAGGAGGAGGGGGGAGAAATCTGATGTAGTTAGAGATCTTTCCTCTCTCTCTCGCTCTCTTTAAAAAGAACTGAAAATATATAATGTAGGGGGTAAAAGGAAAATAAGAACGGATTTAAAATATAATCCATATAATAAATGGCATAACATTTGCAGTGTCAAATTTAGGTCACTTGAAAACATGAATGAAGTAAAGCAGAAGGAAAAGCAGCATCCCTACATTCACAAGAGATCAATCAATCTAAGGCCTTATTGAAAAGTAGCTCACAATACTGCCCACTCCATCTTCTTTAGAAAGAGAACAACCAAGTTTCAGAATGGTGTAAAACAAGAATAAAATATTTGGTTTTAATGTATTGACTTTATTAATAAATATACATCCATATGGTGATGTAAATACAGATCATGAAGACTACTCCATTCCCATACACATAATTGCACATGAGTAGCTCAAGTTCATGGACATAAAAACAAACAGCATCTAAACAGGCTTTTTACAGCAGAGAACAGGGTGCTGATATTAGTTATTTATTGGGTAATTGACTCCTCCAAAATAACCTGTGGGAAAAGCAAACTGAAAGATTAAGGAATTAAAGTGGTCCAAATTACTACATGATACGCAAAAACTTCCTAACAATTTATCACATCATTATACTTTGCAAAAATTTGAAAACATAGATTTACCTACATGGGGAAAATAATCACTAGAAAAAGGCTCTAGTGTGTCCACTAGAGTTCAAAAACATATTTAAGCAATTTTAAAATATATGTATTCTAATAATAAAGGGAACAAACTTTTGTGATCAGAAATGAAGTTTGCAGTTCCAAGTTTTTATGATTATGATCAACTGCTTTGTATTTTTAATTTTCTGTTGGAATAGCATTAAACTTTACTGTACATGTAATACAAAGAACAGCAGAATCACAGCTAAAGTAACCTTCAGAAAAATAACCTTGAATTGCTCTGCCTTTTAAAGCTCTTCAAAATGGAAAAAAAAAGTGAAGTTCTGATCTCAATTACTTTATATGTTGCAGATAAAGGTAATTCTTTCCCCAAACTTATCACTCCATTAGCTAGGTTTGGTTTTGTCCTGACTGAATCCAAAGAAAACTTCTAGACAAAATGAAAATGTATTATTTCAGAACAAAAAGATGTTTAATGGGTCTTGATATATGAAGTTCTGTGTAATTAAAAGCAAATACAATGTATAAAGAATGTGTTGTTTTAATGACAGAGCTAACAGTTGATATTTAAAAATTCCACTTTAGTATTAAAAGTTAGCCACCTTTTGAAAGATATTTTTTCCTGCCAATATGTGCTGCTAGCATTCTGAAAATGTACAGTGCAAAACTTCAAAAATAGTAGCAAAATTATTGAATTCTAAAGTTTATGTAATTTTAATTAGAAATTGAATAGCAGTTACGGGATGTATTTTAAACAGTGGCCTTTGAGTTGTCTCCCTATTACTTAGGTTTCACTTATGTATAAATACGACATTAGAAATGGGATATTTAAAAAAAAAAAGCATTAAAAAACACAAACTTGACATATAGATCGTTTTTCTCAACAGTGTTAATACATAACAGTAACCCTATCTTATGAAGAGCAGAATTGTTGTACATAATATAAAATTAGCGATTTACCTTACAAATAATGTTTTCATACTATAGTGGAAAAGGCCAGTTTTCCCATTGATAACATCAAAGTATAGGCATTAACATGCTGTTTCAGTGTTTGTCATGACAACAGACAGTGTTACAAAAAAAGCACAATATATTTTGTAGGTTATATATAATAGGAAAAGCAAATCATTTGAAGATTCCATTCATATTTCACTTTGACTTCTTGACTTCTCTCTCTCTTTCTCCCACAGCATGGCACCAGTAAACTGCAGTTATGGATAAAATAAACCAGAATGAAGAAGTGCCCAGCATTGCACTTTCTGGTCTCATTGCCAAACCCAAGGTACCAAGTGGCCCTTTACAGATGCCATGAACACATTTTTCTACTTTAGTTCATCCTTTCACAATTGACAATGTTCATTCTTTTTACTGGGATTATATTTCATCTGATATTAATAAACACTATAATGAATATAAATTGTTTAGATGATTTCATTATTTCATCCACATACTTGAATACAAAATTCATTATTCTAGTAGAACAGTAATACATCTGCATTATCTCCTGACACACGGCACAGCACCATTGAGTAGATGCACAAGTGAGCAATGAAACAGGGGTGAACAGGATAAACAGAAGGAGGTAAGAAGTGGTGTTATGCAAAGGTACATTGGTGACATGCAACGTGTTCCTTGCCAGCGAGGTGTGAAACTCCTGTAGTTATTACATTCAGCTGAAGAAGACTGCTTTCCAGGAAGAGTTCAGGAAAGGGCTTAAAGCAGTCTTTTGTTGAAAAAATCATCTGATAAAACAGCCAATATAACACATATCCTGAGGGTGAATTAGCTCACGTTAGCTTTTTGCGTGTATCAGAAGTTACACCATTCTGAGAAAAATTACTAAGAGTGTCATATTTTTCAGTTTGTTGAGGAACAGAAAGTGTAAGTTGACTTTATAGCTTCAGCATGGAGAAACTATATTTTAGTAGCAGTTTAGCTGCCATTAGTTTACACATTGACTAAGGAGCCATCCAGTATTGTTGAGGTTCATTGTCTTACTTGCCAGTGCATACATAGTCCCCCAATCACAATTCAACACACCTATTGTAAAGTACAGCATAAAGTCCAGCTCATTATGTGTTAGGCATCACTGGAACACCTGAAGGCTTGCTGCTTTTTTCCTGATAAAAAAGGTACGAAACATGACATCTGTTTCTTAACTTGTCATTACTGAAATCAGAGTTCTCATCAAAATTACAGCAAGCCAGACTTTATCTTACAACAAAAAGTATTGGTATTGTTCATTTTCAACAAAAGCTATAATTAACCTGAAAGATTTCTGTTCCCAAAAATCTGCAAACATTATACAACTCCCACTGGTATTTGAAGCTACAAATTCAGTATAATTTTAAACTATATTTTAAACAATTATGTAAACTTTCTTTCAGAATTAAAAGCTTTAACTCAAGCAAGAGATATTTAGAATAAATATAACAATATGCAATATTGAGGAATGTTATTTTCTAAGTATAAGTGGGTGTGTGCATATTACACACACATGCACACGCGCACTTTTTTAAACCAAACACACAGTTGAAAATGGAACTGGTTAGATGCAGGAAAGGACTCAGTTTGAGTCAGAAAAATATATTTATAGTTAAACAGTGTTTCAACTTGCATGCATAGATTAATTCCTATGAAATGCTTTCTATCTGGGGTCTAGCAATTTGGTAAACTGCCTCCTGTTTGAACCCGCTATACAGTTTGCTATTATGAATCATGAAAATATTATCCTTTGGTAGATATATAAGCTTCCATAACTTAAATATAATATAAATGTTAAACAATGGGATAACTGTATTCCTGGAAAAACTAAATCTGAAAAGCTAGCAACAGTGTAAAAACGTTTAATCTATAAACACACTAAATTAGTACTTTAAAACTTACTAACTGCTGCCATCAAAGCACATACTGTGAAGGCAAAAAAACAGCTTATATAGCTATTTACAGATTTAAGAACATACTGTTTAATATTACTGTCTAATCAATTTGTTACTAGAATTAACAGTACTTATTTTGTAGTTATTTATAAAATATATCAGATTTTTAATTAATTTGCAGTTTGTTATATGCACTCTCAAGCATTTTTAAAATTATATAGCAGAATCCTGTAAGTAGCAGAACTACAAGATCTGCCACCACCTAAAGGCAAATTAGCTCATGTTTATAAGGCGCTTTTGAAGATGTAAAGCGCTGCATAAATGTTTATCATTATTATTACACATTTTCAAAAAATATTTTTGGAACATCAGTGAGACCTGACAATGCTACAGTAGAGCAAATAAAAACTGCCTGAAATTAGCACTTTAAAAAAAATATAGTTTTTAAAGTTTCAAAATATTTATGAACAATTGAGGTCTGTATCAGTTCTAGCAAAAGCGGAAAATTTAGTTTGCTCTCTATCCCACCTATACAAAAAAACCCACAGGCATTTCAAAACTAACAGAATTCTTACTTGTAAAATAGTCCAGAATTGTTTGTTTTGTTTCATCAATTATAAATTCTTCTGGACAAGATCTTTATTATGGCCTAGCCTCACTTCATAGCCAACAGCCAAATAATGTTTTCATGCTTATTTCAATTTCTTGGTGCATAATCACACAATTAAATTTTCCAGAAGTAACTGTGAAGCTCAGGATATGAATATTACTTTAAAGAAACACACAAGGGCATAATTTAAGAGTTTACTTATAAACCTATGTAAAAAACAAAGCCATACCTATGCCCTTTCACGTTACATTAAAAATTAGTGGATTGCACGCTGGACATATGAACAAAAAATAAAATTTGGAAAGCCAAAGTTATAGAAATATTACATAAAAATGTGAGAAACATGCCAAGACTCAGCATTTCCTCATTAATCCTTTTATCTAATTCCTCTCTTTCACTCATTGGGTTGTTTGACTTTGCTACTAGTTTCACCAGCAGCATGTACTCCTCTGTTATGCACCATAGGATAGGGAAAAGCTGCACTGCCACAAGTATAACTTAGATTTGCAAGCCGTGATAGAGCTTTAATGCTACCTGGAGGTCTGCCTGGGCTGACTTTGTATCCTGCAGCTTTAGTTGTACCCAAGGGTCTGCCTGGACTTGTTTTAAATCCAGCTGCTTTGGTGGTCCCAAGAGGTCGACCTGTGCTGGTTCGGTACCCCGCTGATTTTGTGGTCCCCGATGGCCTTCCACGTTTACCAGATCGGTTGAGGTTTTTCTTTTTCTTTAGTTCATCTTTTGTCTCTATATTCCTGACACTGGTGGCCTGCAAGTGTGTTTCATTTAACGTGTCTTGTCTCTGGCATGCAATTGGTTTGTGGCTGACTGTGTGGCTGTATTTGCTTTGCTGTGTAGAATACAAGTCAAACTGATCAGTGGATCTCACATTGTCTTCGTTAAGGCAAGAACTCTTGCCAGTCCCACAGAAAGCTGCATTACTGCTGGCAACAGGATGCATCATTTTTCTACCAAAAATAAAAGACAAATATGTATAAATAAATAACATGACATCATTTAACCAAAAACATTCTCTTTTCCAACAGCTATGAAGGTTCCCTAAAATTACCCTGAACTGGCTGGAATGCAAATCACTTAGGGAAACAAGATGTCTATTAACAGATTCAAAAAAAATCAAAAGGTAGCATGATATCTAAAAAAAAAAAAAAACTTTCAAACACATAAAATGATGTAAGTACATCAACAATAAAATTTAAAATGATCTGGGCTTGAAATAGCCTCTCACCCACAGTGGAAGCTTTCCTGGGTGAATCTAAGCTTTTGTTTGGGGAAAACAATTCTAGCCACTTAGTTGCATCAATAACCTATCAAATGAAAAGCAATACAGCGTCATCTTCCTGATTCAGCCGACGGCTCCCAGTGCTTCTGCTGCTGCTTCTAAGTTTTCCATAACTGCTGCAGCGTGAAATTAACAATCAATTTCACTACTGCTATCCATAACTTTGTGAACAACATAAAAATTGATAAGAATCCAGTCAATTTAATTTTGCTGCAAGTTAAGAAAGCTACAAACAGCAGCTGAGGTAAGTACTTAAACTATTCACAGGCAAGAACTACCCTAAAACAAAGGATGTCAGCAAGTAGATTAGCAGAGACACTCTCTCCCTTCTTCCACTCCATTACCACTATCAAAGCAGGCAGATGACTCTGGAACAGCAAGGGGAAACCAACAGAGAAAAATATCACTCTCTCAATTCATTCAGGGAGCTTGAAGGATGTTGGAGCTTAAATTTATCCAACATGTACTAAGCTTGAGCTAACACCCTGCTAAAATGAATGTGGTCAGCTCACATCTCTCTCAAAGTCATGGTTTAAATTGGTTCCCTTTCAAACAGAGTTGGATGACACTTCAAAGTTTTTTTTTCCACAACCAGAAGTAACTGTAAGCAGTAGGTGCTCAGCACCTCTGAAAATCAGGCCAACACCTGCCACTAACTATTCCATCCAAGTACACCTTAAGCTACCTTTCACAGCATCAAGAAAAATATTGGCACTTGAGAAATAAATAAAACTTGCACAGCTATACTTGGCATAGCTATTACATCTAAAAGCATCAAATTCACGCACACAAATTAAGAATTGAAACAAATAAAGCACACAATACGTAAGGTTCAAGAACTTCCAGAGAGAACTGTTATACAGAAGTCACCCAGTCAACCACGTCTTTCCTAAAGAGTAATGTGTAGATAAACACATTCATTTTAACATCTTTAAACAGTGACTTGAATTTTAAAATTAGTAATTTTGTTACTGTACCCCAGATACATTATTGTAAGGTGCATGGAACTTGCACTGACATTAATGAGAGCTCCTTGTGTGCTGCAAAGGGAAAATATTCCCTATAACCATTAAAGAGCTGTTCATGGCTCATGGAAAACTCTTAAATATTCTAGTTGAACAAGTCTGCAAATATACCCTATTTTACATGCCATCTTTCCATATGCTTTATAACATTCATGTGAAACAACATTTTCTTACCAAAAGACATAGGACCAAATCTGCTTTGCATCAAACCACTAACAAAATCTGATGGGATAGAGCTGCCATAATCAGTCACGAGAGGATCAAGTCACTACAGAAGTAACAGCTCCTACACCATTATCCGTTTGTGCCCTAGCTGCTGATGTAAGGGGCATGGCTAGGACACCCTTAGACATCACTGATGATCAGCTGCAGCTTCAGCTTGGGGCTGTTGGCAGCCAATGTACCCTTTAAGTTGTTTTAACTTAGGCCTGGGAACCAGACCAGCACATAGTCACAGATAGAGGGAGTGCAATGGTCACATTAGCACACAGCCTATGCTGTGTAGTTCCTAAGCCATAGCTGATGATCTGGCACAGAATCTTTTGTTTATGAGATCCCAGTGGGTCACTTTGAAATTATAGTACTAACAGAAGTACAGATCCTGCATAGGACTCCATCAGCACAGACCCCTGTAATATTGCAGAGTAGCACTGACTTCAACAGTGGGAATTTTTTTTTATTTATTTCCCTCATATAAACAAGGTTTTAGATGAGTAGCTAGTGACATTTTTAGATGAACGCCAAATCTAGCTCTCACCATCTCCAGTAATGCCAATTCTATAACCTTCTTTGGCAGCTTCTCCCATTTCTGAACAGTGCATCTAGTGATGCCAATTTTTCCTAAAATATTCTCTGGTGTAGCCCATCACCTCTTGTTCTGTCCTTGGCGATGGAAAATAATTGATTCCCATCATTTTTAGTACATCCCTTTAGTTATACTTAGGCAGCAAGCAGGTCTCTTTCTCTAAACCGAACATGCTTCATAGTCTTATTTTTCCAAAGCTTTTATTATGTGTGCTTCTTTCCTCTGACCTTTCTTCAGTTTAACTCATCTTTTATTAAAACTTGATATCCCAAAATGAATGCACTGTGCCCCAACTCAGACTTAACCTGTGACTGGAACGGAACAGTTATCTTTATCTCACCGACACTACTAAACACATGCCCAATACCCATATTAATAAAAAATTCTGAGTAGTCTCTAATCAGCTATGTAGCTGGCTGAACAGTACAAAAAAGTATTTGTTAAATAAATGAATCTTTTTTCCATTATAAAACCCATTTTTCAGCAGTTAACAAAACAGCCATAAACATTTGATCCAAGCAGAAACATGGAATGCAAGGCCTCAGCCAAAGAGTGACAATTGATCATTTTTAACAATTTATTTTACTGGCTTTTAAAGGTACAAGGAGACCAAAGAAAAATATGTCTTACAGACTCATATGTATTTGCACAAATCCCCATCAATACTGCAAAGCAATTGTGGCCTGTTATGTCAATAATCTGCAAATTAAGGGTTTATAGAATCCTGTACCTTTATGATGTACTGTAACAACTTCTTACATATCACATTAATAATTCACACATTAAAAGGAGTGACACTTATGGTTCCAGAGATTTGCTTCAGATTTAAATCAAACCAGCAGAAGAAAGTAATATCACAGCCAAACCTTCAGAATAGCTTCATAGGATAAAATCACCAAAAAGTTTATCAGCACCTTTTGTCTGCACATGACTTCAGTGCACTCTAATCCTAATTCATGTACAAAAAAGTATGCACCTATGATGTTCCAAATGGGTTGTCTGTTGCCCAGCTGGTAGCACCCCTTTAAGGCCATGTCTACAACTGAGAATTGATCTATTTCTAACGGAGATAAGCATGAAATGTTCAGTATATTCATATTAGCCAAGCTTATTTATATTTTGAATCACTGTAGTTTTGCCTCACTTCCACACTAGCACCATTTTACCCCTTTTCTGTTGTAATGCCTTCTAGATTCCTATCATGCAGATCCCAGCACAAATCTCAAGAGCAATGGATCCTGGGAGATTAGAAAAGGCCACCAGTGCACTCTTGGACAGCAGTGGGAGGACAATTTGAACCATTTTAGCACTGTCTACACAGAAGCTAAATTTTTACAGGCTGAAACCATTCAGACTAAGACAATATATAACCGTGCTGGAAGCAAATCTAATCCAAACACTATCTGGAATACACAAACTATTTGGAGTACATGTACATAGTCATGAAGTGCCTTACAAGCATGACAAGGAGACCACAGTTTTCAGCATGGCAAATTTCTCCAGTGTATACTAGGTCAGTAGGCCTTTATGTTAAATATAGGGAAAAAAGAAATATAATGAATGGCTTAGTGTAGCCAAACTTAAATAGTATCACACAGTTGCTTGCAGGGTCTATTTACTGGCAGAAAGAGTTCACAACAATACAAAAGTTGTGTCTCTTTTTCCAGGGCTGACATCTCTCCCCAGCCACCACTCTCCTTCAGAGGGCATAGCATTCATAGCAGTTGTAATCAGTTCCAGTTGGGGCATTTCCTGCTTCCTAATGCCTGCATTAACCCCTTTCTTACTTCTAAGGTGCATGGGTATATAAACCTTATCACAGTGCATGTGTAAATATGTGAACATGATTTTACATGTGCAATAATTAAATATAGATGCAGTAATAATGTAGTTCAGCACATGTATTGAATGGTTGTTAAAACACAGATTCTCTGTGCACTATAATTCAGATTTGTTGAGCTCCATATGGTGGAGCAGTCATGAAACCATAGTTAAGGTTGCATTACAATTTCAGTTTCAAAGTAAGAATACCTAGTAATCCTGTGTTGTTTAGAAAAGGACAAAAAATATAAGATACAATTTGGGAAGGGCACGCATTTTTAGTGTGGTAATAACAGGTAAGTAGTCAAGTGTCTGTAAAAAGCAGTCAAAAATCTTCCGATTTTAACACGGTTTCACCTCTCTTTCGACTCTTCAATATAGTTTACATTACAGAATTTCCTGAGATTTCTCATGATACTTAATGCATGCATGAGGGTTCTGCAAATTCTCCTTTTGTGTCGCCAAGTTGTATTAGTGTAATGGAAAAATATAACAAACAGCAAGTAAGCACACCATGCATACGATGCTAGATTTGTAAATGTTGATATAATATCTGAGAACATTATCAGAGTATCAAATCAACATTTTTCCTTCAATGTCTCATTTAAACATTGGCACACAGGCTCTAGCTTTCAGGAGGAGCTCATGGCTCTCCAGTCTGCATTAATGGCCCAGTCACAGAGAAAATTGGCTTCAGCTGAGCAAGAGCAATGTCACACAGGGAATCAGACAGAATGACAGAACAGACACAACGATGCACAAGGGAGGCAGTCAGAGAGAGCATTGCCAGGCAAATAACCACCACCCCAAATTCCTAGCACTATTTTCCTCCTATTCAGGATCTACAATCCCCTGCCATCTGCATCCCCTCTCCACACAGGGAACAACAAGGAGCCTTGCCATGGCTTCCAACATCCACCTCCCCAGCCACTCCAACACTACAGCAGGGAGTTCTCACCCGCAAATATATACCACTAACATGTAAAATGCTGCAACTTCATCTTTGTGTACATACTTGCACTTACTTCTGACAAGTGATAAAATTCTCTAGAGACAAATGTTACCTGTCTATAATTGATGATGTCAGAATTGACACATGAGGAGCAAAGCGTAGATCAGAGAGTGTTTCAGAGTTCTTGAAAAAGGGGGAGTCTGAAAAAAGGTGAGACAATCCAGTTAAAAACAGATGACAGGGATGTTTTTGGAATGCTTATTATTCTCTCTGTATCAATCCGTTTTTTCATCATGCTATGAAAAATTCAAGTCATAGTAAAGTTTACATTCTTTGTTTTTATTTGTGCCATTTTCAATGAGATTTTTACAAAATAAAAAAGTGTTCAGCTGAAAGCTTTAATGAAATCTTAATTATGTTATCATGACCATCTCTAGCATAACTCTACTGAGATCTGAGTCAGAAGTTCACCTTACAGTGGGAATTACAAGAATGTTTTCTGTTTGTTGCATGTCTGTCCACAGAGTGGAAGTGACTTTGTTAGCAGAAGAATGTAGAGTATGAGTGAGTACTGGTCTACACACAAATTTGTATTGGTTTAGCAAAAGGTGTGATTTAAAACCCATTCAGTTAAACCCATGGAATTGTGTGTGTCGACACTCTTAAATCAATGTAAACCTGGCTGCTATTGGTTTATCTTAGACCTATAAGTTTAGATGAGCAAGGTAAACCAATATAACCAGTTGTAAACCAATATCAGTGCATCCTCACAAGAGTTTGAACTAATTTAATTAAACTGGCTTTTAAACCAATCTAACTTAAACCAGTGCAGCTTCTGTGTATAAACAAGCCATAAGAACAGTTAATATGAGAGATGGGTATTGTGGTAATGAAAAAATATTACTTTAGCTACTCATTTCCCTGCTTTTAGAGGTGTGTGTTGGTGTCAATTAAAAAACTTTTCGTACAGTGATAGTCAAACAGTGAAAGCAACGGCATGACTACAGCTGGATCTTAGGAAGTCTTATCCAGTCCAAAGAAGAGGGGGTAGCCATGTAAATGGCCGAGACACCTCCAAGAAGAGCATGGATTGGGCAATAGTCCATGATGTGTCTGACAGTTTGCATCTCACCACAGTCGCAGTTTGGTAATTCCCTTGCTTTCTATTTATGGAGTAAGTATGTGCATCTTCCATGTTAGACGTGGGAAAGAGAAGCTTGGCACTTGCACAGCTGGGTCGTCGATTAGATTTTTGTTTGGTACATCAGCAGCCACCCAGGCTTTAGACCACCTTCTGAGAACATCCTTATCTTCCATAAGGAGTGCTGTGTCAGAAGACCAGAAAGGTTTTCTTGATTTTTGTCAGTGGCGAGGGGGTGTTAAAAATTATAACTGGTTGTAAACAAAAGGGTTTTTATGGTAATTTCTTTTTTTTTAAAATAGGTGTTGCTGCAGCAGAAGGAAGAGAACAACAGGCCAAAGGATTTGGAAAAAGAGGGACGGGTGGCCTAGGGACCTCCTCTATAGCGGAGCATGGGAGCTCTACCAGTGCTACACAGGAGTCAAGGAATAAGATCTTCTTCCCTGGAACTTGCAAGGCATTTCTGATGGGGACGCCTATGAATCTTGGGGACAGTAGCAGGTCCGAGCAGGAAAAGATAAACCCTTAATGGCAACCTCAATAATGTTAAAGAAGATTAACTTTCCAAATACTCTGAATGTTTAACAGTAAAATGTGCTGATCTGTTATTATAAAGCATAAAATCATAGAAATGTAGGGCTGGAAGGGCTCTCAAAAAGTAATCCCATCCAGCTACCTGCAGTGAGACAAAAAAACAAAAACTCCTACACCATCCCTAACAGATGTTTGTCCAACCTGTTTTTAAAAACTTCCAGTGATGGGGATTATACAACCTCGCTCTGAAGTCTATTCCCAAGCTTAACTATCCTTATAGTTGAAAAGATTTTTCCTAATAGCTAACCTAAATCTTCTATACTTCTTATCCTACCTTCAGAGGACATGGAGAACAATTGATCACTCTTCTCTTTATAACAGCCATTAACATATTTGAATACTATCATGTCTCCTCTCAGTCTTCTTTTCTCAAGACTATACATGCCCAGTTGTTTTAACCTTTTTTAATAGGTCAGGTTTTCTAAATTTTGTATCATTTTTGTTGCTCTCCTCTGGATTCTCTCCCACTTATCCACATCTTGCCTAGAACTAGACACAGTACTCCAGCTGATGTGTCACCAGTGCCAAGCAGAGGGGGACAATTACCTCCAGTATCTTACATACAACACTCCTGTTAATACATCCCAGAATATTATTTTTTGCAACTGCATCAGATTGTTGACTAATAATCTATTTGTAATCCACTATAACCCCACATCCTTTTCAGCAGTACTGCCACTTAGTCAATTATTCCCCATTCTGTAGTTATGCATTTGGTTTTTCCTTCTTAAATGAAGCATTTGTATTAATCTATTTAAGAGTAGCTTAGTGGTTTGAGCATTGGCCTGCTAAACCTAGGGTTGTGAGTTCAGTCCTTGAGGGGGCCATTTAGAGATTGGGGCAAAAAAATTGGGAACTGTGCCTGCTTTGAGCAGGGGGTTGGACTAGATGATCTCCTGAGGTCCCTTCCAACTCAGATATTCTATGATTCTAATATTTATTGAATTTCATCTTGTTGAATTCAGACCAATTCTTCAATTTGTCAAAGTCATTTTGAATTCTAATACTTGCAACCCCTTCCAACTCGTTGTCTTCTGCAAATTTTATAAGCATATTCTCAGCTCCATTATCCAAGTCATTAATTAAAATGGTCCACACCCAGGACCAACCCTTGAGGGACCCCACTAGATACACCCTCCACGCATGACAACAAACCATTGATAACTATTCTTTGAGTATGGTCTTTCAATCAGTCGGGCACCCACCATTTAATAATTTCATCTACACCATATTTTCCTAGTTTTCTATGGACATGTGAATGTCATGTGGGACTGTGTCAAAAGCCTTACTAAAATCAAGATATATCACATTTACTGCTTCCCCTTATCCACTAGGCCAGCAACTTTGTCAACGAAGGAAATTAGATTGATTTGGCATGATTTGTTCTTGACAAATCAATGCTGGCTATTCCTTATCACCCTATCATCCTCCATGTGCTTACAAATTGATGGTCTAATAATTTGAGGTTGTCACTAAGGTTTTGAATTAGAATGCAAGTTTGATAAAGTTGGGTACATATTGCTTTTTGGGATCTGCTGGAGAAGGAAGTGAAAGCCTTATGGAGTGTTACCAACTGTGACCCAGGAATCTCTTAGTAGTGACAGGCAGAGGGCACAGGGGTGCAGAGTGTTTTACAGGGATCCCTGAAGGCAGGTTTATGCATAATAATTCATTAAGCATGGCATGTGAGGTCCCTGAGAGCCAGTAGCCCACTGAACATACTAATCACTGCAAAACATAAGTATGCATAATATTTAAAGAGTTGTGTCAGTACTGAAAATTATGTTTTGAAGGCAGGTAACCCAGAGGTGACACATCTCACAGGTTCCTTTTAAGCAGATGGTAACAGACATTTATCTGTGTGTTTGGTCATGTATTAGGCATTATACATCTCTCAATGGATGCCTATTTGCATATTGAGCCAAATGTTAATCAAGAGAGGAAATTTACAGGGAGAAAAACAGCAAGAGTCTTTACAAATAAAGATAATGGACTGTTGGGGTATATTTAGAGGTGGATCCTTCACTGAGGAGGCAAGCTAATAGTGTGTCCATCTTATGAATGGAGGGTGACGGGCAGCCAAGTCTGGCTATAAAATGTTGGAAAGACTTGAGCACTGCTCTATAAGACATGAAAGTATCTAGTTAAATCAGTCTAGGTCATAGAAGGCATATTATGATTTCATTTATATGTAACCATTTTCAAGACTTCCACTTTCTATTACTTAAATCTCTATGTTACTTATTTTCACAATAAATGTGCCTCAGTACTGTATGTTAAGCGGATTGGCGATCTGAGGAATAGCTGGTAAACTGGGGTGTACTGAGAGTGTCCAATGGAACAGGGGCAAGAGACACTAAGTAGATGCCCAGAGGTGGATGGACAGGGTACATCCTTATGAAACCTGAATTATCACAGTTTTTGTTTGTGTTAATATAACCTTATGCTTTAAGCTTAGAGCTACTGGAACCTCTCTTTCATCCCTATGGTCCACCCGACACGATGATGGAAACTGTGCAACACTATGTTTAAATCAGCTCCTCAGTTCAAAGAGACAGAGAGGGTATTTTTAAAGAATAATGCTTGCCAAGCTATGTTACAGACAAACCACTTAGGTTATGTATGCACTCGTGCTGTGTGTTTGATGACCGTTGTCAAACACCATGCCCTCTACCCCTTCCTTAACCATGGGTTAGGCTGCTTTTGAGGACAGGGCCAAAAGATGTTTAACACCAGAGGTGGAAAGCATGAATCACCACTAATAATCAGTTGATCATAATTTCTTGCAATGTGTATTGAACGTGGCTCAACTTATTTACATTAATGGGACAACTATTTCCAACACAGAAAGTGGAGTCCTGTCCACAGTAAGGAGATTTCCCTCTAATGTTAACACCAGTTCAGCTCCACCAGTGGTAACAATATAAAATGGAAGTTTAGTGTTGACTCACAGATGGTGTTTTTAACAATATTGATAAGACCCATTCTGAATAGGTTTACCTGAAGCAGAGTTAAAAATTATGACAATAACTGGCAGCACATCTACACTATGGCTCTCAACACTGTGAACACCATTAGAGTTGAAGTTGTGTTGACAAAAATGGGGCATTTTAAAAAAATGGTCCTAGTGTCTGTCCTTGCTATAATTGTGCTAGAAATAATGTTTAAACATAACTAATCTTATTTTCTGAAATCTCCTGCTACTGAATTACCAGCTCCATTGGTGGCCATCACTGCTATAGAGCTAGTGCAGACTTGGCACCAGCATTATATCATCTTGTCATCTAACCTTGATTAGAGCAAGTCTGCACGATGTGATAATAAAAATGCCAGAAGTCACCAGTGTTCTGTTTGCACTAGTATCCCCAACTGTCGCTACCACTGGTGAAGTTGCAAAAGTGGAAGAGCAAGGTAGAGTGTTTATAAAGTCTAGTGTATACAAGGCCATACCATGGACAGTACTGGTATGGTGCGGAGCGTGAAGCTACAATGTTCTGGAGTGCAGGTTCCCAAATGTGCCACAAATTACTACTGGAGCACATTTTACCTTCAAACTTCCAAAAGAAGTAACACACATACTATATTGTTTTTACTGCTTCCACCAAAGGATACGGACAATGAGAGATACACTGGCAGTACAACATCTATAAAATGAACTATATCCACAAATAAAAGGAACAGTACAAATACCTAAAAAAAGTTAATATCAACTCAGTCTGTACAAATTAACTCTTGTGAAATTAAGACCTTGTTTGTTTTTTAAAACACTAAGTGCTTATTTTTGCAACATGTAAATAAAGCTTTAAAAATAAAGTTTATAAAAAGAAACATTCACCTATCTTGAATATTCCATTGAATTAAATAGGTTTATCTCAATTATGTATCCAGCAAAATAGACGGAGCATAAATAACCAAATATCTAAGTATCTATCTTTTATTCAATACTCCAATAAAGTTCATTCACCTGCAAAAAAAAAACAAAAATAAAAAAACAGCACAACTGTCCAGTTTTTTAATATTAAATTTGAGAAACATGCCTAGTCTGTTAAATGGGTAGAGAGAGAACTTTCACTCACTTTGAGATTTTATTAAAGCAACATATTATAGGTGTTCTGATGACTATATTACCATATAATGTCTCTTTAAAGAAAAGAGAACTGTTGTAACAATTTTTTGGTTTTTTTTGTTTCTGACATTTACATAGCAAATGTATATTTGTAAATTTGTTGCAACTTCCTAAATTAAATATGCACAAACCATCTGTAAATCCTAATCTCCAACACCAGCAAACTTTGCATGTAGTTTTTTGAAATCCTATCAGCATTTCTACAACACACACCACCAAGACACCTAAACATACATGCAAAGTACAGTCTACTTCTGAAGCTAGAGAAGAGTTTCCCAACTGCAGTCATGAAGCATTTCCTGGTGACCCATAGAAAGTAGACTGGTCACATTAGTATGGCTTTTTATTTTGCACTTGCTAAATTATATTTTTAAATCTAAACAAATATTAAATAATTCCTAGTATTGCCCCTCTACATAGACAATTGTTGTAGATGTCACAAGGATGTCAAGACACTGTGAATGACAGGAGAGTTAGTGTGGATGCCTGACTTGGAATAAAGGAGTCAATTTGACTCGCTCTGCACTAAGAAATGCTCTATGAAATTGTTCAGAGGTTCCTGAACCAAAACAAGGTACCACAAATAAATTAGAATTGTGATCCTTGGCTTGATGACACAGCCAGCTACTGCATCCCTTCCTCATACTGAATGGCACTTACACAAATAGCCTCACTGACTTCAGTGGAGCTACTTACTCAAGCACTATGCATAGGATTAAAGGTTGCAGTGGCCCTGCATTACCAAGCCAAGTCATAATTTACCTAGGATAGCATGTGTTAGGTTTAAAGTCCATTTGCTAGGCATATTTAACAATTGCCACTTGGATCCTCACACACACGCACGCACGCACGCCTGAAGAACAATAAAAAAAATAATAAACGGGAGTAAGAGACCCTTTGACCCTTGTATACTGAGGAACCAGTTGTAACATATTCATTTATTTTTTTAATCTTAAACTAATATAGGGTCACACTCCAAAAGCAACTTCTTGCTACTTCTGTATTTTGTGGAGAGTTATAGAGAGCAAAATCATAGTATTATTCCCCTTTAAATATATGCCCAGTGATAAACACATGTAAAATAAACAATCAAGACATAAATATCCACTAGCTAACTGCACTGAAAATGTTATATACTATTAAGTACACACTAAAGGAAATAAATAGGTACTATTTATATGCACTAATGGAAATGTGCATTATTTACATACATTACAATAGTACAGTATATACTAATAAACATGCACAAAAGAAAATGATCAGAGACAATACAGATGAACTCAAATGATGGGATAATGAAAATATGCACTATTCATGTACATTAAACAATATGCCCTAATAAATATGCACTGTTTATATGCATTAAAATTCCATACACTAATTGAACTATGCACTAAATGGAAAGTTCAAAACATGTGAATTAAAAACACTATGAACTAAAGAGAACAAACAGATGATTTCAAGGCACTACAAAGACTCTGTACTACGACAACATGATGTTCAGCTCTCCCTGCTGCTTAGACGCCAGAGAAGTGGGCAACAAACAAAGGGGGAACAGGTTGCACAGCTGCCCCAGTCCTGTGGGCATCTGAGTTGGGATGTTCCTCCTTGCAGTATTTGCAGGGGAAGTTGTCCAGCTGCTACCCCAACCTCCAGGGGAGCTGAGGCTTGCCCAGCTGCCACCTCCCTAGGGCACAGATAGAAGGAGATGGGGAGTAGCCCAGCTCCATCACCTCCCCCTCATGGGCACTGAGATAGATACGTGTTTAGAGGAGTTCCTAGCTCTGTCACCTTGTCGCTGGAGAATTGAGGAAGTAGAATGAGGGGCAACTTTACTCAAGTCTGTCACTTCCCCACATCCCACAGAGAAAGGAGACCTGGGACAGTGGTGTTAACCATGTTGCCCCAGGGCAATAAGGGAGATGGCGGGAGGGCCCCTGCTCGGCCTGCCCCCCCCCGGCGCTCAGGCAGGAGATGGCGGGGGGCCCCTGCTCGCCCCCCCCCGGCGCTCAGGCAGGAGATGGGGGGGGCCCCTGCTCGGCCTGCCCCCCCCCGGCGCTCAGGCAGGAGATGGCGGGGGGCCCCTGCTCGGCCTGCCCCCCCCCGGCGCTCAGGCAGGAGATGGCGGGGGGCCCCTGCTCGGCCTGCCCTCCCCCCGGCGCTCAGGCAGGAGATGGGGGGGCCCCTGCTCGGCCTGCCCCCCCCCCGGCGCTCAGGCAGGAGATGGCGGGGGGGCCCCTGCTCGGCCTGCCCCCCCCCGGCGCTCAGGCAGGAGATGGCGGGGGGCCCCTGCTCGGCCTGCCCCCCCCCCCCCGGCGCTCAGGCAGGAGATGGCGGGGGGGGGCCCCTGCTCGGCCTGCCCCCCCCCCGGCGCTCAGGCAGGAGATGGCGGGGGGCCCCTGCTCGGCCTGCCCCCCCCCCCGGCGCTCAGGCAGGAGATGGCGGGGGGGCCCCTGCTCGGCCTGCCCCCCCCCCCGGCGCTCAGGCAGGAGATGGCGGGGGGGGCCCCTGCTCGGCCTGCCCCCCCCCCGGCACTCAGGCAGGAGATGGCGGGGGGCCCCTGCTCGCCCCCCCCGGCACTCAGGCAGGAGATAGCGGGGGGCCCCTGCTCGCCCCCCCCGGCACTCAGGCAGGAGATGGCGGGGGGCCCCTGCTCGCCCCCCCCGGCACTCAGGCAGGAGATGGCGGGGGGCCCCTGCTCGCCCCCCCCGGCACTCAGGCAGGAGATGGCGGGGGGCCCCTGCTCGCCCCCCCCGGCACTCAGGCAGGAGATGGCGGGGGGCCCCTGCTCGCCCCCCCCGGCACTCAGGCAGGAGATGGCGGGGGGGCCCCTGCTCGGCCTGCCCCCCCCCCCGGCGCTCAGGCAGGAGATGGCGGGGGGGCCCCTGCTCGGCCCCCCCCCCCCGGCGCTCAGGCAGGAGATGGCGGGGGGGTCCTGCTCGGCGCTCAGGCAGGAGATGGGGGGCCCCGCCGGGCCCGGGGAAGGGGCTCCCATCCCTCCGAGTGGGTGTCCGCTGACTGAGGCTCCATCTTGCCCGCCCGCTCGCCACTTCCTCACAGGGCGCGGCCCGGACCTACCCCGATCGCGGCGCCTCCCCTCCTCGGCTCCGGGTGTCGGAGAGGCCCGGATAGGACGAGTCCGTGCGGCCCCCTCCCGCCAGCACACAGCGAGCGGGCCCGGCCGGGCGGCTGCAAGCAGCGGGCGGGGAGCGGCGCTGCGGCGTGCGCGGGCGTGAGGGGAGCCGGACGCGCCCCCGCCAGGCGGGGACGAGCGAGCCTGGCGGGGGGAAGCGGGCGCGCGCTGGGGCGGTTAACGGAAGGCGGGGGCGGGACAAGCGCCGTGGGGAGAGCCTGGGGCCGGGTCAGGGGCAGAGAGACGCAGCTGGTAGACAGGGGACGGGGCGAGACAGTAGATGGGGTAGTAGATGGAGGGAGAAGCAGTGTGGGGATGGGGGAGGGCCTAGAAGGGAAAGGGCGCCGTGGGGAAGTAGATGTGGGGCGGCAGTGGGTATGGGCAGTAGGATGGGAGTATAGATGGAGGGAGGCCCGGGGGGGCAGTGGGAGAGGAGATGTTGGGGGGGAAGCTCTGGGGTCGGGGGTGGGTGATTCAGTGGGGGTGTAGCTGGAGATCCAGGGGGTAGGGGGAGATTCAGTGGGGGGTGTACATGGAGGGAGGCCCGGGGGGGCAGTGGGAGAGGAGATGTTGGGGGGGAAGCTCTGGGGTCGGGGGTGGGTGATTCAGTGGGGGTGTAGCTGGAGATCCAGGGGGCAGGGGGAGATTCAGTGGGGGGTGTACATGGAGGGAGGCCCGGGGGGCAGTGGGAGAGGAGATGTTGGGGGGGAAGCTCTGGGGTCGGGGGTGGGTGATTCAGTGGGGGTGTAGCTGGAGATCCAGGGGGTAGGGGGCGATTCAGTGGGGGGTGTACATGGAGGGAGGCCCGGGGGGGCAGTGGGAGAGGAGATGTTGGGGGGAAGCTCTGGGGTCGGGGGTGGGTGATTCAGTGGGGGTGTAGCTGGAGATCCAGGGGGTAGGGGGCGATTCAGTGGGGGGTGTACATGGAGGGAGGCCCGGGGGGGCAGTGGGAGAGGAGATGTTGGGGGGAAGCTCTGGGGTCGGGGGTGGGTGATTCAGTGGGGGTGTAGCTGGAGATCCAGGGGGTAGGGGGAGATTCAGTGGGGGGTGTACATGGAGGGAGGCCCGGGGGGGCAGTGGGAGAGGAGATGTTGGGGGGGAAGCTCTGGGGTCGGGGTGGGTGATTCAGTGGGGGTGTAGCTGGAGATCCAGGGGGTAGGGAGCGATTCAGTGGGGGGTGTACATGGAGGGAGGCCCGGGGGGGCAGTGGGAGAGGAGATGTTGGGGGGGAAGCTCTGGGGTCGGGGGTGGGTGATTCAGTGGGGGTGTAGCTGGAGATCCAGGGGGTAGGGGGCGATTCAGTGGGGGGTGTACATGGAGGGAGACCCTGGGGGGCAGTGGGAGAGGAGATGTTGGGGGGGGAAGTTTCATGGAGGAGACTTGGGAGGAGATTTGGGGGGTTCTTATCTGACTGACACCCTGAGTTATTTTCTGGTCTCTTCTGTCACTTTTATTTTACAAGGGCAGTTAGCTGCAGTGGAAATGATTATCCCGGCGTGGTCAGACTTTCTCACAGTGGCTGTTTGTGCTCGGTTCCCATCCTCAAGAATTGAGGAACCCCAAATCAGAGCAATATCATTTTGTATGTATCCATGTTTTGTGAACAATGGTGAATAAAAGAAAAGTGATTTAAAAGGACTGAAAATTTGGCATTGCGAATTGAAATAAGACAGGACTATCTCCTCTCAAGACTCCAGCAAACTGGCCTGACTGGAATCCACATCATGTTTCCGAGGCTTGGTCTCTACACTGTAGAGTTAGGTCAGTGTAAGGCAGCTTAAGTCAACTTCACTCTGTAAGCACCACACTACAATGTTGCTCCCACCCATATAAGTTGCTCACTACACTGACCTAATAACTAAACCTCTACAAGAGTCACAGTGCTTAGGCTGATGTAGTTAGGGCTGCGCAGTGTCTGTGTAGACACTATCGTGAGCTACAGCTCACAAAAGCTTATGCTCCAATAAATTTGATAGTCTCTAAGGTGCCACAAGTACTCCTTTTCTTTTTGCAAATACAGACCAACACGGCTGCTACTCTGAAACCTGTGTAGACACTGCATTACTTACATCTGTTGGCTGTGAGCCCCACAAGAAGTTCACAGCTGGAGCCCTTCTACGCCAGGGTTGACAGCCAGAGCTGTCAACCCCACACAGGGCTCACAGCTCCAACTGCCAGTCCCAGGGAGCTCTGGCTGTCAGCCCCAGGGAGGGGGGCTCCAGCTGTCAGTGCCTCACAATCCCCACACAATGAAGTCTGTGGAAGCACTCCCGGTGAGGATGTGCACCACCAACAGAGGGGGCATAGTGTGGACATGAACCACTGCAGTAATTACTGTGGTGTCTGTGCATTAAGGTAATTTAGGTCGACTTAATTTTGTCATGTAGACAAGGCCCAATTGTAATTTAAACTGGAAGCTGAAAAAGAGCCACCAAACGAGAATGCACCTGTGACTTTTTTGCCTGCATATTCAAATATTAAAAAGGATTTTAATTTAAAAAGAGGTGTGGCCAGCTCTGATAATGACTTCCTTTGTGGCCTAGGGCAAGTCACTGAACTACTGTCTCAATTTCCTAATCTGTAAATTAGGGAGAACATTTGGCTCTCTCAGCAGAAGTGTAGTGAAAATTAATTAGCTAGGGTGGTAAAACACTTGGGAGATGAAAAGTGGTAGATAAATCCTAAGTGTTGTTTTAATTTCCTAGCTTGTTAAATACAAAAACATATGTACTGACACTCAGCATTGTTGACAGGTGATCAAGTATATTCTGAGTTTCTTTGAAAAGCACCTCTGAAGGTTCCGATATTGGCCAGTGCTTGAAGCAACATACTGGAGTTGGTAACTAGCGTTTCTGATTGTGTGTGTCCAATCCAGTGTTTCTATATATCTATTTAGGCGCATATGTCTGTTTTAGGCCTCCATTACCATTGTATCCGAGTGCCTTGCAATTTTTTAAAATTAATTTAATCTCCTAATCGGCCTGTGATGTAGGGAAGTACTATTTATCTCCATTTTACAGTTGGGGAACTGAGGCACAGAGTTCACCCAGGAAATCTGTGGTAGACCAGGGAATTGAACCAGTGTCTCCCAAGTTTCAGGCTAGTAGAGAACCATCCTTCCTTTCCTGATCTATGTAGAAATTGACAACACTGTTCTCTGCCACTAATTGCCTCTCTATTAAAAACAAGTAAAATTACTGATTTATTTTACCTTAAAATAAAATCCCCTCTAAAAATATTTTCTTTCTGAAATGTGAAGAGTTAAACACAATAGAAAAAGCTGCCTTTTATTCCCAAGCAATGTTTCCATTGCTGCCTTTAGAAGGGGGTGCTGAGGAGTTTGATGGGTTCTCTTCCAAAGACCCAATAATGCTCCCCTTGCAATCCCTGAGAGAAAAAAATCAAGCCCTAAGACTGTATTAAAAATAATTTATTGAAAGATTCTTGTTTCCCCCTTTCCCTGCAGATTTGCAACAGGGAAGGCAGCCATTGCTCTGACATGTATAACCCATAAGTGTCTGGGTACATGCATCGTGAACCAGTACAGACTTGCAGCACCACCCGCAAATGAACTATTAAATTTTAATCTGCTGTATTTCTTTTAATGATGATTGAATCCTGTGATGCCTGAGTGTGCAGTTCCCTCATCATCTCTTCCCTTCAGGTAAGCTGTTTATAAACCAGACTCCACACACTCATCTCAGCCCCTTTAAAGTGTGAACAGCAAATTCCGCTTGAGATTTTGAAGGAGATTTAAATGCCAAATGGGCTAATTTAGGACCTAAAGTCAATGGAAGTCGAAGGCACTCAGTGCTTTACAGCATTAGGCCTTTAGTTATCAAGGTGAGCCATATTACTCTATAGAGCTACCAACTGCTGATTTTTGCCTGAATTTGCTAATGAATGCAGCTGTAGCAGAAGTAAGGTCAGAAGCTATTCTGCCTAAGTGCTGCTTTGTCCAATGCATGGATTAGTTCAAGTTAAAGGTCCTGGATTTAAATTACAATAAACCTTAAAAGGACTGAGTCCCATATACCTGAAGTTGAGTGCTAAGAGATGTACTATGTGATTCAAATGAGACCTTAAAAACAAACAAGGGTTTGTTAGCACTGATTAGACATTAAAGTCCTGTGGAACTTTATGTAAGAGTTTTTCCAGCACTGCTATCCAAATGTTTCCCTGCTCCAGTGTTGTGCAATGTCCTGGCTGCTGTGGTCCACCCCAGAGGTATATATCATTTCCAAAATATGTTGTGGTCTTTTGGGATGAAGGTTGCTATCCAAATGTGAGACATTTATCTTTCCAAGACTATGATCAATGTTGCCCTCTAAATTCACACAGAATAAGGTTTTAATCCAAAGGAATGACAGAGGTAGAATAGTTGCCTCCTTGCCTTTTTTGTCCAAGGTTTGTGGAATTCTTAACTTCTGCCATTAGGATGTAGCATGGAAGAGAAGCATAAAGATTTTTTTTTAAAGTAAAGGCCACTTTCATCCCTGCATAATGATTTAGTTTAATTATTTATGTGACTTTCTGCCATACTGGGTTTAATTCTTACCTGAGAGGCACCATATCAAATCAAAAAGAATTAGGCTCCAAGTACTCCCATGCTACCTTCCTTTACATTATTTCCTCTTAGTTTCCAACCACCACTCCCCCCCCCCCCAGCCCCATTCTTTGAAATCAGATGAAGTCCTCAAAAAGAAAAGGAGTACTTGTGTGAAGTCCTGGCATGCTTTTTGGCCCAATTTCCCTACAAGCAACTAAGCTCTCTGACCTCAGCAGAATCAAGCATTGGCTAAAATGTATGCAAGTGAATTGCAATAGCATTTCCAAGCACTGAACTGTTGCATCTCTATAAAGAGGGAAACCTAAGTCGACCTACTGCTAAAGCTATCACTGTGAGACTGACAGCAAGATCTAAACATTTGATCTTCAAGCTGGAAATGGATTTATGGCTGTACTAAATCTGTGTGACTGATCTGTATTGTTCTGTGGGCAAATTAATTCCAGGTGATCAGTAAGACAACCCTATTGCTCATACTGCTCAAATGTTAGTGTGGTAGCACTAATGTCTGGGTTTCTAGTTTGCACCTTGTGTTAACAAAAAAACCCAAACAGAAGAATTTGTGTGTTACACTATCTGATTTTCTGAAAACACTCCCCAAGATCTGCAGTTTGGCCCTTATTTACATTGTAAACAACTTGGTGCTTTGGAGATAGAAAGAGAAGGTCCCTGCCCCCAGGCACTATGCAAACTAATAAAAGTTTCCATCTCTATGGAAAGGGGAGGTGAAATGCTACCTTTTCCCCCACCAGCCAAAAGAATGGAGTTCTCCCTTTACCTGTAGTATCCCCACCCACCAATACAGCTTGTAGCATCACTGAGGGACATGGCAGGGAATTTCAATTTGTAAGAGGAGGGTTTGGGGAAAATGTATTCCTTATATTTTCCTCCCACACACACATCCCAAAATAGCTTTGCAACATTTTCTCTTTACACAGGAGTTGGGACCATATGTGGCAGAGAAGGAAGAGGAAGGGATGCTACATGTACTCTTAAAAGTAGGGTGTGGGTACATTTGTGCTACAGCTACACTTGCTTGGGATCTCATTCTTGGACCACTCCAGCTGTGTATTCATGGCTGTTTAATAGTAAATTAATAAAACCCTTCATTTCTAGAAATGTACTGGGCAGATGCTAACACCCACATGCGACTGGGGCTAATGTTCCATTTAAAGGTAAAAATATCATCAACTTCCTGGCTCAGGGTTTAGAACAAGTGTGCATCTACTGATATGGAAACAGGGTCACAGAGTAGTGGTGACCTAACTAGAATCGTAGAACTGGAAGGGACCTTGCGAGGTCGTCTAGTCCAGTCCCCTGCTCTCAGTGCAGGACTAGGTATTATCTAGACCATCCCTGACAGGTGTGTGTCCAACCTGCTCTTAAAAATCCCCAATGATGGAGATTCCACAACCTCCCTGTCAATTTATTCCAGTGCTTAACCACTCTGACAGTTACAAAATTTTTCCTAATGCCCAACCTAAACCACCCTTGCTGCAATTTAAGCCCATTGCTTCTTGTCCTATACTCAGTGGTTAAGAAGAACAATTTTTCTCCCTCCTCCTTGTAACAAGTTTTCAAGTACAGAAAAAGTTATGTCCCCTCTCAGTCTTCTCTTTTCCAGACTAAACAAACCCACATTTTTTCAATTTTCCCTCATAGGTCATGTTTTATAGACCTTTAATCATTTTTGTTGTTCTGCTCTGGACTTTCTCCAGTTTGTCCACATCTTTCCTGAAATGTGGTGCCCAGAACTGGACACAATACTCCAATGGGACCTAATCAGCACAGAGTAGAGCAGCAGAATTACTTCTCGTGTCTTGCTTGCTGCTAATACATCCCAGAAGGATGTTTGCTTTTTTTGCAACAGCATTACACTGTTGACTCATATTTAGCTTGTGATCCACTATGACCACCAGATCCCTTTCTGCAGTACTTCTTCCTGGGCAGTCATTTCCCATTTTGTATGTGTGAAACTGTTGTTCCTTCTTAAGTGCAGTACTTTGCATTTGTCCTTATTTAATGCCTGTGATAGTCTTATTTAAGAAACACTATCAACATAAAAATTATACACCCTTCTGTATTGTTACCAATAATTCCTGAGATAATCAGAACTAAACATTTTTTAAAAACTAAATGTATTTTCCCTCCATTTATGCTGGGTATAAGAGAATCAGCTGCCTCCCAAGTACCCCCCTCATTGCCAGGAGTACTTGTGCTATTCCCTCCCCTATTTTTCCCTTCACCAGGGAAATGGCACAGTCTCTTTCAATCACAGCCCTTCTTAGGGTAGCTTTTTATTTAAAAACAGTCTTCCACTCAGCCTTAAGCTGGGCATAGCTCCGCCTTCCTGAGGAACTGTGCTGCCCAAAATCCTCCTTTCCTTGTACCTTCACACTGCTGTTCCCTCACTGCAGGAGGCCCCTCAGCTGCCTTCTTATCCTGGGATAACCTGATTCGAGGCAGGTGTGGCTCATCCTGCAATTAAGCCTATTTCAGATGAGAATTCTCAGTGAAGCAATGTTTGGGTTGCAATCACTGCAGGGCAAGGGCCCTTTGTTTAAAAATAATTATTTCCACTGGAACTAAAAAGAAAATAATACAAACAAATCTATTTCAGGTTTTGCTAACGCTTATTTTTACAAAATGTGCATTTTGGGGCCAAATTTGAGTCCAAGTGTGTCTCTTTAGTCTTTGTATTTTTGGAAAGAGCTCTAGGCAGAAGGTTTTTTCCCCCTCTGGTCTGGAAGCCAGAATTTCTTCTGCAAAAGCCTGAGCTTAAGATCACAAACTCATTTAAGCCGATACCATATTTGGAAGAGATCTGGGTCAAGAAAATAATCAAAAGGGAAATGCATTCCTCTTCAATCATGTGACTGGAACAGACTACACGCGTACACTCAGGCTCATTTTATGATCAGCTAAAGCGAAGGGACAGGACACTGCTCTAAGAAACAGCAGTCGAGCTTTGGTGCAAGTGGGAGATCGGGAGGTGAACTAGCATCATACCGTTTCACACTCTAAAAATCTCAGTTTTACCGACTTATTTAAAAGTGAGCCATGCTGGTTTAGGAAAGCCTTTAAGCATAGAGGTGCACAGCACTATCCATGGATAGTTTATTATCTGCACAAATAACCAGATATGTAGGTTCCCATTTAGGTCCCCATCCTGCATGTACACGGGTGCTTAACTTTAAGCACGAGTAGTCCTAGTGAAGTCACTGGACTACTCCTATGCTTAAAGCTAAGCACATGTGTTTGCAGGATCGTAGCTTTGAACTGCATCCTTCCAGAGAGCTATGCCATCTTTTCATATTATCTCAGCAAGCTCCTGGATCCAGGCATTACCACTTAATTGCAAACTTTTAGCCAAATAAAGCAATTTACTTTAAAATATAGTTTTGTTTCTAAAGCTAATTGGGCGATTCATGTGAGAAATTGTTCCTAAAGCTACAGATACATTGTCTGCAACCCTCACAACCATTTATTCAGTTACCAGCTATATACATATTGAAAATGACAGTACAATCAAAGCTGTACAATTAAAATCTCAAGTACTCATGACACTGAACAGTTAATGTTCTAACTATATCCCTAACTGGGCCAAGTTGCACATCCATTATATTCTGGATACACATTTTACAGCATAAAGAGTAGTGTATTAAATTACCTAGTTCACCATAACACAGGAAGGGAACCAAGGGCACCAGAACCTTTGTAGATGTGAGGGGGGGAGGGGCATGCCCACCACTTTAACATAAGCGTAGTTCAAGGGTGGGCAAACTGGTCTGACCCATATGTTCTTCTGTTCATTTGATCTGCGTATGAAGTAAACAGATGAGGGGAGGAACAGAAAGGTTTACCTCTATCCAGATAAAAAGCTAGACATTTCCTGGCATCCAGCATGTAAAGATGCTGCTCCTCTGGGGTTGAATGTGGCTTAGAAAAGAACCTGGTTCAAGTGAAACTGGGAAACCACTTTAGATAAAAACTTAGGTTGTAGTCGCAGGGTAACATTGTCTTTGGAAAATTGCATGGAAGGAGGCTCCACCTGCAACTCGCACACTCTGCTAGCAGATATCACTACAAGGAAGGCAATTTTCTGACACAGAGGAAGGAAAGAAGTCACTAGAGACTTGAAAAGAGGTTCCATAAGAGCCACTTAAATGGTATTAAGGTCCCACAAAGGAACTAGCTCTAACTGGTGCATGAAGACGAATGACTCTTCTCAAGAGACTCACTGCCACAGAGTTTGACAACACAACTCATGAATAGGTGATGAAGTGCCAAAATTGCCTCCATATGGACTCTGAATGAACTAAAGTGCAAGACCAGAAGACTGAAAGTGTAACAGGTACTCCAAGATGTTCTGGATAAAAGCCAGTTGAACTCCCCTGACAACAAAAAAAGTTGAACTCCCCTAACGACAATACTGAGAATCTCCTCCACTTAGCCGATTAGGCTGCCTTGGTGGAGGAGTTCCTACTGTTAAGCAAGACCTGCTGGACTGTCTCCAAACATTGTTTCTCCTCTTCATCTAACCATTCAGCATCAATGTTGTGAGATAAAGGGAGCTGAGCACTGGATGCAGAACCTGACCATGATGCTGAATCAGGAGGTCAGGATGAAGAGGAAGAGATATGGGAGGCCAAACCAATAATGTGAGGAGGTCAGAGAACCAACATTGTCTCAGCCACACTGGAGCAATAAGAATGAGCCTGGCATGGTCCAATTTCAGCTTGAGAATGACCTGCAGAATGTTGGAATCAGAGGACAGGCATACAAGAGTGCCGATTCCCAGTTCAGGTGAAAAGCATTGGTCAAGAGGTCCAGACAGAGACCCTCTTTGGAGCAGAACAGCTGGCATTTCTTGTTGTCTCTTGTGACAAACAGGCTGGCCATCGGAATGCTCCAAACTGCAAATATGGACTGCAGAATGCTGGGCTTCAGAGACCACTCGTGAGTCAGGGAGAATTTCCTGCTGAGATGATTTGCCAGATGATTGTGGATCCTAGGCAAGTGATAGGCCATAGGAGTAATGTTTTCCCTGATGCAAAAAACTGTCGGAGCCTGATCCCCTCTTGACACAGCACATTGGCATGGGCTCCCCAATCATGTTCACGTAGTACATTGTGGTAGTATTGTCAATGAGTATGAGAACCTTTGAGCCCCTGATGTGATCCTGAAAGCTCCGTCAGTCATTGTAGATGGCATGAAACTCCAAGAACACTGATACGCAGAGAAACTTCTTGTTCTGACCAGAGGCCTTGAACTTTCAGCGAGTCCAGATGTGCTCCCCAATCTATTAAAGAGGCATCAGTGACTATAGTCCTGGTTGGCAGAGGCCATGTGAAAGGGATTACATGGCACACACCGTCCTGAATTGCCCACCACCATAAGGAGCCCAGAATCAGTGGAGGCAGTCAGACCAGCATGTCCAAAGGATATCTATTTGAACAATAGACCAACTTCAGCCATAGCTGAAGAGGACAGAGTCGCAGCCTCCCATATTAAATTACCTGTGTATACATGGTCATATGGCTTAGCAACCTCAGGCATACTCAGTCTGTGGTTGAGTGTAGAGACTGCAGCTCCAGCCATAGGTGGTGGATCTCCTGGAATTGCTCAGTGGGTAGAAATGCTCTTGAACTTGTAGAGTCTATCAAGGTCCCAATGAACTCTATTCTTTGCATTGGAACCAATGCTGACTTCCTGCTGTTTTGGTTGACACCTAGATGCTCAAGTAGGCGTAGTGTGAAGTGAACACGAGAGGGGACTTCTTCTCTGGACTTGCCACTCAGTATCATCCAGATACAAGAAGATAGGAGTTCTCTTCTGTCTGAGGTATGAAGTTACCAGAGTCACATACTTAATAAAAACCCAGGGAGAAGAAGACAGGCTGAAAGGCAGTATGGTGTACTGGCAGTTCTGGCCAGCCAAGACGAGGAGGAGCCGCCTTTGTGGCTTGGGAGGATTGTTACATGGAAATATGCATCCTGCAGGTCCAGAGCAGCAAACCAGTCATTTTGATTCAAGGTAGAGAGGATAGTTGCTAGGAATCTCACATATCTGATGTATTTGTTGAGATTGCAGACTCAGTAATAGGTCTCATCCCTCCATTGAGCTTGGGGACCAGGAAATACCAGGAGTAGAACCCCAACCTCAAATGCTGCAGTGGGACCTCCTCTACAGTCCCCAGAGCCAGTAAAGACTGAACCCGCTCAAGGAGCTGTGTCTCATGAGAAGGGTCCCTGAAGAGGGACAGGGGTTGGGGGAGGGAGTGGAACTGTATGACATAATCCAATCTGACCATGCTTAGGACCCAGTTGTCTGTTGAAATTGAGTCCCACTCACTATTAAAGCAGGTCAGCATGTCTCCAATCAGGGAGGACCAAGGAGGAGAGGTTTACCATTGGATCGCTGTCTTGAACACACAAGTCAAAATGAGCACTTCTTAGGTGCCAGGGGCAGGGCAGTAGCTAGTTAAACACAGAACCAGAAGACCTTCTCCTTTGTGATCTGTGACTCTTCCTGAAGTAGTCCCACTGCTGTACAGGAAGGGAGGATTGCCCAAAAAAACCCACACCACTGCAAGCAGTATTGCTGCTGTGGCTGCTGACTATTATAATGGCTTCTCTTTATGGTGAGAGATTATACTCCCAAAACATACAAAGTTTCTCAGAAGTCTTTAGATGAGGGCAAGTTTTCGTCAGTCTTTTCTGAAAACAAAATCCAGCCATTGAACAGCATGTCCTCATTGGTCAGCTGCATATCAGGCACAATGCCAAAATTCTGCAGCCATGAGGCCTCCTCATGACTACAGCTGATGACATAATCCTGGCTGAGGCATTCGACATGTGTAGAGCTGCCTGCAAGGAGGTCTTGGCTGCCATATGGACTTCTGAAACGAATGCCTTAGACCCTTACCTGGAGGGTTCTTGTAACCTGTATGCCAACTTACACATGGCCACCCAATTAACAAATTCATATTCTGAAAGCAGTGCCTGCTGGTTCATGATGCACATCTGCAAGGAAGAGAAAGTATAACTGTTTCTCCCCATCAAGTGCATTATCTTGGACTCTCGGTCTTTTGGTGTGGATTTATACCTTCTCTGCAGAGTCCTGTCATTTCCTGCAATCACCCCAACGAAGTTAGGGGCTGGGTTGGAGTAGAAAACGTCAAATCTTTGCATGGGAATAAAGTACCGTTTCTCTGAACATTTCACCGTAGAGGGCAATGAAGCAGGGATATTCCAGAGGGCCTTTTCTGGCTCCAGGACAGCCTCATTTATCAGGGGGCTAATCTCCTGGAACTGATGGTTAGAGAATATCAAACATTATGTGTATTCTCCAGGAAGAATTCTGCCTGGATACTCAAGAAAGTGGCCACACACTTCAGGAGATCCTGATATATCTTTAAAGTCCTCAGGCACCAAGGGAGAGGAAGATTCCAGCATGGTAGAGTCCACAGAGGACAAGGAGGTAGTGTACTGTGTCAACAGTAGATCCTTTTCTTATCCCACAGATCCAGTCAGAAGAGCCCCATAAGTCCCAGGGGAATTGACTCAGTGGTCACTTGCAGTAGTACAGGAGCGGGAGCCACCATTGGGACCAGTGATCTCGCTCTGGAACAGGTGAAGGATTGGGACATCAGGGATTGAGGAGTGTCCCAGGGATTCTAGGTCACTGGACATATGGATAAGGCAGCGGTGGCCAGTAGGCACCAGGCCAAGAGCTCCTTTCTCAACTGCGGGACAGATGCCAATCTCAGTACCAATAGTAATCCAAGGGTTATCTCTGGTGCCCATCTGATGAGGAGGATGACCTCAACCTGAATCTTGAGGAATCACAGAGGTTCAGTGGTGACAATGGGAGAGCCAGGCATTGGCAACAAGGATGGTACCAAACTTTATGATGGGATCTGCTGCCAAGACAATGATGGTGCCGAAGGATGCTTGAGGGGGGCTTCAGGGCCAGGCCCAGCATAAACTCCATAGCCTGCAGCCTAAGTGGTGTGAGCTGTGTTACCAATGGATCTGAAGGCTCTGACACACAGTCAGAAGGTGCCAGAGGCATAACAGAGAACAAGCTGTTAGAAGCCATAGCACTAGAGACCTCCTGAACCAGCAGAGAACCTGGGACTGAGAGGGAAAGAAGGTCTGAAGCCACCTCATATGCTGTCACAATGGAGATGGTCAGCAGGGGTGCCAACGTTGTCAGTGCTGGACTCAACTGATAACCTATGCCAGAACCAGTCAGACAAGGGCCTCTGCCAAAATGGGCCTCATGGCCTGCTCCAGAAGGTGCTGCTTCAAGTCTCTTGTCACCTGACTCCTCTTGGTGAATCACTTGCAGATGGAGCACTGCTCTTTAATGTGTCCCTTGCTGAGACACAACAAGCACCTCATATGGGGGCCACCATTGCAGATAGTGGGACAATGCTTGAACCCTCATGAGGACATCACCCAGTGGAGCCACCTACTCTACTAACTAAACTAACTTTAAACTAACCCTAAGGTACTATTACCACCATATACAAAAAAAAGTTATCAGAAAACTGAGTGTAAAAGTGTGAGGTGAAAACTTCACACAGAGCTTTGACTCTAGCCACGGGCATTGAGACAGGACTGAAGTAGCCAGGGAGGTGCCACTTTTATACAGCCAGGGGAGCTGCTATGGCTGCAGGGCATGAGTGCCACCCTGATGAGTACTGCTTGGCAAAGTTCGCTATCTCCGATGCGCAGGGCATGCACACCCACATGGAATACACGGCTGCATCTACTCAACGAATGTTAGTGATGGAGCATGCCCACATTTACATTTCCCATCTTTTGGGATTCTCCCTGTGCAACCTTCATGTTGCTTTTCTGCAGAAATTCTGGAGCTAGTTCATTGACCAACAATTGTGCACTCCAGTAGCCACACACGTATGCAGCACAATTGTGTTTAAATGTTTTCTACTGAACATGCTCAGTATGTGATTTTCTAAAGAGTAATTTCTCTATTAATTTAAGTTCTCTTAAAGGCACTAGCCCTCAGGAGGGATCATTGGCATGCTAGGTTTTAAACTTCATCCATATTTGGAGCAGCCCTGTGGTAGCTCTACGCCAACGTGCATGTGCAGGGATTTGGAAGACTAATTTTTTAATACACCCAGATGAACTTTCTGCTAAAAAAACAAAACAAAACAAAAACCCACTAACCATGTGCCTCAGGCAGAGCATGGCACTCAGATACTAAATAAGAACACAGAACATTTCAACTCAGGTGGTGAGTATTCGAAAATGATGAGCACAGGAATCACTTCACCTCAATTGAAATTCAGGTGCTTCTGTGATAAAAACAAGGCAGCTGTTTACATGGACTGAATATTAGATATCCAGAGCAGGAAGTTAAGCTACTGGTTAGGGCTGTTTGAGATGGAAAACAGATATTGACTAACAAAATGATTTTTCTAGGAGATTGGGGGAATCAGAACAATAATGGAGGAGTTTTACTTTTGGCCTTCACTGAAAGTAGCTGTTATGTGAGTGGCAATAGCAGTTCTGTACAGTATGCTATACTGATACTTCTATGGCACACACCATCATAGTATCAGAGTGTCTCACAAAACAATGAATTTATTCTTTAACCCCCATGAGAAGTAGGGTGATGGTATCTATTTTACAGATAGGAAACTGTGGCAGAGATTATTTGACTCCGGGTCATACATAAGAATGGCCATACTGGATCAGACCAAAAATCCATCTAGCCCAGTATCCGGTCTTCCGACAGTGGCCAATTCCAGATGCCCCAAAGGGAATTAACAGAACAGGTAATCAAGTGAGCCATCCCTGTCGCCCATTCCTAGCTTCTGGCAAAGAGGCTCAGGACACCATCCCTTCCCAACCTGGCTAGTAGCCATTGATGGACCTATCTTCCAGGCTGTAGCAATGCCAGGAATTGAACCCAGAGCGTCTGAGGCCATTGGCTTAACCACAAACCATTCTTCCCAAGTTCCTTAGTCACAAGTTACTCAAAGAAAGGGATGGGAAATAAGCCTCTTTTCTTCCATTTCCACTTAGGTGCATAAGCACAGATTTTACTTCCACATAACAAGCTAAACTATATATCTGAGTAGAGTCAGAGACTCTTGGGTTTCTAGAAAAAATATATTTTACTTTTGAAGCTTTGTAGTGTCATGGGACAGCAGATATTAATGGTTTAAAAAAAACAACAAAAAACCCTACTCACTGGAGTGGTGAAACAAAAATCACTCTTTTGGCCACTGCACGATTTTTTAATTTAAGATTAAAACTGCTCTACTTTTTGATTACTCTAACATTAATTATTAAACATATGCAATGTATTTTGTCCCAGGCCAGCTGCCATACCCTTTAGGCCACAGACTGCCAAAATGCCTCCTTGAATCATCCACCAGAAAGATCCCTACCAATATAAAATCAAAATATTTCTCCAGAAAGCAACACACACTTGTGCTGATTTTTGCTGTCTCCCATCTTAATATCTGCAGCTTCTTCCCGACACTCACATTGTCCACCTCCATACAAAGCAGATGCAAAAAAGCATCTTCTTAGCCCATCAATCTGACCATTTCATCCCTCCTTTGAATCCCTTCCCAAGCTCCCCCACCCAGGGGGGATACTTCTGCACTGCACACACGTTGGAATAGCTGGTAAGTATATAAGGCAGGCTGGATCTACCACTAGTCAGGACAAGAGATGCCACAAGAGGAGAACCCCGGGCTATTACCTGCTGACAAAATATGATTACAGCGAAACGTTTAAAAAGTTTATGATCCAGCATCACTTTTTTTCTATTTCTGCCCAAAATACAATCGCTGAAGGATGTTTTGGTTACTCGAACACCAAAACTATAAGGAAAATATAGGGAGTTGGGAACACACTCTCTTTGGAAAGTGCGTTAGATAACAGAGCAAAAAGGGTATATTGCTCTATTATATTGCCTTAAAAAAAAAAAAAAGATACAGTTCCAGTTCTCTTCCAGCATCTGAAAGGGGGTGCATCCCCCAAGGAAGCAGCAGACATGTTATGTTATCAGAGAGCTGGGTCCACTTCCATGAGCACAAAAACAATTAGGAAGAAAGATTTAATGCAACAATTTACTTCATTGTTTTCCTCCATATTCTCTTATTCTTCGCCTTGTTGCCAGAATAGCTTTTTTCCCTTCAATTTCTCTCTTTTTTGCCTTATTTATTTCTGTTAAGAGTTTGTCTCATTTTTTTTCCTCTCTTGCAGGTTGCTGGCCCTCCCCATCCCAAGTACCCAAGCACCTTCAGTGATGTTTCTATTGCAGCAGTTTTACTGTCTGGTGTCTGTCCTGCCGCTTTTCATTCCATTCCTAACAAAAAGATTCTAATGTAATGGTAATGAACGTATTTCCCTACACTTAAAGGAGCAGCTACAATTAGTGAGCACAGAGCTGCAGTAGAAACAAGTGCAGAGGCACAGCAAACAGGGCAAAAACACATCAGAAAGAGCATTTCAGAAAAAACACATGGACATTATTTTTATTTTTTAGAGGAATTAAAAAAAATATGACTATTGACATTGCATTTAAAAAACCTTAGAAGATTGTACATTGTCCAACCTCGCTGAAAATCCAACAGCGTTGAGCTGGAAATCACAGAAGTATGTCTATCAGAGTTTTGCTCGGTAGATATCATCACGAACATTTCAAACCAAAGACGTTTAAAAAAAAAAAAAAGTCAGAATGCCTGAACCTGAAAGTGCTCTACTCCAAACATATCAAAACCCACCACAACTCTGGGGGACACTGCAATTTACAGCACTGTCAAAAAGTTAGACAAGTCAGCACAAACTGTGTGAAACATCTTGCATAATAAATAATCCTAACTACATGAAGCCTGAAACATTTAAAGGGAATCTGATTTTGAAAATATCTGAGGTTTTGTTTGAACTTTGAGAAGATTTTCTTATATGTGCTACTTCTGGCTCCATTCAGGTGTTTTGTTTTGTTTTTTGTTTTTTTAAACTTTCTTAGGTATCTTATTAAGGTTGTTCCTGGCAGAGTAAATGTATAGTGCTTAGTGGATATGGCTGGTGTTCTCTTTTTCTACATCTACAAATGTACTAGTATCTCAAAACTGGAGTGGACTTCAAAATATTTGATTTTTGGAAAAAAATCAATTTATAACCATGATGCAAGCATTTGATTTGTTCTTCACTAGGGTTAAAGCAGTACATACACATAGCTATTTTAAAAGTATACATTTTTCCTCCACAATGTCAGGTCAGGAAAGCTTTCTACAGAAAGCCTTTTAAGTTTTCATCTTCTTGAAAGCTTTCTCAGCTGCTAGAATGACTCAACAATTTGTCACTTTGGTTACAGATAAGATAAGAAGTTAAAAAAAATAAAATCTTGACAGTAACAATGAAATGTTAATGACTTCTGGGGATGAGGGAGAAGTGGGTTCAAAAAAGTTGACTCCCAGGAAGCATTCACATTCCATCACTGCAATAAGGATCAATGTTTGTGGAGCCGACCTACAAAGCTAATTTTTTGTCGAAAGCCACTCTCTAACAGTATAAGAACAGTTGTCCTGAAAGTATCACATTAAATGTATATATAACACTATAAAAATGTGTCAAACTTTACACTTTATTACAAAAGTGGTTTCTCTCTTTTGCTGAGATTTATTTATTTTATTTACTAAAGGTTGAAGAATGGGAACAAAATCAAATACTAAAATGCTGACATTTAAAGAAAATCTGAAAGCAATTTTTGTACTACAAAATGTCTCATTTTACAAAAACCCAAAGATTTAACTATTCCATTCCCCAAATGATAAAGGCAAAGTAGGAAGTAAAAAAGGATGGGGGGGAGGGGAGGGACATCTGTAAAACTAAACCCTAATTGTTCTAGGACAAAATTCTAAACTCTGATCAGCAGAGGGCTCTCACTGACATCAGTGGGGATTTTGCAGAGGGAGTGCATATGGAATAGGTCACAGATGCTACAGATTGGGGAGGAAAATTCTGCTCTTATATTGGCTGTTTTACTACTCCACAATAAACTTAAAAGATGTGAACTACCCCTAAAATGTGAAGTTGTAAGTACACCCTAACAAATTCCAAAGCAAAGCCAAAATAATTTAATTTACATTATATCAGAATGTCAGGAAAATTAAAATCTGTTTTATTCAGTAGTTTTACAGTGAAAAAGCTATATAAACTATAGTTTTCAATTACATCATGCCCTGACAAAGCTAGTCTACTTTAAGACTGCTAACCTTAGTGAAGAGAATGAGATGTCTCACCAAATATCAATTTTGTGTTAAAAATGTCAGCAAGGAAAAAATAAAAATAATCTTAATTTACAATAAGCAGTGTGAACACCAAAGACAACAGAAGCCACGAAGTGTCAGACACCAGCCACTGGCAGACAGGTTACTCCAAATATTTACAGAACTTTGTATCTTCCTTTGTTGGTTGGTTGGTATGAATTTTGCTGCAATTAAAGAGGAAAAATAAGTCAATCACAGCACTTGTTGAAAACAGATAAGTGAACAGCTGAATCATTCAGTATTAGAATTGCTCAGCAATAACCCTTTCTTTGACAGTTGGAAGGAATTTTTATGTAGAGTTCAGCAATTTTAAAAACAGAGCAAAGCTAGATCAATAAAGGCACAAGAGCAATGGAACCCACGAGCAGTTGGGTTAAGAAGTGTCGGCTACCGGCAGTTCTGCTTGAGTCTAATGCAATATTATTGCAGGCTGCTCCACAAAAAACCAAGGCCTGTGCTTCTGAAGAATTCAGAATTCCAATCTCCCAAGGCAATCCTTGATTGAAAACAAGGAGCAAGATAACTCTGAATACAGAAGACTACTGCTCCTGGCGTGCTGCATGGAGCAACTAACCTCAACACAGTACAAACAGAACTAAAAACAAGAAAAGTTAAAAACCCATCTGTTACATGCCCAGCTCTGCCTGATGGAGCTAAAGTCAGGAAATGAACTGTTCTGTGAGGTAAGAACTAGCCTTTAAAGTGATGTCACAAAATTCTGGTGATGTCTTTTGTCTGCATAGAATACCTATGAACCTGAGATGACCCATAGAACAGAGAAATGTATTTTCTTTGCTGTTCGCCAGTACAGCATATTTTAGATCTGCAGCTTCCTGTCCCAGATATTAATAAAGATTTATGCTCTAGCGCTGGTATAAACTTTCTGAAACATGTACTTGTAAAGCTTTAAAAAGCCAAGCACATTCTTCTGAAATACAGTATACTGTATTTCACTTACCAGTCTGATAAGTTCTTCTTTTATAAGCCTAGTGATTTCTGCCTTTGCTTTCTGCACAGCCAGTTCATTGGCACCTGGAGACAGAACAGGAAGAAACAAAATATTAGAATCTTTTCCACATACAACGCGGAAAGAGTAAAACTGCAAGTTACTTCTAGTAGCACCATATAGGTTGCCAAACACATTTTAATAGTTTGCAGTTGTACTCTCTACTAGTGTTTATTACCAGGGCTGGTTTGTTTTTTTAAACAAAGGACATACTTAAAATTTCGTGTCACATTTCACACTACCCACAAACACCTAAAACAACAGGTTACTTTGCAGACAAACTCACATCAGCAATAGAGCATGCCAGAGTAAACGCAAGTTTAACTGGGCCATAGATTTCAGACAATAGATTTCAACAGGTACGATCCTTGCCCAGTGCTGCTGGATAACAGTGTCTCTTCTCCATGGCAACTCAAATAAGGTCACCCCGTTTCCTCTCACTTTTTTTGTTTGTTTGTTTGTTTTTTTAGCACCAAGTGAATTTTTTTTTTTTTTTGAATATTTTCATATGCAGCCACCATGTAAGCAAGCACCTTTTCTCAGGGTAGGATGTAGGTTCCAAGACGTCTTCACATCACCATGATCCAACTGGCAAAAACTATCGAGACAAATGAGTGGCTTCCCTGGGTGCCCATATTTCCATAACCAACAATGGTTTGGAGTGAGGATCCAAAGGTTACTACAATAATGATTATGGTTACTACCAAAGGATTCTCATGTCTAGTTTCACACTGCCCTGGGGACTTTTTTTTAAATTTAAATATATCTGTCGTACTTACTCTCTATAGCCAAGTAAATTTTTCGTTCTCCTTCCTTGGGTTCTTTGCCTGGAGGGAAATACGTTCCTCTGATTGTAATGGCAGCTTCAGAATATTCACTGATTCTCTGCAGAGCTTCCTTAGAGGTAACCTTCCACCTAGCAGTCTGCACAAGAAAAAAGGTGTAGGAAGAGGGGCAGCGAGAAAGACATTTTATAAAAGAGGAACCAGAGGATTAGCTGACATTCTAGACAGAAAATGTAGTAACAAAATTATATGGTGAGAGCTATTTAAAACAGAAATGTGTTCCAGGGCAAATGGGTTTTAATCAGTTCTTTTAAAAAATGAGCACCCACGTCCAAACAAACATATACCACAAAATACATTAGCACTGCTACCCCTTATTTCAGGGAAAGAACAACAACGAAGATGGAGGAAAGAGAATGATGGATGTACAAGACCACTGGAAAGAGCTTGCCAGTGTTTCCATTTCACTCTGTGTGAAGTTTAGAAGCTCGAAGACTGAAGTATGAGAAAGACTACTTCATTCACTTAGACACTGAGCTTTTAACAGAAATAAATCGCTAGGACACACAGTTACAAATTCTTTTCAAGAATGAGACAAACTTATCTTGTGTATCACCTACTATGATCTAGTGTACAAAGGTAGGGGCATATGAAGAAAACTCAGGGCTAGGATATAGCCCATACTGTGGTTATGTACATGCAATTTGAGTCCCATTGAGAAAACTCATGCAATTATACTAAAAACATTTACACTGTACTTGCATTAGGAAGAGCTGGCAGGAAAGAGTAAACTCGCATCTCTCTCACTAATTCTACTAGTCAGGCGATTACTCTTATTTGTATTAGAATAGCACCAAGAGGCCCAATGACTGGTCAGGGCCCCATTGTGTTAGACAACGTACAGACAGAGAGCAAAAGACAGTCCCTGTTCCAAAAGGCTTACAGTGGAGATTTTTTAGAAGCATAAATGGCAGTTAGGCACTTAATTCCCATTGACTGAGTTAGGTGCCTAACTACTTTTTATGCCCCTGAAAATCTCCCCTAATAATCTTAGTTTAAGAAGAGATGTAATAATCAAGACATATGGGTCTGGACCAGAATTATGGTAGTGTGGCCAAAGAAGAAAGGCCAGATCTTTTCAATATTACATAGGAAAATGCAATAAGATTTAGATGCTGACTGGATCAAGGGCAGAGCTTCACATTTTCATGTGGTAAAGAACAGTCTTAGAATGTGTCTGAAAGATTATGCATCTCTTACATGGTGCAGATTACACAGCTGAGCTAATGTCACCAGAGCTTTATTGGATACATCTGATAAAGATCTGAGATAAAGACAAAACCTCTCTGTTGGAACAAACACATTAAAAACTTGTACAAAGAGTCTGAAGTAAAGCACTGTGATAAGTGACTGGAATTAAAATATGATTAAAGAAAAAAATTATGCTTGCCTGTGGGAAGTCATTGATCTCTAATTCCTCCTCGTATCTCTTAAATGATTCACTTTGTCCTCCCTCCTGTTTTTCTTCCTCTTGTTTTTCTATGGGCACATAATTGAGCTTGGCATTTATCTTTTCAGCCAGTTGCTCTGCAATAGTTTTGGCAGATACAGTAGGAGCCTGAATTGTGCCTCCTCTCAAGATAGCATTTGTAGCCTGCTGCATCACATCCTGTAATAAAAAAAGTCTACATTCATTACAAGGTACCCAGAGGCAGCACCATAAAAACCTGGCCTTTTCAGCACCAGAGTTTCATTACATTTCTACACATAGTAAATGCCCATGTAGGCAGCTTCAACACACTTCCCAATCCCACCCAAAAAAGAAAAGAAAAAAAAAAAAAAAGCCTTGCTGCATTTTCAACTCTAAATGCTATGACATTCCAGACAGCTGTCAGCAAAACAAAACGTAATTTTAATTCATCCCATACACTTCTAGTCCAATTACCAAGCTAGGAAATGAGCATACACTGCTTCCTGTGATGGAAATCAAAACTCGGCAGTGCACAAGGACTGCTCTGACAATATACTCTGTTCTTTAGTTCAGTGGGTCTCAACCTTTTCAGGCGATTGTACCCCTTTCAGGAGTCTGATTTGTCTTGCATACCTCCAAGTTTCACTTCACTTAAAGACTACTTGCTTACCAAAAATCACACAAATAAAAAAAGTGCCACAGCACACTTACTGAAAAACTGCTTGCTTTCTCATTTTTACCATATAATTATAACATAAATCAATTGGACTATAAATATTGTACTTACATTTCAGTGTATAGTATATAGAGCAGTATAAACAAATCATTGTCTGTATGAAATTTTAGTTTGTACTGACTTCACTAGTGTTTTTATGTAGCCTGTTGGGAAACTAGACAAATATCTAGATGAGCTGATGTAACCCCAGGAAGACCTCTGCGTACCCCCAGGAGTATGTGTATCCCTGGTCGAGAACCACTACTTTAGTTCATCGAAGACATTATACATTGTGAACTGAAATCCCCCAACACTAAACATGAAGCTATCTTATACATAATAACTTTCACAGCAATACATTCTAAAAAGCTTAACCTTTCAGATGAACATTATTAATGCTTTATAGCAGGAGTGAGTTGACTGCTGTTAACTAGGAAGTTAGATTGGATTAAAATCTCCTCTTCCCCTTTGCTGCCCCCCCCCAGGAATCAAAGGTTCATGGTGACTATGTTTGATTCCAAAGGTGGAAACTTCAAAAACTAACAACCCACCTTCTGCAAAATGCTACTCAAGTTCATATACATTTTAAATTAAATTACAGAGTTCTACAACCAAGAGAAAACGTATTGTATATTACATACTTCAGCAGACAGCTATTTTGTAATTCTAATAATGTTAACAAATCCTTTAGTCACTACTGGTAAAATTAGCTATAATTAACCCTTTGTGCCAAAGCAGATCAGGGGTTCCAGTTTTTGTGCTAATGCATTTTGTCACATCCAAAAGGTTACAAAACGGATAGTCAAAGACTCATATGATTTACCATTAAGTACCGAATAAGAAAGCTAAATAGAACAATACGTTAACATGGCTGTAAAACAAAAATACATTCTATTAAACATTTAGTAAAAAATGATTGCTTGGTAGAGAGGGTGACCTTAAAGTGAAAAGGGACCAATACTTGTGCCTCTGCTCCAAGATTCTTCTGAGCATTAATTCTTAAAGCTAGTCTTTTAGCAATTTCCAGTTTTTCTGCATTACCAGCTGTTGGTGTAGGAACATTAGATGTTCCCGGTGCTGCCATGTCTTTCACTCTTTTTTTTGAATTGAACATGCTCTCAATTTGTTCATCAATCTAAAGATTAGAACAAGGATATCAGTACATTTAGCATTATGCAATTCTTGTCCACATACAGTAAGAAAACGTGTGCATTTGCTTTATTTTTCAAAAAATAAATTTTGAATCTTGCAACAATAAACATTGAGAGAGCCTGCACAGAACTACAGTGCAACTGTGAGGAAGGATGATCTTTTGGTCAGGAAACAGACTGGGCATCAGGAGACTGGAGATCTATTTCTGGCCATGCCACAGATTTACTTTCTACCTTTAACAAGGGATTTATACTGAGTCCATCATTTTCACAATAATTAAGGTTAAGCACTTTGGGATTCTCACATAGAAAGTGCTATTTAAGTGCAAACTGATGCACCAAGTTTTGTACGCAATCTCACCCTTCAGCTGCAGGAGACAGAGGAGGGCAGTGTTCACATTGTGAAGGCTACAGAGCTGGTTTGTGAGGGAGGATTTCCAGTAGTTCTTCTACAGCCCTTGTACCAGCAGTGAGAGTAATTTTCCAGATCATGGAAAAGGTAGCAAATATTAAGGAAAGGTACCTAATATGGATTTAGAAATGGGAAAAGCTGCTATATTTCTTTCCATCACTATACTACAAGACTATTGTGAATGAGTGTGACTTATTTTGTGCAAGATGATTAACTTTGCAAAGGTGAAAAACTGCTTGTGCTCTTTTGAATGGAATAATAGCCATATTTATCTTATTTATAAAATACCAGTAAGTGACAAATGGCAGATTTTTAACTCCTTATGAGGTCTATGCCCTCATACATTAAAGGAAATACAGATTTACACACAAGATGTATCTAGCAAGTTAGAGGGATGTGTGGAATAGCAGAAATCCATGCATTCTGCAATTTGTTATTAGAGATGTACTTGTACGGGTTATTTTAGTAACTACAGTGAAATCCCTTAAAAAAAGCAAACCAAAAAAAACACTTCCCCCCCACCCTCCCTTAACGCTTACATCAAGAGCGGTATCCTCATCATCTGAATCCTGCAGGCCAAGAGCAGCTTTTTGTAGTTTCTTTCGCTCATTAGCCAAAGCGTGTTCTGTTTCATCAAACTTGAATCCTTTGCCGGAGAATCCGCTGCTCTTTTTAATAGTTTTTCCCTCCTATAAACAGGAATGTTTATTTTAAAAAGTCACTTCAAACACTAAAAGTTTTAAAAGACACTTCCAGAACAATTGTGAAGATAGACTATTTATCTAACTGATAATGAGGTTAAATGAAAAAAAAAAATCAAGACAAAATTAGGACATCAGGCTTTTCAAACCTTGAAACAACTATTTCACAATGAAAAGTTTAACAGCTATTTCATATCAACTGAGCAGATGTAAACAAATCTTTTGAGTAATACAATTGTATAAATTGAAATATTCCCTGAGAACAGAATTTTCTCTTTGGCAGACAAGAAACACATTATATTCAATTTTTGAACCATGTGCTCAAATAGTGTGACAATATAAATAAAATATAAATACTACAGCACCCTCGTTGTCTTTTATATGATTTCTGAAAAAATAAGGTCTCAAGACAGCTCACATACACATGGTTACAATATTCAAATTCACAAGAAGAGTCTTGAAAACACGTCAGACTCCAATCCTGCAAACATTTAACACCTATTTGACCTCACACAAGTAGCCCCAATGAAGTTAATGCGATTACTTATGCGTGTAGAGTTATGTGCAAAGTAGCAAAAGCACAACACAAGAAAAAGGTTACTTACAGCCTTCTGTTGATCTTTGAAGTCACTCCAGAGCTTCTCCAGCTCAGCAGGAATTGGTTTCCCTGACAATTCCAAAGCCTTAATTATATCACCAGCATACCGTGCTTGATCTTCAGTAATGAAAGTGAATGCAAATCCCTATTGAATATTAATAAGAAACGTGAATTTAATCGGTATTAACAATCTTTTAAGGTCCATGACCTCTTTTTCTACTAAAGCATTGTAGCACAGGTAGTGCTGTTAAACTACATAAAAGTAAAACTGCATATTTTAATATAAACTTCCTTTTTAAGAGGAATATGAGCTAACCAGGGCTGTTGATTTTTTTAATTAATCGTGTGAGTTAACTGCAATAAATCACGATTAAAAAAATTAACAGCGCAATTAAAACTGATTAATTGCATTTAAATAGAATATCAATTGAAATGTATTAAATATTTTGGATTTTTCTCTTTATTTTCACATATAATCTATTCAGTAATTGAAATAAAAGTGGATATTATAAATATTTACACTGTAAAAAGATAAACAAAATAATATTTTTCAATTCACCTCCTACAAGTACTGTAGTGCAATCTTTGTGATGAAAGTGCCACTTACAAATGTAGGTTTTTTTGTTACATAACTGTACTCAAAAACAAAACAATGTAAAGCACCTACAAGTCTACTCAATCCTATTTCTTGCTCAGCCAATCGCTAAGACAAACAAGTTTGTTTACATTTACAGGAGATAATGCTGCCTCTTATTTACAAGATCACCAGAAAGTGAGAACAGTCATTTGCATGGCATTTTTGTAGCCATCATCGCAAGGTATTTATGTGCCAGATATGCTAAACATTTGTATGCCCCTTCATACTTTGGCCACCATTCCAGAGGACATGCTTCCATGCTGATGACGCTAGTTTAAAAAAAATAAATGCGTTAATTAAATTTGTGACTGAACTCCTTGAAGGAGAACTATACGTCCTCTATTCTGTTTTACCTGCATTCGGCCATATATTTCCTGTTATAGCAGTCTCAGATGATGCCCCAGCACATGTTGTTCATTTTAAGAACACTTTCACTGCAGACTTGACAAAATATAAAGAAGATACCAATGTGAGATTTCTAAAGATAGCTACAGCACTCGACCCAGGGATAAAGAATCTGAAGTGCCTTCCAAAATATAAGAGGGACGAGGTGTGGAGCATGCTTTCAGAAGTCTTAAAAGAGCAACACTGATGCAGAAACTCCAGAATCCAAACCACCAAAAAAAAAAAAAAAAAAAAAAAAAATCAACCTTCTGCTGGTGACATCTGACTCAGATAATGAAAATGAACATGCGTTGGTCCGTACTGCTTTGTATTGTTATCGAGAAGAACCTATCATTAGCATGGACGCATGTCCTCTGGAATGGTGGTTGAAGCATGAAGGGACATATGAATCTTTAGTGCATCTGGCACGTAAATATTTTGCGATTCCAGCTATAACAGTGCCATGCGAATGCCTGTTCTCACTTTCAGGTGACGTTGTAAACAAGAAGTGGGCAGCATTATCTCCTGCAAATGTAAACAAACTTGTCTTTCTGAGTGATTGGCTGAATAGGAAGTAGGACTGAGTGGACTTACAGGCGCTAAAATTTTACAATGTTTTATTGTTGAGTGCATTTTTGTACATAATTCTACATTTGTAAGTTCAACTTTCATGATAAAGAGATTGCACTACAGTACTTGTATTAGGTGAATTGAAAAATACTATTTCTTTCATTTATTTACGGTGAAATACTTGTAATCAAAAATATAAAGTGAGTACTGTACACTGTATTCTGTGTTATTGAAATAAATATATTTGAAAAGGTAGAAAACATCAAAAATATTTAAATAAATGGTATTCTATTATTGTTTAATCACGATTTTTTTAATCGTATGATTAATTGCTTGACAGCCCTAGAATTAACTCATGTGCTTAGCATGTAAAGTGATACAATAATTCAACCATTCACAATGAAATCTAAAGCTTTTTATTTAAGTCTAGTCACGGATGTAAGTTTGGAACATGAAATCTTCTGATGTCACTCATGCACATTTCCAAGCATGAGCAGTATCAAATGTTCAGCAACAGAGCCAAACTCATGGGGAAGCCTTACTCCAGTAAGCATTTCTTAAGTGCCACACAAATTTGGTTCAGAACAGGAAGCTGAGTTTTAAAATTTAGACCACTGCCTTACTCTTGACGTCTCTAAAAACCTCACAGCGTTCATTATTTATTAATATTTGTATTACTGTAGTGCCTGGCCCTAGGATCCCTTCTCATCAAATACCAAAGAAACATTCTCTTCTCCCAATCCCTGTTTTGGATAACTATATTAGATAAACAGGGCAGGGTTCTAAAACACAGTTAAGAAGAACAAATAATTATGTGTACATACTTTGTTGCCAGCTCGTCCAGTTCGGCCTGCTCTGTGCACATAATCTTCATAATGGTTGGGACAGCTGTAATTGACTACCAGCATTAGTTGCTTTACATCCAGGCCTCGTGCTGCTACAGATGTGGCCACAAGAAGTTTGCATACTCCGTTCTTAAAATCATTAATTATGCTGTCTCTATCATATTGATCAATACCTGCAAGGAGCCACACAAAACAGTTCATTTTTAAACACTGATTTAATTTTATGCATTTTCTTTCGATTCTGAATAATAAAAAGCATCTTTTACACAGAATCAGGGAACACTCACCAATTATTTAAAATGCCAAAACCTAACACAAAATTCAATTAACTCCAGAACAATAAACCATTTAGTTTCTGTACTACAGTAGCCTGAGCAAAATTATTTATGCTCCACTCTATGTTCTAGATTGATTTCTCTGCCATGCAGTAGTAATTTAAGAATGTAGGTGATGGAAACCTAACAGCCAACAGTTTTGTGGACTCTACAAAAACCCATTTCATACTCCCCCTACTGGTCTGCAATAGCAATGAACTACTACTGTTCTCAGAGTTGTGTTACTGCCAGACCAGTTCATAATCCTGCTGCATAAAGAGATTTTGCCATGTTATGGCGTTTTTAACCTATAAAACGCCATGTCAATTTCTGTTCCATTCAAACCGAGATAAATATAGGTCTCTCAAATGAAAGACCAGAGTGGCGAGGGAGAAAATATTCCAAGGTCTATAATGGTATTGTATGGAAAAAATTAAAATATTTCTTTAAAATTACCAAATCCTATTATTCTAGTTTAAAATAATGTAAACCCTTAAGATTGCACACTACCTCCATGAAGTGACATGCAGGGATAAGAGGCTCTCATTAAATCTTTCAGCAACCCGTCAGCATGTTCCTGTTTATCGACAAATATGATGACTGATCCTTTCTCTTGATAATGTCCCAGAAGCTCAAGTAACTTCAAGAACTTGTTCTCTTCTTCGATCACAATCTGAAAAGCAAACAGAACAAACAAAGAGACATTGCACCTTCCACTGGATTATGGGCATTACAAACTCTTAACTCCTTTTATTGGGCTTTGATTACACGAATACTGTGAACAGAAGCTGGATTTTCTTTGTGTTGCATCTACAAATAGAAGTGGGAGTATTAAAGCAGACAGTGAGCTAAGCTGGTCAAAACCTAGTAAAGAAACTAGTGACATTACTATCCACAAGGGGGGGGGGCACACACGTTTAATTATAGCAGAACAGCATGGGGCATGGCTGGGGAAGCCTACCTGAAGCAGGGTAAGGAGTCCCAGCTGGTGGTGGGTAGCAGAAGTGTGAAGCTCAGGCTACATAACCAAGGTAGTGTGCAGCCCTCCATTAAGCTGCTGGCTGTGATGTGTGTACACAGCAGCACAGGGCAGGAAACAGAAAGGAGCAACTTCTTACATGTTAACAGTTTCTAAAGGGATGAGTAGGGGAGGGGGAGCTGGGATGAGCAGGGAAGCTAGATGTTGTGGGGAATGGTGGGGCAGGTGGTGAAGACGGAAATAAAGACATGCCAATAATAAAACTGTCAAGGTTTCTGGACATAACCCATGGATGAAATTTCTCTTACCTGACCTCTTAATAAAAAAAATTACACATTGCAAACATTTCACAGCACCACCATTATCCCCATTTCCATATAACAAAATGTACAGGAGGAGCACTTAGGAATCACATATCAATCATGCGTCCTAGTGGAAAGACCACTGGATGGGGGCTTTCCCTAGCTCTGCCTACTGGGTGACCTTGGGGAGTCACTTCACCTCTCTGTGCCTCAGTTTCCCATCTGTAAAAGGGGAAAACGATGTAAAGTTCTTTAAGATCTACTGAAGAACAGCACTGTATAAAAGGTAGGGGATGGTCACTGAAAACTTATATCAGCATAGCTACATCTCAATGGTGTAGAAACTCCACTCCTCTGTGAGACATAGCTATGCCAACCTAACCTCTAGTACGGGTAGCACTAGATTGATGGAAAAATACTGACAATCTAGCTATCGCCTCTCAGGAAAGTGGATTAACTATAGGAAGGGTTCTCCCATCGCTGTAGTTATTGTCTACAATGAAGACACATCCTAATGCCACATCTACACTTACAAGTTTACAGTGGCACAGCTGTACTGCTGTAAGATTGCTCATGTAGTTGAGTTATGCCAACAGGAGAAAGCTCTCCCATTGACATAACAAAATGAGCAAAATGAGTGGTGGCAGCTATGTCATCAGGAGAGCGTCTCCCGCTGACACAATGCTGTGCACATGAGTACTTATTCCGACAAATTTATGTCACTCAAGGGGTGTTTTTTTTCACACCCCTGAGCGACAAAAGTTTTGCCAACATAAGTGCTAGTGTAGACATGGGGTAAGAATATTACTTACTCACAGTAGCATATCAACTGCAAACGACTAACTGACCATTAACTCCTACCAACAAACATTTTTCTTTCTGTTTAAAAAAACAAAAAAACAAAAAAAAACCCACACTAGAAATTAAATGGCAAAATGCTTCATTAATGGAGAGTTAAGTTGTCTGGTGATAGCTTGTGCCCTGCCAGAATATCTAGGTCAGCAAACTCAAAACCAGGAAATACAGAGTTACGGTAAACACCCTGTGACACATGGCCAGAAAGGGTTAAACATCCTACAAAATAAAATAGCCCTCAAAAGACGTGGGGAGATAATGCTTGTGTTTTTGTGTATTTACATATATCTGAGTACGGTACGCAATGTAATCAACAGTCCCTATCTATGCTGTATTATGATAATTCAGAGATCAAAAGAACATCCTAGCATTTAAATAAATTGTAAAAACGTGACATCTTGGTATTCACCTCTCTTTGAAATATACTGTGAATGGTGGAGGAACAAGCAAATTGTCTTATGTTAATTCTACAGCTAAGTACTGGTGATGGACCTCCTTCAAAGTCATCTTAAATTACCTTTTGTTCCTGGAAAAACTCCCAACTTGTCAAAGAGGACATGAAATTGTATAAAAAAAATCCTTGGGTCCTGATTCTGTCATCTCAGATCCGCTTAAGCTTCATCGGAGAAGTTTGAGTCGCAAGACTGTGTTCCCAGTTATGCTGGTACGCCCTGAATATGATATTTGGACATTGACTATAACCTATTAACTGAATTCTAAAGGAACTCTTTGCAACTACAGGGTTCACCAACTCTGCTATGAATCTAAACCTCAATTAACTGAACTCATGTCTGTATGCATATTGATCTTTTAACCATTCTCTCATTTTTTAATAAATTTTAGTTTAATTAATAAGAATTGGCTGTAGGTGTATTTGGGTAATATCTGGAATATCCAATAACCTGGCAAGTAATGTGTCCGATCCTTTGGGATTGGTAGAACCTTTTCTTTTATATGATGAAGTAAGATTTTCAGGAATCTTCATCATATTTGACCTAGGTACCTGGATGGAGGCCTGAGGCTGGATCACTTTAAGGGAACTGTGTTGGTTTGGATTTCTGAGTAACTAGTAAGGTAATAAAAGAAGCTGTTTTATGTTAGCTTGGTAAACCTAAGTATTGGAATATCCACCAGCTTTTGGGGGTTTGTCTGCCCCATTCTTTGGGGTTCACTCTAATTAAATGCCCACAGCTGGCCCCCACAGGGACCCCGCTCACATCCACTCAGCCTTAACTCTGCTCTCTGAGCAATGCTACGCAACACACACACACACACACACACACACACACACGCTCCCTCCCTCCCCCTGGTAATGGACAGGTACAAACTGCATGTCCCTTACACTGAGTCTACTCCACTGACAGAATACTTCATTTGTAAAATTTAACAGAAACTTCAGACCCTTTTACAACTCCTTCACACAAGATGCCACCTAAACCTACAATTTCCCCTACCTAATCATTAAATCCAGACTGCTCTCCTATCCCATCTCCCTATTGATAATACCCACAGCAAGAAGACCCGAGGGGTCCTGTTACTGACACAACCTACACAATTTCACATTGCAATGACGTAGACTGAAACCTCAAGGTACACATACACCTCATGCTTCTGATAGCATACAAGCTGCCCCAGTTTTTTCCTCCCCTATTCAATAAAGCTACACATAATGCAGGGATTGCAGCTGAGGGTATGCTGACAATTCCCAGTGGCTATTGCTAGCTCCAGTAGTGCAGAGCTAAGGCTAAGTGGGCATTTACCTTAACTCCATTTCCTGGTTTTCAGGTTTCAATTGTGCCGAGTTTGACGTTCTATCACTAGGCAATTTGAACTCTGCATTCACCAAGCTTTTTGCCATGTAACTGCATTAGTACTCACTAATATACCTTATACATTGCTACAGAAATGGTAATCTTCTAATGAAAAATGGCACATGAAAGACGACACCACAGAGTAGCGCAGCAAAATGACTATTAGGCAAGCCAAAATGACTTTACAAATATAACTTTATAGTTATCCATTGATTTGGGCTGCAATTATTTGGCAAGGCAGTTGTTTTCACGTTCAGAGAATGTGGCCATCAGAGATAGGCCAGAATAACAAACATTTGATTTAAACATTCCATTATAAACTTTTGAAAGCATAAAAACAAGAAAGGCCACAAATAAAAACACACTTTAATGTAGCAATTCCTTTTAAACCCCTTTAAGCAATACTTTTGTTTGAAGAAAAATACCATTATACTAGGATGTAACTGACAAACCATAAGATATTACCATATCAGTAGGATGTTTGAAAATTTAAAGAAACAACTGCACCATCTGCTAAGACCAACAGTCTAAAAATTCATAAGGTAAGAAGCACTTGTACAATGAACAAACTGTGGAATATATACTTTTAAAAACATTCTTCATTACAGTTGCCATTTCTGAACTTCCACATAATCTAATGTCACATTAACTAGGATGGCAGCTCAGAAATGCCACTTCTTAACTGTAACTGACCATATACATTTAATATTTTACCCACAGGGAGGACTGCTTGCCTCTTGAGAACTTTCATGCTGCTGAGCTAACCAAAATAGGTGCCGTTTTCTTTTAAGTACTAGCAAACGTTTCTGGAAACCTTCTGTCTCTCCCACAACTCATTACACCAAACAAACAAGTTGTATCCCTTGGGCATACATGCAAGGGGGAAAATAATCTTATTTACTGACATAATTTTATCAATAATATGCTGTCCTTTCCAATCAATCAATTCCAAGGTAAGTCAAATAAAACCAATTACTTTTTCAAGTCAGTGTCTCAGATCATTAACAAATTATTTACTACTTCATTGAGTGAAACTATTAGAAGGTATTTTTAATGGTTTAAGCCCACAAAAATATCCAGAAGTAAAACAGCCTTTAATATATGGTTTTGCATTCAGTATTAAATATTCTTCCAGAAATGTCTTATCACTAATGCAACAAAAAAGATAAAAGATGCAGCCATGCAATACTCACCACTTCTTGTTCCACATCAGAACAGACAACACTCCTGCCCCCAACTTGTACCTCAATTGGCTTATTCAGAATTCGGCGAGCTAATGCCTCCATAGCTCTGGGGAAGGTGGCAGAGAACATGACTGTCTGACGATCAGGTCTGATGTTGTCTACAATGCGCATGACCTGGTTGAAGAGTAAAATTACAGTTAATACCAAAAAGTATTCTACAAAGGGCGGAAAGGACTTCACATACACATTTGCCTGTCAGTTTTAAAACTAAGGAACAACGGCTTTGCACAGAATATAAATATAATTTTGCAAGTTTTAACTTCTGGAGTCCATGTATGCTTACTGGAAAAGCAGCAGAAATTACTGGACTCAGCAGAACCACCACAGAAAAGGAAAAGGGTGGGATGTTGTAGTGCTGCTCTGAGGCACAACACAAACCTCACAATCCAGGGGAAAAAGGGTGGTGGCCTTCCCAACTCTGGAGGAATAAATGTCCCTTGGCATAATCTAGAAGCCCCAAGCTGCCTGTGAATGGAGGCCTCACCACCGAGATTCACTGTATTGCTATAGTCCTGTCACTTCCAGGGCTTATCCAAGGAGATAATGGAGCCTCTAAGGCAGCTGGCAACAGCCTTACAAAATGCCTGCTGAGGGAATAATCCGCAGCCAGCTATAGGGCTGCAGAGGGGTTCAACAGCCCATTTCAGGTCTCTAAATCAACAAATATATAGAAATATATTTACTGGGGGAAGCCACACATGCTTTCTGACATAGACAAGAGGTTTCTGGGTAACCCTAAGTATGCCATGATTAAGGCTACAATTTAGTCATGGGTATTTTTAGTAAAAGTCATGGACAGGTCATGTCTCCCATTTTGGGGAAGGGGAGGTGGGTGCTGCTTGCAGGTAGGGGGTGGGGCCAGCAGCACCATCTGCCAGAGGCCACCAAACACTGGCTGCTCCTGCCACCCTCAAGTCCACTGCTCAGGCAGGCCCTGGGCCAGCTGCCCGGGGCTAGCTGCCAGAGAAGCAGCCGGTGCAGCTGGCCCCAGCAGCGGCTGTTGTGGCTGTTCCTGGGCATGCCTAAACAGCTGGCTCCAGAGCCAGCTGCTTTGGCAGCCCTGAAGTCATCCACACCGGCCGCTGCAGAAATCATGGAGATTGATGAAAGTCATGGAATCTGTGACTTCTGCAACCTCCGTGAGAGACACGGAGCCCTAACCATGATCAATGCAAAAAAACCTCAGTCAGCTTACAAACTGTCACCCAAAACCAGCACGCCTTGCTGACCATGGGTTGGTAGTCTCATTATATGACAGCATTGATAATATCTAGGTTTAATCCAATTAGTTCTCCCCCTCTTTACCTGTGCCCAGCCAAATCCTTTAAGAAAGAACAATGTGCTGAAGCCTAGTTTGTCCTAAAGTCACTTCCACTGCCATCTCTCCTTCACCACTACAGTCAAAACTTAAAATCCACTGTGCCATTCATTACCTGAGGTTCAAAACCCATGTCAAACATTCGGTCTGCTTCATCCAGTACAACATATGTAACTCTGCGAAGGTTTGTCACCCGACCTGTGAAAAAGGAGAGAAAAAAAGAGGAATCAATATTATACAGAAATCTCTTTCCCCTCAGGAGTAATTTTACGTAAAACATTAAGTATTCTGACTAGCTTCTAACAAAGTAAAATAGGGTGGGTTTTTTTGTTTTAAGGAATTCACCATATGCGTTTTAAATTTCTTGTTCTAACGACATACACATTCTGGCAAATGTGTAAGGATGCACAAGGCCCTTTATTTTGTCAAACTCTTCTCGTGCGTACCATCATAGGGCCAGAAGAACCTGTAAAATTCAGAAAACAGCCCTCGCCAAAACACATCATAAAACTAAGACTGAGATGAAGCAACGAGCCACATCAGCCATTATCTGACAGCGCCACCTAGGAAAAAACATATTAGAGATTACAGCGCATGTGTGGAAGGTAAAGTTCCAGTTCTAACTGATGAAGCCTCACAAAAATTTCCCTCTATATTATACCCTGCAATGCCTCATTGGATTTAGAAATAATGATTTGAGGATATTCGTAATTATTTGTAATTAATTGCTAATAGAATAATAAAGTGTAACCAACATATGCATATTAAAACCTGTCTATTAAACCCGCCAAGATAAAAAGTAACAAGAACCCCAGTCTTTGGTACAAGTGGAATCAAAGCAAGCAAAAAGTTGTACATCTGTACACATCTCATTTTGAAATGGTCATGGATAAAGAAATTACTAGCCTTCCGAAGCAGCAGAAAAAGGCACCCCTTAAAGAGTGAATATAAAAACATTGAGGTGAAAAAAAAAAAAGGTGAATTAAATAATGTTATCTTTAAAAGACGTTGACATTAGAATACATTGGATTTCAAGCAATAAAAAATATTTCTTAAAAATCTACATATTTAACATGTTAATATTTGCATCCCCAAATAATAACTCTGCAAAATTATTTGGGAACAGCATTAATGTACCTACCTTTGACGGTTTAAGTCTTGGAAGCCCAGTTCTATAAGTCTTGAAGGGACTTTTTCCACAGAAGTTAAATAATGTCAACAATTTATTAGTGGTTTGATGTGGAATATTTTAATAAAACGTTGTCAATCAAGCATGCAATGATTACAGTAAGCCAAAGCCTCTTAAAGCTGCAGTATCTCATTTTAACCTACCTAGGTATTTGATCTGGGAAGACACTAGTTTTAATTTTTTAAACGTTTTAAACAGAAGGTCATTCAGGTAACAATTTTTGGTTTTTAGCAACAGATAAAGGCAAAATCTTTTGTACAACTAAGTCTCTCCTATGCAAAAGTGAACTGCTGTTAAGTTGTGCTAATGCTGAAGATCACTTATTGGGCAATGGAAAGTCAAAATAAGCAAGCATTATATAAGTAACCCTTCCTTTATCTACAGGCTTGTCTACATGGCAAGTTAATCCACAGCAAGCTAGGTTATGAATCCATAGCACACCAGCTTGCTGAACAGTGACATTCCCTGTAAGTACTGCTACAGCACACCGAAAATGAGAGCAGCTTGACTTACTAGTACTTGAAAGCATAGAAAGCCTTTAGGATTTTCAGTGAGCGATAGCAGTGCCACATGGGATGTTACAGCACAGCAAGTTGGTGAGGTGCAGATTCACATTCTAGCTTGCTACAAGGTAACTTGCCATGTAGACAAGCCGTAAACCACCCAAGAGTACCAGAAATCTAGAGTACAGAGTTCTAAACTGACTATGCATATAAAACTCTTAGAAATTCTTCAAACATGTTACAATGCCTGTCCTTCAAAATGAAGCTTATAATTGAATAGAGCCATTTTCATTGCTGTACTTTCTGAAATGCCACAAATAGATATCACAGCTTCAAGAGATGTAAATAAATACCAGAAGACATTTTATAAAAAAAAAAAAACATGATTTCCTGAATTTGTTAATTAGAATTACAAAATAAATATATAGAAATCTCTCTAAAGGAATGAAGTTTCTACTCACCATTATTAGCTGCTAACATATCAATCATACGTCCAGGTGTGCAAACAATAATTTCAGCACCTCTTTTTAGTTCAGCAATCTGATTTTAAAAACAATAAATTAAATTTAACAAACCATTTGAAGTTTTTATGGATATCAGAGATTGGATGATTTATGTAATTTTTTCAGTCACTGATTAACCATTCATGTTTAACTATAAGTTACAAACACATTGGTAGAATACCGATTATTTATTTCAAGATTTTGTTTGGCAATTTCCTTAGTGTTTGGACATTACTTTTTAAAAACAATTTATGAAGACCTGGAGTTGCTACAATCTGGAGCAGAGCACACAAAAGGATTATGAGTCCTACACAACTTAGCGTTCTTCTGTATATTATAACAAACCCTACATATTATGGCAATTCCTGTAGGGATCTTAAAATATCTCTACAGCTGTGAATATATTAAGCTCCATCACATATGGTTATGGAGTTTATACATTCTATAGTTTCCATGGGTTAATAAACACTGCGTAATTTCAAAGTTAATCCATCAAGCTTTATGAAAATAGTCAAAAAGCATTACTCGTTAAAGACAAATCAAAGAGTTCCTCGGCCTTCTTTTTTGAGACAGGAGATATCAAAAAAGTTAAACATTTTGGAAAACAGGAAATCCTTATTTCAAACTATCATATCCCACAAAAGCTTTGCTTAATTACCACTAAACTATATTATAAAAAAATATAGTCACACATGGGCCATACATGAGAAACTTCAAACAGACTGACTGACTTCTGGCAACATATATGCTTGTGTGCATGTGCAAAGGTAGTAGTGAGGGGAAGTCAAAAGCAGGCTTTTAAAAGAAACCTAATTGCTACCAAATCTCCAACACACAGAAAAAAGCAAAAATGAGAGTTCAGAACTAATATTGGATTTATGGGAAACACCCACTGAGCAAGGTTGGTAAATGACAGATGTTCGAGATTTCTGATAAACAAAATATGCTTTAAGTGTACCTGTTCACTGATTCCTGTTCCTCCATAGACACAGACAACTCTAAACCCAAGTGTTTTTGAGAACTTCTTACATTCCTTGGTAATTTGTAAAGCCAACTCTCGAGTCGGGGTCATGATGACAGCTAAAAAACAAAGATATTAAAACCGTAACCACAAAAAATTTAGGAGATGCTGATCCTTTACATGGTAAAAATCGAACCTTTACGGTGAAGTTTAAACCATCTCTTTTAGACTAACAAAACTGTACTGTACAAATTATCTGTTCATTTAAAAACCATTATTTCAAGCGATCTACAATAGCTGAGGCTGCCCTGGAACTAAAAATAAACTTGACCATACCTCCAACAACACACTGAAAGTAAAATAAATGATAAAGTCCTCCTTTCAAGTACATGGAAATGTATAGTTGAGTGGAAATGCAAATGTTCCTCAAGTACAAACCATACAGCAAAATACATTTTTGTGGCTCATTGTGTTGGCAGAACCTTCAGTGCTCACTTTAAGAAAAAAGCCTCTCAGGGTTGACGTACAGTCGTGAAATACATGTTCCTCCAACACACCAAGAGAGGAAGTGAAGGCCCCTCTGCAAACCTTACAGAATAATATAAAGAAATATCCGACAAAAATTGAGAATTCTGTACTTCAGGTCTTAAGAGTAAGAGGACTTGCACTGACTGTTAAAATCAGGTATCAGCCCTGTGCCAATTTCCAATGAAAAAAATCCAAGGGTGCAAAACTTCCCTTTCATTCTTCCTAACAAGTAGTTCTATATAAAGAGATATATTAAGCAAAAAAAAAAAAAAAAAAAAAAAAATCCCTCAATGTACATGAAAGATGTACAATTAATTTATTTGCCAAATCAGAGCTTAAAAACAGAGCGGTGCCAGAAGAAATGTTTGTGATAGGTTCTGTGGCATCATCCCAGAGCTCATTCTACCTTCTGGCAAGGGGAGATGAGCCCCGAAGTTACACATTGAAAGAGGGAATTTATACCATGCACAGAATTCTATCGTCATAATATATCCTAGCCACAACTAGTGCATTTAAACACAGTTCACTAGAAAATCAAAAATCACCAGATGTTTAAATTATGGTATCCAAGACTTTGAAACTTATTCCTCCCCCCTTTTCTTTTGTAATCTGTCAATATCTGAAAACAAAGATTTGTACCTATTGGACCTTCTCCTTCTTCTAATGACCTCTGATCCATGATGTGTCTGAACATGGGCAACAGAAATGCAATGGTCTTTCCACTTCCTGTTTTAGCAATGCCAATCAAGTCACGTCCACTCATAATTGCTGGTATAGCCTGAGTTTGGATGGGAGTGGGCTTTTCATAGCCATGTCTCAAAGAAAGAAAAACAAGTACTGTCAGGAGCAAAAAAGGATTTCTCATGAATTGGACATAATCCTGATGAAAAGATTTATATATTCTACTTGAGTGGAAGCTTTAGTTCCATGCAAAAATACAGCACAACAAATATAGAGTGAAGAAATGTGTGTTATGTAATTAGTGGGGAAGAATAGTTTATAAATTCCCCAGAAGAGGAATCCTGAGTGAGCACCTTAATCTAGATGGTTGGTATACATGGTGCCATACAATGAGAATATGTAAAACAAATAAGTATCCTGGCCTGAACACTTCACAGTCTAACACCACAAGGACACAATGGAAACAACCGATATTTCGGTTCATAAGTTGTTCACTTACTTCTTCAGGGAACTGAGAATCTTCATGGAAATACCGCACTGTACCCAGGTTTTGATTGGCTTCGGGCAGCCTTTTCCCTTGACTACAATTCCCTCCATTTCCAGCCTGTATACATTTACCTCTGAAAAAAAACACACTATTGATTAATACACAAATCAATCAAACTAAGTGTTTCTCTGCTTTCTTATTCAAAGGCTATTTGAAATATACTGTCTCCGAACAAGATGCAACAGATTTTACCTAGTTACAGACACAGACGCTGAGCATGTAAAAAGTGTAGTGAGAAACTTTCAGTGATCAGGTCACAAGTATAACTAAATGGAAACTAACAGTACATCAATAATACTCACTGATGGGGTGATTCAACCTCCCTCCCCCACCTCCGGCCTGTCAAGTTGCACCAAGAAAATTCCCTAGCACGCTTCAATTCCCCTCTGTAACTAATAATAGGGTTGCCACTTTATGTCAATGACTCTCAAATTATATGTACATCCCTTTTCGATGGTCCACAGAATTTTGGCTTTATGTCCAAAGGATAAGACCTAAAGAACCAACTGGTGTCGTGCATATCTAAATTTGACAGACATTTTCTTCCATTAAAACTACCCTACAAAAATTAATTTTTATTTGCAATTACCATCTAGGGTCATTTTAGCCAACTCTGGAACTTCAACATAGAAGTTTTTCCTGAAGGGCTCATATTCTATCTTTCCATGATCCACTGGTTCCAACAGCTTCCTCTGTTTGGTCTGATAGCCTGTCAGGGCAGTCTGAAGATCAACTTCCTCCTCTTCTGACGAATACTGTATAGATAACATATCAAAAATATATTCAGTGACAAAAGCCCTCTTCAAGGGTTTGATTTTTCACTGACATAGTAATGGAACATTATTGAGTGGGGACATTTATCTCTTCCTAAACTGCACCAAAACCATCTATGAGAGAGAGAATTACTTTAAGCTTCAAGGATCTCCCCAGTTTTACACACATTCATTCTTTTGGCAACTTCCCCTCTCATCACTCCCCACCTTTTCTCCAGCTCCCACATTGTTTTCACCAATATTAACTGGCATCTGGAGAGCACTTGCCATCTAGAACTAATCAACAATGATTCAGGAAAAAAAAAAAGAAGATTCTCATGCAATGGAACTTATCCAGCCTATTCAATTGCCAGTGCAGAGCTGAGAGATTTTAGACGTAAAAGCCACAGCACCTTATACGATAATGGCTTGATATCCCTTTTCTCTTGAGCATTATGCGAGTAGTTTGGACACAGGTGGAATTGCTCCGATAAGCTTGGACCCAATAATTGTGCAGGGAGGCTATGCAAGCCCACCTGCAGAGTATCAACATTGCATATAGCCAGTGTAAGACAAGTTTATTAGTTGAGTTTGGAGTGCTACCTGATAGTTAGAAACACACGATTGGGAGTCAGAAGACAGGCATTGTATTCCTGTCTTTGCCAAACTTGCTGTGTGACTTTGGGCAAAAATCAAACCTCTTTGCTCCCGTTTCTCAATTTGTAAAAGGAAAATATCTACCTCCCATGGGAGCAGAGATACTTAACTCATTAATGTTTGTGAAGTATTTTGAGATCCTCAAATTAAAGGCACTTTAAAAGTGTGAAGATAATTTAACTATAAACGTAAGACCCAGATTTTTATAATTAAACATATGCAAATGGACATGTAATTATGGTGACTGAATATGTGGGCTCAGTAGCTACATACATAAATGACCACTTAGATGTTCAACTGGTCATTCACATGCAAAACTGCCATGACTGAATACATAATTTCAATAACTGTATATAAATTGTATGTGCACCAAGTTTAGACATCCACACACCAACTCAATTATATTAAGACATTATCAACCTAAACAACTTGATCCATGAATTTAGCTTTCACTAATACCATGTTGTCCTTACACAAAACCGTGCGAGCTGCGGTGTTTTTTTTAAATTAATCTGTATCAGCTCTATTTTGGCCATGATTCAACAACGTACATAAGCAAATGCCAAACATCTAGCATGTAAGTAGTCCCACTGAAGCCAACAGGGCTACTTGTGCACTTAAGTACTTTGCTGAATCATGGCCTCCTCTTTTTGTAGGAAAAACAAACAGCCCATTTCCACAGTAGACACCTAAGACTTTTCAGTTACCTCCATTGCATCTTGGTCATTCTCCATGAGCTCCCCTTTCTTCTTTTCTGATTCCGCAGCTGCCTTTTTGGTTGTCACCACGGTTACTACTTTGGTAACAGTCGGCCCAGATTTCTAACAAAAAACAGTTAAGGAGAACCATTATACTATCACAGAGAGCATGGAAATGCACTATGCAGAATGTACAAATTCTGTATACTCCTGAGCACAGTATAGTGGCTTTGCTCTCACTTCCTGAGATGAGATTTCATCAGGGTTAATATCAAACAGCTGATTTGGGGAGATAAAAGGTTATGGACAGGTAGATATTACATGTAGTCTAACCTCTTTGTCTGTTTGCACCACTTCCCTCTTAAAATGTGTTCTTCAAGATCATTTTTCCTATATTCAAATGCTAACACTACTTAAAAAAAGGTAAACAAGATAATCTTAATTTTTTACCTTTTCACTCCCACCTCCACCTTTCACACTTCTCATATTAAACTTCTTGACCTCTTCTTTAACTTCTTCCATATAAGCATCCAGTGGATCTAATTCTTCATCTTCAATCTCCTCCGCTTCTTTTTCCCCTTCTGCAGTCTCCTCCTCGTCATCTAGTATAACAGAGAAATATTTTTGTTTAAAAGAAACGTTTGTGCTTATGAATGCCAAAATCCTTATTTTTTCCTGCGTTTAGTACAATGCAGTTGTACAGAACCCTGAAAAATGTTTACAAAGCGCATACAAATGGGGGGACGCTATACTGTAAACTTACAGAACAAAGGTGAAGAACACCATGAGAACAGGAGTATACCCCCTCTACAGGGGTGGAGCCAGCCACGGGGGAAGAAAAGTATCTAGGAGTAGAAGGGATGGGAATCTTATGTTGTCTAAGGGTTTAGTCGCCAGTCAGAGAAACCCTGGAATCAAAGGCCACCCTTCCCCATTGATATCACATGGGCACTTTTCCCTTCCCCTTGGAAGCGGAATGTTCCCTGAAAGAAGAGACTCAATCTGGAAATGCCAGGGGAGCCAGCATGCTCCCGCAGCCTGCAGGAGCTCCTCTAATGCCAGGAGTGGTCATTTTAAAAGACTTTAAAAGGGAGATGTCAGGATGGAGATTCTCCATAAGGGTTGTGAGGAACTGGCTGTTTTGAAAGAGGTCATCAATAAATGGGCCATTTAGCTAGGATTTTAGTGGGTACAAAATAGCAGTTACAGGTTCCTAGAAAAGCACTGGGTCCACAAAAACGTCCAAAGCCTAGGTGAGAATTTTTTAAAAACTTGGAATGAAGTAAGAGGGAGAAGAAAAGAGTGTTAACATATGTTGATAAACTACCATTATGTCCCCATAATTGACCTGAATAACTGCACAACATTATTACTGTATCATTTGTCCTCTCTTTCGCCTAATCTCCCACCAGTAGCTCTCACTTGTGTTTTAAGCTGTTGGGACCATGAACAAGTCTAGATTTCATAATTTTACATTTCATTGAAAAATAACTGAAGTTTTAAAATCAAATATGGTAATTAAAAGCTGGGTTTAACACTACAAAATGAAGCAATTATCTGTTAATTGTTATATAAAAATATTAAAGGAAATACCATCATCATCTTCTAAGCTCCATTTTTTCCCTTGTTTCATCTCTTCAATTTCTTTTTTCAGTTCTCCTATGTTTTCCATAGCCTTCTTGCGCTGTTCTTCCCTCCATTTCTCCACTCTCTCTTTTCGTTTTCTCATTTCCTCCTCAAGTTTGTTCTGATCAAAGTTCTATGAGCACAAACAACCAAACTAAAAAGTTATGAATTATTGGCCTGACTCTGCACTTCTTTATACAAACTCCTCTTTCAAATCTATGGGAGTTTTGTCTGAGGAGTGCCCAATATAAAAACACACTGCAATACAAGTTTAACTTAATATATCTCAGGTTCACTCTATAGTGACACCAACTACTATTCTTGCATGAGCGAGGTGACTAAAATAAAGTGAAATGCAGTTATCTGTCTTGCATCCAATGCCAGAACTTGGTCCTAGGGATCTACATTTCTAAACAAATACTCCTAAACACGTCAAACTTTCCTCACCCTCATAGGGAAAGTATACGACAGCAATGGTTCTCAACCATTCTTTGTGCGAGACCCTGAAAAGCCACCTTGCAACTCGCGATTTCCCCAAATGATTTGTGTCAGAGCAACAAGCTGTGAATGGATTATGACCAATGAGTCCTAGGGAGGAGTTCTGGTTGAAGGTGCATGCATTGTTGACTGGGTTTGGTGAGGATTTTGGTTTGGTGGCCTGTTGCTGACTCCTGCCAGACTGGAGGGTTTGTCATGAAGCACAGATTCCCCTGCCCCAGAGCCAAGCATTGTCTGTGTATTGGAGTCAAGTATCCAGGCGTAGCCATGTTTGTTGTTTTTGTGGATACAGACTAAGAGTCTGGTGGCACCTTAAAGCCAAACAGATTTATTTGAGCATAAGCTTTCGTGGGTAAAAACCCCACTTCTTCAAATGCATGGAGTGAAAATTACAGATGCAGACATAAATATACTGGTACATGAAGAAAAGCTTGTGTGTTGGAGTGCTGCTCTGGAACTGGAGGAAACAGAAGCAAAAACAGAGGAAGCAAACTGCTCCTTCCCTTTCTTCCCCCTGACTCCTGCTAGGTTCTAGTGACCAAAGGATGTTTTCTACATAAAAATGTATTTAGAAAGCACTTGACCTGAAATAAGATTGTAGGCATTTCTAAACTTATCTAACCCTCCACAACCAGCAATCAATGGGATGTGACAAGTGACCCTGCACAATCTGCCTGAAGTTTGTATTCCACAGGTTGAGAAGTCCTGCATTAAGGGAAGAATGTTTCTTCTGTCAAGTGGTAGAAGCATACCTATTGTAACAGAAGTCTGTGCTCTACGAGGTCCAGACCTAAAAAAGGGATTATCTAAGGTGATTTTTTAAAAATACAGTAAACTATATCTAAATTTATTTTAGAACTTTATCATTTGTAACAGCTAATGTTTAACTGATACAATCTTCTCTCATTGGTCAGTATACATACACTAACATCTTTATCCTTTTCTTCTTCTTTGTCTTCTTTCTCTTTTTTCTTTTCTTTGGAAACTTCCACACCTTCCGTCTTTTCTTTAGACCTTGATCTGAAAGATAAGATCAAAAATGTATGTATTGCAAGTCTGATCTAAACAGACTGTTCCAGCTTTTCTTGGGAAAGATGTGTGTGCTGAAAGAAAATGTAATTCACAGATTTTTTTAAATATCTTGCAGACTATATTTACTTCCCAGAGAATCTCTTCATTTCATGGACTTATTTCCTAGAAATAACAGAGATGCAAAAATCTGTTAGGACACATTGATTCATACGCTCTAGTTCTGTTGTTCTCATTTCTTTATGGGAGGAAGTTGCAGACTTAATTTCCAGAAATACTTACAACTGATACTCTCATGGTTCCAGAGTTTATTTTACACCACTTTGAGGATAGCTGTTGGAATAGAGATACTCAGAAATTACTGTCTTTTGCATTTCTAATACCAGAGGGATCTAGCACCTTCCCTTGTAAGTCTGAGTGCCCCTGGAAGATTTCACTACTGGCTGAAAAACATAAGGACACCTCCCGTCAGGAAAGGCTACCTATATAACTTGATCCAAAACCCATTCACATTTATTACAGATTTTACTATTCCTACCCCTCTAGGTTGGATGCATCTATTTTTTTTATTAAACATGTGTGGCTAACCCATGATAATACATTTAAAATTCACTTTTTAGCTAAAAAAAGTATTAAGCTTTTTTCATAACCCACAAGGCTATTTTAATGCAAACCATATGTTTATTTTACAAGATGTTATGTCATTCCAACTTCTCTGAATACAATTTTTGCGATGTTTTGATTAAGGCCCCGAGATAGTCATCAACCTCCTCATTCTATATACACATTAATGTTACAGTTTACCCATACAGTACTGCTTTTCTTTAAACTGTGCAACTTCATTGTCTGTTTGTGATTATAATTGAAAAGTCAGTTTAAAATGTATTTAGAAATCACTTGACCTGAAGTAAGATTTTACACATTTCTAAATTCAACATTAAAGGAACCTCAAACTGCACCTTTTTGTTAAGTCTAGTTATTAACCATCTTATTTGATCGTATACTCATACAGGTAGGGTCCTTGCCTACTTCATGTTCTCTACAACGCTGAGCATGCTGACAGTATTCAGCAAACAACACAAATACGAAGCGATGGCATGGTATAAGCATATTTCATGGATTTCTTTGAAGTCTTATACTATGCACTTTATCTGTTAGCATGAATATTAAAGAAATCATTGTAACATGTACTTGACTTGTATTTGAGTATGTAGCTTTATTTAATATCCTCCATTACTGTAGTAATATTTAGAAAATGCAGCATTCTTCATATCTCATAAGTGGTTTTGACCTTGAACACAACAAGCAATTTCAAGGAAGAGTATCCATACAAAAAGTTGTTTAAAATAGTACCCTTTGTTCTTGATTTCTGTGAGCAATAGCAAACACCACATACTGAATGGCTTAGTTTGTTTCGCTATTTGTGACGTAGCCCAGATCAATGCAACTTGTGTTGTTCTAAAAACTCTTCATATGTATTTAAATATTGCACTTGATATTAAGGCCTGGAGGCAATAAGTCAGGAAAGCCATGCACAGCTCTGGTTTTTAGAAGAAGGACAATATTCAGTGAGTGCACATGCACTGCCTAAACCTTATGGTTTGTTCCCATTGCTTAAAAGCTCTTTTATAGATTTAAGCAGCTACATATCCTATATTTTCTTTATTAATATTTATATTAGCATAGTACCTAGGAGCTTTTGTCATGGACCAGGAACCCATTGTGCTAGGTGCTGTACTAACACAGAACAAAGAGATAGATTGTCAGCTCTTTGCAACAGGAACTAAGTGTAAGACAAGACGAGACAACAGATGGATACAGGCAGACAGAAGAGTACAAGGAAGGAAAAAAATAATATTTTAAGTTCTATAAATGCTGTTTTACATATTAGGAACTCATGCATTTCACTGGAGGAATATTTCTATTTCAGTAATTCAAGAAAAGACCTGAATACACTTAAATTTAAAAAGTTATGGTAGTGACATCTACCAAAAAAAAATTCACACTGATTCCAGTATATTTAAGTCATCGTTACTTCAGGGTCTAGGATCAGTAGGTGATGTTTTGTGTCACACCTCTGTGGAAAGGATGTGTTAAAGGGGACCTCTAGCACAGCTGACACTCATAGTGTTTTGAAAATGTAACTCTTGAAGAGTTTTTTATTGAAAATACGGTGGCTAAATCACATAATGCCTCTTAGAAAATTGAGCGATAGGGTCATTCATTGTTCTTATCACAAGACTTATTTAAATAATTTTAATATATTAATGTCCTCCAAAACCTATGTAGGCAGCAGACCTTCTTGTAACAAGTGTTTGCCCCTTGCCAAGTGCCAACTTCATCTGGGAAGTGGTTCTCTCCAGCACTGGGGTTGTATTGCTGGCTCTGCCGTAAACTTATAGGGTGTCTGTCCTCTGCCAAGTCACTTAAACTCTGAACCTATGTTTATGATTACTATATTATAATTCAGCGAGTTTTATGAGACCTAATTAGTAGTTATAAACTGCTTTAAATTGTTGGGTGACAGTAAGCTGACTTTTCACTTACTAAAGTCACTTTTGTGCATGATTTCCAAATGATGCACTGAGTCCCTGCACACCCTGCCCCCACATGTCAAGTACATGTTACAATGATCTAGCTGAAACAAACTAAGATCAACATCTAAAGATAAGCCCTTTTACCAAACACACAAGCCTTTTTACCAAATCTATTCAGACTTTCCAGAAAGCTTATTTTATTCTCCTACAGGGATGGAGAGCTTTACAAAAACAAAAAGGGGACAGATGTCCAGCAGGGAGAATATGAAGCAAACTTCTGTTTCTAGAGTTGAAAGATTAACCTAATGTTTGATCTAGCTTCCAATGTGAGCATTTTGAATTTGAGCAAAATTCTGCAATGGTGAAAGTTAAATCATCTGGCAAACGATGATCCAGGAACAGGCATAACTAGCCTAAAATGCTGATGAGGCATTCTGTGCATGTGCAAAACAAGCAGAACTACATTTTCACAAGTGCAGAGGGTGATGATGACAAGGCATGTAGCATAAAAAGGGGTTGCAGTTAGGGAAGTAAATAGCGTGTACAAAAAGTAACCATGTAACCTATTAAAATTCTATTGGTTAAAAGGTTAAATGTTTAGCATGGAACTAAGGGTGCGGGGGGTTCTGCAGTACCCCCACGCTTGGGGCCCCACTGGCACCTGGGGTCCCACCTGGCCACTGGGCGGCAGCAGAGTTTAATTGTTAACTGAAACCGATAAGCATCAAGCTTATCGGTTAAACTTTTACATCCCTAGTTGCAGTCAGCTACTTGGGTGAGAAAACCAACGTTATTTTCCAAATGTGTACACACACACACAAAAGTTCTCCTGGGAAAAAGCCTTATTATGCCAAGGAACATGGTGAGGAATATTTTTATTCCTGAAAAAAAGATTTACAGAAATACTGAAAACCAATTTAATATCTGATAAATCTATCTGGCAATTATATCCAATCTCCATATAGGAAAAGACTATAATCTATAAATCTTCCCATGTCTAATTACTAACATATTAATCACAGCTGTGAATGAGAGTACCTGTTTTCTGTTTTCTTGCTCTTGACAGGACTGGTGGACCGGGATCGTCTACTTCTGCTTCTGGACCGTTTCCTCTCTCGACTGCGTGATCTTCTTCTCTCTCTGCTCCGTTCCCTCTCTCTGCTTCGTGAACGTCTGCCACAGAAGCAGAATTGGCTTATTTAGTACTCCGCACTTATGGACATTATTTTAAAATATCAGAGTACATGAAAACCGAGAAGTTTTGGTTTGGGGGAAACATTAACATAAATTGGTCTGTTAACATGGGAAAAAATATTTTTCAGCAAAAATCTGCAAAAGGAAGCCTAGATCCATTAAGGCTATGGACAGGGTTACCAAATCCAAATTACAGCAGCTTGTCACAAGCCAATAACTGAAATCAAGTATACTATGTACTACTTTACCAAAGTAAAACCTATTACAAAAGGCAGATACCATCACCAATCGTACAGAGAGGAACATCAGATATTCATAATAAGATAACTCAGATTGACTCAAGTCAAGTCTTATTTTCCAAGAACACATACATTTCCTGAGACTTTGCAACTCATACCTCAGGCGCTTCCTGTCCCGTGACCGAGATCTCCTCTTGTCCCTACTGCGTGACCTCTCACGCCTGCGTTCTCGATCTCTACTTCTAGAACGTCTGTCTTCTCCACGTTTTGCTCTTTTGTCAGCCGGAGATCGACTTCTAGAGCGGCTACCGGAACGTCCACGTGATGTGGAGCGCTTCCGATAATGTCTGTGTAGTTGCAAATTCACAATAAAAAAAAAAGAGTCAAGATGTACAGGAGAACACTTTGCAGTGTAAAGGTACTTTAATACATTTAAAACAAAAACCATAAAAACTAAAGACCAGGTCTCTCCTGTAATCAAAAAAAAAAAAAAAAGTCTTTCCTGGTCTTGCATAACTGAATTAGTACACACACATATGCACCTACTGAGATACTGAAGTTAGTTGGATTACTTTGCTATCTATCATTGAAAAAGTCCTAGTGAGGTCACACCACGAGAGCAAAGCTCTTTGTGATAGCATCAGAATCCAAAGAGGAGTTTACTATTTAGTAATCCATCAATTTTTACATGCAGGAAAAAGGTTAAAATTGCATGTAAATATGTCTTATATTTTATAACACTAGGGCAGTCTGCCTCAGTTTATATCTCAGTTCCAAAGAGATACTATAAAACTCCATTCAAAAAATTGTGTGCAAGCATGAGCCTGTGTAGTGTAATGAAAAGGGCAGTGGACTGGAGTCAGGAATTTAGATTTTCTTCCCAGCTCTGTTACTAACATGCTGTGTGACCTTGGGCAAATCACTTCTTCACCTCTCTGTGCCTCTGTATTCCCCTCCAACCTTTTGGTCAGTTCTGTCTATTTAGACTGTAAGCTCTCTGGGAAAAAGACTGTCCCTCCGGCATTTGTGCAATTTGTAATGCGGCTTGGATCTTGGCTGGGCCTTAAGCACTTCTCTTATAAAATCACATGTGGCCACAGAGCATGTTTCAAGTTGGCAGCACTTTCAACAAAGGATACAAACTGTAATGAGCAGAGGAGTTCATGACAAGCATCTTTTAGCTTAGGATTCAAAAATGCTCAAACTTTATAAAACTTACACCTTTAACAGACACAGGAATCACTGCATCCATCACAGAAATGCAGATACCTCTGAGTGAAACAATGTGTAAACACCATATTGCATTGGACAACAATTCAAGACAAAAAATGAAGACTTGAAACAGCAGGGATAATTTATATACAAAGCATCTCATAACCGAGTTGGAATTTTCTCAGGACACAGAGATTTAACACTCAGCTATCAGGAAAACAGGGGTATGTCTCCACCATGGAGACTATACGGTACCAGTATAGTTACATCTCTGCTGCCAGGGCTATGCCAACGCAGCCTACATCAACAGCATAGGTTTTTCTGTCAGTGTAAGACACCCCCTCAAATAACATTAACTGCGGCTAATGTGAGGCTACAGTCTTCTGTCACCATACCTGCGTCTACACTGAGGGTTATGTAGGCATAGCGACGTCGGTCAGGGGCCTGGTTTTTTCACATCTCAGAATGAGGCAGCTATGCCAATATACCTTTCGAGAGTAAACCAAGCCGAGGAGCCATGAGACCTAGGCTATGTCTACACCAGGGGTCAGCAACCTATGGCACGCGTGCCAAAGACAGCACATGAGCCAATTTTTAATGGCACGCTGCTGTGCCATTAAAAATCCTGCCCAGTCCAGCCCGCTCTTCTCTGCCCACCGCTCTCTCCTTACAGGGCAGGAAAGCTTCCCCCTCCCCCCTGCCTCTTCCCCCAGTGTGCTAGGTTCCTGCCCCTCCTTCTCTCCCTCCCTGCGGCCAATCAGCTGAGGGCCCTTGCTACGGAGGGGGAGAGGGAAAAGCAAAAGCGGAGCCGCAGCGAGCTCTCTGCTCTGCTCTGGGGACCTTGGGGAAGTGGGTGGAATCGGCATATCCCCTCCAGCCCCCTGCCATGAGCCGCTCAGGACAGGGGGCTGGGAGCACCCCCACAACCCCAGCCCACACCCCCAGCCCTCTGCCCTGAACCCCCACACACACCCCAGCCCTACCTCTGCACCTCCCCACACACACTCCCAGCCCTGACTCCTGCACCCCCACATATACCCAGCTCGCCCCACAACCCATGCCCTGACTCTTGCACCTCCCACATCCCCATCCCCACCCTGAGCACCGAACGGGAGCTCCTGCACACATGCACACACACACACCCCCCATCTACCCCCCCACATTCCCACCTCCACCCCTTGCACCAAATGGGAGCTACCCAGGTAATCACTACACACCTAAACCTCCTGCCCCAACCCTAAGCCCCCTCCCTCATTCTAGCTCCTGGCCAGACCCTGCACCCCAACCTGCTCCTTCACCCCCTAGTCTTGTTCTCAGCACACTCCCAACCTCATCTAGGTGCAGAGAGAGGAAGAAAATGGCTAGAACCAGGGAGTGGTACCTACTCTATGTGGACAAAGCCAGGACCCCAGACCGGCAGCGAGCTGAGTGGGGCCAGCAGTCGGGATCCTGACTGGCAGGAGCCGGCAGATGGAACCCCAGACCGGCAGCAGGCTGAGTGGCAGCGGGCTGAGCAGCTCAGCTCACTGCTGGTCTGGGGTTCTGGCTGCCGGCCCCTTACCAACTGGGGTCCTGGCTGCTGGCCCCACTCAGCCTGCTGCTGGCCTAGGTGAATGGACCCCTGGCTGGCAGTGGGCTGAGTGGGCCAGCGGTGCAAGATCAGCATTTTAATTTAATTTTAAATGAAGCTTCTTAAACATTTTGAAAACCTTGTTTACATATGACAATAGTTTAGTTATGTAATATATAAACTTATAGAAAGAGAAAAATGTTCCAAAAAATGTTAAAATGTATTATTGGCATGCGAAACCTTAAACTGAAGTGAACAAATGAAGACTCGGCGCACCACTTCTAAAAGGTTGCCGACCCCTGGTCTACACTATCGGCTTCTGCCAGCACAGAGGTACCATTCTGGAGCAACACAGCTGTGTCAGCAAAAGACTTTAGTGTAGACACAATTATACTGGCCAATCTGTGCTTTTACTGGTTTCACTTAGGGGTGGAGAATTACAACAAGAATGAAAGCTGAGACTAGTAACAGTGCTTTACCGATATAAGTATACTATACCAGCAAAACACTCTGCCAATACAGTATGCCAATATAGCACTCCTAGTATAGATGGGGTTTTAGAATTTAATCCCATAGATTTGTTGAGTCCCCTTGAGAACCTCAGTTTTGGCACCCGCAAAAAAGTAATACCTATCTCACATGTAAAGTATTATTATTTAAAGAAATCTGATAGCTCACAACACAACCAAGTATGGCAGAAGCAGCAATGGGAGCCAATGGTTCTGGAGAAAACTACTGAAACAACTAATCTGATGAAAAAAGGACAAAGCAAAGAGTCCAGAAGCATCCAATGCAGCCCACCCTCTGTGTACACTGCTCAACTCAGAGGTATAATCTCCCAATATCATTCATGGGTATGGCTTGAGTTAGGTCAGTTTTGACATGCCTGCCATTCTGACCCTTCTCTGATGGCACCACTGCATTCCATGGAGTCTGGGTTTGTCTTCACTGAAAAAACAGGTGCACTCATGACATCAGGATAGCCTACCTCTGTGCAAAATCCTAGTAGAGGCACCACACAAGTAGTTTTTGTCTTGATATATTTCAGAGTAGCAGCTGTGTTAGTCTGTATTCGCAAAAAGAAAAGGAGGACTTGTGGCACCTTAGAGACTAACAAATTTATTGGAGCATAAGCTTTCGGGAGCTACAGCTCACTTCATCGGATGCATCCGAGCTGTAGCGCACGAAAGCTTATGCTCCAATAAATTTGTTAGTCTCTAAGGTGCCACAAGTCCTCCTTGTCTTGATATAGTTACTCACAATGTCAATCCTACATTGTGCCTCCCCCCCCCCACCACCACCACCACCTCCGGGCTGTCCTTCACCAGCTACATCAAGATAAAAACGGCAATGCCTCGTCTCCACTAGCGTCCCAACGTTCAACGAGATGATGCGCTTCATGGACGTTAAAACCCAGCACAACGCATTCACATGTAACACGTTCATGGGACTGAATCCCCCCCCCCCCCCCGTGTCGTCCATCGCTTTGATACCCGCAACCCGCTCCGCTGGGCTAGAGAGGAGAACCACCACTCTCTACCCCTGCGCTTGCCCTTAGGGCTTGCGGCCAATGCATCCCCATGGCTTTTTCGGGAGAAGCTGGGGGGGGGGGGCGGGTTATTAACTGGCCGGAGATTGGGGAACATCCGAGCAGGGGGCTGGCAGCATCAGAGCCATCTGGACCTGCGATCAGAGCCACTCTCTCTTCAAGACCCGGGGCACAGCCGGGCGGCCGAGCGGCGCGCCGAACAATCGCGCTGCGACACCACCAGGGCGAGCTCGCCGCTGACGCCACCGCCCGGGCCTCAGAGCCGCGGACTCCCCGCAGGCCACATGCGGATCCTCTGGGGACAACGCCCCGCACGAGGCGGCCCCTCTGGGGGCGGCGGCTCCCTGGACGCTCCCCCACCGCCTCGACAACGGCCGGCTCCTCCCTCCGGCCCTGGGACCCCCCACGTCTAGCAGGCGGAGGGAGCCCGCTGCCCAGCTCCGTCAGGCCCCGGCCCCCGCTCCTCGGCGAGCCTCCCCCTCAGCTCGGTCCCGCCGCGGCCCTTTGTTCCCGTGGCCGGGCTGGCGCCCCCCCCGGCTCGGCCAGCGGCAGAGCCGCTCCCGCCTCCTCACCTGGACTCTCGGCCCATGGCTGCTCCGGGCCCGGGCGCGCGCAGCAGCGGCGGCCTCTGGGAATCAGCGAGATCCGGGAACGCCTACGCAGCTGCCGCCATTACGAGCCCGTAGCGCGGTGACCAACGAGAGGAAGGAGCGAGACCGGCAGCGGGAAGCTGCCTGCCCCCCAAGTCCCCGGGATGCAGCGCCCCCTGGCGGCGGGAGACGGGCAGCGCAAGGAGCGCACCCCCCCCCCCCGGGGAAGGGCACCAGGGGCACGCGCTTTCTCTCGCGCCGTGCTGCGCTCATCAGCATCCCTGCCACGGCGATCGAACCTCGGCCCAGCCCAGAGTCCCAGGCAAGGTCCTTTGTAGAGGCTGCTGGGAGTTGGAGCAGCAGCTCCAAGCGGGCTTGGCTTGGTCTACACAGGGTGACCAGATGTCCCAATTTTATAGGGACGGTACCAATATTTGGGATTTTTTCTTATATAGGCACCTATTACCCCCTGTCCCGATTTTTCACACTTTCTATCTGGTCACCCCTAGGTCTACACTAGCCTCTTTGGTCAAGTTTCTCATTGTTAAAGCAATGGCCTGTGGGTGCCTGTTGACTGGCCCACCTTCTCAACTAGAGCTGCTTTTAGCAGGGCTAACTGGTGGTGGTGATTAGAATGGGAGCCGCTGCTCCACACCTGTGCTCCCATTGGTGGAATCAGGGTGAGGAAGGATCTAAATTAAAATGCGGTGGGGGGGTCACAGTCGCTGATTCATTTTCAGAGTAGCAGCCGTGTTAGTCTGTATTTGCAAAAAGCAAAGGAGGACTTGTGGCACCTTAGAGACTAACAAATTTATTTGAGCATAAGCTTTCGTGAGCTACAGCTCACTTCATTGGATGCATTCATTTTCCTCCTCTCAAGACTGGCTATCCCCCTCTAAACCCAGAGGTTTTAATGTTCAAGAGCACTGGGGAGTACTTCACAGTTGGTGCTCGCACCTAATCTTAGATCCTGTAGCTACTAGCCTCCTTAGCATGTAAAAATAACCACATTTGAACACCCTTTGTGCTTTTAGCTTCCCCATTTACTCTGCAGCAATGCTTCTCTTCCGTAACCTAAAGATCCCTGGAGCGCCCAAAATACTGTGGGATTTGCTCACCAGTACAATTTTAACGTGAAAGTGGGGATAGGGACATGCTGAACCTGTGACACATGAGGGTGGCAGCTAAGAAGTGTTGCTCAACCCAGACTACTGAGTCCAGGGGCATATAAGGGTAGCAGCTTGAAAGTGCTGCTTGACCCAGTGCGCTGAGTCCAGGGGCACATAAGGGTGGCAGCCTGGAAGTGCTGTTCAACCCAGCCTGTTCAAGCTTACTCTATTCCAGTGCAGTACCTGTGGCACATAAGAGTGAACTTGAAAGTGCTGCTTGGCACCCTATTGAGCCCAGGGGCATATCAAGGTGGCAGCTTGAAAGTGCTGCTTGACCCAGCCCACTGAGACTTGCTCTGTTATATATGTGTGCGCATCTGGTTCTGGGGCTGGAGGAACCGAATCCTGGGGAACCTAGGTACTACAGGATAGCTCCATTGGGAGGGGACTTGCAAAGGAAGAAGTAGAGCTCCATATGAAAACACAAGTAGTACATTAATACAATTACAGGGAAAAAAACAACCCAGAAGAGTAATCCTAATGAATGAGCGTACCGCAAAGTAATGGGCAAAGCTGGTAACAACATGTAGGCTCTAAAGTTTTACATTGTTTTGTTTTTGAGTGCAGTTATGTAACAAAAAAACTACATTTGTAAGTTGCACTTTCATGGTAGAGAGATTGCTTTACAGTACTTGTATGAGGTGAAGTGAAAATACTATTTCTCTTGTTTAACATTTTTACAGTGCAAATATCTGTAATAAAAAATATAAAGTGAGCACTGTACACTTTATATTCTGTGTTGTAAATGAAACCAACATTTGAAAATATAGAAAAAATCCAAAAATATATAATAAATTTCAATTGGTATTCTATTGTTTAAACAGTGTGATAAATTGCAATTCATTTTTTTGAGTTAATCGCATCAGTTAACTGTGATTAATTGACAGCCTTAATTTTTACTATGTCATATCCCTTGGTAGAGGGCAGGTTTTCTTCGTGTATGGGAGTGTACTTTGGGAAGGGAAGCCACACCTATATAAAAATAAATTAAGGGTGTAAACCCCCCAAAGGAAGGGCTCTTATTTAGAATGGTCCAACGGGTGTAACTTGAAAAAAATGCAGTAAAATTAAATCTAAGGCTGCATATCAGGATGAAAAATCATAGTGAATTCAATTAGCAAAAATATCACCTCAAAGGTGATGGAAGCCTCATTTTTCATAATATTTAAATCTAGACAGGATAAAACACCTCAGAATACAGGTTTCCCCTGGATAGACAAAAGTGACCTAATTATGACTTCCATCTATAACTACATCTTTGCTAACGGGTCCTACTGTCTGAAACCAGAAACATTTGCTCCAGGTAAAAATTACCAGTCCAAATTAAGGTGTTTTTTTATTTAAATTTACAAAATATCAAAACTTATTTTTAATGGTCTTGTGACTAAAAATTAATCAGTCAAATGAAAACTACACCTGAAAACTGACCATTTTTGTCTTAGGTAGATGCTAATTTTACTAGTAAAGTTATAAAAACCAAGACTTACTATGGAAATAACTATTTTATGAAGACCAAAACAAGACATCTTGTCAGTCCTGTACATTTACAGTAAGACTGTAGAGAATACAGATTAGAATTTTGATTTATGTATTAAAGCAGTCATTTTAAATGACTGAAGACAAATCCATTTTACAGAAGACAATATGAACCTAATCCTAAATGTGATATACCTGGTACAAACAAAGACCCATCACATGTAACAAGTATATGATATCAATTGTCAAAAGGAATATTAATAATTTCAGAAATTCTTGTAAAAAAGAAAAAAAGTGATGTTGGGATCCGGTATGGTCACCTCAGAGTACCCAACCATCTGTACATTGAGATTGATTACCTAAATTTGAATTCCAACTGAACAAACATTTTTACATGCAATCAATTCAGATTAAAAAAATAAATTTATATGCATATGAACACCAATTTTGAGGTTTATTCAGTAATCAGTGTGCTAACTTCATGTGCTGTAATTTAGCACATATGCAGTTTATGTACAGTAATTAACCCCAAACAATACTTAGCATTTATATAGTTTTTAATCTTTACAAACACTATTATTAATTTAAAATACCCTGTAAGTAACCATGAACTTTCCCCCTTCAAAGTGTTACTCAGGCAAGTAGTTACTATCTTCTGGGGACTTATTAATGTAATTTGGATACCTGAACAAGTACAGCTTTGTAGAATAGGGAAAATAACACAACTCTGCAGATAGGGAAACTGAGGCAGGGGGTTCAAATCCTCTGTTGCTTTCAATGAGTGAGTCAGTATTTGAGCTGGAATTACAACAAAGGAATTTCCAGCTCTTAGTCCTGTGCTCAGATCAAACCATTTACTAATACAGGACAGTGAAATGTAGCCCTTTTTTGATGTTCCCTGTGGAACGGGCAACTTGTTCAGAACATTAACAAAGCATGAGATCTCTATTAATAAAAAAGGTTGGCTTCCCAAGGACAGTCAAACCATAACGAAGGTGGTAACAAGCATAACTTTAATAAATTTAGTAGAAAACAACCAGTGTAGAAATAATTAAACAGAATATTGTACATGGACAGAGAAAATGAGATCATAGAGATTGAATTCATCCTTGACCAAGCAATGAAAGAATTTCCCTTTGTGAACATTTGCCCTACCAGCCCTATGCTTCATTCATTCATTACAGCAGAGAGGAGGGTTATATGCACACCGTATCTTCAGAAGCATTATATGTCTGACAAAAGTATTCTTTTCAGAGTCAAAATTTCCATGTTAAGCCTCAGAGCAATATTTCTTCTGCCACCTATGAAAGAAATCTGGCTTAGTCATTTCCAAGTTATAGGAATGCAAAAGAAGTAGAGTGCAGAAAAATAATCTGTACATCAAGATGTTTTTCTAGGCTTAACTAATTACAATTAAACCATTCTTAAAAGCTGGAATATTAGTCAGGAATAATGAGAAATTAAGCGTTTTTAGACCCTCCATAGGACTAATATGTTGCATTTCTGCAATACTCGTTTGTGTGTGATATAATCCTGAAAGTTAGGTCACATATTTTTTGAGCAGACTCATTTACATTTCACGATGGTTTGAAAATCCCCTATCTGAATCTGTTGACTGAACCTTTTAACATGTCTATATTTGTGCTGAGACAAGGTGGATGAGGTAATATCTTTAACTGGACCAACTGCTGTTGGTGAAAGAGGCTCTGTGTATCTTGAAAGCTTGTCTCTTTCACCAACAGAAGTTGATCCAGTAAAAGTTATCTCGCCCACTTGGTCTCTCTCTAATATCCTGGGATCAACACAGCTACGCTATCATTGCAAACTGCATTTGTGCTATCAGATCTAAATCAGAATAGTTTACAATCTAGCCCTAAATGTATACAATTGGCTGGCCAACAAAAACAACGGTAGTGCAAAAGAACTGAATGTAGTGTAGAATTAGAACACACGATTATTTTTCATGCCACAGACATAGGTCTAACAATTGGCTGAGAAATGCAGAATTAAAATTATAATGCAGATAATTTTAGTTGAGAAAGATTAGGCAGAAAGCACAGTCTTGTTTACTTTAGCAACTATAGTCAGTTTTTTTTTGTTAAGAAGCAAAACTATCACTTTAGACAAGCACCAATAAAATTATTGATCCTCTCCAAATTGAAAAACTGATATTGGCCTATTTCACCTTGTAGCTTCAATAGTAAATAGACAAGCTACATGGTGGAGGTAACACCAAAGTTCAGAGGCAGCAGAAATCATTGAAGATGGCCAATGTGAAGGGGTGGCTAGCTAGGATAACACTTCAGATAGCCCATTCCTTCCTCTCAATGTGTCACATTTCTGTGGGATTGAAAGAAGAACTACAGCTAGCTCACTTCCCCCTAGAGAGAGAATAGGATTTATCTACCTTGGCGGCCTCCTAAATCCCTCCTGTCTGGTTTTACATGTGCTCTATAACAGGTATCACTTTACCCCTCAACACATTGATCTTCATGTGGAAATAAACTCAAAACAACGTGGTGATAAGAAAGTGTTTTTCCATTGCCTGTTTCAGTACTTCAGATCTGAATAAGTATGTCTACTGTGATTTATTTGGAGGGACTTCAAACCAACACATAGAACAAAGGAATAAGCAAGTCAGTCAACATATAGATAGCTCTGCTGATGCCAGCCAAAGGTTCTGTTATGCTGTTGAGCAGTAGCTGTATTAAGCAGCGGAGCAGAACTTGCATGCAATTAAGATCCTGTTTACATGCAAATATCTTTAGTAATAAACACAGGGAGAGAAATATAGAAAAGATATACATAGTCAAAATATGTAGTCCCCTGCTTGCCTAACGGTTGACCAAAACAGCACAGACATTAATAAATATGAAACAACTGCTTTAGACTCAGGCTTCTTGAGTGCTGCTTTCACTGTATAAAGTGAACCCTCTAGACAGAACAGTAAATCGGGGTCAAGATGAAAGCATGGGTAAAACTAGGGTTAGGATAACTACTAGCATTAGAGAGCTGCCAAATGCTCAGGGAAACATTATGAGATTAGCATAGTTTCTAACTATGTCTTCTTACTTCTTGAAGAATGACATTTGTAGGACAACAGGATTTTTTTGCTTAGTTGTTTTGCTCCGGTTTCCTCACTTGAAATCAGTCATGGCTATAACAAATAACTTATGCACTGAAAGGATGAGGACTTCAACTGAGAGCAAGATGTTGAGGTGGTGCATCAACAAACTGCAGCAGGCTTGTGGGCTGAGGCTATTTTTGTTCAACATTCAGAGTTTGAACAACAGAATGTATGGGTACATTTTATTTTATTTAAATTTAAAGAAAACCAGAAAGTAATATACAGGGAGCAGTCTTTAGGTAAGTCCTGTCACAATGTATAAATAGTTCTGTTGAGAGCACACCAGTTCTGTTGTGTCCTCACACTACCGAATAAACAAGAAAGTGACACAATGTAAGCGATGCTTGGGGGTACGTTAAAAGGATATCTAACTAAACAGCACTGACACTTGCACCCTAATCTCCACATTAGAAATTGAATAAACTGTACTAATACAATCCCAGACCTGGGACCCTGTTCTTCCATTCATATGAGTGGATTTAACCGCTTTCAAGCATTTGAATAGGTAAGAATTAAATAAGGTATAAACCTGTGTGGCATACCCAGCGATATTATAGGAATACAGAACGGAAAACTTTTGTGTAACTACTGTATCGAGTTCTACAGCTATCACAGCACTTCAGAACCAAAAAAAACAAGCAGTTCATGGCAGAAGATAAAAATAAAGAAATAAACACAGAGATCTGTGAAAATGTCTCCCATTTTGCTATAGGTATCCATGGAGCGACTAATCACTTCTGCAGGGATTCCTGACAGTAAAAGAGCAGCAGTTAATACCGTAGTTTTCATCTTCTTTTCACTCTAAAGATCAAAAAACAAAAACAGTGATTACTAAATTATTTAATCTGTCACAAACCAGTTCTGCTTAAAGCAACACACCTACCCTTAAGCCAATACTTGAATATTTTTAGCATGTTTATTTGCTTGAATGGTCAGTATAGACAATATACATTTTATCCTCCGTGAAGTCTTGTATCCATTCTCTGCAATTGTGCTCTAGGATTCTGAACATTTCTCTCTTATTGTCCTTGCAGCAGATTCACGCTGAGATGGCTCCAATAGTCTCTCAAACCACCGTGGAAAATAGGGAAGTCTGAGTTAGTTTAGCTATGCTGGCAAACCCTCCTAGCACAGACATAGCTTTTAGTGGGAAAAAAAGAGTGCTTTTGCTGGTATAGCTTATAACAGTTCCCTATATAAACTACACTGGCAAAAGCACTTTTTTTGCTAGTATAGCTGCATCTACACTAGGACTTTTGCCATTATAAAAATATCAAAGGTATTATATCCCTAACTGACATTACTTTACCAGCAAAAGTTTCTAGTGCAGATCTGCTCTAAGTTTGGGAGGCTTTCATCTATCTTTTAATTTCACACCATCCAACTGTTTTCTATTCTCAAACTGCCACTGTGCGCTAATCCTGTGGCAGCAAGTCCAGACAGCAAGACTCAGCTTTAGCAGTAAATGTCACAATGTACTGACTGCTACAGAGGATACAATCTTTTCTCATCCTTCTACAGACTGTGGGTATTATATCTCCCAAAGACTGACAAGCGAAGAGTGGAAGCTCACTTGCTGTGTCATGCTTATTTTGAACTGTAAACTCTTCAGGGCTGGGATTGTCTTCACTTGTATTACCGAGTTAAGATCAATTTGATCACACCGTCCTGGGAATCTGAGATCTCGATCCTTTTCTAATGCCGAAAAATTATTTAGTTTAAAACCTGACCCCACATATGGACTCCGGCAAGAGTAGCTGGGACTGCTACATAATTGTTTTATTCTTTTATCTCAGAGATCCCAGCGAGCAGTTTTGGGAGGGTACTTTTCTGCCCTGAGGATGATCTCATGTGGGATGCCGCAGGTTTCCACTATGCATAGAGAGCTGTAAGGACGGCTAGCAAGGAGACATGGAGTGATTTTTTTTTTTTAAATAAAGTATCCTGACAATACCCACTTTGTATTTTCACTTCATCCAATCCATAGTGCAATCAAGCATCTTTCTGTGTCTGATTGAGACTGGGGCATGAGGAGAGCAAGTTAAAGCTCAAGGGTATAAAAACTGAGGTAATGACCAGCTGGGGCAAGAAGCAAGGAACTATAACAAAGACTAATCAGATTGTTTGTCCCCACTGGTTGTCACTCAAGTGTGCAATCTGTAGTCTTGTTATATTAACAGTTGCTTCTGGATAATTCTAACAATGATGATCAAAACTACTTTTTTCCATCTTTTTCTGGTTAGGAGAGTAACAATCTCTTGATGCAACCCTGCTACTCTAATCAATGCCTTTATCATCTCTAAAATAGATTATGACAGTGTGCTCTATTTAGGGTTACATCTTAAGTGCATTTGGAAACAAATAGTATAGAATGCAGCAGCTTACTTGCTAAGCAGCTTCTCCCTCCATGAACACACATACACTGCCTATCAGGCTAGTTTCTGGGTCAAGTTCAAGATGTTGGTTATAAACCACAAATGGCATTGCACTTCTCTCTCCATGCAATACTGCTTCAGATAGCAGCAGCACAGGTGATCACACTGGTGCTCCATCAGTTTTCTAAATGGAACTGCTGCAGAGCTCTCTCAAGAAGGGCCATGATGACCTTCAAATTCGCTCCCTTCTCAGTGGTCTAAAATAGTTTGAATGTGTTGACCATTAGGAGACCTTGACAATTCCACCTCTTAGAATGGGCAATAGGAAAGGGCTGAGACCGTAAGGTTAAGGTTTTTGTAGGAGCTGAGGTGGGAAAGTTTCGTGACTAGCCAATTCACCCATCAGAAGAACAGCATTCACTGTGTTTCAAGTTGTGGTTTAAGTTATTTGTCAAGGGTCCTAAAAATCTAGAATAGATGTCTGTTTGGCATTTTATACTGAAATTCATTTTTGGGACAGCAACATTAAGTTGTGTAAAATTTCAAAATGTTGTGATCTATTAGTTTAGTATTGCAACTTACTATTTTACAGTATAGGTAAATCAAGCCATTTATGAACATTTAAACACAGAGTCTTATACTCAAGGTATCCCAATGTTTTTACAAAGCAACAAAAACGGACACTGATAGCGGAATGACCTCGGTAAGTAAATAATGACTAATATTTGCTAAGCAATTAGCTCACAAGATTAATCATTATAATATATTTAAAATGAGGGAAAGGAGTTTGGCCATCTCCTCTCAAAATGTGCCAGGAAAGCTGCACTTTCCACCTTGCTAGCCCAGAGAAGGACAGACAGGCCTGTGGTTTAAAATACTGTATCATTGCAACATAGACAATGAAGGATAAATGTTGTCAGCAAGCACATTATTTTCAAATTCAAAAAAGTCACATCCTAAAATACTACAGTTAAATAACTGAATTTAGAATAATGGAAACTAGAGCTAAACAAATCTAATGGGTGATCGAGTCCAGGTGGTCTAATCCAGATGGATCCCCTTAGTACATTGTCTGGTGTTTTCTGCAGATCAGTTTAGAATGACTTCTTGAAAGTTCACTGTTTTCAATTATATACTTACCTAGGAAAGCCCAACCACTCATTTAGTCCTATGGTCTATAGTTAATCTACTATTCCTTTGAAAAGGAACATTAGAATTTTAAACTATGGATCAAGTATTAGTCGACCTTCCTTTACCGTGTAGGCTGACAAAGACATCAGCTAAGCAGTCACTTCATTGTAATTAACCAGTATAGATATATAAAGCAAGGGATACAGTTTCCTATTGATGAACAGGAAGTTAGGCATGTAAATAAATCCTCACATTTCAAAGTCTTCCACCTTGACTTTTGCCCTACATTTAAACAGTTATTAGTAAGTGAATTTAGTGACCTTGAAAATGAAGGACTAAGGTTCAGTTCACACTGAGGGGAAAAATTATGTTAGCTCAAACATCTCATGCATATCATCTGTGGATGAAATCACACAACAGTGACCGCAGATAAGTACTGCATGGATGAAAGGTAAAAGCTTCATTACACAAAAGAAGAACTAACGTCCTCTCTTGACCAGATACTTCCAATGGTGCTATGACTAAAATGTTCACTAGGCACAAGAACAAGACAATAAAACTCATTTTCACTTGAGGGTTTAACAGGATTTGAATTAAGGTCCTGACAATTTAAAGGCTAGTGCATTAATCCACAATATTAGGAGTCTTTCATTTCACAACCTTAAAATGAAAGGGGGCCATATTGATACATCAATTAGTCACTTAATCCTGTTTGTAAAGTACATTCTGTACTACCTGGGCCCATTCTAAACCATTCTCACAAAAGTTTAAATTAAAAAGATTTTAAATTAATCTTTTCTGTGTACTGATCTTACCTTTGGAAAATATTTGGACAATCCCATATATGCAAGTTGTAAAGTAAGAAATGGAGCAAATATTGACTGTGAAGATTGAAGAGAAAACATGAAAATTAGTTAGACAAACAAGGATAATTGAGGAATCACATTAACTTATTCTTCCAAGGAAAATGCCATTTATGTGTAATAAATTTTCAGTCACTATACTGCAAAATCATTTATAGAAAATAACCATTTTTATGAATACTGGTGGCCTAAATAGATAAATTTAACCACTCAGGAGGAATATCTGCATAATTCTCTTAGGCCCTGGCCCTGAAAGGAAATAGACATAGGAGGCCTTACAGAATACCAAAGACTGCTGCCATAGTTACAACATCAATGCTGTCTAAAGTCAACCTAATTACTCAGAAGATGGTACTTTGTGCTAGCTACATACTTCTAGATGAGATTCCAGCTGAAAACCCAGGCAGATGCTTGAAGCATTCTGGTGCTAATGTTCTTAGTCCATAGGAGATGAGGTTATAGTTTGCACTTCTCTCAACTGCTACTTAGCGGCTGCATTACCCAGACAGTGCAGGTTCTGAGATGATTGCCTGCTTCAAGAACGTAATGACTGCTCAGGGCTTATATAAGATTGGCCCAAGAGAAAAAATTCCCTACTCATCTACTCACCATCTACAGACAAGGGCCATGATGAATTTCATGTTATCTCTAGAAGAGAACTAATGTGGGATTTACGGCAACAAATATTTTTCTTAACTCACCAAGTACTTGCACACAAAAGCCCTAACTCCTACGGCAAGAAGCGCACATCCCACCAATCTAAAAATGCGAAAAGAATCAAATTCCTCCACTGCATTCCCATTCTCTTGACTAGGCTTCTCATTCATCAGATGGTTTCTTAGCTTCATAGCTTCTTCAAATCTTGATAAGTATTGATCTAATCCATGTCGAGGTGCTCTCTGTGAAGCTTCTGACGCCAGATCCCCTCTGCTACGATGCCGGAGCTCACTGGTATCATCATTACCAAGCTCAGGAGTTTTACTGAACAAGTCCTTTTTATCTCCCTTGAGCTCTATAATGCCACTTGTGTGGTCAGATGTTCCTGCCAAATTACAGACAGAATCACCAAGCACAATTCGCTTTGAAACTGCAGGAACAGGGAGGGAGTTCGATTTATCTTGCTCATGTTGAAGTTTTGAGTCTGTGTGACTTTCATCATCTGAAGAGGAGAAACAAAACATGAAGCATGTAATTCCCACTGAATATTTAGATCAGCCTCTCACACTGCTGAATTTTGGGCATCTGGTTCATGTATTAAATCACTTCTGTGAAACCACAGCTTTACAATTGATAAATATGTTAAAGCTTTTCTTCACAGCATTTTATAAACAGTAATTAACTAATCTTCCTAAACCCCCTGAGAAGTAAATGAGTGACTATCAGCAGTCCCATTTTACAGATAGTGAAAGTGAGGCAGTTGTTAAGTGACTTGCCCTAAACAACAGAAGACCTCTGTGTTAGAGCTAGGATTAGAAATCAGGCGTTCCTGACTCTGTGCTCAGACCACTGCTTCTGTGCTCAGACCACTACACCATGTCTCCTTGTGGAGAACAATAAAGAGCATAGCATAAAGCCAACTTCAACATCAAGACAAAAATCTGTTACCTTGACAGTGACATCATCAGATCCATACTTTTATTTTTTTATATATACATTTGCAATGGGCTCTAAGAAGCTCAATGACTCCCCTTTACCACCATACTGACTTCCATGGGTTCATATGACACTTTCTAAAACAAAAAATACACATTAAAACCCAGCAATAAAGAGTTTAGAAAAACTGTAGCAGATGTTGTACAGACAATTGAAGAATGCAGCAGAAGTGTCAGCACAGGCAGAGTCACAGTCACTCAGCAATGAAAACCCAAGTAAAAGCACTGGGTTTGAGGAGGGATTTGAAGAATGACATCTGGAACACAGGAAGCAAGGGGTTATTTCAAGCAAAGAGAGCAGTGTAAAAAAGGCATAGAATTCAGAGTAAGTGAAGCAGACAGAAGGAGCATTAAGGGCCATAAGAAACCTGGAAGGTATGGAAGAAAACAAGTCAAGATGTAGTCAATTGCGGAGCTGCAGAGTGCTAAATGAGGACAATGACCTTTCATTTAGTGGGGAAAGAGAAAATGCAATAAAAGAATATTCCAGTCATGGGTATTAAACCAGGAAAAACAAAACCTTTAAGAGAAGTATTTTTCATAATCAAAACAAACTGACTCATTGTTTATGGCCACTCTTGCATATTACAGGTTTCAGAGTAGCAGCCGTGTTAGTCTGTATTTGCAAAAAGAAAAGGAGTACTTGTGGCACCTTAGAGACTAACAAATTTATTAGAGCATAAGCTTTCGTGAGCTACAGCTCACTTCATCGGACGCATTTGGTGGAAAAAACAGAGGAGAGATGTATATAAATCTCTCCTCTGTTTTTTCCACCAAATGCGTCCGATGAAGTGAGCTGTAGCTCACGAAAGCTTATGCTCTAATAAATTTGTTAGTCTCTAAGGTGCCACAAGTACTCCTTTTCTTCTTGCATATTAAAATCTGAAAGCTCACTCTTCTCTAGTCTTTTAGTCTCCTCCCAAAATTTTCTGGAAAAATAGATTACATATGACCAATTGCATATTTGTAGTGGAATTTTGGAGTTCACTCATTGTTGATGAATTACTATAGGAGCTAGCTCAGATCAAGTTAAAAATGCTTTAAATATTTCCAGACATTGTTTTAATTAAATTTAAAGATGAAATAAAACAATTATAACACAGAAAAGTTGGAAAGAAATGTTTAATACCTTCCACACAACTATGAGAGTCATCAGAATTAGAACAAATTTGTGGAGAAATAAAATATTGGAGAAAAATGGTAGCATGTCTAGTTATGAAAGCTGGAAACTGGGAGAAAGGATTCCAGGGTTCTGATCTGATCATAAACTGTGACTCTCTGCCTGAGACTTGGGCAGCATTCTTCAATTGTCTGTACAGCATCTGCTACCTTCTTTAATGCCATCTGCAAAACTGTCAAGCAGGGGTTACTCCTTAAAAAGGCAGAGGGAATAAAGAATATTAACAACATGAAAGCCTTACTTAAAACTTTGCATTTCAAAGGCTTTAACTGTTTTTGTTTTTCTGTGTCTTTAATAAAATATTTAAAAGATTGAGATGGTGGCTATTATTGTTGGATCACATTAAAGAAGTTCTGTATTAAAATCACAAATGAGTTTGATTCCCCATAGTTTAAATTCCAGGGTATTACTAATTAAGAGGTCTCTTGGTTTTTGGTACTGTTTCTCTCCCTCTATGTGTGAAACTTGCAAGCCGCTAATTGTGTTAGTACATTCTAAGACAGAGTCTGGTCTCAAAGCAATTCTTTGTAAACAACAACTACTCACACAGAGAGAGACTCAAAGCAATACTCTGTAACAGAAAAAGCACCCAGAGACTGCCCGCCCTTTTGTTGTATTCATCTCGCTTTGTTAACAATTGTGATTAAAATAGAGATAGAGGATGGATGTGGATGGATGCTTGGTGTGGATAATAACTAAATGACCAGCCTAAGAATCCAGGGTCCATCCACTGAAGAAGGCGTCAAGTGGAAATAACCAGCGGACCCCCCGGAGAGCAGACTGGAATCCACCCAACAGCCTCAAGGATGGGAGAACCAAAGAACAAGATAACATCTGGCAGCACGGGAGCCATCGTTGATTCAGCAACAGCATGATGAAGCAATTCCCATAGACTGGCATAGGAAGAAATTCCTATAAAAATGGACTCTAGAAAGTGAGAACTTTGGGGTCTGATTCTGCAAACCAACTTCCAAGAGTGTCAGATGGGCATCTGACAAGGCCCTGCTCCCTCCTCATGTCCAGGTCACCTGGCCAGAGGCTTGGCATGAGCAACTCTAAGGCTGGTAACTATGATAACAACTGTGCAGAACATGCGTGCGTGTGTGTATGAATGAATGTATGAATAAATATGAAACTGAATGGAATGTTATAGCTATAACTAACTGCTTACTATGATTCTTTCTATATTCACAATAAATGTGGCATTCTGCCTTTTCCCCTTTAAGAAGATCCTGCTGGTTTTTATTTTATTGGTATAATGTTATAATGGGAGTAAGCCAGTGATAATTTCACACAAAACCCCAAACACAACATTAAACAGATTAACTGTGAATAGTGAAGTAGAGTTTTATTAACATTCCTTTGTTGGGCCCAAGGAACCCACTAATCAACACAACAGGACACAATCCTGCCTACTCCTAGTACAAGCAGAAAATTCCATTAAAGTCAATGGCAAGTCTGTACATAGAGTGTTTGCAGGATCAGACCCTTCAATTGTAAACTATTTTTTAGAGGGCAGGAGGAGGACACACACACACCTTGTTTTATCAAAAAAAAGAAAAGAAGTACTTGATGTATCCGATGAAGTGAGCTGTAGCTCACGAAAGCTTATGCTCTAATAAATTTGTTAGTCTCTAAGGTGCCACAAAAAGAAAAGGAGGACTTGTGGCACCTTAGAGACTAACAAATTTATTTGAGCATAAGCTTTCGTGAGCTACAGCTCACTTCATCGGATGCAATGAGCTGTAGCTCACGAAAGCTTATGCTCTAATAAATTTGTTAGTCTCTAAGGTGCCACAAGTCCTCCCTTTCTTTTTTGCGAACACAGACTAACACGGCTGCTACTCTGGAACCCGCTAGTATCACGCAGCAGCATGAGCAGAAGAGGAGTGAGGACGTAACTGCCACAGAAAAGCCCCACCACCGAAAGCACAGTCATGCCCCCACCCAGCTTGGTGGGGAAGAGGGTTTTCCCTGCTCCCGGAGAGGAGGAAGATGCCATCACTGTACGCGCCCCTCGCCCTTCGCCTTGCCTAGACGAGAGGAGAGAGGAGGAGAAGAGAAGGGGTGTCACCTACCCCCAAAGCTATGGGGCCAGCCACAGCCTCCAACCTATGCTGGCCCTATCTCCCCTGCCCCCTTTTAAATAGCAGGAGTATCCCCAGCAATCTGCAGCCCAGCCTGGCCCCCTTCAATGGCAGGGGGCTCCTCCCCGCAACCTCTTCCTCTTGCCTGCCCCCAGCCCCTTCCTCGATGTCTTCGTGGAGACCACGGCCCCTGCCCGTTGGCCTCCCGTCGGGCTGGGGCTGAGCGACACCCGGCCTCCCCTTCGCCCCCCCCCCCATGCCTCCTCGCCTCTTACCCTTCACCCCGCCCGGCCGGTGGAAGCCCATGATTCGGTTGATTCTCTCCTCCGAATTCATCAGCAGCTTCCTCCGCCGGAGCTCGGCCCGGCGCTGCGACACGGAGAGCACTGCGGGGGCCCCCAGGGGGCCAGGAGCCGAGCCGGCCCCGCCGCCATCCACCGCGGCCAGCGCCTCCGGCTCCATCCGCAGCAGACACAGCACAAGCGGTCCGCCCCCCCCCGCCACGAAACAATGGGGCCTGCCTGGCCTCTCCACCTCCCTCACGCCTAGTGCGCAGGCGTAACCCGCCCCGCCATGCTAGAACCGCCTCCCGCTGCTGAAGCAAGAAGCGCCATCTTGGATGAGGGCAGAGGCCAAAGGAGCTGGCAGCGACGTCCTGTCGGTAAGCCTCGCCAACGGCGCGCCTTTCCGGACCTGACGCCCACAGTAAAGACGGCGGCTCCGGCCTCGCGATGACCACACCAAGAAGGAGCGCGAGGGGAGGCGTGTCGCAGCAGCTCTCGCCAGCTAGGTAGCGGGAGGGAGCGGTGACGCTGCCTGGGTGCACCACGCCGCGGAGGGGCGGGGTTAGAGTCAGAGCAACCACCGGCCTGCCGCGGAGGAAACAGCTCCCCAGGGGCGCCCTACCCGAGGAGGAGGCGGCACCGCGCAGGCGCAGACACCGCGAACGCCCCCCCCCACCACCACCAGACAAGCCCCGTGCGCCCGGGTCGCGGATCCAACCGCCTGGCCGCGCGCCCGGCCTGCTCCAGCGCTTCTCCTTTCGCGGTGCGCCGCGCGGCCTGCACGAGGTGAAGTCAGAGCCGCCTGGCGTTGGCGCCTGTCCCGGGGGCTCCCAGGATTGTCGCCCGGCGGAGGTGTCTGCCCCGTCCGGGGGCTCAGCCCACGCTGCCGGTGATTCTCAAACTTTGGTACTGGTGACGCCTTTCACCTCGCAAGCCTCTGAGTGCGACCCCCCCCTTATAAACGATCAACGCTTTTTAATAGATGTAGCACCATTAGACATGCCGGAGGCAAAGCGGGGCTTGGGGTGGAAGCTGGCAGCGCGTGACCCCCCCCCCCCCGCATAACCACCTCACAACCCCCTGAGGTTTCAGAGTAGCAGCCGTGTTAGTCTGTATTCGCAAAAAGAAAAGGAGGACTTGGGGCACCTTAGAGACTAACAAATTTATTAGAGCATAAGCTTTCGTGAGCTACAGCTCACTGCATCGGATGCATTTGAGCTGTAGCTCACGAAAGCTTATGCTCTAATAAATTTGTTAGTCTCTAAGGTGCCCCAAGTCCTCCTTTTCTTTTTGCGAACCCCCTGAGGGGACCCAGCCCCCCCTTTGAGAACCCCTGCTCTAGGGGCTAAGGGCATGGTGACAGCCCAGTTTGTGTGCCTCAGAGGTGGCAACCCTAGAGCTCCCCCGATCAGACACGGGGCAGGTAGCCGTGCTCACTGCCCCCCCTCCCCCCCAGCGGGGACTGGTCCCACTTCCCCCAACCAGACACAGGGTAGCGCTCTCATCTGAACACCAACAGTTCTCTCCAGAAAGGATCTCACACACACACACACACACACACACACACACACAACGCTCAGCCCCCTGCTTAACAGTTGAGGCTCCAGCAGCAATAGCGAGTGACGGTCACTCTGCGGACAAGTGCAGAATTAACTTGCAGAGAGGAAATCCTCAGATTGTTACCAAAATCAACTGTCAATCCTTCCCAAATCTGCCACTCTGGGTGCTTGCCTCTGTTCTTCAGTGTGTGGAATAATTACTGCCCAGGGACTGGAAAATGACTGAAAAAATTCCCTCTGTCTAATAGCTTTCTTCTGTTAATACACCTCTGACTATATTCTCAGCATCCAACCATAAAGGGCTGGTTGTAGCCCGGGGACCTTTGGGTAGGAGTAGAGATACTAAATGGCAAAATACCATTTCCACATGGTTTAATTTTCTCCTATAGAGTCAACTGGGCCAAGCGTTTGTTTTGACTTACTACCAAATGCACCAAATGAAGTGAGCTGTAGCTCACGAAAGCTTATGCTCAAATAAATTTGTTAGTCTCTAAGGTGCCACTAGTACTCCTTTTCTTTTTGCGAATACAGACTAACACGGCTGCTACTCTGAAACCTACCCTAAACTCTTGCTCAGGGCTACTGTTGAACAATTGCTGTTTCATGCAGACATATTATCAGTTGTTTAGATCATAAAGCACTTTTAGATCCTTTGGCAATAAAAGGCAAGCTACTATTTTACAGTGTTCTGAACAATATATTTTTAAAGGAATATTAAACTTAAACGAAATAAGGAAAGTATTGATCTGAGACATTTCAATTTAACTTGTGTGGTTGAGACTTCCATAGTGAAGTATAGTTCTCCAAAGGATTCATTTCTAACTTCATCACCGAGCAGAAACATTTGCAGCCCTCTAAAACATGACTATGCAAATCTTACATTTGAGTTTAGGATGCAATTTCAGAGAGGAAAATCTATTTATAACAATAGTGTAAAGATGGCACACAAAGAAAAATGGTCTTCTACATACTTGTGCATAGATATTCAGAACACAGCAGGCTATGTGCAGTCTTAGAGCAAATGACCTTAATAAGTATTTTAGGTATTTCTGGCCAGAAAAAAATCCAGAGTTAGAATAAGGGGGCTGCTGGAAATTAAGTGTTGATCATACAAAATCCTAAACCTAGTGTTCAGAATTTAGTGTTCTGAACAGCATTGCTCTTGGATGTTTGTATTTACAGAAGTGAGCTGTAGCTCACGAAAGCTTATGCTCAAATAAATTTGTTAGTCTCTAAGGTGCCACAAGTACTCTTCTTTTTGCGAATACAGACTAACACGGCTGCTACTCTGAAACCACCACACCACTGTTCTCTTCACAGACCAATGAGGTATTTAAGACTTGATAAAGCTTTGCCATTCCCTATATAAGATATTGTACTCAGCTGTTTTCTCTTTGTGAACTAAACACAAAATTTGTAACAAGTTACTTTGCTTCCATGCAATTTTAATGCCAACATAGAAAGCAAAGGATATTATATATTGGCCTAGATTCATCAGAGTGCAGTGGTAGTTTCTACAGCCTACAACTCCCTAGCTGTAAAAGCAACTAAACATTCCTGTAACTCTATACTAATATTTAATTTGAAAGTATTAGGTCAAGTTTAATCAAACACTTTCTGCAGCAATCCAATTACTGCCCCATGTGCCAGACAAATTTAGCCCAGTGAAATGCCTCAGTTAGCTCATTGCTATTCCTATTTTTGGGTCAAGTTTTCTATGAATAGCAGCTATGGCTATTGATAATTTTTATCTATTAATGTACTTACCCATTGTACCTTCATATTCAGAAATGAGTTTTTCCTAAGTACCCCCTGTAGAAAGGGAATGAGGTGCTGTTCACTAGAAAGATGGCAAAATGAACTTTTTAAATATGTAGTAAAATCTAGTCTGGTAAACTATTATATACCCAAGTGTACCAAAGTATATTGCAAGGGAGTGAGTTTGTATACAGATACTGCACTGCTGGTGTTCATACAGACAATCTCAAAAGGCTGAATACTTAGAAAACAGCTCTTAGAGGAGAAAAATGCTGACAAGAATTGCAGAGTTACTGCTCTTCTCAAAGTGCCATGGGATCTTTAGTTCCATCACAGATGTTCAGTATCTCCTTTGAAAGATTGTATCTTATGACTGTGGCAATTTCCCATGTATCCAAAGAGCCGTGGGAACATTAAATATGACGAAGTCCCAGGAAAGGGCTTAAAATCCACCCCACTTTTAACCCCAAAGCGAGAGTGCTAACTAGACCATAGTATTTACACAGTACTCTATTCCTAGTTCAAAACTCACACAAACACACACATACACATGGTGATGGGCCTGAAAACTCATGCTGCTAACTCACTCAAGGTGGGCCTGAATTGCAAACCTCACTCCCAACTCCCCAGAACTTTAGGAAAATTCACATCTAAATTTCACAGTGCAGTCCCATCTCTAGTAAATATCTAGCTGAAATACTGTTTTAAACTCATGTTAATACTCAAGAAGATGAGACTCTTTCCTTCAACTAATGCCCTAGTCTGGTATTAAGAGGTCCATGTGCTGCTAAAGGTTTAATGAAGCAGATAGGACTAAAATGCAGATCCTGACCACTCTGGAACGTAGCAATTCCCATACCAGATCAACCATCTATTTAGTCCACTATCATCTCTCAGACAGTGACCAGTACCAGATGCTTCAGAGGAAGATGTAGTAGATTATGGAATAGACCAGCGTATAGGCAACATGTTTTCCTACTCCTTTGTCAGTTGTAATTGTTTCCTTTTGTTACTTTTAAATCTGTTGCCTTCATAGTTGCCTTTCTTGTATTAAGAGACAGGAGGATCAGTAGTGTCCCATTTACCTTCTTCTCTACCACCCAAGAGTTGTGTATGTTCTATTGATGCTATTTTTTCCTCAATAGCCTGACCACATTTGAATACAGCATTCCAGGTGAGAATACCATTGATTTATATAATGGCTTATTTTCAGTGTTACTTTCTACCCTATTCTTTATACATCCTAAAAGTGGAAACAGCTGCTCAATCTGCAGTGAATTGAGCTGTCCAAGACTCCCAACTATTTTTTCAGAATGGTTATAAGTAATTAAGAACTCAGCTGTGTGTGAGTAGTTCAATTTATCCCTTCCTATGTATGTTACCTTTGCATTTGTCAATACTTATGTTTTTCTGCCACCATGCTGTACACTGGAGATGGAGCTACTAATTAGGTCCCAAAAACACTTGACTGTCACTGTAGATTTTTTTCTTAGAGTAAAGCACCAAATGCCTAGGTGCAAAAGCCAGTAAATCTGATTTTTCCTTGTTTAAAGTTTATTATAAATACTGTGTAGTAACAAAGTGGAATTTTGCCAATGATCACAGTTACATAGCAGAAATGCTTCAATTTTTTCCTCCTGAAATATGAAGTCCCGCAATCTGACAATTTTAGCAAGTTAAAATTTTTTCCTTTAGCTATGCAATTACTGTTACTGAAGTTACTAATGCAACCAATGGAAAAAAATGTCACCCAGTTATTGATCAAATATGGAATCCCACTTCTGTTTATTAATTAAAGGACTGATGGAATTTTGTGAGCACTTTCAATTAGTTTTATTGAGTAGCCAAATCTTTTAAATTAGCACAGATAAAATAAGCATTTGCATGTGTTACAAATGACTTTTTACAGGAATAAAACAGTGAAAATTACAAACTGTAAAAAGGAGGACAAGTAAATCCTGTCTCAGATTCAGAAGGGGCAAGATTTATAATTTCATGCTGAAGATCTGTGTCTGAGTTTCAGAAAACAAGGATTTAATATTACAATATTATACACTACTTTACAAAATTAAATTTATAAGGATTACATCCATAATAGTGAACAAAAGCTTAAAATCACATTTGATGGTCCCTTATATAACAGCCATTCTAAATCTTTGATTATAAATTGTTAAGAAATTAACTCTGAATAAAAGAAATTTAAATCTTATTCTAGTTATTGCAAAATAGTCTGTTTAGACTGACTCAAATATATTAAATTATAAAAGAATTATACAAATTAAAGTGGGTGGTACTGATGTTGACAGAACTAACATTAATCTATCGAACAAATAGTTAAACCTCAGAAACTAGAAAAATAGAGTACATGTGCTGTGGTGGGGTTGTCACACTAAGATAGAACAACCAGGACCACCCTTCCCTGTTTAAGATCTTAAAATAAACAAGTTATTCTTGACGTTTGTAATACAGTGAGAAGTGTGGCATCGGCAGTTTACACACTGGTGTGTTCTGCAATGATGTAAGAGTAATACGAATTGAAGCAGCAGGTTTTGTCCCCCACTGCATGGAATTAAAACTACACATTCAATATTGCAGAATATTTCTTAAATACAATATGGACATTCCAAAAGCATTCTATTTCAAATGGGTTCATTTGCTCGCTCGTTCATAAGTTTCACAGAGAAAAATATTAGGGATCCTAACTTGAAATGTTATTGGTTACTATATTGGCATGTAGACTGACATTCATAGCTGTTATCCTGGTTTACATAAAGCAAGTGACGCTCTCTCTGAAACAGACACTATCTTTAAAAATGTGACTTTATGGAATATAATGACAAAGTATGTGGTGACAGTAAGAAGAAACAAAGGCTTTGGGTCTGTTGAGAGATGCATGGATGATTTCCAACATCCCAGTGGGTACATTTTATCATCATGTGCCTAGAGTGAGTTACCACTTAATAAAACTGTGGTTGTCTGAATGACTGATTCTCATTTAAGAATAAAATTTAGGATTTAAAATGTGACTGAAGCTAGAAATAAAGTAATTTAGTAAATTTTAAAACAATTTTCCCCTATATACTTAATATATTTTTTTCCCCACTTTGAGTGAAGATAATGCACAATCTTATAAAAAACTTTTGGGAAATACATTTCCACTAGTCATGTAGACACAGCAGGCAGGGTGTTTAAATCACCTTTGGAAGAAGTAAATCTGTTCCAAAATGCTCTTTTGAAAACATCACAAATCAGCACAGAATGATCATGTCTTTTTTGTGCTCAAATTTCACAAGATGTTTCTACGAAGAAACAGCTGCTTCTCCCCTGCATTGAGGTAACTCCTTTCAGTCAATTATACTGTAACTGGAGCAGAAGCAGACAAATGGCTGCAGAAACTGTGATCCTACCAGATCCTGTTAAATCCGCTTTGCAAAAACCTTCACAAGTTTACTAGCCTAGGCACAATATCTACTTTCCTACCTTTTACTCATCAATTACTTGACCCCAACAGGGAGATTTTTGCAAGTCTGGTGTAAGTGTATGAGCATTAATATGAACTAAAAGCAAAATAAAGTAGAAAACATTTTGGGCATATAAGGGGCAGCAATCAACTAGCAACATAAAGAGAGACAGCCTGTCATCTACAGCTTGCTCCCCAACTGATGTACTTTAATTCTCATGTACTTTACAGATCTTAGATTTAAGAATACCAGCTTTCTGTAAATCCAATTTCAGTGTTTCATTCGTAGCACTTGCAGGTCTGTCAGTTAAATTAAAACGTAAATTAAAACGTATATTGTGTGCACACATGGCCCTGGAATTAGGCTTGTTACAAAGCTTCAATCAAAGATTTGTGAGAACTTTAAATATATTCACTGAACTATAAAACACTTCCTACCAATGTTTTTCCATTTATTTCAAGAGCAAAATTACTTCTGCTTGAATTCAGTTTTAGATGTCAAACAATATTCCGTACTGTCTCCAAAATATATTGATAAATTAAGGTTGAAATGCTACCACAGCCTCATTTCACAAAAAAATGATTTTATGGGCCTAAACATTTAGAGCAGAAATCTATCTAATGTAACACAGAAGAAGGATCACGTGGTTTTATGCTTTGCCTTCTTTTCCCCATTCCTGCCATTTAATGAACTATTAAGACAAGACCAAACTCATTTTTAACTACAAAGACAAGGCTCAGTGTCAGTCTTAGCCCATTTTTGCTGCCAGATCACTTGATTACAGTTTTCAGTTTACACAGTATGCTATGCCAACTTTGCCTTTAGGTACAAGAACATTGATGCATTTGAAAGCTTTTTAACAAATCACTTCAGACTATCTCAATCCTGCCAGGCCAGTATAAGCTACCTTTAGACCTATCCAACATAACCATTTCTAGAACATTACCTCCTAAAATTTTCATAATTTTTTTCAAATATTTGTTCATTTCACAATGAATTGTTTCATTGCTACTTTAAGTGTACCAGGGAGCTCTCTTTTTTAAAATAAAATATTCAATCTTTAATCAGTGGATATAGTGTATCAAAGATAACTCAATCATATTGAGGTTTTAAATCTAGCAGCAAAAAAAGAAAAACAAAACAAAAAACTGCAAAACTAAAAGTTACAGAAATATACATTTTGAACAAAGAACTCCATTTTACAAAATGTATTTCACTCCTTCAATATTGCCTTTGCAAATGTACTTCATGCTGCAACTGCTTACAGTAAAAGCATAATTTGCAGCAAATTAAAGATCCCCAAACTCTTCAAATATATTTTGATTTTTAAACGTACAATATTATGTAGTTGCACAAATGATCCTCAGTTGTGGTCCTTTATTTGCTTTATTTTGTTGAAATCACAGTGAGAACTTATCAACTGCACCAGGCCACAAACTTAAAAGATATTACAAGCACAAGTGTTCTTTACTGCAGAAATTTTCGCTAAGCAAGCGAGCCATACAACCCAGTGGTTCATTTATTCACTTGCTGCTGTATATGCAGGAGGAACTCGTAATATGATAAGGCAGATTCTGTTCTGTCTTCTATCATGTTCTGTAGGAAACTTGATTTCAGCGGACTTTCATCCCTTAGAAATAGAAATAAAATGACTGAGTGAAATGAAACATTCACTAATCTCTACAGTACTGTATTTTTAAAGTTATAGGCTGAACTAGCTATTTTGAAAGCTATTTAAAAATAAGTGCATAAACTGGTGAAGTGTAAATGAACGGCCAGTACTGTGGGCCTCACAATCATTCATACCACAATATTGCTGGATAACGTTCACATTTATTTCACTAAAATGTCTGATGTTAAACACAGGCAACCTGGTTACATTTATAATTTAAGAGCCCCTCAATACCAACTGGCAGAAGGCCCACTCTCCTGTAAACTCACATCAAGTCTGACACTATATACATTATTTTCATAGTATTTATCTGTAAAGAGTGTTGTGTGTAGTATCAAATGAGAGCTGGTGACATGGTGGTCAATCTAGCTGTGATGTTTGTACAGATGGTGTGTAAAGAGTCATGTGTGCTGGAAATATGATCCTAAAATGTTTTGGGGGCAGACTTGATAAACAAATTGTCCTAGACAAAGGAAGAGGAAGTTACTTGTCTGTAACTGGACGTTCTTTGAGATGGGTGGTCCCTATCTGTATTGTACACGTGAGTAGGCGGGCGTGCCATGCACCTGAATCCTGAAGTGTTTCTTAGCAGTGTCCACTGACCAGCACGTGTGTGGTGCATCCCCTCATGCTCCCAGCCGAGGGTATAATAAGTAGTGCCTCTCCAGTCTCCCTCTTACAGTCTTGGAATGTAGTCCAAAGCAGAGGGGATAAAGGGCGGGTACTAGAAGACAGATAGGGACCACATATCTTGAAGAACCTTCAGTTACAGGCAAGTAACCTCTCCTTTTTCTTCGAGTGATGGTCCCTATGTGAATTCAACACATGGGTAACTTGTGAGCAGTGCAGAAGGGGTGTGTGGATGCCAATGTTAGTACAGCCTAGCCTACTGCCACTTGTGCAATAGTATATTGCTTTATGAATGTGTGGACAGAGTGCCAAATGGCTGCACAACTTAGGTCTTGCTAGGACACATCTGCCAGTGAAGTTGATGTGGTAGGTTGCGCTCACGTAGAGTGAGCTGTGACTTCATCAGGCAGGGGTATGCCGGATTGTTTGTAACATTCACAGTTGCTCAGACCCATTTGGAGAGGAGGGCTTGACCCTTGGACTGTTCAGCAATGTGCAAAAGGATTGAGTCCTGTGAAGATAGAAAACCAGTGCATGGCAGACATCGAGGCTTTGTAGGACCCTGTTAGTGGGGGAGGCATGCAGTTTGGGGCAGAAAACAGATAGGTGGATGCACTGGTTTAGGCAGAATTCTGACACTGCCTTTGGAAGGAGTTTATGGTGGAGCCATAGAGACACCTTGTCCTTGTGGTATATGGCGTGGGAGGGTGGGTGATCTGCCATCACAGCTCCTAGTTCACTAATCTGCCTGGCTGAGGTTCTGGCTACCATGAATATGACTTTCATCAAAAGGTGGGAGAGTGAGCATGTTGCAGTGGTTCAAAGGGTGGCTTTGGGAGGGCAAGATGATGAGAGTAAGGTCCCATAGAGGTGTGGGCTTCAGAACTGATGGAAAAATGTTGGGTAAACCCGTAATGAAGTGGACAGTGGTGAGGTGCGTAAACACTGACATGCAGTTCGCTATGGGGGGAAGGGTAGAGAAAGACACTGATTGCTGCCAGGTGCAGCCCTGTAGAGTTGATGACTAGGCCGGACATTTGAGGGCAAGAAGGTAGTCTAGGTTGCCTGGTATAGATACCACACAATGAGTGATGGTCACATTGAGCCTATACTGTGAACCTTCTCCGTTTTGCTCAGTAGCATGCCTTGGTGGATTCTCTCTGGCGCTCTGGATAAAGATTTGCCACACCGAGGTGGAGCATGCCTGGTCTATCCTCGATCCTCATCCAAATACCAGGCTGTGAAGTGAAGAGGGCTTGGATTGGGATGCTGGATTCTCCCCTGATCTTGAGACAGAAGATCCGGGAGAGTGTAAAGGTGGAGCGGCGTTCAGGTGGAGAATCTGAGGAGGTCCATAAAACCAGAACTGATGGGGCCAGAAGGGGGCTATGACCATCACAGTGGCTCTGTCCCAGAAAATCTTGCATAGTACTTGCAGCAGGAGGGGAACGGGAGGAAAGGAGTAACAAAGTCTTCTTCCAGGGGAGGAGGAGAACGTCGCCCCACAAATTTTTCCCTATTGCTCCCCTGGAACAACAGAGAGGCAGCTTCTGGTTCTTCAGAGTGGCAAACAGGTTCCACTGACTGGTGCCCCAGCTCTCGAAGAGGTACTATAGCGTGGCGTCATGTAGCTCTCACTCGTGATTGAAATAGTGTTCTGCTGAGCGTGTGGGCCAGGCAATTCTGTGTGCCTAAGAGGTATGTGACTTGAAGCATTACGTTGTTTCTGATGCACCAGTTCCAAAGGCGGATGGATTCAGGGCAGAGGGAGGAAGACTTGGCGCCGCCCTGCTTGTCGATGTACACCACTGCTGCGATGTTGTTTGAGAGAAGCTGAATGTGGAGGGGCTGAATTAGCAGGAGAAAGGTCTTGCACACTGAACAGACTGCATGGAGCTCTAGCACATTTATGTACATCCTGCCCTCTGGTGGCATCCACACTCCATAGGCCATGTGGTGGTCCAGGTGGGTTTCCCAACCCATGAGGGAGGCATCTGTTGTGATGGTGACCTGTGGTATGGAAGGGGCAAAGGGGGTGCTGATGACGACCTTGGGAGGACTGGCCCACCACGGCCCAGGGAACTATGATTCTGGCCAGCATATGGTCTGTGTTGCTTCTGTAGATGGAGAGGAGCTACATTTGGAGGCAACACATGGCCAAGGAGAGACAGAGAGAGAGTGTGAGTGTGGCGGACCGTGGTGTGAGATCTATTATGCAGGTCCACAATGATGGACATAAGTGTTGCAAAGCAGTCCACCAGGAGGAAACCTCTCGCTGCGATGGAGTCAAGACGTGCTCCGAGAAAGTATAACCTGCGTAGATATCAATACCGACTTTTCCTTGTTGACACAAATACCTAGAGATGCCAATAGTATGCAAAGGATGAGGATCGTGGCGGCTACTTCCTGGCACGATAAGCATCACGAGGAGTCAGTTGTTAAGGTAGGGAGTATACTGAGTAGCAGAGGCGGCGCACTTGGACTGCTACCACAGCAAAAGACCTTTGTGAACACTCTTGGCACTGTCAATATACCAAACGAGAGGACCTGAAACCAATAGTGCTGGTGTCCTACCCGAAAATGGAGAAACTTGCAGTGGGGCAGGTAACTGTCTACATCGAAGTAAGTGTCCATGTTGTGAGCTGTGAACCAGGCTTCCTGGGGGAGGGAGGGAATAATCAATGCCAGCGTTACCATACAGAATTTGGACTTTCTGAAAAAGTATTTATCACCTGAAGATCTAGACTGGGACAGTGCATGGCACCCTTCTTCGGGATGAGAAAGTATGGTAAGTAGAAGCCTCTTGCCTTGCATTGAGGTGGGACAGGCTCTATGGCCCTTCCAATGTGTAGATTTTCTTCTTTTTGGAGAATGCATTGATGGGATGGATCCTCAAGAGAAGTCCGAGTGGGGCTGGAGATATCAAAGATGTGGAAACAAGAGGAATTCTATGCAGTATCCATGGTGGATGTTCTCCAGGACCCAACTGTCCATGGTAATCCTGTCCCAATTGTGAGGAAATAGGGCAATATGGCTCCCATAGACTATATGAGGCATGTGGTGGCATCGGGGAAGGGTTAGGGGTTGACATGCAAGTCAAAACTGAGGTTTTGGGTGCTGCTGGGAAAAGGTCAAAGAACTAGTTGTGGCGGAGGCAGGGAAGTGTGGCTGTTGCAAGATGTGCCACCTAAGTGGCACGTCCTGCTGGCATTGGTAGTAGGCCAGGTAAGGTCACAGACGGAATGGTTGTCTCTGCTGCTTGTGTTTCAGAGCTGGGGTGTATATACCAAGGGACCATAGTGTGCCTGTAGAGTCCTTCAGCACACGAAGGGATTCATCCATCTTCTCGTGGAACAACTTGCTCATCAAAGGGGAGGTCCTCAACTGTATTTTGGACCTCCCTGAAATGAGCACCCAACATGTGAAATACAGATAGGGACCGGTTTCAGAGTAGCAGCCGTGTTAGTCTGTATTCGCAAAAAGAAAAGGAGTACTTGTGGCACCTTAGAGGCTAACAAATTTATTAAAGCATAAGCTTTCGTGAGCTACAGCTCACTTCATCGGATGCATTTGGTAGAAAAAACACTCAGAGAAGAACATTGATTTGTCTGTCTATAATGTAAACTGAGCATGGGGATGCCACAGACAATGGGCAATTTATCTGTATCTGCAGTAAACATCAGTTATCAGGAGGATGAGGAAGAGCATGGGGTTAGCATACATGAAGAAAGTGAAGCCCAGGGAGTCATCCTGATTCTTGAGACAAAGACAATTAACATTGGGGAATATAAAGAAAAGCAAAAGGACAACTTGTTATCCATCACTGAGGGAACAAAGAGGTCAGTGCTCTTTGCAGCTATGAACAGTGGATCCCCAACTATGTGGGCTGGTGATGCTGAAAAGCAATTGTAGGTGAGAACAAAGCTTGAAGCCTGATATGGTTATATGTAGACTTTTAGAAGCAGATTATTCTTTTATTTGTAACCATCTTCTGTTTCTATTATCTCTCCTTAGTATCACTTAGTCTTGTTTTATTATAAATTCGTCTCAGTACTATTATATTAAAGTTAAAGTGTGCATCCTCAATTGAGCTAACAGCTTGGTGTGTATTCTGTCTCTTTGGAGACAGCGGACTTGGTATTTCTGTGGGCATACAGTGACAAAGCCTGGATGCTGCAGAGGACCACTTTTCCAGGGGATTCAGGAACTGAAGTACACCAAGAGTTAACCTGCAAGGCAAAGTTTGGACTGGCAGAGTCTTGAGGAGTCTGTTTGGATAGCTAGCAGACAGGGGTGGCAGGAAGCGATCACACAGTATAGCACTAATAAATCTCTTGCTGAGACAGAAGGGTAACAAGGTGACTTACAGTTCTGGATGCCCTGAGAAAGCATCAAACCTCCACAAATTAAAAAATGACAAAACAAGAAAAAAAGTTAAAATCATGTCAGGTTTTCAAGCATTCACAATTCACAGTAGGCACAACTCTTATGAATCTTGTGTGAGGGCAATGCAGTATAAAATGTGTCACTACAGTGGCTGACATGACTATGCACGACCATGCATATTTGTGTATTAGAGTTGTCAAAAAGAACTTACCTTATTATATACAGTATAGGGAAGAATGGCCTTTGCTCTCTCAGCCAAGAGATAAAAGCTATTGTTCTGGTAGATTCAGCTGTTTCAAGTTCTGGAAGATGCGTCTATTAGACAAAGGTTATCATTAATACATAATATAACACACACTGTCTTTAGGAGACAGAGTTAATTTATTATTAATGAAAAGGGTCAAGCATCATAATCAGGCATAAAGTAGGCACAGTTAGTCTGAAGCTGTTTCACATACCACTGCAATTTCAGCGTCAGTTGAACAAACTATCACTTGTGCCAAACTGAATAGTGGCTTTTGGCTGTCACAACTGGGACTACATTAACAGATTCATTTTCACTTGTGACCTAAACTAGGATTTGAATTTTCCAGCAGTTGAGGGTTGGTGAGCTAACCCACTCTCCTTCCTGGCCCCAATATTCTCAATCTGCTCAGACTTTTACTGGATCTAACTGATGGTTATCAACTTCTACTTATTGCAGTTTCATAGTGAGTGAGCTGGATTAAGATCATTTTAAGTGGGGAACCTACAGAAGAGTGTCAAATGATGGGGGAAGTGAGCTTTTCCTGAAACTGTAATTAATTACAATCAGCTACAATTCTGAAAGGCTCTTGAGCTTATACAGGTGATAGATTATAGTTTAAAAAAAAGTTACTTGTCCAATTTAAGACCAAAGCAAGCACTTACCATATTCTGTGGTATTGATGCATGACTTGGAACTCCAAGGACTTGGCTGATAAAATTCTGTCCACAATTCTTTCCAACCCAGATAAACATTACCTAAAAGACAGTTCAATAACAATAGCATTAATCTATGCAATACATACACCCTTATACTCTTCTGTATATCTAAATTGCTCAGTCGTCTTCAGAAAAACCCAAAAGTTCATTTAAAATTTTAACTTACAGAGCCAGCATCCATAAGATAAGCACCATCCCTACTCAGTTTCTCCACAGACAGCTGGAGAATGCGTGGCTGAGGTATTGTTTTATCATTGATGTTGAGGGCTCCCTAAAGAGAAAAATTGCTACCATGTAAGTGTGCCTCTAGATATATAGATAAGAGGCAGACAGGAATGAGAAATATTCAAGTGGAATACATTTTTATTAGTAAAAAACAATTAAGGACAAATTATACCCTCTTGCCCCCAAGTGCATCATCTGTTGCTGTCCGACTTTTATATTGTTAAAATTCAGATACAACATATACTTTATTATAAAAAAAAAATCAGTCTTTATTTTGTCTTAATGAAATTGATTCTCTTCTGAAAACTTCATACAATTATGTGAGCTTCAAAAATCTGCAGGCTTTGAAGTCTGGATGTACAGAATTAGTCTGCCTGCACTAATTCCTACACATACTGGTTCATGAAACTAATGACAGGACTTATTTTAAAAAGGAAGTTGAACAACACTATGAAAAACATCATCCCTGCTGCAGCATATCCCCTTTTAATGGGATGTGCTTTGCAGTGTAATAGACTATTTTCAAATTAGAATGCCAGCTACATTTTTCAGAATGGTTGTCTATAGAATCCAATCCATATTGTGTCTTGAGTGGGATCATATTAAAGAAGTTCTGTATTAAAATCACAAATGAGTTTGATTCCCCATAGTTTAAATTCCAGGGTATTACTAATTAAGAGGTCTCTTGGTTTTTGGTACTGTTTCTCTCCCTCTGTGTGTGAAACTTGCAAGCTGCTAATTGTGTTAGTACATTCTAAGACAGACAGAGTCTGTTCTCAAAGCAATTCTTTGTAAACAACAACTACTCACACAGAGAGAGACTCAAAGCAATACTCTGTAACAGAAAAAGCACCCAGAGACTACCCGCCCTTTTGTTGTATTCATCTCGCTTTGTTAACAATTGTGATTAAAATAGAGATAGAGGATGGATGTGGATGGATGCTTGGTGTGGATAATAACTGAATGATCAGGGAGGTGCCAGCCTAAGAATCCAGTGTCCATCCGCTGAAGAAGGCGTAAAGTGGAAATAACCAGAGGACCCCCGGAGGGCAGACTGGAATCCACCCAACAGCCTCAAGAATGGGAGAACCAAAGAACAAGATAACATCTGGCAGCACGGAGCCGTCAGGAATGTGCCATCTGCTGATTGATTCAGCAACAGCATGATGAAGCAATTCCCATAGACTGGCATAGGAAGAAATTCCTATAAAAATGGACTCTAGAAAATGAGACCTTTGTGGTCTGATTCTGCAAACCAACTTCCAGGAACATCAGATGTGCATCTGACAAAGCCCTGCTCCCTCCTCTTGTCCAAGCCACCTGGCCAGTGGTTTGGCATGAACAACTCTAAGGATGGTAATTATGATAACAATCTTGCAGAACCTCTGTGTGTGCGTGTGCGTGTGTAAATATGAGATTGAATGGAATGTTATAGCTATAACTAACTGCTTACTATGATTCTTTCTGTATTCACAGTAAGTGTGGTATTTTGCATTTTCCCCTTTAAGAAGATCCTGCTGGTTTTTATTTTATTGGTATAACAGTGTTAGCCAAATGTTCCCTCCAGAGCCCATCTACACCACCCCAATAGACAACCTGGAAAATAATGGAGCAACATCTTATATGCATGTATGGTTTACAGTATTTGTAAACTTTTACACACTTCAGCTTAGTCTGAAATGCAATCCAACACTGGAACTACCCCTCATCTCATGACTTATAATTCATGAATGTATTGCTTCCAAGGTATTGCTGCAAAACTTGATTTAGAATAAGTCTGGATTACATGGAGTGGCAATTTAGTGCAGCAGTCTTTATAATAATTCCTTAATACTTACACACGCATGCATGATTCATGTGATGTGACTTAATTTGAGTGCCAAAGAATTGTCCCATCAGTTTGCCTATAACGGGTAAGTTGCTTTGATGTATCTTTAAAACTTTTAACTTTGTGACTGGCTGTGAGCTCTCAGACTACATACCTTGAAGAATACAGTTCTTATTTAAAGGGTTTTCTACGTAATACATATTCTTCACTACAAATAAAGGTATTTGGAACCAAGCAACCACAGAACCAGTGTAAGTGGTAATAAGTAAAAAGAAATCATACCTCATCTGTGAGATTGTCAACTCTGTACAGATTGGGATGGGTCATAAGCATAAGGTAAATTAGGGGTTGGTTTTTCACTTGACACATAGTAAAAATACGCTCATCTAAACGGATATTTGTCCCAGTCTGGAATGCTTTCTGTGAATAAAACCAGTATTTGAAATATTTTTATTTGTTAACTCAAAGTCAACAAGTGAAAAGCACTAGGCAGAGTATCACACATTCAAGATGTTTATACAACAAGAGTAGGTATATTGCCTACATCTGCTTTTGATTACCTACATTAAGAAATATTTTGAGTCCCACATGAAATTTAGCCTTAAATATTTTGCTCTAAAAATATAATAAAGTCTTGATTACTACAATGACCCCCCCACACTTAATTTATCTGCATTTCTTAATTGATTATCTGTACTCAAAGCAAGTTTCATATATTACTTTAGTCACAAAGTTGTTTGCAAATATCACTCAAGCAGTGTATCTTTGGACTCTGGATCCACTGACATAACATACTGTAATATATGTTAGTCCTATGTCTGTAGAACACTTTCTGAAGAGTGGAGTTGGAATGATGGCATATTAAGATAATTTTATTAAAAATCCATGATTACTTTGTCTCAAGAAGCTACATAATGATACTTTAAAACCGCAATCCAAAGACTTGTTATGCTTAATCCTTTGGCTCTAATGCACATCTCTGTCAGAGGTGTTCTGACTTAATAGTAAACACACTCTATTGGCTTAGAGACACAAAGCAGCTCAACTGTTGCTGAAGCAGGACCCCATCCCAAACAAGTACTGAAAACCATTCAAGTGTTTGACTTTGTCTATATTAAAGAGATCAAATCTCCCCAGCATAAACACAGCCATAGCATAGACTTAACAAGGATTTTTAGTATCATTTGAGAAAGTGTGAATGAGATGATTCCACCAGGTCTTGATCATGCTGCATTCTGAAAGAGTAAACCATCTATCCTAAGACTAACTATTTTCTATGTTAGTTCAGAGGGATCCACAGCTGAAAGCCATTTTTAGAAATTGTTCAGTTTTCTAGCATGGACAAGACTCAGGAATGCTGCAAACCCCTTTGTTAGAAAAGTCAACAAAGATCAATTCTTTGCGAGCTAGTACTTAGCTCTCTCCCTACATCCCACATTAAACTGGTGTATAGATTTGCCTTAGCAGCACAGAGTGAAGTTCCTCAAAGCCACACTGAACAGCAATTGCTGCACGTTCCCCAGGCTAGCAGTCAGGGGTATTAGGCAATCACGCAAGTCTCCCCATATTACTCCCTTCCCCCCACTTTCCTTTGCTTCCTCTCTTGGCTGCCCACTTCTGCCTCAATACCAATGCACCCGCAGGCACCCAAGCTTCTTGCCCTCTAGCTCCACCTCCCTGGTGCTATTCTTCACCATACTCCCGATCCTACACTGCTGCAGCTCTATACATGGAACATAAAATGTGGTTTTAAGAGAGCCCCTTCTTTCTGTCATGACACACTCCACGACTATACCACCTCCTTACATTGTTCATAAAAATTTCAAGTTTTATGATAAATGCATCTGACATAAGCTCTAGATACAGTACACAAACACAGCCTATACATATGTAACTTCAGTCATATTTAGATCTTATGATAACTTTTAAAAAACCCTTTGTTGGTGGCTGATATAGACACCCAAGCCATCTTCTACTACAGTTGGCCCCAATGAAAACCAAGGTGAACAAGCAAGTCTTGCTTTGCAGTGGTACTGGAAAGAAAAGGGGAAAAAAAAAAAAATCACCAAATCCAGGGCCTGGAGAAACGAGACAAGAAGTTGGTTCCAGAGCTGTTCCATTTATACCAGAAGAGGCTATTATCTTAAATGCCGAACAACCTCAATTACTGTGATAGTATATGGAGAGATGGCTGGTCTTAATTTAAACTGGATCTAAACCAATGAAGAAATCACCCCTTTTCAAATGTTGCCAAAACCCTACATACATATCATCATCTCTCAGAAATGTTTACCTATACATCATTCAGACTGACCTACTGAACATAAAAATAATATCCTCTGGAAAGATTTTATTTTCATTCTTACTTGTTTTAAGAGAGCTAGTACATGAAGTGGAAAGAGTCGTAGGGAATAGGGAGCCATCAGACCAGGTTGCTGAATGCTTAGGACTGAAGAGCGGTAAGCCGATAGGGAATCGATTACAGCATTCACCAAGGCATCCCGAGCATCACTCAAACTAGCAGAAACTGACCGGTCCACAGCTAAAAAGCAGAGAGAGAGAGGGAGGTTTAATACCTAATTTTCTTTTCTAGGAATTACTGACACGTATTATTTTGTACTTCTAGAACTCCTCATGTCAGGATTTTAAGATGGTTACAAACACATTAATGGAGCTTTACTGTGCCACCAAGAGGCATAGAGGGATGGGAACATTAATGGTACAGCCTAGAAAAAAAAATCCCGGAGTCCTAATTGCTGCTCTAACTTCTGATGTGCAGAATTCTAAAGCCATATCAAACAACATGACAACATACAGTTGTACTGATATCTTCACACCCAGAGTCGCTGTAAATCATATGGCAAAGTGCCTTCAATCATTCAGAAGGTAGGATACTTCCCTTGTAATCTTGCTTCCCAAAGGATTATTCCTCAAAAGTTTGTTATTTTATACATGTACATCAAAGAGCATCATGCTTACCCATATTGGCTAATAACCCTGTAATAGCTTGTACATCAGCCCCCAGATAGACATCACTCAGTGTTGTAACAACAGGTAAACACATAGTGTGGACTCGAATCCTTCTTTCACCTATAGGGAGAAAATAAATCTGTGTAGTCGCCAAATGGCATTTTCCACACCATTATCTAAGCTGTGTTTTGGGGAAAGTGGGGAGGAAATCACAAATGTACCAAAAATGAAGTGTGTACAGTAAAATTTGCAGTAACTCTAATTTTTTAAGTCCATTTATTTAAGAGTATCTTTTTTGCTCAACTTACCAAAAGCAATTAGTCTATATTTCAGATAAATAACTTACAAAACAGATTAATACAACATTAACTTGTCACACAATTATTTTAAATGAACACCTGTTAAGCAGCCAATTTAATATCTCTGGCCAATTTATTTCTGGGCTAAAATTGCCCATTTCAGATCAGAGCAAGTTTTTCAGAAAATCTGTAAGCTTCTGAAATGCAGCTGCTGAATAATGAATAACCACTATCACCAACAGGAGCAGAGGAATGAGTGTGCTAAGGCATTAGTACTCTAACCTCTCTTAATGGGGATATGAAGATGCAGTTGAAGTTATTTACTTACTACAAGCAAACTAGATTATAAATTTAAGAATTTACACACATTGGCAGTTAACATATTGTATCATTGTATGAGCCAATGCTGTTTAAATTTCTTACCTTTGCTGGATGTGTACAGTAGTGCTGACTGAAAAGAAACAACTGGCATGTCAGTGAGACTTTCCTCTACTGACATTTGTACAGCATATCCTGCATCCGGGTTTACATTGGGTAAAGACAACAAGTCTGTTGATCGCACAAAGAAGTTCCCATGGAAGGTATGAATGGAAAGACCTACGAAAGGAAAAACCATGTAATCTGATTTATTAATGTTACTTTTGCCATTTAATGTAAACTATGAACTGATTACATAGTTGCCCTGATTTTTAGATTATGTTCTACTCTAGATTATGGACAAACCCTTTTCAAAACACAGTTCCTTTAGTAAATGTAAATATCTCAAGATGCATATTAATTTGTAGCATGCACTAAAACCAATGGTTACCAAGCACTCAGAATACAAGTCAGCTCAAAGATTAGCAATGTTTCAAATTTCTTCGACTCTTTAAGGCTGAAAATCACAATGTGCTGATATTTCTAGTACAGAATATATGATAGGATCAGTCATTTAAGGGAAAATACTATATACAGCACAGTAAAGTACTCTCTCTCTATAAGCACTACCCTTGGGAACCAGTAGTTTAGTTCTAAAAAGGTTACAAATTAGGACTGTCAAGTAAAACAATAATTGTGATTCATTTTTTTTTTATACAGACGATTAATAGAAAACCATTTATTTAAATATTTTTGGATGTGGTGGTTGAAGAATGTTTTATGAATGCACTTGCAATGCCACCTACAAAAGTGCCATGCGAATGCCTGTTCTCACTTTCTGGTGACACTGTAAGTAAGAAGTCAGCAACATTATCTCCCGTAAATGTAAACAAATTTGTTTGCCTTAACAATTGGCTGAACAAGAAGGACTGAGTGGACTTGTAGACTCAAATTTTACATTGCACTAAAAAAAAAAAAAAACCCAGTTATGTAACCAAAAAAAAAAAATCTACATTTGTAAGTTGCACTTTCACGATAAAGACATCAATGGCACTGCAGTATTTGTATGAGGTGAACTGAAAAACACTATTCCTTTTGTTTATCATTTTTACCGTGCAAACATTTGTAATAAAAAATAAATATAAAGTGAGCACTGTACACTTTGTATTCTGTCTTGTAACTGAAATCAATATATTAGAAAATGTAAAAAAAATCCCAAAATATTTAATACATTTCAATTGGTATTCTATTGTTTAACAGTCCGATTAACACTGATTAATCGCGATTAATTTTTTTAAGTTAATCATGTGAGTTAACTGTGATTAATCAACAAATATATGATGTTGAATTCAATTACACCCAAGGTACAGGAACCTTGTTACAATGCACTGTTTGAATGCTTTTCTGTTGCTTCTTTATAGTTTTTAGATGGAGGTGCAAGACAGTAAAAAGTTCCCTTTATCCTCTCAGTTTATGAAAAATTAAAAAAATTAAAAAAAATCAGGCTTCTTGTTTAACCACAGGGCAGGACACAGTTTTGAAAATAAACCATGTAGCAGGAATATTAAATTGTGAATTCCTTATTTTTGCTTGAGTAGCCTGTGGAAATACATGGTAATGAAGCACCTATTTCTAGCCTTGACAAGCCATCGATAGTGATCCTAAACACCACTGCACCTTGATAAACTCTTTTGTGCAGTACTACTTATTCTGCTTTCTTTTATACAGTTGGATTCACAATGCCCAATTTTACATGTACATATTTGCCAACTATTCATTCAGGCTTATATAAAAACAAAATACCAATAGAACATTTTTAAATAATAAACTGAGCAAAAAAAGAGATTCTATTCAGACCTTTGGTGCATCTTATCCTCATGACAGCCTCAAAGCCAATCTTTCTAGTTAAGTATCGTTTCAGCTCTTTCTGTAATTTCTCCACTTGGACAGGGTTGTGCTGATGATGGTAAGATTGATAGTAATACACACTCCCTGCTGAATACCTCGATATACAGCCTAGAATAGAAAATGTGCATTGGTTGAGTTCAAACCAATACCTGTTGCTGCAGTCTTCAGATATTGGTTTAGATTAACCTAATTCTCCTTGTAATTTTATTTGCAAGCATGAACAGTTTAACATTAATAACTGTATTCTACACAGATATAGGCCTAGATATAATGTGTACATGTGACCAATAACTTGCATGTTCACTTGATTATGAAGGTTATAAAGTGTGAAATGGGATTTAAAATTGGTCTAAAGGAAAGATGGTACCACACCACCCGAACAGAAATCGGAGGATACGTCAGGGGTAAGAAAGTAATTAAAATAGTAATGAAGCTTTCTCCTATAAAGATGTTTACTCCATCATGCATTGAGAGGTAAGAATGAAAATAAATTCCTTCAGATTACTCACACCTTATTCCAGAAACAAAATAATCCTTTGAAATACTCCTACAAGTCGAGGGGAGAAGAGCGTCTTGGAAACTATCATGCTAACCAGAAGGAGGTTGTAATATTATGTCTCACTAACAATGTCATTATGCATTAAGGGGATGTCATCTCAACATGAAATTCCATCCTATCCAGCAGGAGTGGGGAACCTACGGCCCGCTGCTTCATTTCATGTGGCCCGTGGCAAGTCTCTGCGCTGTGCGCCGGAAGCATCAAGCCTTGGCGCCCATATGTGGGGCTGGAGCTGCAAGCACCGGCTCACCCTGCTGCGGGGAGAAGCTAGGGTTGCCAGGCCATTAAAAATCCAGTCAGTTCCGTGCAGCTCCCAGAAGTGACCGGCATGTCCCTGCGGCCCCTAGAACCAGAGGCGAACAGGGAAGCTCCATGTGATGCCTCGATCCTAAAGCCAGCTCCACAGCTCCCATTGGCCGGGAACCGCGACCAATGGGAGATGTGGGGGCAGCGCCCATGGGCAGTGCACACCATGCAGAGTCCCTGGCTCCTCCACCTCGGGGCGGGACACGCCAGCCGCTTCCGGGAGCCACGAGGAGCCAGGGCAGGCAGGGAGCCTGTCTTAGCTCCACTGTGACGCCGGCAGGGAGCCACCTGAGGCAAGTGCCGCCCAGCCAGAACCCGCACCCCAAACCCTCTGCCCTAGGTCAGAATCCCCTCCTGCACCCAAACTCCCTCCTGGATCCCACACCCCGAACCTTCTCCTGCACACCAACCTCCTGCCCTGAGCCCACTTCCACACGCCAAACCCCTTGGCTCCAGCCCCACCCCAGAGCCTCATCCCCCTCCCGCACCCTAAATCCCTCATTTCTGGCCTCACCCCGGAGCCTAGGGGAAGCCATGAGCCTCCACAGCTCACCCCACTGCAGGGGAAAGCCCCGAGCCTGTGCACGGCCCATGACTGATTTTTTCTGTGGGTCAGTAGCCCCTGCTAGCCACCCTATTCAGGTTCTTATAGTGTGTTTGTCACCATGGTATCTGACATATGTTTAGTCCAGAACAAAGGGAAATCCTCTTTGTATAAATTTAGGACATAATCTAGGGGGAAAAGGGTCAAGTTTTGTAAACAGAACTCTGTCTTTGAGCTGCCAACAGACACAATCAGATACTGAGCTATGAACTGCTTTGACATACAAGGATATAGCTACCAATTTTTTATTTTTTTAAAAAAAGGCATCTCACAGCCCACACTACTGAGGCTTTTCAGAATCTGGAAATGAGGAGATTATCCCAGATAGTTTAAACATATTTCTATTTGTTAAACAGGACTTTGTTTAAATGTTTCTAGAACTTTGATTTTTGTCTAGTAATATTAGGGAACAAGTCCTGACAATGTTCCAAGAGATGAGAAAATCTCAACCCTCAGGTAAGAAAAAAACTCCTAAAATGAAATACCATACATAGAAATGTCGAACAGTGGATAGGGGAACATGCAGTCTCATAAGTAACCCTCTTGGGCATGGTTACCAATACCAACCATTACATTAAAATGGTAGAATATGTTTAAGTGAAAGAGCAAAAAAAATTTTTAGCATTACACAGTGTTCATTAGAACACTGAAGCTACAATCTTAAACAGCAATTTATAATGACTTACCTAATGAAGCCAAGTCAGAATACTGCCCACTAAGAAGGAACAAGTCAACTGCAACCTGCTGCCCTGAACAGTCCAAGGCTAACTTCTTATAGAAGTCAGTGGATGGTGTAAGATGTATGTCCTGTTAATACAAGGAAATAGAAGAGAGGAATTCCAAAAGGCACATGCTCCTGTGACCTAATTTCAGGGATGCTCAGCACCGCATCTCTCACACTGACTTCAATGGCTTTTCTGAGCGCTAAGTATCTTTCAAAATCAGAGCATTACTCTGTGTTTATAGGTTTCCTTGTTAGTAACATTTGATTAATACAGTATAAGAACATCAGCTCTCACAACAGAACTACAATAAAACTAAGATAATCCAAACCATGCAAAATTTATATAAAACTCATTCAACAGGATTGTAAATTTTCATAATCTGTGTTTAAAGTGTTTTTGTAACCTTTGCAGATGCTTTTTGGTTAGGTTCTTCTCGGGATTTCAGTGATCCCACTCCTACAGATGGAAGCTGTGTCTGGAAGACAGAAATTCGACCACCAGTGGGAGACATCAGTTTGAAGGCGGCCTGCAGCGCAGGTCCCAGAGCACTCTGTGTTTCCAGGGACTTGGTAAACATCTGTGGCAAGGTCCTCAGTAAATCTTGAATTAGCTAGTATAAAGTAAGAAAGGTACTCAGAATTAAAAAGTTTCAGAAAAGATTTCTTCTCTGTTGCCCAGGCTATTTATTTTACATGTAACATTGAATACTGCTGGTATTAAAGAGATAAATTAAATACATACACAAAAAAGTTACATTTAATACCTTAAAACAAGATGTGAGGGTAGTTTGCTGTTTTACAGCAACCAGCCAGCATTGAGACCTCTTAAAATCTGGCTTTTTATCGGACTTCTACTTTTCCACTTGAAATTTAGCATTTCTAAAACTGTAGGAACTATTTAAGAGTTATTTTGAACATTTTACCTCAGATGACCAGAGCAACTTTTCAAAGTTAAATAATTCACTTTTTCCTAGTCTGTCATCTACTACACACATTAAGTGTTGATACACATGTGCTCCTCTTTAAGCAGAGTGGATGTATTACTCTCATCCAAAAATGACTGGGAAGAAAGTCCCAAATCTGCTCCAAACTGGAGGTATGTGAACTGCCACCATAACCAAGTGTCCATGTGCAAGTTCTCAGGTTTTACCTAGAGTGACATTCTATAGTATTCCATAACCTATTGCTTCTAATAAAACAAGATCCATAACACAAAAAACTAGGAACTCAATATGGCAAAGCTTGCCAACATTGTAAGTAGGGCTTTCAAGCAATTAAAAAATTAATTGCGATTAATCGTGCTGTTAAACAATAATAAAAGACCATTTATTTAAATATTTTTGGATATTTTCTACAAATATATTGATTTCAATTACAACACAGAATACAAAGTGTACAGTGCTCACTTTATGTTTATTTATTACAAATATTTGCACTGTAAAAAATATAAAAAATAGTATTTTTCAATTCACCTAATACAAGAACTGTTATGCAATCACTTTATCATGAAAGTTGAACTTACAAATGGAGTTTGTTTACATTTGCAGGAGACAATGCTACCCACTTCTTGTTACGTCACCTGAAAATGAGAACAGGCGTTCACATGGCATTATTGTAGCCAGCATTACAAGATATTTACGTGCCAGATGCGCTAAAGATTCTTACTCCCTTCATGCTTCAACCACTGATCTAGAGGACATGCGTCCATGCTGATGATGGGTTCTGCTCAACAATCATCCAAAGCAGGGCGGACCAACGCATGTTCATTTTCATCATCGGAGTCAGATGCCACAAGCAGAATGCTGATTTTCTTTTTTTGTGGTTTGGGTTCTGTAGTTTCTGCATCAGAATGTTGCTCTTTTAAGACTTCTGAAAGCATTCTCCACACCTCCTCTTTAAGATTTTGTAAGGAGACTCTTAAACCTTGGATCAAGTGCTGTAGCTATCTTTAGAAATCTCACATTGGTACCTTCTTTGCATTGTGTCAAATCTGCAATGAAAGTGCTCTTAAAACGAACAACAACATGTGCTGGGGCATCATCCGAGACTGTAACATGAAATATATGGCAGAATGTGGGTAAAATGGAGCAGGAGACATACAATTATCTCCCATGGAGTTCAGTCACAAATTTAATTAATGCAGTATTTTTTTTTTAATGAGCATCATCAGCATGAAATCATGTCCTCTGGAATGGTGGCCAAAACATGAAGGGGCATACGAATGTTTACATATCTGGCACATTAAATGCCTTGCAATGCTGGCTACAAAAGTGCCACGCGAACGCCTGTTCTCATTTTCTGGTGTCGTAAATAAGAAGCGGGCAGTATTACCCACAAAGGTAAGCAAACTTATTTGTCTTCGCGACTGGCTGAACAAGAAACAGGACTGAGTGGGTTTGTAGGCTCTAAAGTTTCACAAAAAAAAAACAAAACCAAACAGTTATGTAATAAAATCTCTACATTTTTAAGTTGCACTTTCCCAAAAAAGAGACTGCACTACAGTACTTGTATGAGGCGAATTAAAGATACTATTTCTTTTATCATTTTTACAGTGCAAATATTTGTAATAAAAAAATATAAAGTGAGCACTGTAACTTTGTATACTGTGTTGTAATTGAAATCAATATATTTGACAATGTAGAAAAACATCCAAAAATATTTAATAAATTTCAATTGGTATTCTATTGTTTAACCATGTGATTAAAACTGTAATTAATTATGATTAATTTTGAGTTAATCGCATGAGTTAATAAGATTAAGATTAATCGCAGTTAACTAATTTAAGTTATTTCACCTAGTAAGAGACATGCATTGGATTCCCTTATCTTTAAATAAAGAGACCTGAGATATTTAAAGGACACCATTAACTTGAAATGTAACCAATTAAAAGTGATTTGGCAATACTATGCTTGCTTGCTTGTTTTGAAGAAAGTTACCTTTCTCCACAGAGAAACTGGCTGACTACACAGGGGAAACAGCAACACTAATTAGATACAACGCAGTTAAACACAAAGTAAAACTGAAAAAAACATTTCCATTTATTTCAGTTACAGTAATTTTTGTAATAAAAGTAGACAAGAAATTCAGACAAGTGTGATTTAAATTGACATTATCTCATTAAGTACTGTACAAGTTATCAAATGCACTTCATATTGCCTGAATGTCACGGAAACAGTTTAAGACAGGTCTTACCTCTTTGTTTTCATTTAAGTTTACTAATAAGTTCTCTGGCATTGGTATAAACACATCTGGAAGAGCAGAAAAATGAACTGATTAAAGCTATCTGAAAACATTTCAGATAGTTTTCAGACTAGTCTCGGTCTTATTCTGCCCTCAGTTATACCTGTGCAATCCCCTGCATTTCAATTTGAGATAATGATTATCTGGCATGAAAAGCAAAAGAGTAAAAGAGAAGAACATGCATGGCCTGTAAAACAGAAGTATTGTGAAAAACTATTAGGTGCTCATTTTTGTAATATTTACCCTATCCAACACTATGCAATTAAAGGTCATTTTAAATTAAATGGCAGTACAATTAAGAGTAAAAGAAAAAAAAAACTTAAGCATCATGTAGCCACTTAGGAATTATAGGAAGCTACTGAGATCAATAGTTTAAATAGGATTGTAATACAAAGTTTGAATAATTTTAGGAATTAAACTAGAATGTCAGGAAAACTGATTTCATGTTTCAGGTCATGAACAGCTCACCTGTGAAGGTCACTAAAGAAGCCCTACTATACATTACAACATTGTACAATTAACTTTAATGGACCTTAGCTGAGACCCTAGATACATTAAATAGATTTCACTACTCTTTGAAGCATCTGGTGCTGGCCACTGCTAGATGAATTAGTGATCTAATCTGGCAACTCCCAGCATATTGAGCACAAGAACAACTATATTAGCTCAATATCCCGTCTCTTACAGAGGACAGTACAGGGCAATCAACTGATCCACTCCCAGTTATCCAGTACCAGCTGGCAGCAGTCAGCATACATCTACACCAGCGCGAGGGGGAGGGCTAGGATCCCAGAGCTCAGGCTCGTGTCTGATCTTAAATGTCTACACAGCAAATTCTAGCTCTGCAGCCCAAATCAGCTGACCCAGGCTAGCCACAGCCCTTTTATTCCAGTGTAGATGCACCCTCAGAGACTTAAGGAGACAGAGTTTGGGGTGGCCTCTCTGACCATCTTCGTTAATAGCCATTGATGGACCTATCCTCCATGAACTTATCTAATTTTTTGAATGCAGTTATACTTTTGGCCTTCACAGCATGCCCTAGGGCAACATCTTCCACAAGTTGACTGTGCGTTGTGTGAAGTAGTACTTCCTTTTGTTTATTTGAAACCTGCTGCCTATTAATTTCACCAGGTGACACCTACTTCTTGTGTTATGTGAAGGAGTAAACACTTCCCTATTCACTTTCTCCACACCATTCATGATTTTATAGACATCAACCATTTCCCCCGTTAATCATCTCTTTTCTAAGATGATGAGTCACAGTCTTTTTAATCTCTCCTCAGTGGAAGCTGTTCTAACACCCTTAATCATTTGCCTTGCCCTTCTCCAATTCTAATATATCTTTATTGAGATACAGTGACCAGAACTGCATGCAGTATTCAAGGTGTGGGCATACCATGGATTTATAGAGTGGCATGATTTTTTTTTTTGAGTTAATTTTCTATCCCTTTCCTAAGGGTTCCTAGCATTGTTAGCTTTTTTGACTGCTGCTACACATCAAGCTGATGTTTTCAGAGAACTATCCACAATGGTTCTAAGTACTCTTTCTTGACTGGTAACAGCTAATTTAGACCAAATTATTTTGTATGTATAGTTGGGATTATGTTTTCAAGTGTGCACTATTTTGCACTTATTAACACTGAATTTCATCTGCCATTTTGTCACCCAATTTAGTGACTCTTTGTAGTCAGTTTTGGACTTAACTCTTCATCTTGTATTGTCTGTACATTTTGCCATCTCATTGTTCACCCCCTTTCCTAGATCATTTATGAATATGTTGAACAGCACAGGTCCCAATACAGATCCTTGGGGGACCCCCACTATTTACCTCTCTCCATTGTGAAAATTGACCATTTATTCCTACTCTTTGTTTCCTGTCTTTTAACCCATGAGAGGACATTCCCTCTTATCCCATGGTTGCTTAGTTTGCTTAAGAGCCTTTGGTGAGGGACTTTGACAAAGGTTTTCTGAAAGTCCAAGTGCATTATACTGACTGGATCACACTTGTCCACCATGCTTGTTGGCTCCCTCAAAGAATTCTAATAGATTGGTGAGGCATGATTTTCCTTTACCCAAGCTGTGCTGAGTCTTCACCAATGTATCGTGTTTATCTAATTGTCTGATAATTCTATTCTTTGGCATAGTTTCAACCAATTTGCCTGATACTGAAGTTAGGCGTACCAGCCTGTACTTGCCTTTTAAAAAAGTATTAGCTACCCTCCAGTCATCTGGTACAGAGACTGATTTAAATGGTAGTTTCATACCACAGTTAGTACTCCTGCACTTTCATTTTTTGATTCCTTCAAAACTCTTGGGTGAATACCATCTGGTCCCGATGACTTATTGCTATTTATGGCTCGGGTGTAGGAATCTCTCCTATATCCTCTGCAGTGAAGACCAATGCAAAAAATTCATTTAGCTTCTCCATGATGGCCTTATCTTCCTTAAGTGCTCTTTTAGCATCTCGATCGTCCAGTGGCTGCAGAGATGGTTTTGCAGGATTCCTGCTGATGATGTACTTAAACATTTTTTTGCCGTTAGTTTTTGTGTCCTTAGCTAGTTGCTCTTCAAATTCTTTCTTGACCTGCCTTATAATAACTTTATACTAGAAAGAAGCATAAACTCTGGCAAGTCAAATTTCCTCAGCAGGATCTGACTTCAAACTTTTAAAAGATGCTTTTTGGCTCTAACTGCCTCTTTTACTCTACCGTTTAGCCATGGCATGTTTTGGGTTTTTTTTTTTTTTTTAATGTAGAGTATACATATAGTCTGAGCCTCTATTAGGGAGTTTTTAAATAGTCTCCATGCAGTTTGCAGGCATTTCACCCTTGTGATTGTGTTAATTTCTGTTTAACTAGCTTCCTCATTTGTGTAGTTCCCCTTTTTTAAGTTAAAGTCATTGTCACCATTCTGCTCAACTGGTCAGTAGTATATTACTATTGCTATATGCTTATTGTCCAAGCATGGAATTTCTATCCTTAGAGATTCTATGGCACAGTTCAATTCATTTAAGATTTTTACTGTATTTGACTATTCTTTCTTTCACATACAGTGCCATTCCTCCAATAGTGTGACCTACCATCATTCCTTTAAATTTTGTATCCTGGTATTACCATGTTTCATCGATTATCCTTATTTCAGCAAGTTTATGCAATCTTAATTATGTCAATATCCTAATTTAATGCAAGGCACTCTAGTTCACCCACCTTATTATTTAGAGTTCTAGACTGTGCCAACATAGTATGTCAAAATCATTAGGTATCATTTTATAAAAATTCAATTTAGATGTTATTCTTACATACCTTCAATATCTGAAACTATTAGCATCTGAGGCTGAGAGAGACCTTCCTGAAGACTGTAGAAATGGATTGTGCTGTCAAATGTTATAAAGCCTATTTTTGTTCTAGTGTTCCCAGGAAGCCTAAAAAGAAAAAAAAAGTAGTGTTTAACAAGTAGATTTTAGATAGCCTACACTGTTCAAGTGCAAGTATGTTCTCTCAGAGCTATTACAATGACATAAGGTAGAGGGACATTTTATTCCTGCTGGGAAATGCAGCTTCTGCAATATCCATTACATCATTCTCAGGCTAATGCTTACACTTCCCTCCCCCAACAAGTAGTTAGAACAACTGCAATACTGAAATTTGTTCATGGCTTGGCTTTGAGCTATTTTACAGCAATCAACTGACACTACCTGCATTGAGACTTACTCTAAAGCAATGGTTTTCAACCCTTTTTCATTTGTGGACCCGTAAAAATTTTTGAATGAAGTGTGGGCCCCTATGGAAATTCAATCTGTCGTCTGCATGGGGGAAAACTCCCTAACAAGCCTACCCTGCCCCTGCAAAAAATCTGTTCCATACTCTTCCTACCCATACCCAACAACGCCCATCCAAGTTCACACCCAGGCTCCTTCCCAGCAATTTATTTCCCTCTCCCTCAGCTCCTCTGCTACCCCTGACTCCCCCAAGCCTTTGCACTGCTTCTGAGGGGTGTGGGAAATATGGTTCTGTATTGTAGTTTAAATGAATTATTACTCAGAGTTCTGTATTAATATGCCTAGTAAGGAATCTATTTGTCAAAAAACATTTCCTGAATCTTTTTGATTGTCTGTATTGCTGACAGGTATTTTGAAATAAATCACCAAAAATAATTGAAACTGGTGTGATTATATTATGTTATTCTGACAAATAAAATACGCAGAATTATAAAATACTGTGCACAGAATTTTTTAATTTTTTGGTGCTGAATTCCACCAGACATAAAAGATGTAAAGCATTACACAAGTTCATTGTGGGAGTAGCTATAAATTGTTACCTTGTGTGCGTGTATGTATAGACACACTTCCCAGACCTGAGGAGGATCATTGTGTAAGCCTGAAAGCTTGTCTCTTTCACCAACAGAAGTTGGTCCAATAAAAGATATTACCTCACCCAACTTGTCTCCCCTGAAAAGCTTTATAGACATGTATGTGCATTTGTTGCAAGGAGTGCACACTGAATTACTGTCTCTAAAGCCATAGTTCCAAATCTTTGTTCAATGCAAACCTATGATATTCTTACGCATTTTTTTGCATTATTAAAGCAAAACCAAGAAGTTGTATAATCAGACTGACAGATACAATGATAAAACTCCTAATTTTAAAATGTATCTACAATTGATAAGAACCGAATTTAAGGCTAATTCCTATGCAGTACTTTGAAAATTTTCCTCTCTCGGTCATAAATGGACTGAATTAAAATCCTGTTCACACAACATTAAACTAGTTTCACAGATCACAAAAAACATTTCCACAAAGAAAATACTGGAAATACAAGGAAAAAAGATTAAATTCTGAGAAGAGAACCAAAACTTACAAGTCAAGATTGTCTAATAAGGTCTTGCAGACTGTATTCAGGTATCCTGTTTCTATTGCATTGTGGGAGACGTCAAACACAAAGAGATACACAGGAGGTTGAGGTGGACGTAGCTAAAAAAACCCAAGAGATTCTTAAAGTCCAGTAACTGAAACCGTCAGTCTCAGTTTATTGGTTATATTGCAGATTTATATTGCATCACTCAGACCACATCCCCAAAACAGAAATATCTCTAATTTGTGTAATAGCAGACAAATAAGCAATGACAGTACAGTAGGAAATATGGAGGAAAAACATACAGGATAAATTCTAGTCCTTGCTAAAGTGAAACTGTCAGATCAAATCTGGCCTGAAACTGATGTTTGTAAAAATAAGATTTTACAAAATCCAGAGTCAACAAGAATATTCCCATGTAATTTAGAAAAATTACCAAAGGGACTTTTTTTTTTTGACCATTCCACTGCAATATTTGTAACCCAAACAGTGCAGCATCCTGATAGCATACGAGAGTCTGATAGTAATCCAGAAGTAAAAGTGACTAGTCATCATCCAAGTTGAGATAATGCAAGGAAAAAAATATATAAATATCAATGTTAGCTTTCTGAAGTATTAATTTTTTAAAACCTAAGATATTATTTTGAACAAATTAATTTGTACTTCAATGTCTCTGATTTGATGTTGTCCCTTTAACAAGCTGTCTTCTCCAAGTTCTCAGAAATGGTATTTTCCTCTCTAGATGACGCATCAGTTACTTTAGAAAAAGTGCAGACACGATTAGTTTAGTTTAGCTGGTACAGCTTAAAGAGCAGATTCTGCAACCTTTATCCAAACAATCACTGAAGTCAATAGGACTACTCAGGTGAGCAAAGGTTGCAGAACTGGACTCTTGGTCTATTACCCAGTGGTTTTAGTACAAGTATATCATCTTAAGTACAGTTTAAGCCACAATAATGATGAAATTTTCCAATTTAAGCTAATATGAACCAGCAATAAAGATTAACATTTAGAAGATGGAACTACAATTTTTTATATACATATTCTTTAATATTCTTTGCCTTAACATTCCAGACATGTTAACAGAAACTAGAACATGGCATCCTATGCCACGGGTTTTCAACTTAGGGTTCCTGAATACATCTGGGGTTTGTGAGAGAAACAACCGTTTCTTTACATGAGAGGGGTGGGGTTCAAAAACTTGTCATAATTCAAGGTCACAAAACAGAAAAGATTCAGAACCACTGCCACCCAAAGCTATAACCGCAGAATACGACAAAACTGATCAATCTCAGATGCACTGTTAGTGGGCACGATCACATGGCTTTTACTCATCTACCCAAAACAAAAGTGCAACAATGATTGTGTACAATTTTTTCTTGATATTAATATTTCTTGATATTGCTGTACATTAGTATAAGAAACCCTGCCGTTTCTTGAAGACACCACGAGGGCTTATAAAAAAAAAGATTTGAACCTGGGATTTAAAAAAATGAAACATAGGCCTCTACCACTTGAGCTAACTGAGGCCCCCTTTAGCCGAGACAGCAGACTTCTAGTCAGGAAACAGCCACTAGAGTGAGAACTGTTTAGATGCACTAGCCCAGTGGAGTACCTTAGCGCTCTTCCTTGGGACCTGGCAGTACCTACACACTTTGCTATATAAAAGTACAAAGTGATATTTGCAACAACTCAGATGTTAAAGTTACATAATGCTGTCTGCAAAAGCCCATCTTGCAAAATTTCTCAGATATGCTCTTTGTGGCAAGGATTGCCTTACTAGGAGTCTGTGGAGCACCTTGCATAACAGGCATCTTTTCTGATTGAAGCCCCTAGACATTAAATCAATATATAAAAGTTTAGTAAGAGGAAGCAAAACCTCACCATGTATTCAGAGGGAGCCATGAACTCAATAGTAGCATTTTGAACTTCAGGTCTTTTATGAGGTTCTCCATATACTCTTGTCACAGGATTGTACATGAATTCTTCAGGAACTACATAAAATGAAAAATTATAGTATTACAATTCACACTAAAGTACACTAATATTAATTGTGCACAGACATGTCTGAGTAACCATGCTGTATCTGCAGTGAGATACTGTGCAAGAGGAAATATATAGGGGGTACTAAGTAGGGCAGTACAATAATATTTCCCACTTGGAGATTGTTTCAAACTCAGTGAAGCTCTTTAGTAACCACATCTTGGTCCATAGTGGAAGACTCCCTGTATCACACAATCCTGATCTGGGAAGGACCAGACGTATAGCAGCAGACCTCAAATGTCAGGATAAAAGTGTATTGATGAAATGCACATAGAAGTCCAATTCAAAAGTTGACAAATGTTTAAGTGGGCTCATTGGTTTAAAACCTACCATCATTCACTCTATAACACAAGTTGCACTTCCATCTCCTTTGGTCTAGAAAGCTGACAAAAGGGTTAATATATGTCCTGCAGGAACGACATCTCACAATTGTACTGGAGGTGACCACAGGTAATTGCTGGAAAAGAGGAACTTCTGCTTTAAAACCCTAAAGCAAGATACTTATGACATATCTACAATAGTACTACTACCTTCTCTGTGCTCTGAGGTTAGCCAGCCTAGATGCAACACCCACTTAATAAGCAGAATAGAAGAAGAAAATACCCCTAATCCACAATGTGTCCCCAAAACTTTAACTGTTAGAAAGGCTGGTTAAATTCAGGCTCTAACCTCCTTAACTGTGTATGTTTCTTTTTCAAAAAAAAGATAAACCTCTCAATCAGCATGTCTAATTTTGTATTTTCAGTTTATTTTAAAAAGACAGAACACTGTCCCCTAACTCAGCACTGCAGAAACAGACATTACATAAATATGTATGTTAGAAATTGAAGTCAATTGCGGAAGTAACAAGCTGTGGGACGCATATGAAAAAGGCCATCTGAGTCTCAGTTTTTGACTTAGTTAAGAGTTAGTGCTCAGGGAACTGAAGTATAGGAAGAAATCAATGGCTGCAGCTGGTGATTAGGTGACAAGATAAAACCACCCAAGCTATACCAATATTAAAATATATTGACTCGCTTCATTATAGATTGAGTGCTGTACTGCACCTCAGAGCTTCCAATATCATTTAAGATGAGGCTAGGGACTGCAATAGTGGGGGCAGATATTTAAAAAGTTGACACTGGTTTTCATGGAGCAGAAGCAAGATGACTAAATAGTTTTCTATGGGAGGCTTTTCCTGGGCCAAGATTAGCTGAGACATTAGCCTCTTATAGAATTAGTTATCGGTTATTGAACTCTAGTACAGGTATAGCTGACACTGCAGATTTAAAGCTTTGAATACATCATACCGATAAGTCTTTGAAAGGATGAAGCAGGAGCCCCAAAGGAAGTTTGGCTTTATTCAATAAGGCCTGAGTTTGAGGAATGTTAGTCAGGGTACATCGGAACAACCTACATGAAAGATAAACGGTTATTTTCAAAGGCTTTCAGAGAACAACATGATTATTTAAAGTAATATATAGAATCCTTATATTTTCTTTTCACAGCTGATAGCAGTGAATTACTATTTCCTGACAGAATACCCTCTCCAACTTTATACCAAATTCACTACAACTTCAACGTGAACTGTTTGAATCCAAGGCATAACCATCACACGCGCCTTGCTTTTCCTAAATCGTCACCATATTTTGTATATGTTTGGTTGAGTGGAATAAGTATATTGGCCCCAACACATTCTGTTGCAAACAAATACAAAAGTTACATACAGGTTACTTAAGTCTAACTTGGGGTTCTCAGACATCAAAAAGATATCTTTGATTATACGTAAATTGATAATATTACCAAGGTATTCTCAATTAGATGATAGTAGAAACTACATTGCTGGCCTTCTGTTTAGCCTCCCATTTATTCCATTATTTAAAACTTCACTGGTTACCTCTAGTACAGAGTTCAAAATGAAAGGTTCTGCAGTCAAGATTTTTTTTTCTCCTGTGCCTTATTTAAATGACTTAATTTTTACTTCTACACCTGCCCAGAATCCATTCTGTTTTTGACTTTTGTTTCTTGCCAGTTGTAACTCTTGGGTTCTATCACACCTATCCAAGTGCCTTGAAAGTACCAGGCCTTTGCCCACGTTCCCACAAGGTGGATCACAATCCACTCTGGAGATGCACACTGCAGACTCATTTTATCAGATGGCTTAAACAAAGTTTTGTATTTATTGTGTTTATATTGCTGTAGATAGCATCATGAAAAGCACTTTAGTTACATATTCTAGCTGGAGAATGCCTAGTCATTAGCCTTAGAACTGAAGATCCTAAGTACTTCAAAGCACTGATCTTTGTCTAATGGATATGATGGAGTTAGACATGACTAACTCAAAATATGATATATATGTTGAGGTGAGTGAAGAAATAATTTCAGCTGGTTAGATAACTAACCAGATCTATATACTGGAAAAAGGATTACACTCAAGGAATCTTGTTTTACAACAGGAGATGAGGTCATTGATGGGAGTTATCCAGCTAATCTCATCAATCCTATTTTCAGGTCTCTGACAGAGCAAGGGTCAAAGAAGGGATATCGTCTACCAAAAGTGCTCTAAAAACAGGGTTTAGAAGATGACTTAGTAATTGATATCATCTTATATAAACTACAATATCCTTTCATACAAACTTCTAAGCCATTACAATGTTCCCAGAGGAATTTTTCTAGCAAGAACATATGAACCTTCCTTCTCACTTGAGAGGGAGAGAGGCAACTGACTGACAGCAATAAAAGCCGCTATGGCAGGGGTGGGCAAACTTTTTGGCTCAAGGGCCACATCGAGGTTGCAAAACAGTATGGAAGGCGGGGTAGGGAAGGCTGTGCCTCCCCAAACAGCCTGGCCCCCACCCCCTATCCGCCCACTCCCACTTCCTGGTCCCTGACTGCCCCCCCCAGAACCCCCAACCCATCCAACCCCCCCAGCTCCTTGTCCCCTAACCGCCCACCCCCAGGATGGCACACCCTATCCAACCACCATGCTCCGTGTACCCTGATTCTCCCCAACCCCTATCCACGCTGCCTGACAGGCCCCCTGGGACCCTTGACCCATCCATCCCTCTCCCGCTCCTTGTCCTGATAGCCCCCTTCCAGGACCCCCATCCCTAACTGCTCCCCCAGGATCCTCCCAATCCAACCCCCCAAGCTCTCTGTCTCCTGACCACGCCCCCAGCCAAACCTCCGCCCCATCCAACTGCCCCCTGACTGCCCCCCGGGACCTCCTGCCCTCCCCCTGCTTCCTTACCATGCCATTCAGAGTGGCAGGACAGGCTTGTTGGAAAGCCTGGGAGGTGAGCAGGCGTAAGCTGCACAGCCTGCGCAGCAGCATGGCTGCAGGGGAGGGAGGAAAGCAGGGGAGGGGCTGGGGGCGAGTCTCCCCAGCTGAGAACTCAGGGGCCAAGCAGGACGATCCTGCGGGCCGGATGTGGCCCGCAGGCCATAGTTTGCCCACCCCGTGTTTGGACTTGCATTTCACTCTCCTCTGATCAACTGAACACCAGCAATTTTGCAGATGTAAGTAAAAACTGTTTAAAGACAAGAATGAATCTATATGGCTAATACCTGGAATGTCTCAAGAGCAGTGTTTGCACTCTGGTCTGTACGTGACTTTTTTTAAAGTAAAAAAATTAAGCCACTTTTCATCTTTCATTATTTTAATAAAAATGAAGCTGCTTTCCAAACAATTACTGGCGGTATCCAAAAAAATTAAGCAAATATTTCAGGAATGTAAGAATTTTATATGCTGATTTTTAGACCCTAAGGATTATTTTAAATCTGAGGAATAGTTCTTATTTCCATTTCTTTTGATAAATTATAGCGAATGGGAAACCTTACTCTGGATTACAGTTGAGCTTCTGGATTTCTTCATGCAAGTTTGGGACAGGAGCCTGCAAAGATGTTGTAGGAAGAATATTCCTTTCTTGAAGAAGGTTGATAGATCTTAATCCTTCTGGTTGCAGACTCAGGCCACCCATAGACCCAGTTATGTGATTAGTGCCCAAGGAAGGCTAAGTTTAAAAAAAAAAAATTAAGACTTTAATTGAATTTATCTGGATGATGCATCAATTTAAAAAACAGACAGATTATTCCCCTTTCAGAATTTTCTAGTTCAAGTATTATTTGGTGTTCTGTTGCAATATATTGGGGGCACCAGTTACAATACAAACTTAATCTTGTCAACTATCAAGAAACAAGCAGCTTATATATTATAGCAAAGATATGTACCACCAGGCACTTGTTCTAAGACTTCTGAGTTTATTGAATTCTTTTGGCAATCAACAGGACACTGGTGTATGCTATTATCCAGGCACACAAATAATATTTTATCTGCATACGTATGCATCTGCTGCATAAATCTGATTTCAAAGGGAGTTTGATGCCTAAATACCTTTGAGGATCTGGACCAATGTGGCCAGCTAAAGTGAAGTACATGCAGCAGCACGAGTTCCACAATTATTATCTGGGATGTAGCAAGGGGAGACTTGCCATATCTGTTCTTCTAAGCCACACAAACATGAAGTTACTGGGCAAATGCCTTCCCCCAGGTGCACAGCTCCTAAGACTCAGTGTTGCGGAGCTCTGCACTTTTGAGAGTCTAGGAATCCTGGCAACCACATCCTCAAAGCCCCACTGACAGTGCTTCAGCCCTTTTACCACTGTCTCTTACCCTATCAAGTTATGTTGTGATTAACATTGCAGTATAATGCTGCATAATTAAATGAAGCCATGCCACATAAATCAGGAGATCCCTGCTGCATAAATTAGGTCTAACACATTGCACAGTACAAGCAGTCTTGGCAAGAAAAGTTATTTGAATACATCTAATACAAAATGTGATGAAGTATTCTACGTTTAATAATGTTCAGTCTTATTATTTTAAACAGGGAAAAATCTGTGTACGGCATTTTAAAATAGGTAAAGTGAGCCAAGCAGAATTTCTGCCCCAAAATATTTACAGTCTAAAAGCTCATGATGTATGTTAATTACAGGACAAACAGTGGCAGGTAATGGTCATAACTAGAACACTAAAACATGTATAGTTAAGTTTTTGCGAGGAGGAAAAAGCTTTGCACACTAACTGGGAGTCTGATCATCAGTGAGATCAAGGATGACAAAGCAAAGAATGGGCAGAAAACAAAAGCTTGGCTGGAGCAAGAGGCAGAAGAGGAGTTATGTTCTTCTTTGAATGTCTGGAGAAGAAACTTGAAATATGTAGAGCATTGGGCACCAATTTTGATAATCAATACATACAGGGATTCAGTGGGGGTGGGAATTAAAAAACATGGTCCAAGTGACTGGAAAAAGTTATTTTGGCAGCAGTACAGATGAATTTGGGGAGACAATCTTGTAAGGAGACCTGGGACACATTAGCAATAAGTTGATATTGTTTCAAAAGATGTAGAAAAAAGTTTCTCCCTGACTAGCCCCTGGAAATCTAGCCAACATATACAGATTTAGGCCCTGATCCTGCAAGCTGAATTGCACAGGCAGACCCTGGTGCTCATATGAACTCTAATGAAGTTTACAAAGCTCTACGTGAGCGCAGGCTTCTGCCTGCATGGATCTGTTTACAGGACTGAGACTTTAATGAGAGAGAAAACCAATAGGAAAGATTTACCTGAGGAAATGGTTGTGGTCCAGCTGGGTATTGCAGGGGTGAGGACTGCATTCCTGGTGCTCCAGGTGAAGATGCATTCTGGTAGCCTGGTGGTAAGGTGGGATAAGAATACCCAACATTTCTACCCATTTTAAGATTCTGGGGAGCAGGAGACTGATACTTGGTTGCTAGAGTGGACAAAGAGGATTTACGTATTCAAATGAGTTATCCAAGAAATGCAGTTAGGTTGATGCACAAAAAAAAAATAGCACTTCCATTGATATCATGTTATTATGTTGACATTCTGGCCAGGCACTTACTGAAAGGTTTTGGCCAGATTCTTGTTTAAAAAACACTTACACAGACAAGCATAATAAAATGTTATAACAAAGCTTCAAATACTACAGTCAATTTCCTTGAGATTAACAAATGTAGACTTTGCTCAGTGTAAGTTTGAGTAACACCCCACCACCTCCCACCTGAAATGGCTTTAAAAATTAAGTTCCTCAAAATTAAAAGTGTTTAATAAGAATGTCCTACCCATGAAGCCTCCTCCTTCTATTGCATCATAACTATTTTGGACCAAAGACCCATCACTGGCAGCGGCTGTTGCATCACCTGCTAAGAACAACTCATTAAGAAATGAAGGCTTAAATTCAGAAATTGAGCTGCTTTTCCTCATTGGAAGTTTAATATCAGCAATTGATTTAATATGATAGTGACAAGCTGGAGAACATTTCAGTGTAAAAGGATCACCTAATGGAAAGAGACTCTGGGCAGCAGTCCCCAGCTGGCCGGAGCAACTGCGGTCTGCAGCAGCAGTCCCCAGTTGGCTAGAGCAACTGCGATCTGCAGCCCTGGTCCCAGCTGGAGCAACCATGAGCCCCGAGTGTCCCCCCCCCACCCGCATCCCCCCCTCCATGCTCCTGCAGCACCCTCCCCCAAGATTTAATCACAGGTATGTTTAGTATAAGTCGTGGACAGGTCACGGGCCATTATTATTTTTTGTTTATTGCCTGTAACCTGTCCATGAATTTTACTAACTATACCTGTGACTAAATTGTAGCCTTAGGTATAGTTACTTTTGAAAACTTTTCCACTATATTCGATACCTGTTGTAAAACATACGTGTTAATAATCCCTTTTCAATTTATAAAAAAAAAAAGCGTTCCTACACTGTGGATGAAGCTTGAGGTTAGCATGATTTTGCACTTTGCTTGTTTAAATAGTAATCTAGGAATACAGCTTACTTTTCCTCCCCGTTGACTCTGCTTGCACAGAGCACATTAAATGTTATCAACCCTTCAAAAAAAGTTATTTATCATTTGAATGAACTACTTCACCACGGATGTCATTTTTATTTAGGCTAGATAACAGGCTTTGCAAAAAGTCCAACTTGATTTGCACTGTAGCAAGATGCCAAATTGCTCCCCTGGTTGCACATGTTGGGGAGCGATTTTCAAAAGTGCCTCAGGGATTCAGATGCTCGATTCCCTTATGTATTTTTGAAAATTCCACCCATAAATGATTACTTATGTCTGCTAAAAGAATAAGAAACCAAGCACTCTTCTCTTAAGAGCACCCATCCTGCTCCAGGATTCTATGAATAGGAGCTTCTGGAAGTCACACACCCAATCAAGACTAAACTGTGGTAAAGAACCAAAAGAATTGTAGGTTTCAGAGTAGCAGCCGTGTTAGTCTGTATTCGCAAAAAGAAAAGGAGTACTTGTGGCACCTTAGAGACTAACAAATTTATTAGAGCATAAGCTTTCGTGAGCTACAGCTCACTTCATCGGATGCAAAAGAATTGTAAAGTGGCAAAACAGGAAGGGAATTATTAATGAAGGGCTACTGGGAACCATCAACTAATACATAAAGGGGTTATCTGGGTAAGTAAAAGGAAAAACATACCCAGCATATCCAAAAGGTGACCCAAATTAGACTTGTTACCCAGAAGTAAATAAGCCACTTCATAGTCTGTTAAAAATTCTAACTTATCTAGAAAGAATGTGTTACATGGCTTTGTTTTAAATGTGGAAAAAATACCAGTTTGCTAACCAAATGCAAGTTCCAGTAAATTTCATATGCTCAAAAATGATAAAAAAAAAGTCTCCATTGTCCATGCAGGTTTCCTTTTAAAATGGGTCTTCATAATACAATTTCACCCAGCTACCATAGAACAAAGCAGTTATCAATTTTACTGCATGGGGGGGCCAGGGGGGAGATACCCCACACTACTACATTTAAACAAACAAAAAAAAGGCAGTGCCAATTACCATATGGCCCTGTCTAAGATGAACGCTAACTGTGAAACCCTACAAGGCAGTTTGGTACAGGGTGGATAAAAATCAATTATTTAAATTGGATTTTTTTTTAAAAAATACTTTGAGGAAAAAACACATCTAAAAGAGAGTTTTAATTAAGATATATTATACCTCAAAGATACCTCATCATGGAATCGGGATTATAAATTCTAATTTATAAAGTGACAAATCTGAGGAATTGTCACAGATCGAAATGACACTAGAGGAAGTTTTGGAATTAATTGAGAAATTTAACAGTAACAAATCACAGGGACCAGATGGCATTCACCCAAGACTTCTGAAAGAACTCAAATGTGAAATTGCAGAACTATTAACTATGGTTTGTAACCTGTCCTTTAAATCAGCTACTGTACCAAATAACTGGAAGATAGCTAATGTAAGTCCAATATTGAAGAAGGGCTCTAGAGGTGATCCTGGCAATTACAGACCGGTATGTCTAACATCAGTATCGGGCAAATTAGTTGAAACAATAGTAAAGAACATAAATTGTTGTGAAAATGTCAACATGGTTTCTGTAAAGGGAGATCATGTCTTACTAATCTATTAAGAGTTCTTTGAGGGGGTCAACAAACATGTGGACAAAGGAGATCCAGTGGACATAGTGTACTTAGATTTCCAGAAGGTCCCTCACCAAAGGCTTTTATGTAAATTAAGTTGTCATGGGATAAGGGGGAAGATCCTTTCATGGATTGAGAACTGGTTAAGACAGGGAATAAAGGGTAGGAATAAATGGTAAATTTTCAGAAGGGAGAGGGGTAACTAGTGGTGTTCCACAAGAGTCAGTCCTAGGACCATTCTTATTCAACCTATTTATAAATGATCCGAAGAAAGGGGTAAACAGTGAGGTGGCAAAGTTTGCAGATGGTACTAAACTGCTCAAGATTGTTAAGACCAGACTGTGAAGAACCTCAAAAAGATCTCTCAAAACTAAGTGATTGGGCAACAAAATGACAAATGAAATTTAATGTGGATAAATGTAAAGTAATGCACACTGGAAAAAATAACCCCAACTATACATACAATATGATGGGGGCTAATTTAGCTACAACTAATCAGGAGACAGAGCTTGAAGTCATAGTGGATAGTTCTCCGAAGACGTCCACGTAGTGTGCAGTGGCAGTCAAAAGCGCAAATGGGATGTTAGGAATCATTAAAAAAGGGATAGAGAATAAGACGGAGAATATTTTATTGCCCTTGTATAAATCCATGGTATGCCCACATCTTGAATACTGCATACAGATGTGGTCCCCTCATCTCAAAAAAAGATATCCTGGCATTAGAAAAGGGCAACTAAAATGATTCGGGGTTTGGAACAAGTCCATATGAGGAGAGATTAAAGAGGCTAGGACTTTTCAGCTTGGAAAATAGGAGACTAACGGGGGGAAGATGATAGAGGTATATAAAATCATGAGTGGTGTGGAGAAAATGAAAAAGGAAAAGTTGTTTACTTGGGCCCATAATATAAGAACTAGGGGCCACCACATGAAATTAATTGGTAGCAGGTTTAAAACAAATAAAAGGAAGTTCTTCTTCACTCAGCGCACAGTCAACCTGTGGAACTCCTTGCCTGAGGAGATTTGTCAAGGCTAGGATTATAACAGGGTTTAAAAGAGAACTGGATAAATTCATGGAGGTTAAGTCCATTAATGGCTATTAGCCAGGATGGGTAAGGAATGGTGTCCCTAGCCTCTGTTTGTCAGAGGGTGGAGATGGATGGCAGGAGAGAGATCACTAGATCATTACCTGTTAGGTTCACTCCCTCTGGGACACCAGGCATTGGCCACTGTTGGTAGACAGGATACTGGGCTGGATGGACCTTTGGTCTGACTCAGTATGGCCATTCTTATGTTCTTAATTCTATAGTATGAGACAATCTATTCATGTAATATTTAAGAAAATTTTGTAAATAAATTCCAATAGTTCATGGATTAGGGATCCAATTTTATGGGATTCCGGGGCTTCTGTATAGATTATTTAGGTTAATCTTTCTATCTACCCAATGGGACTCTGCTCAGTCTAGAAGATCTCATCAGAGATGCTTAGTTTTGCAGTTCTCAAACTGTGGATTTGTCTCTCCAGAGATAACATGCTTGTTAACAGCAAAAATGTTTTTAAATAAATATACAGAGGTGAGAAATAACAGACCTCAAACCTATTGTCCCTCTGCAAATTTGAGTACACAGAGTCAATCCCTTACCTCTCTTTAAAAGAGCAAAATTTTAAAAAGTTCAATGAATAGAAGATTGTTGGGGGCAGAATAGATCTGGACAAGGAGAAGAAGTCTGGAGATAAATGTGAGAAGGGAGGAACAGGCAGTAGAAACAAAAGTGAAACTGTTTGAGCAGCGTATTCCAGAAGTCTTAAGTGTAGCCTACATTGATTTGAGATCTACCATACCATTCTGTCACAAGAAGGGAAAACCTATAATGGCAGCAGGCCATAAGAGACCCAGTTTGGGAATATTTTACTGAAGTTCCTCTACCTGTGGTAAGACAGTCATGAGTGCAAAATGCAAACAGTGCAACAAAGAAAAACTTCAATGTTTAACTAAATTCAAAAATTCATATGCTTGTTTTGTTAAAATATTATATGTTTGCTGTTGAACACAAAAATCCAGAATACACAAAGTTGTTTTAGTTAAATAAAACAATTTAAATGTCTGTCTGGTGATGTTCTCCTCCTAATACAGCATGGCTAGAAAGTCTCCCAAATATTAATGATTAACCTGTTGAACTGGAGATAGTTCACCTCCCAATGATTTCACAAATATCTGCTTCAATTACCTTTGGTAAATGAATTAACCAAACAATCATTCATTTTCTGATATAGCTGTAAAGTTTTCAAAATAAGTCACTTTAAAAACGTATAGTGTGTGCCTTCTAAAAATGAAACCTACATCTATCTCTGAGTTGTGAAGAATATATATTAAGGTTATAACAACAAAGAAGAACATACTTTTATGTAGAAATCCATGATTAAATCGAGCCTTCCTGACTAGTGATTTAAATCAAATCCACCCTGGTTTGGTACAAAGCAGTGATGAGTGCTTAAGCACAATGGCATACTTGTGCGGCAGCCATAGGAATAAATCTCAGGACTGCCATATTTTTTCTTTGATTATTGATAGTCCTGGACAGCTGGTACTGCATAGGGGTATTTATTAAGAGCAGGTGTCACTCTCCAGCTACCTTAACATACTGCAAAGAAAGCACACAGCAAGTATGATTCAAAAGTTTCACTACAAAAGTTAAATATAACGTACAGCACTTAAATCTGACACCGCATTGCAGAGCTCACATTTTATAAAGTTTCCCCATGGGACAACCCTGTACATAGCAGTCCCCATTCCACTCCAGGAGCAACAATACCATGATTCAAATGATGCTAACTCCTGTTTTGATCCTACTGTATAAAGGGAAGAACTCTGTGCAAGCGTAACGGATTTTAACCCTCTGTAGTTGCTGCAGAATTGGTGATGAGAGATTGAAATTTCCCAAACAGTTTTGAAACAATGGGAAAAGAAAAACCCCTCAAGTACAAAAGTGAATATAAAAACCAAAGGCATAACATCACACCTGTATCACTCACAAATATCTATTTTGAATACTCAGTTTTACACTTTTCTTCTGCATCTGTCAATGGGAAATAATATACTTTCTTTCTCCCACCAGTTTTACCTTGAAACTCTGAGGAAACTATGCTACACTGATGTCAAATTTTCAACTTACGTCAATGCAATACAACCAGTGCATTATTAGTACAGTTTTTTCAGAAAGACACATTGCAACACAAATTCAACACACATGAAATAAATTTGTTCTGAAAATATAGTATCAAACTAATATTTGCGAAACATTTCATTTCATATTTGAACTATCTCTAAGTTTAAGAAAAAAGTTTGAAGTTTAAGAAAAAAGATCCTCTAGCAGAGTCATTTGGGACGTACTGGTGATGAAAACATTCAGATATCAAAAAAAATGGAAGAGTTCTGAAGCACAGTTACTTCCATGAAATCATGGGAAAGTTTTCCAGCAGCCAAAGGTTTCTGTTCACTAAGTCATCGAGTGAGTTTAATTTCTGTATTTACAATTACCTATATTGATATGGAAAAACCAAATAAAGAGAACTGATCAATCCCTTACCTTCTTGGTTTGTAGCTGAATTTAGCAGAGGTTGGGGTAGAGAGCTGTTAGGCGGTCCTATTGGGGTTGCCGATGGCCTCACTAAAGGTGGACCTCCAGCCGGAGGAGGTCCTAGAGGAGGTCTAACAGGAGGGAATGCTGAAGCTAAAGGCCGATTCACTGGTGGAGGAATAGAGCCTGTAGAGATAATTCATTTTCAAGAGCTTTAAACCGACTGAAGAGTCACAGATGGTTACTTACATACAGGTCAATCTAAATATTAATCTTATTTATTCAGTGGAAAGAGCAGCACAAGTTACAGACACGCCAAAAGAAGCACATGAAGTTTAATAGCTCTTCGCCAGTTTTTCTTCTCATCCTTAAGTACTGGGACTTCTGCAGCTCCATGATCTATGTCACTACCTGTTTTGATGATTCGTAACCATTACCGCGAGATTTTCAAAGGCACATTAACCACGAGAGTTGCCTTTGAAAATGCCAGCCTAATTCAATACTATGCATCTAATGATCCTATAAATTCATACTAAAAAAAAAAACCCAAACAGATTTCCCTTGACAAGATGTTCGTCTGCCACCTATATGATTTGATGTTAAGTAGTCATTGTTAGAAATATGTAGTTTCTAGATTTTTTTTTTTTTTTTAATTTCTGGTCAACAAAGATTTTACACTGAGAATGCTGCAGCAATGAGACACAGCCCAAGTATATTCACGCAATGCAAGGGATTTTTGTTTTGAAACTAAATACTCTAGGTAAAGGATACTACACAAAGGTTTATTAGCATCTATATATTGAAAAGCTCACATCAAGTGTTTTATCTTCCTAGGTTAGAGAAATGTACAGAAGTTCTAAGACCACACCATTTTTCTGTAACTTTGTCCCTCCCTTAGCCAATGGAAGATTTTCCCCTTCCTGGACATCCTTGGATAATTTAAAGACAATTACTTATTTGATTGCCATCCTGACCTTACTTTCTTACTTTACACTTAAGAGTCGTCCTAGGAGCGCACCTTTTTCCATTTCAAAGGGTGGTAGGTCTACCCTTCTCTAAAAGCATCAGTCATTAACTAAATTTGGAATAGTTAATGCCTTCTCCAAGGATCAAGCACCAATTTTTGTCAGTACATCAGATCTTCACCAGGATGGGCAGCATGTGGCCACACATTAAAATACATTAAAAGTATGTCTATAGTACACTGATTTAATAAGTTGTCAGACCAAACTATACAAACTTAACTGATCGTTTAAAAAAAATTAGCTGCTTGATTACATATGAAACAACATTCAATATTCCAGGTGTGTCTGTCGTGGTGACATCAAAGAAAAGTACATCTTTATCATGATTATTTCCATTTTGTTCCTTTACCTGAGACTTTGCCAACAGAGATATCTTAGGGCAAGGTACATTACCAACATTAGCAGAGACCTTTGCTCCCACTAAATACAAGAAGCATCTGGCCAAACAGATGCTAGCTAAGTTATGCCATCTAATTTTAAAGACAATACATGTCACTAATTCTACAAATAACTACAACTGATTTAATTCAGGAAGAATTTTTATTGTGTCATGGCTATGACAGTCCTGCTATTACAGTCCTTCATTTTTATTCTGTAGACCACTCTGAAAAACCAGTCTCACAAGGTCTGCCTTTTCTTCGAGCAATCTACTCCTTGATTCTTAATTTCCCTCCACCTTTGGACTTCAAGGGGTATCTCCATGAACATTAATGGCTCACAGATCACAGTTTGAAAGCCACTATGCAATTAGTTTCCTTTTAATGTGCACGGTTAACAGTGACATCAGTCAACATGGGTTTAAAAGCCATCCACAAGGGAAATATTTGCTTTAGCATTCCAGTTGCTTTGATTTGCAATAAATTTTATACAAGGATAGCACATGACTCCCATTAACAGGAATGTGTGCTCAGTAAGAGAATACTTAGAAAAGGAACTGCTGTATGTGAATTGGATAGTAGAAACCTGATGATAAAACTACAGTGAACTGAAACTGTACAAGTGGCTTGCATCTGTATTGTGTTTCCAAAATGGTTAAAGTCAGCTGTGTTATGCAAATTGTCACCTGCATATCATAGGACACACACAAAAAAGAGATGATATATCAAATAATGTGCTGCTCTATCACTTTTATAGCCCATTTCACACTTCTCAGAAACTTTCTAGAGACAAACAACTTGGGATGGAGTGAAAATTAGAAATTCAGAGTAAGGAAGGTTTCAGAGTAGCAGCCGTGTTGAGAGTAAGGAAGCTTTCTATCAAGAAGTATACTAAGCTTTCCATTTAACAATATGCATATCACTATTCATGTTTTCTTACTTCCCAAAAAACGTTGAGGCCTACTATTCCAGATATTTGACTTGCTTTAGTGAACGATGCTGAAGAAACTATTATAGCTTGTTACAAATTCATGCTCTTAAAAAAATATGACCAAAAAATGTTAAACGTTTACCACTAACAGAAGCCAGTGATGAGGCTGGATGGAGACTGGCGGGTGCATATTACCAGGGAAGAGAGAAACATTAGTGAGATTTATTTGCTAATGTATGTTTTGATATCGGTGCTGTGCTCAATGAAGTCTGTGTGCCTGGGTTGTGTTTTCCCGAACAAATCATCCCTGTCTAGAGTGAAGTAAGCAACTGTACTGTAGCATCACTGCTTTCTCCCAGCTTCTCCTTGCAAACACACACACATACATACATACCAGCCTTCTGTATTTCAGAATGAATGTTGTATGACTCAACAAACTACGCTCAAAGAGTTCGAGTTGCAACTTTCCGAAGGCCATGCTGAGAACTGCCAGCGTTAAATGATTAACAGAAAATCTAAAAAACCTTCAACTTGCACACACTCACACCCCCACCGACAGAAAATTGTAAGAGCTCAAGATTTGATCCAAGTGTGCAAATGTTTAGATAGGCATCAATCAGAAGAGCACAAAATGGCATATAGGTACCATATATGCTCACCCAACCTCTGTACTGTGTACGTGTTTTTACACACACACACACACACACACACACACACAAATAATATATTTTTGCCAACCCTCAGTTCTCTATTTCTAGTCCTTCTCTTCCTTTTTTAAAAGGCAGGTAGCTACCACAGAGAGGTGCAAAGTAATATTAGGTTCAGAGCTGTGAGAAGGAACCGCTAGAAAGCATTAAGACATGCAAACATTTGACCTAAATAAGCAATATTAAACAAATTTAAACATGACAATGAGTGAGAAAGGCCAATTCCCAGCAAATGCCTGTTGCAGCATTCTCCAAAACACAAAATTAAGAGCCTGCTCCCTACATGGAACTTTCTTTGAAGTGAATGCAAGTTCTCTAAGTAGCTCAAAACTGCATTTCATCAGAGCATCTAGTTCAACAATGCAGTTCCACAACCATTATGAGTCACTGCAGAATCAGATCTTTATTTTTAACTACAACAGCTGAAGTGAGAATAAACTTTTTCAACCAGATGTATAATTCACTCCAAACATATGCCACTGTACAAGAGTCCTTATGTTTACCTTATCTTCCTTACCTGGTTTCATGTAGCTGTTTTGAAGTGGAGGACCTCCCGGGGAAACAGCATACTGATAGCTTGTTGCAGGATTTGTGCTCCCTGATGATGATAATGGCTGGGTTGATACTGTTCCTGCTACATCAGCAAAATGGTTTGTTTGATACCCAGTTGGCTGATTCATAGGAGTCTGACCATATTGCCAGTTTGAAAGTGCTGGGGGATGAGCTCCAGAAATGAAGCTATTAGAAGATGATGGTATAGCAGCAGAGTTTTGTGATGGAGGGAGCATCTGGGGAACAGAACTTGCATGTTGCAAAGGTGCCATAGAAATAGGTCCCACAGGTGGTCTATTAAGAGTCTGCCCAGATCCCTGATTACTCAATGGAGAAACATTCTGAGAACCACCAAAGTTATATTGTCCAGAAGATGGATGCAGAGGAACCTTTGTTGGTATCTGATGCGAGTATAATCCTGGAACTACAGAGCTGAATCCTTGGCCATCTAACATTTGTGATGAATACATCAGTGAGTTTTCCACAGGACCTACAAGAAAAAAAGCCTTCAAAGAGTCAGTGTTGCATACTGTGCATCCAAGAAGAAATTTCCAGCTTCCCAATAACATATCACTTATTTATAGCCCTTGGGAATTTACCACTAGTCCCCTTAGTAATGAAGTGCTTTTTAGTAACAAGCCAGGTATAAGGAGAGCAGTATAAGACACATGAACTTCATAATTAAGTGCTCTTTATACACTAAGTCTTTAATTATTTTTATGACAACCTAGTAGAATCCTGATATTCTCTAGAAGTTTCAGGTTTGAATATGGGCCATTATCCCTGGATGATGTTTGCATGTGAACATACGGAAGCCAGACATTCAATAAAAGCAAATCAAACATAGCTGTGATGTTCTTGCATGCAACTGCCTGGTGAACCAGAATAAGGCAATTAAATGTAGATGGCAGATAGGGAAAAAATATGCTTGGAGTTTGAAACAATTTAGAAATATTCCTTTTAACATGTGGCAAAGTGTCCTCTGACACATTATAGACTAACCAATGTATTGGAGCATAAGCTTTCATGGGATGCATCCGACAAAGTGGATATTCACCCACAAAAGCTTATGCTCCAATACGTCTGTTAGTCTAAATGGTGCCACAGGACTTTTTGCTGCTTTTACAGATCCAGACTAACACGGCAACCCCTCTGATCCTTTTAACATGATGATTGACCTTACTGTTAATTTACAGGGGAACATACAAGTTAGTGGACATATCAGCATAGTTCTTAAGATAATAAACCATGACTGCTATTTCCCACAAGCTTGACAATGAAAACTTCTAAAAGGAAAAAACTCATCCCCATATTACTCATTACTCAGTAGCATTTACTTTGGAAAATGCAAGTTCTGGAAGCCAGTTAATAGAAAAGTTATTTTCTATTGCCCATTTAAAGCCAAGTGACAATCAGCTAGGGCAAATGTGTTTGAGGGGAAAATCATATATTGGTATGATCATACTAACATGGCAGCATGTGTGTGTGTTGATTCCCCAAGTAACTGTTGTACACACATGAAGGCTGGTGAACAGAGTATACATGCTGAAATTACCAAGAGTGAAAATACTTTTCAAAAGCTGCTGTTTACACCTAATTAGCAGCTACATTTTTCTCAATACTTTTTAAAAAGCATCTCTGTCAGGATCATGGGACAAAGGTCAATTCTGCCATCAAATAATTCTCAGAACTTTTGCTCAGTGAAGTAAAAAAAGGTAGCCTATGCATTTAATCTGCTTTTTAGATTTTTGCTGGTTGGTAATGCTGAACTAAACAGAATTCATTTGGAGAAGATATTCAGAAGCAAGCAATTTTGAAACTATTAGCCATTTTGAGAATGATTTACATTCTTAGGACACCATTCGTTTTCCATATTTTAAAGATGACAACTAGATACAATAAGGGAAAATAGTACTACATTATTTATATTCACAAAGTTGGGACTATAGCTGGTGGGGAATTTTTTAACAAAATAGGTTTTTATTGGAAAATACTATTTTGTCAAAAGCAAAATGTTTCACAGAAGCCAAATCTTTCACAAAACACAGGCAAGTTCACACTGTAAACCCTCCTGGTTTCCTGCCAGCTTGCCTGGCACGCTGCTGAGGAGCCTTGGGCATCCAGGATTCACGGTTCCAGGGCAGCCCCACCAGACTGTCCCAAAACTAAGGACCCCAAGGTTTGCAGGCTCCCTGACATGGAATTATGAACCTGGAAGCTCAAGGAGCCTTGGGACTCAATCCAGGGCTCTCTAGGATCGCAAAACTGCAAGTGGCAGACAGCTGATGTTTGATTTTTGTGAAATGAAATCTTTCAGAATTTGCTTTCCATAGGAAATTTCAAGTTTTCATTCTGAATCAGAACAAATTTTTTTCAAGATTTTAGAATTGAAGACCACAGTTGTAAGTTGTACACACGGTATGTTATCCACTAGACACACACCCCACCCTGAAGGGTGGCGGTATACATTTCCAAGTGAAATGTTTTTGGTTGATCTAAATATGCTGCCTATTGTATCCCAGTTGACATTAAAACTATTTTTCTGTCACAACTTCTCTCTTGAACTGCTTTTGGCTATTCGTAGTGAAGCTGTGTCTTTCTGAATGACTTCCCATTCCATTTCCTCAAGTTTTTAAAAATGTTATGCGATTTTTGCATACCCATTTAAGTGATTATAAAAGAGGTTTTCGCTTTAAATGCTTAGGTTTTTAAGCAAGCATTCCTTGATGTGCATACACACAGTATTTTAACTGTTCTACTGTATTAAAAATAAGGAAACAGTCATGTTGGTTATCTCTGAGGTTTGCAAAAAAGATGTTTCAAGCAGTTTAGGTCAAATTGCATTAACTGAAATTTCACTGTTTTAGTCTTCAAGACAGATCTTAAGGGAATATATCGATTATTTTGCTCAATGCGTCCTCACTTCTGTCTCTGAAGGAGAACCTCTAATTTCTGTCCCTTCATTATACACAGGTAACTAAAATATCCTCAGTTCTCCCATGACTTCAGTGATAAGATCAACATTTACATACATAATATATATAAAACAGATGCATGAGAATTATTCCTGGATCACTGAACACCTGCTTTTCAAACAAAAATACAGTATTCAGATTCCCTGATAAGAATCGGCTGTCACCAAATCTTCTTAACTCTGTTGATACTACAGTAGCCAGAAACATGACAGTGAACAGTTTGTTTAATGTACTATTGTATTTTAAGAGAAATTTATAATTAGGATAACACCTTGAAAAAAATAAATCTGTTGAGAAGTTTCTCAATGGGTTGGGGGGCGGAGAGGAGATGAAGATGAGATTAAAAATCCATGAAAAGGAAATTATAGTATTGAAAGAATACAACTCAATATTACTTTTGCCAGTCCAATTTTCAATACAATCCTCAAGATGATATTTTTCAGTGTCATCTACAAACAAATGTAAAGACATTTTATCTCTGGAGACTTCTGCACTGAAAAAAAGTAAATGCCAGTGTGCCATTTTAAATTAACCAATCAAAGTAGAGTGGCTTACAAAGATATATGTGTTTAATATACATAGTTGGATTGTGCTTCGTACATTCTTGTTTTGTCATTGAACTGACTGGCTCCAAAGATATTGATATATTGTAAATATAGCAAATGTAAGGTTTTATGAACAATATTAAAATTTTAAATATTTGTATAGTAACTTTACTTGCAAGCACAAAAGAGAGTCTCTCATTTGTAAATAATCATTGGGCCAGGGAAAGAGTGACTCTACCAACATGGAATTAGGGCACTCACCTGGGAGATGAGACCCCCAAATTGCAGTCCCTGATCCAATCACTATTTATAAAAGTGGAACAGCATCAAGAGGAAAGACTGAGAAAGCACTTCACACCAGAATATCCCCATGGCTAGGGTACTGTTCTTCAATGTACTGTTCTGCAATATAGTAGACTCCGGTTCAAAACCCTTCTCCATCACAGGCAGACAGAGGGGGGAACTGAACCCAGGTCTCCCACATACAAGCTGAGTACCCAGACCACTGGACTAAAGCCTATAAGGGAGACAAATTCACCACCTCCTCCAGCTGTTTTGTGAATTTACTCCTCCTTTCTTTAGCTTTCATTAAAATGCCTGAAAGTTAAACAAAAAATTGCAGGTCAAAACGCTTTGTTTTGACTTTTTCAGTTTGCTCAAAACTATTTGCTGAACTCGACACAAGTTCATGATTACTGAAACTGCATTTTTGGTCAAATATGCTATTTGTCTGAAAAAGTTCACCCACATCCAGTGTAAACCAACACAGTAAAAACTGCCCACGTGTGTAGAAAATCTGAAATAAGAGCTTTAAGGGATATGAACTACCCCCATGCATCATAATCAGAGCCTTACAGACTCCATTCTGTAACTGTAGAACATGGCCTGTTTACAAGATGCCTCAGAATTTGCCATTTTGCTGCAGCCAGATACTTATTTTAGTTTTCATCTCTTTGCCCTGGCGGGACCTGCCTTTTCCTCTCCAGCTTTCTCCACCAGAAATACCTAATTGGATTACACTGCTTATTTCCATGTGAGTCCAGCTTGCAACCAGAAGCACAGACTGATGAGCTACAATGCTTGAAGAGCACCACAGTCAAGGAAAAGAGAGCTGGGGAGATAAGCCACTAACGCTGGCTAAAAACTTCTCCCTTCCTTGGTGTCAGTGGCTCATCTCTCCAGTGTCACAGAAAACAAGGCCCAGGGAGTAGAGGCAGGCACCTAGAGAAAACAGAAAAAAATTCATCCAAAAGAGTAATTATTGTTGAAAATCATTAGCAAATGTTATGTCAATTAGCATTCTCTATTATGAAACATAACCTACAAAAAGTACACACAGCTATCAAGGGATGGGAATAAAGGGTATTTCATAGCAGGAAAATAAATTAGTGTTGCCAAGGCATTTAAGGTGATGCAGGTTGTTCCAGTGGTTAGGGTGCTAGTCTGGAACTTGAGGGGCTCAAATTCAATTCCCTGCTCCACCACAGACTTCCTGTGTGACATTGTGCAAGTGACTTACGCTGTGCCTCAGTTTCCCATCTGTAAAAACAGGAACAACAGTACTTCCAATCAGTTACTATAGTAATGAAAGTCATATATCTAAAATGGACATAGGGATTGGTGCAGCTGAATTTCACCACCTCACCAAAGAGCTCCTGGGACCCTGATCAAAACTTAAAAGTTTCTGAAACATCATGACATTATAGCATGATCTATATAAATATAAATATAGCATTTATCATATGATTCTAGTAGAAAATATTTAAAGAAATCAAAAATATGTATTTACATTACAAATACTCAAGTTAGTCTGCTTATTTAAAATGCAGGACTATTAATATGCTTAACACCAAAAGCAGATGAGTTTCCATCTTTTATGAGCCTACTTCATTTTACTGTCAACAAATGCTCAGTGCTACAGCTTTTGAAGTATTGGAGGGGATGATTACTGAAGCAACCCAATATACAACACTCAGCAACTTCGACAGATGAACAACAGATGAACAAAAATTGCTAGTAACAATTTAAGATGATATATGAACGTGTGTGCTCGGGAGGTAAATACGTGACGAGCAAAAAGTTGCAGTGAAAAGCTGGAATAGCTTATATGAACATAAACAAAGCTTACTTCCGACATACAACTACCACTGTAAATCTAGAAGCTACTCTGGCCATTATAAAAATTGTCACACAGTCACATGTTAAAAAAAGACATATTATTGCTCAGTCTGCACTTGATTTTTAATGAATCACAACATGCGAGATCTTTGGGGGCAGGGCTACTTCTCCATGCATGTTTTTAAGAGTGCTGAGAACACTGTCAGTGCTTAAACAACAATTTAACAGATTTCCTGCATTTAAAAGACTAGCGATAAAAGTGTTACATTTAACATGCCATATCTGAAGATGACATCATCAAACAAAAACCTGCATAATTCTCCTTTTAATTTCCTTTTCCCTATGCCAGACCCCCCCCCCGCAACTAGCCTGCCATGCATCCTCTTTCAACTCTCTCCTTAAAACATCTCTGATAATTCCAGCCCATTCCTACTCCAGACAATATTAACTAAATCAGTGGTTACAAAAAATTAAAACCAAAGAGCTCTCAGATAATACAATTTATTGAATGGGATAACACTGTTTTTGCATAAACTGCAAAGTAAAATTACATTATGTGCTTTACTCTAAAGTTACAGGATCCTCCCACTTCAAGCGATAACCACGGTGCCACATGTACACTACATTACAAAAGGTCACAGACACTCAGATTATGAATGACTTCTGAATTTAGAAAGTTGAATGCAATCTATAATTGGTCAGATATACTATAAAATAAATCTTTCACTCACTCAAAAACTTTATTTTATAAATTAGGGCTTTTTTCCTAAACAAGGAAAACAATGTGCATACTGTAGCAGTTTGAGGACCATATTCACGTTATTAAAACTTCTCATTATAATGTGAGCAGAGGGTGACAACGTATTTACCAAATAATGGGCTAAAACAGACTACTATCTCTATAAAAATCATTCTATTACGGCAAATCCAAATCATTCACTCATTATCTCATGTAGTACCCAATCTGTGCCATTACCTGATGTTTCCAGAGAACAAAGCCTCATGACCACCTACTGTATATGCATTGGGGTTTGTGACAGTGAGAACTCATCCCCCCCCCATAAGGATCAGGTTATGTCCTTTCATGATACTATTGTTAAAAATAGTCCAGTCCCTTCTTAAAAGTCCAACATATTTTCCTCTATTACTTTACTGATGGACATAAAGAAAAACGGTATGTGCAAAGCTGTTTGCAATCAGATACTGAAATCTTTAATGTTGCTACCAAACATCTTTTAACTCAAGATCTGGCCACTTTTTATGGCTTGTTGCTAAATCTTGTTAGAATAAAGCAAAATAGGTTAACAAACGTCCCATGTGTATTCTAGTGATGAAACTAGTAGCCAATTTGAATGTGATTTGCTCAAAATTTCACAAGAAGGGAAGGTACTTGAAAAATACTTTCTCAGTAATGCCCATCCACACACATACAACACTCAGACAGGAAGGTTCCTTCCCCATAGGTTTGTTGTTTGTTGTTTTTTTTAACTGGTTTGCACTAGTCTCCCACAGAAAGCATGCATCCGATGAACTGAGCTGTAGCTCAAGAAAACTTATGCTCCAATAAATTTGTTAGTCTCTAAGGTGCCACAAGTACTCCTTTTCTTTTTGGAGATACAGACTAACACGGCTGCTACTCTGAAACCACAGAAAGCTGTCACTGGGTGTGTCTGCGGGGCACAGCTCGAGCCCTTCCCCACCCACCCAGTTTGGGAAGGGTGTTCCGATACTGCAGCGATGAGCACAACATAAAGGATCCAAAAGGATGGCCCGCATCCTACGTGGCACACACACAGCTACTCAAACCTGAAACTGAGCACAAGCTGACGTCCCATGAGCCCTGGTCCTCTGACTGCCCGCACAGGGCAGCTGAGCCCGCTCGGCCCCGCCACGGGACCAGTGGGGGGGAGCGCAGAAGTCTCAGGAGCTAACTTTATCCCGGGAAAACGCAGGCCTCGCCCATTGGAGAACCCTGTGGCCCACCATCCCCCCCCCACACGGCTGCTCGACCCCTCGGTGTCCCGGAGGGGCGGCGAGAAGGGAGCTGGGGAGGATCAGTGACTGCCCCCGCCGGGCCTCAGGCGCCCACCCACCGCCCGGGAGCCTGCTCGCTGGGGCATCCCCGGACAACAGGCCGGGCACGGAGGCTCCGCTAGGGACCGGGCTCCCCGCAAGGCGCCGCCCGCCCCGGGCTGGGTCTCCGGCCTGCCCTGGCCCGGGGAACTGCACAGCTTCTCCTCACCCTCCCCTTGGGAGCGGCCGAGCTTCCCCTCAGCCTCGAGGCAAAGGGCGGCCGGACCCTCGGTCCCGGGCGGCTCGGCCTCACCGTTGCTGTAGCGTTCCTCTCCGGCCCCGTTCTGGCTGCTGTGTCCGGAAGCGGCGGGGGGTCTCCCGGGCTGGGCCATAACGGGAGCGGACACAACTCCGCCTGTGTTCGCCCGGCCCCAGCGCCGAGCCTGAGGGGGGAGGACGGAGGGAGGGAACCACACGCCGGAAGAGACCGACAGCTACGCCGCGCAGGCGCACTCCGTACACGTGGCATTTCCGGGACCAAGCGTTCTGCGGCAGTGGGCGAGGCCAGAGCATTGATGGGGCGGAGTCTGAAGTGGGCGGGGTTTCAAAGGGGGAGTTCGGTCTGGCTGGAGTGGATAGTTCTTTGGACAGCTGTAGCACAATTGCTGTATCCCCATTGCATGGAGCAGGGCACCCCGGTATTAGAGTTTGGGTTTATTTTGTCTCCCACTGAGTAGTTAATTGTAGCTTTTCATTTCTAAACCAACGTATTTCATGTCATAATAACACTAGCTTACATTAATATAATGACAGATTTCAGAGTGGTTAGTCTGGATCAGCAAAAATAACGAGGACTCCTTGTTATTTTTATTAATAGAATGATATCTGTCACCCCTGTTTGAGCACCAACACAGTATCATTTTTTCTGGGAAAATCCTCAAACACAGGAGCCAGGCAGATGACGTACTGCACAATAATTTAGGCGAGAAAAAGAGGGCTTCCATCCAGCTGAAATGGGGCTGGGAATGGAGGGAAAGAGGAAGGAATATTAGGGATGCAGAATGTAATGACTCTAACGTGACAGCAGAATTCCCTTGGGCATGATCCTGTTCAGGTTGAAGTCAATGGCAAAACTCCCAGTAACATCAACAGGAACTTCTCTTTTGCAAAGTGACCCAGGGTTTTTAAGAATCACAAAACCACTTCTGCTTTACATGCAAAAAGATTCCACTTAAATTCCCACAACATAAATGTCATAAATTTTGGTGCAGCAATCAGGGGTGCTGAGAGCCATTGAATCAAACTGTTTCAGAGTAGCAGCCGTGTTAGTCTGTATTCGCAAAAAGAAAAGGAGTACCGGTGGCACCTTAGAGACTAACAAATTTATTAGAGCATAAGCTTTCGTGAGCTACAGCTCACTTCATCGGATATAATGGAAACCCCTTGAAGCCAAGGGGTGCTGCAGCACCCCCCACACCTCTAGTTCCAGCACCTATGGCAGCAATTCTAACTCAGAAGGAAGAGCACCACCACCTACCTATTAGTATCCTGGGGGGGGGGGGGGGAGAAGCAAGATTATTGAGAAAGTTTTCAGAGTAGCAGCCGTGTTAGTCTGTATTCGCAAAAAGAAAAGGAGTACTTGTGGCACCTTAAAAACTAACAAATTTATTTGAGCATAAGCTTTCATGAGCTACAGCTCACTTCATCGAGTCCCAATCCTACATGAAGCAACACACAAGTGGATCTCAAAGGTCTCCAAACAGGAGCAGGGGCCCAACTGCATGGAGTTCCTTGCCGAATTGGAGTTTAGGGCATGGGCATAACATCCTGACATAAAAGTAAACAATTTAGAATGTTAGCCTGGAGGGGAACAATCTCTGAAATGTCATTAATCCAGTGGGAATAAGCAACAGGAGCAGAAGACTTTAGAAACACTAAATACTAGCTTTTCAGCCAAATGTTCTTCCTACTAATAATACAAATAGTGAAAAACGGAAATATGAAATAATACTGACAGTATTGTTATAAAAATAATATTTTTAAAAAATTCCTTAAAAGATTAGTAGCTCTTTAAAGCACCTATGAAAGGATTAAATGATGATTGTAGAAATCCAGCATGCCAGTTTAGGTCCTGAACGTGCAAGCATTTAAACACATGCTTAACTTTCATTTCCATTTACTCTGGACCTTGGTGCCTCATCTTTCACTCCTTTCAGACCAATGTATCATCTGGGTTGGGAAAGTACAAAAAATGCAAAATCTATCTTTCTTAGGGTGATTTCAGTCACTGTAGTACCTAAGCACTTCCCAGGACTGTGTTTTCCATCACTTTTGTGCATAGCATGAGGCTGCGATATCTATGTTTAAAATACAAACTGTTTGTGCTTTATTTTACCTCCAACAGTGCTAATGTCTTATGCTAAACAATCTGTTCCACATTGCATTTAGCTGTGACACTTGGAGTACCTTTCGCAGACCTGAAGAAGAACTCTGTGTGGTTCGAAAGCTTGTCTCAACAGAAGTTGGTCCAGTAAAAGATATTACCTCTCCCACCTTGTCTCTCTAATATCCTCGGACCAACATGGCTACAATTACACTGCATACCTCCAACAATAACATTCAAAATTAGCAATTTAAAATAAAAGTTTGTATAGTCAAATTTCAGAGAAGTATCTTTGGTCCTGTTCTTGCAATTGGATTTATTCAGGTGGATCCATGCTTCCTTGCAAGTCCCTGTTAATTTCAATGGGACTCTGATGCAACTCTTTATTAATAAAAAATTAAATATTTGAAAAGAAAATTAGACAATATTTCATCAATCTTTATTAATAAAGTAAAAAATTAAAACACCAAATGGAGAAGATTAAAGCAACAACATGTAAAAAAAGATGAACAAAGGAAAAAATTAACAAAAAAAATGAACAAAAGAATCCCATGTACCCCAGGGCTGAATTTGGCTTAATATTTCATACTCATCCAATTTTAAATATGAGATAAACTATTAACTCATGATATTTTTTAATGCTTGAACTACTTCTGTTCCAACCACCTTTTCTAAAAAAGGTCTCCACATTCATTCAAATTTATCAATTTCCTCTTATATGATTGTCTTGTCTTATTGTTTCAAATCCTGCCTCGAGTTACAAAACAAAGATACTTTTTATTCTTCGTATTTTCTATTGCCATCTAATTACTCTTAAGACAATCAAATTACTAACCTTGTTCCTTTTCAGATTTGCATAATGGAGTATATTCCAGTGATAAATTTATAAATGTTTGAAAGGATTGAATGGAAATTAGTAAATTAATATAGTATAGTCTCTGCGGCTGATTCAGGCCTTAACTGAGTCTCTCTTATGAGGCTAAAGTGAACTGTGTTGGTTGTTCTGTGGGATAGATGTTGTTTACTGGCAGCTCATTCATACAGGTCACTGAACAGCCTTCAAATGCTGTAATGCTGGCTCTGAAAAGTCTACTCCTCCCTACCAGAATACTTTGGCACACGTCTCTATCAGTTATCCAACTTCAATAAGAAGGGAGTTTAGGATTTCAGTATTCTTATTGCAGCCAACAAGTAGTTCACTTTTTAATAGGAAACCTGAGATTAACATTTATAAAGAGTCATATATAAGTAAGAAAAATATGTGATTATACAACATGCACACCACATGACTTATTGGATTATGCTATTAAAAACAAAAAAAAACATACAAATGCTTAAATCACTAAAAGTGCCTTCACCAACAAATCCTCACACAGTAAAGGTGGAATTTCAAAAATTCCTCATTTGAACAGAAAAAAAAGTTTCTGTATAATCTAAAAATAGCATTGAGAATTTTTTTATTGGTTGTTCATTGTTAACAACATGTTTTGTATAACCGCGGGGATGGTATTCTACAAATAATGGTGCAATTCATTTCTAATTTAGATCAATGGGAGTCTTTCCATTGACTACATGGGAATCAGATCAGTCCCTAAAAATGTAGCAATTCACACTGGATTTTCTTTATTAGATTTTTTTCATTGTGAAGCAAGGTGTGATTGTAGCTAGTTAGGCCCTAGCAGCAGTGATTGTAGAGGAAGAGACAGCGAGAGAGTTATTCATATGAAGGATATATTTTTATGAATTTGGAAAAAGATGTGTGCCTTTATCAGTTATTAGCCAGGCTTCTGAGGATTACCCTTATTGTTTGTTTAATTTGCAAGGATATTTTGTACTGGTTGCGAAATGAGATAGCCATCTTTTATGTTGTCTTCTGTAGCATCTGTTCCATCACTAGGATGTTGGCTAGGTCCTTTTGGATACTTTCTTTCTCAAGTCCATTAGTGTGGGTGGATTAAGGTCCTTCCAATACCATAACAGTGCATGTTAAAAGACAGTAATTGATTTTATGGCTGAAAACCTGAAGTATAGTGAAACTCCATTATTTTCATTCTTGGATGTAACATGACTGAGTTTGTAACTCAACATATTTGGGGAGATTTTATGATGTGGATTTATCATGAATTAAAGAATGTATTCTATGTATGAGGATATTTTATATTCTGAAATGACCATTAGCAATTTTCTCGTGTGGCCTCATTTTGGTTGCCAGACATCCTAGTGCCAGGGTAAAAAGCAGAGACAATAGTGTGCTACCATACTGAGTTCCTGGCTTCTGTACTGGCAGAGGCTGGTTGAATATGGTGGAAATCCCATTTATAGATCCTTCCCCAAATCAGATTATTTAAGGGTATTTATAATAGGTATAGTAATTCAAAGTGTCCTTGCCATCTAGTAACAGAATATAAGCATTGTGGTGTGACAGTTTTGCTCAGTATAGCTGGAGCAGGACTTTGCATATATTTTATGATGCCAATCTGTCTTTTATTAAGCTGATTTGGTCAGTGGGGCTGTGAATATATGTGGGCTTATTTAACCTTTAGATACCATATGGTCTTACAGAGGACTCTGAAGTCAATGTTTCAGTAAGGCTATCTCCTGGCAGCCATTATAGATTAAGTCCTGTTCATCTTTTGGGGGGCATAGTTGTTGGAGTTGCTCTTTATATGCAATTTTATTTACTATTTGGCAATAACTGTGATGGGAAGGTTTTGTAGAATTTAGGGGAGAAATCATTTAAACTCTGGTATTGCCTATGTGCATTAATTTGATGGCTTCTTGCATATTCCTAACTGAGAGTTCTTACTGTAGGGATATTTATGGAAGGCTAGAAAAAAGTACAATATTATTCAGCGTATACAGCTGAAATTAGAGCATTAATGGTGCTTTAAAATATTAACAGATGAATTTCTCACCACCCCTCTGAGGTAAGAATGTGTTTTTCTAGTTTTACAGATGGTAAAATTAAGGTACAGAGAATTTAAGTGACTTGCCTACAGTTACACACTGAGTGTATGTCAGAGTCAGGAGCATAACGTATATCTCAAGACTCCAAACCTTGTGTTTTAAACACAAGCGCCTCTTTTTTGCTATAAATGCTACATTTCTTGTGAAATTTGTATTTATTGCCTTTACATCAAGAAAGCAGCCCATTGCCATTATTTCTTTGTATTTTAAGCAAAGAATTTAAAAATAAAAAAATGCAATTTTAAGTACCTCTTCAACAAGGAACCATGGCAAAGAAAACAGAGGGTGGATTTAAGGCGTGGCTGCAGCTCTTGCACTGGGGATCCAACTGGTGAGGAGGAAGAAAGGCAGGAGGCTGAATTTGGGATGCTACCCCTGTGCTAAAGGGGGGAGAGTAAGTTAGGAAACCCTCCTGTTCTGGGAAGGGAGTGATTCTGAAGCTAGCACACAGACTTGGTTTGATGATTTGGGGGGCAGCCCCAGGGAGGGTTGCCAACAGTCCCTTATTTTTTCATCTCTGTACAGGTTTGGAAGTTGCTGAGTCTTGCAAAAAGCAGCAAGAGATACCCCTGGTGAATGTAGGTGCGTCCTGCTTATTACTAAATAAATAATAATATGGGGAAGAGAGGTGGGGTAGAGAGGCTAAGAAAACAGTCCCGTATTTTTGAAAGACAATGTTGGCAACCCTAATTCCAGGGCTGGTGGCTGGGGGTGTGGGATGCCCTCCTGGGCTCGGAGAGCTGGGGAGAGGAGGTAGGGTGAGTGGGTTGCCTCTGTACTGAACTGGGGTGATCTGAGGGGCAAACCCAGAAAAGGGGGGGAGTATAGAATGAGGGTGACGTGGGGGGGGTGCGGCCCTAGTATTAGGGGGTTTCTTTGGGGGGGGGCAGCCTGTTGGAACCTGGGGGGCTGGCTGGGGGGTTGGGAAGCAGCCCCTGGACTGAATCCAAGTTGAGGGCAGCCCGGAGAAGCGGCGGTAGGATAAGTTCCCTGTAGCGGAAGGAGGCAACCCGCTTGCGGGCAGGAGCGCTTAGCCCTGGGGATGGGGAGCGAGGGGGCAGGCAGCGCGCAGTAAGCGCGGCTCCCCGGAGGCCTGGGGCGGCCCCCGAGCTCCGGGAGCCGGCGCCGGGCGGAGCGCGCTGAGTGTGACACGGCTGGCTGGGCCCGGAAGGAGCGGGGCGGGGACCGAGGCCGAGGCCACTGAGGGTCCGTGTCGGTGCCGGGCGGAGCGGGCAGTGGGGCGGCCTGGATCTCAGGTGCTTCACCAGCGGGTGAGTGGGCGGCGGGGGCGCCGCGGTGCGCTTGGGCCGGGGCCCTTCACCTCCACGCCCTTCCCCGCTGTTGTCTGATCCCTCTGTGCCCTCCCCCCACTCCCCCTGTGTAGCTGCTGCCCCTACATGTGCGCTCTGCTCCCCCCCCCTCCCCTCTGTAATCACTCCCCCCACGTGTAGCTTCCCTACTGCCCCCCTTCCTCACTGCAACTGGACCCTCTGCTCCCCCTTCTCCTCTGTTTCCCCATCCTCCTCTTTATACCCACTGCCCTCCCTACCTTCCTCTCTGCCCCCCACCTTCCCCTCTGTACCCTAACCACTGCCTCCCTCTACCTTCCTTTCTATATTCAGTGCCCCCAATCTGTACCTTCCTCCCTGTCTTCCTCCTTCCTCTCTGCCTGCTCATACTTTCCTCTTTGTACCCTCTTCCCCCTTCACTCCTTTGTGCCCTCAATGTTTTCCTTTCTGCCCCCACTTCAGTCTCTTCTCTTCCCCCCACTTAGTTCCTCCACTTGCCCCCGCAGTGTCTTCCATTCTGCTCCTACTTGTCCCCCCAGGATTTTACCCTCTCACCATATTTTTCTCTCTCCCACCTGTCCACAGAGCTTTTCTCTCCATGTAAACTACTGTCTGCTCCTCTCCTTAGATCTTGTATTTTTCTTTCCTTCATTGATCCCCTTTAATAATGCTCTATCTTGAGCACTATTTAGGTCTAGTTCTCACAGCCTCACTAGTTCATTCATTCGACATCCCTGTTAAGTAGGTAAATAATTATTGTTGTCCTCAATTTAAAGACAAGTAAACTGAGACACTAAGGTCTACATTATGCACCTTACAGTAGCACAGCTGTACTCCTGCAGGCGTGCGGCTGTCAGGTCTACCCTGTAGCTATTCTATGCTGACTGGAGAGAGCTATCCCGCCGGGATAATTAAACCACCCCTAGCGGGTGGTGATAACTATGATAGCGGGAGAGTGTCTCCCACCGACAGCTACGTACACACTGGTGCTTCTGCCAGTGAAACTTACGTTGGTCCGAGAGGTTTATTTTTCACGCCCTTGACCTACAAAAGATTTACTGACCAAAGTGCTAATGTAGACACAGCTGAAGTGACTTGCCCTAGGTCACAGCATGAGTTAGTGCCGGAGCTGTGGATAGAAGTCCTGGCTCCTAGGCCTGTGATTCAGCCACTAGACTGTGCTGCCCTCATCCTGTTTTTGTGTGTGTGTGTGTGTGTGTGTGCACATGCGCCATTAAAGTAATAGTTTGTTCGTAAAATGTTATTTTCTAACGCCTCTCTCGTGCTGGATAGATAATTCATTGAATTAAATGATTAAATCGCAACTGTTGTCTCTTCTGTCACGGAAGCTCGCATCAGATGACAGGCTGTTGGAGATTAGAGCCAGGGGAAAACATACAGATCATTAGAAGGAAGGTGCTGTATCCCTTGTATGTTCAGGGTTTTTGAAAAGGGGGGAAACGCACTGGGTGGCCAGTGCAAAGATTATGACAGTCTGTAATAGGAGGATTTTGCTTAATATAAATTCAGTGTAGTTTCCAGAGAATTAACAATTCACTTATGAAATATATTTGTTATAATGGTAACACCTGTATGCTCTGTGCAGGATCATAGCTGCAATATGGGAAGTGCTATACAATTACAGTCTTTGATTCTGCAAGTGTTTCTGTGCAGGTGAACTCACCTTCAAGTCATGACTGGGTCTTCCTCTATTGACCCATGAGTTAGATAATCCACCCACACACAGTCTGTCATAGAAGAGCCATCCATGGTCTTTGCCCCCAAAAAACTTAAAGTATATTTTTAAAGAACTGAGTAACAAGAATTTTTTTTGAGGTTTATCATGTTTTTTGTTAGCTAGTGTGGTTTTAAACTCATAGGTGCCATCCACATTAGGGAAATGACCAATTCCTGATAATGGTTTTCAGCAATTGATATCCTCTTCCCTCCTCAGTGTTCCTTCAGTTGGTGTTTAAAACACTTTTAACTGCTTCTGTAGATAGGACAAAAATGCTTTCAACCAGTGGTGAAAGGTGGTCTCAGCCATGCTTTTTGTAGTGGTGTTGAGAACTATTTCCTGATTGGAGGGAAAATATGTCTCAACTGAATATCTGCAGTAGTTTGGGCTTCATTTAAATATCAGCTATTAGCATTTTGTCAATATTTAATTTATGCAGCTGTTACTGAAAAACTGTTAAAAAAAAAAAGGTACTGTTGGCATAAGTGTTTTGGACAAGTTCACTGGAACTATAAGCTTTCGTGAGCTACAGCTCACTTCATCAGATAAAGCTCACGAAAGCTTATGCTCAAATAAACTTATTAGTCTCTAAGATGCCACAAGTACTCCTTTTCTTTTTGCGAATACAGACTGACATGGCTGCTACTCTGAAACCTGGAACTATAATGACCTCATAAGAAGTGATCTAGTAGGAGTCCCTATGAATTGGAGTTCAGGAATGGTTTTCAATAAGCCCTGTTAAAAACACTGCACTTCAGGCATGGAAGATTCCTATTACGATTTCATAAGCTAGGAAATGAAAACTCAGTTTTGTGTCACCTGGCATGGGTCATACTAGAGAGGGATTTTTTGGCTTTTTTTTAGGACTCTATTGGGAAAATATTTGTAATTTAAATAAAGTATCACAATTTATAGAGTTGGTTTTTTAAAAATTGCAACTAGAGATGACAGCTCTTACAAATGAAAAATACTGATATTTTATCAGATATAATATATAATAAAAAAGAAAAGGAGTATTTGTGGCACCTTAGTGACTAACAAATTTATTTGAGCATAAGCTTTCGTGAGCTACAGCTCACTGCATCCGATGAAGTGAGCTGTAGCTCACGAAAGCTTATGCTCAAATAAATTTGTTAGTCTCTAAGGTGCCACAAGTACTCCTTTTCTTTTTGCAAATACAGACTAACACGGCTGCTACTCTGAAAACTATATAAGAAAGGATATTTTATTGCAAATCAGTATTTTCATTCATAAAATACTAGCAAGATTGTTTGCTTATTTTATTATGTTAACAATGTTCATTCAATCTGTTCAAAGGAGTTTCTTGGTACTGTGAAATTCTGACAAAATATTGGCTACCTATTAAGGACCATCTGTAGTATGCAAGGTCCTGGAAAAAATTTTGAAGGAGAAATTAGTTAAGGACATTGAAGTCAATGGTAAATGGGACAAAATACAACGTGGTTTTACAAAAGGTAGATCGTGCCAAACCAACCTAATCTCCTTTTTTGAAAAAGTAACAGATTTTTTAGATAAAGGAAATGCAGTGGATCTAATTTACCTAGATTTCAGTAAGGCATTTGATACCGTGCCACATGGGGAATTATTAGTTAAATTGGAGAAGATGGGGATCAATATGAACATCAAAAGGTGGACAAGAAATTGGTTAAAGGGGAGACTGCAACGGGTCCTACTGAAAGGCGAACTGTCAGGTTGGAGGGAGGTTACCAGTGGAGTTCCTCAGGGATCAGTTTTGGGACCAATCTTATTTAATCTTTTTATTACTGACCTTGGTACAAAAAGTGGGAGTGTGCTAATAAAGTTTGCAGACAATACAAAGCTGGGAGGTATTGCCAATTCGGAGAAGGATCGGGATATTATACAGGAGGATCTGGATGACCTTGTAAACTGGAGTAATAGTAATAGGATGAAATTTAATAGTGAGAAATGTAAGGTTATGCATTTAGGGATTAATAACAAGAATTTTAGTTATAATTTGGGGACGCATCAATTAGAAGTAACAGAAGAGGAGAAGGACCTTGGAGTATTGGTTGATCATAGGATGACTATGAGCTGCCAATGTGATATGGCTGTGAAAAAAGCTAATACGGTTTTGGGATGCATCAGGAGAGGCATTTCCAGTAGGGATAAGGAGGTTTTAGTACCATTATACAAGGCACTGATGAGACCTCACCTAGAATACTGTGTGCAGTTCTGGTCTCCCATGTTTAAAAAGGATGAATTCAAACTGGAGCAGGTACAGAGAAGGGCTACTAGGATGATCCGAGGAATGGAAAACCTGTCTTATGAAAGGAGACTTAAGGAGCTTGGCTTGTTTAGCCTAACTAAAAGAAGGTTGAGGGGAGATATGATTGCTCTCTATAAATATATCAGAGGGATAAATACAGGAGAGGGAGAGGAATTATTTCAGCTCAGCACCAATGTGGACACAAGAACAAATGGGTATAAACTGGCCACCAGGAAGTTTAGACTTGAAATCAGACGAAGGTTTTTAACCATCAGAGGAGTGAAGTTTTGGAATAGCCTTCCAAGGGAAGCAGTGGGGGCAAAAGATCTATCTGGCTTTAAGATTAAACTCGGTAAGTTTATGGAGGAGATGGTATGATGGGATAATGGGATTTTGGTAAGTAATTGATCTTTAAATATTCAGGGTAAATAGGTCTAATCCCCTGAGATGGGATATTAGATGGATGGGATCTGAGTTACCCAGGAAAGAATTTTCTGTGGTATCTGGCTGGTGAATTTTGCCCATATGCTCAGGGTTTAGCTGATTGCCATATTTGGGGTCAGGAAGGAATTTTCCTCCAGGGCAGATTGGAGAGGCCCTGAAGGTTTTTCGCCTTCCTCTGTAGCATGGGGCATGGTTGACTTGAGGGAGGCTTCTCTGCTCCTTGAAGTCTTTAAACCATGATTCAAGGACTTCAATAGCTCAGACATAGGTGAGGTTTTTCATAGGGGTGGGTGGGTGAGATTCTGTGGCCTGTGCTGTGCAGGAGGTCGGACTAGATGATCAGAATGGTCCCTTCTGACCTTAGTATCTATGAATCTATATATAGAAATAAAAAGAGGCAGGTAGAGTTGGAAGGACAGGCCTAGTGCAAAGGATTTTGTAATCACACACAACTACTGTTTGTCTTTGCCGCCTGTTTACTGAAAGAAAATACCTTCAGTTTCTTAAGTCTTTTTTAAATAGCAGATATGCGGCAATTTATGTTTTCCTACCCTTGCTTTTGTATTGTCAGACTAATAATAAAAAATGCATCTCTCTTACTGGAAACACAAAAAGAAAAGGAGTACTTGTGGCACCTTAGAGACTAACTAATTTATTAGAGCATAAGTTTTCGTGAGCTACAGCTCACTTCATCGGATGCATCCGATGAAGTGAGCTGTAGCTCATGAAAGCTTATGCTCTAATAAATTAGTTAGTCTCTAAGGTGCCACAAGTACTCCTTTTCTTTTTGCGAATACAGACTAACACGGCTGCTACTCTGAAAACTGGAAACACAGTAAGAGATAACAGCTACGTGTAGTAGAAGGTGATGTGAATATGACTCTTTCAGCAATCTGATGGTCCAGCTGAAATGTATTTAATACATTTTAGTGGACTCTTACATCTCCACATTATTTAAGTTATTTTATCTGAGAAGTTTGTGACCACCTCCCTTTTGTAAACAGAATTGGAATTCATTACCACATCATCCAAAATAGCTAAGTGACTCTGAAAACTGAGAGTCAGAATCCCTGTAATGATGATTCATTACTCTCCCTCTCTTCACCTACCTGTTTTTGATGGAATTTACTTTATTTTCCTTTCTCTTCGTTATTGGAAAAGCATTCCAAAGAAAGGGCTTTCTAAACGATAGAGATACTCTTTGTGCTTATCTTGATTGCATTCATCTGTAAGAGTAAGATTTGGCAATTCCTTTTCAATGCTGGATTGTATTTCTCTTTGATGTTGATGGTCTTCAATACAGCATCAGTAAGTGTTCATTTCCAGTTTACAAACTTTTTGAATTTATCTGCTACAGTGAATCTTGTTTTAGCATGGCATGTTGTATTGATTTGTTCGGAACATTCAATTAGTAAAAATAATAAAAATATATTATCACAGCTAAGAGGAAAAAGGTTCATATCTATTCAAATTCCTAGGTAAACTTTTTTTCATGTAAGAAAAGGAGTTATTGCAATAGACCATGCAGTCTATTTTTACTTTCAAAATATGACCTGAAAACAGGCTTTGTTACTTGGATCATTTCAGTTATGGTATATTTATTGTCCTTTAGAATCTAATAGAACTGCTGTGTCACCATTTTCACAATCTTATTTTTTTGATTTATTGTTTCAAACAAAGCTAAAGATTATGCTATGCCTATATAATGCCTCTTTAAACAAAAGCTAAACATGATGATTGTTTTGTATCTGATATTTACATGGCAAGGATGTGTAAACTTGTTAAAACTTCCTAAATAAATAGTGTAAAAAAAAAAAAAAAAAAAAACTTAGCACATCCTGCAGCATTATCTTCCTTTGTTTACTGAAGCACATACTTACAGAGCTATATTGATAATAATATAAATCATTTTTGAGGTTTCACAAATATTTACAAGAAAGTCATTCAAATGCATAAAAATCTGTTACTTATTTCATTTTTGAAGTGGCTCCCTTTCTCCCTGCCTCAGAGGTATTTTTGAAGAGACTCAAAATATGGATTCCAGCTTTGTTTTTTAAATGATGTATATCATTACTTCAAATAAGGAGTTTTGTTAAGGTTATTGATTTTTTTCCCTCATTGGTAAGACTTTATGAAATTAGATCAAATCTGCAAAGATATTTGCGTACCGCCTTAAAGAAGACTTTAAACACTTGTTTGCCAAGTTGTTTCTAGAAGACTATGTTGCTGGAATTATTGAAGTTCAGAGTACACTGGTTAAAGTGCAGTCATGTTGGATAGAGACCTGATTCACTAAGCTTTTGTTAGCAGTCTCTCCAAGCCCTGTAGAATGCACTTTTCAGTTTATGCAAAGGGCATTTTACTTGAATAAAACCAGTCATTTTTTACTAGTTATGCTTTTTGTGTTGCAAAGAAATAACATGTTAAATTTTAAAAAAGAACACAATCCACTATCCTAACAAAATGTATTTAAAATTGCAAATTAACAACATATTAAAAATAGCAACCACTATATTAACTATCTTGGAAAGCATAACAGAATTTATTTTTATCTGTAACAAATGTATAGTGATAGAGGGAAAGAAACTGTACTCCTTTCTGATCTATCTCCTGACAGGTAAGGAATGATAGAGTTACAATGATTCTGTTTGATAACTCTTTATTAGAAATCTTCCATCTTAAGAGGTTGTTCAAGCTTTACCCAAACTTTTAGCATCCAATTCTACTTCACCTTAAGTAGAAGATCGCCTCCACTAAGAAATGTTTTTTGTTGATCAGTTGAGTGACTGCCTAAGACAGGCTCCAGATAACTTACAAAATCAAGATCAGGAAATAATGATGTAATGTTAGTCACAGTTGAGACATACGTGGAACTGATAACCATATGTTAGGAATTCTGATGTGATTCAATAAAATGATTTCTGTTTTCTTGTTAAGGAGGGCATGGGTCAATAAATTAAAGTGATTTTTATTGAAACAGCCAGTATCAAAAAATCATGTCACAAACCAACAGAAATCTATTTGCTGTCTAAACCAACCAAACAATGCATCCCCAAAAAACAACAGCGCATGCTTTCAAATTGCCTTGAAAAGAATTAAAGCTATATCATTTAAAAGAACTCTAAAACAGACGGGCTTTGCCTTCCTTGTTGTTTGTAGGCAAATGGCTGCCGTGCTTGTGGATGTTCATATTTTCTGGTGCTTTTGGTGGAGTCATGCCAGTTTAAATGGATGTCTACAGCAAGATCTTTGTTTTATTTGTTTTGTAGTGGCCAGACTTCAGCATGTTAGTTACAACATAATTGTTTCATAGCAAATGTAAAGATAAGTCGTTTAATTCATAGATTTGAAACTCAGATTAAAATTATGCAGTTTCTTTTCTACGTGGTAACAGTAGATTTAACACTCCCATCCAAATATTATAATGTTCCCTTCTAAAATAACTGACAAGCTATTTTTCCTTTAATAGAATTATTTAACTTTCAGTGTTGTCAGGTGTTATTACTGTCAATTTTTATTGGTGTATTTTTGAGTTATTTGGACACGTCCTACTTTAAAACCACAAATCTTTTGACTAATCTAAGATTCTTTCATTGCACTAGAAAACCTAATTTTGTATTTTACTTTGATAGTGATTTAACCATTAATGCTCTAATTTCAGCTGTATACGCTGAATAACCCTCTGTCATTTTAATAGCATATTTAAATCTTGCATGTTACAGTTTTTAATAGTTCATAAAGAAAATCTTTGGAGTTTTTATTGCTGTCCACAAGTATTGTAAACATAAAAGGAACATTTCAGTTTAATGTAACTAGGCTTTAAGAAGTTATTTTCACTTCAGTAATTTGAGGAGTTCTGTTGCATCACACCCTTTGCACTGATTTGTACGTTACTTGAGTAGATCATTTTTCTAAGCCTCATAGAGGCTTTTCCCGATTGGTATTTTGTTCGAGCAATAAACAAACCTGCTGACGTGCATGTTCTGTGTTTGCTTGTTCATGACCTTTGCTTTTGAGACATGTAAGTGACAGTTGTATTCATAGTGTTGTGTGACTTTGTGTTTAGGTGGTGGTACTTTTTATTCCTTAGTCATTCTTCTGTCTTATTTGATCAGCTCTGTTTCCAGTAACTCATGATGTGAATGAGGAATCCTAGGTTTCTTCATGGCTAACCCTAACCTTTTACATTTTTGGGGAGATGGGATAGCAAATGTGCACTGGATGGATCATAACTTTACTTTAAGATTCAAACTAAAATATTCTTTTCCTTTTTTTCTCATGCTCTGTTCCTGGGATAGGTCTGGTCCTTTATGGCAACACTTTTTCACCTAGGGCTAGTAAATTATTGTTTCAAGCTACTAAGCTATTACTTTTTTCTCACCATTGTAACAAAGGTGGGTTTGTAGGTTTTGGCCTGTGTCGAGCTATGCTTCATCCAGTTTGTACTATATTACTGATGCAAAGCTGCTTTAAAGTCAGCTCACCCAGTCACTGGAAGATCACCAGTGTTAGAAGATCCTCGGGTGGCACTGGAAACTGCAGCTAGTATGGGCGGTGAGATGAGGCTTTGCCAAAGGAAAGAGGACATGGCCAGGGTGCCTTGGCAATTGATACTTGGCACTAAGTACCTTAGGCTTGCAAAATGTTGTCCAAACAATAACTCAGAATGCCCCCAGGGGTAGGTAAGTATACTAATCTCCATTGTAAAGATTGGGAAATTGAGATAAAGAGGTTAAGCAAGTTGCTCATGGCAGAGCAGTGAGTCAGTGGCAGTGATATTTGTACATCACAAATACTGCTTCAGAAGTGATGTACATTCCAGCTCTGTGCAAAATGAATGCTGACTTCCTCAGATGAGCATTCAGCATCCATTACTAGTGGGTACATGGAGAGGCTATTTTTGTATGGGAGTTGTCCATGAATGGATTTCTATGCCACAAATGCAGCATTTCTTGAGATTCTGCTGCTTAGTACTGCAGGTCCATAGTCTTTGAACAAACTTAGGGCATATGGCCTTCTTGCTGTCACTTAGTTGTTATTTCCCAGGAAAAGAGGGTCTAAACCAGGACCATTCTAGTTGTATTTTATTGGCCAAGAAAAACATATTTGTACTCTTCCAGGATCTGATGTTCAAGTGTTTTTCCCTGAGAAGGCAAGTGTAACTTTAAAACTTGATGGTTGACTTAAGCAGCAGATAGCCCCCTATAATAAATATATTTTTTCCTATAGAATAATTAATTTTCTTCCTTTTGGACATGGAGCTGGACAAAAAACTATCAGCAAATAGAAAATTCACCCGGAAATGCATGGTTAGGAGAACAGAATCTATTCATGGTCTCCCATCTCTCAAGAAAGTGCCCTAGCAACTTGGCTTTGGGATATTGTGGTGTATGTCTCTTTCAGTCTCTCCTTTTGAAGTTATTTCCCTTTGTATAAATAATTAAATAGTCTAGAGTAGGGACTTGAACTTGGATCTCCTTCATCCTAGGTGAGTAACCTAATCATCAAGTTAAAGAGTAATTCTCTCTTTCTAGCTCAATGATTTTTATCATCATTCATTGTAATTCATAATGACTTTTCACTAGTCTGCCATTATGAATGACAACAAATCGTATAGAACATGGGAATGACTAGCCTGGTGGTTCAGGTACCATCACCATACTGGAAAGGCAATTCACTCAACTCTGGTGATTAGGACAAGACGGACAATGCACTGACCCATCGAGAGTATTTATCCCTTTAAATTTATATGCTAAAATTCCATATGAAATATTCAGTTAAATAACTCTCAGTGGTTCTACACAGACCCATTTTAAAATAAATTAATTTGTACCACCATTGCTAAGACTTCCATTTTTTCCCATCAAAATACAGAGGAAGAATGGTGAGTGTTGGCAGTATGGCGATCTGGGTTCTTTTCCCCATCTCTGCAACAAACTTGCTTTGTGACCTTGGACAAGTCACTTAATGCATGTCCATGCTTTCCCCACCTGTAAAATATATGGATGTTGTGAGTCTAAATTCATTGTTTGCAAAGTGCTTTGAAATTTTCCAGTGGAATCAAAAGGTGCTATGGAAGTGCAGATTATATTTTGAAATTTAAGGCTAAATTATTCTTTGTCCGATTTATTTTAAAAAAGGATTTTATTACATTTTTACAAAATATGGAAAGCTCACTCCTAGAAGAAGCTTCTTGAGTGCTGCATGGCACCCCTTCTTCATCTCAGTGTCTTAGTATGCAGTCTGTGCAATAGTCTTAACTCCTGTTGGCTGTGAGAATAATAGAATGGGACCAAGAATTGAACTGGATCTATCATGTGGCAGTATACTCTATGAGGCACCAAGCCAGTCCTGGAGTTATTTTAATGCAAGTTTATAAATCTTGTTAAATAAAGTGTTTAACAGTAATGTTGAAAGACCCTTAATTTATATCTCATTAAAAAAAGATACCCTCATTTCAAAATAAATGTTTAAAACTAATGTCTCAGATTTCTGGGCTTAAAGTTCCACTCCTAAAAATAAATTCGCTGTGAATACAAACTGTAATCTATACTCATTAGACTCTGATAGCATTCTCTTATAAGGCTGCTTCACCTGAGTACACTGCTTCCAACAGTACATCATATTCCGGCAGTCCGTGCTGTAACAATCATTCTTTAACACATTCAAAATGTTTAGCTCTCCAGCTAAGTGTTCAGGGGTAAACTATATTACGCAAAGCTCAGATCAAACTAAGTGTCAGATGATTGATAACTGAATACCATAAAATGAATCTATCTACTGATCCATGCTAATTGCTCTTAGTTTTTTCATCCAGTACTTTGGATTCCTCATAATTCAAACGGATGTTTTACAGTGTTTTATATATTTTGATAGTGCTTAAATGCATTTCTCTTTATTTCTTTCAGACCCCTTCAGATTCGGATATGTCCTTCATATTTGATTGGATTTACAGTGGTTTCAGTAGTGTACTGCAGTTTTTAGGTAAGTTTTTATGCTGATCTATTACAGTGTTTTTGATTTATCTTTGCATCCTTAAAACATGGTACTAGTTAAACAGCAGCATTTATTTTGGTGTAAATGAAATTACATTCAAATTAAAGATGGAAAATATTAAGCAGAGTTATTCACTTAACAGCACAGAGTCCTTACTGTACCCTTCATTCATCCCTCTATTTATCTCATTCACTTCCTTTAAGTCTAGAGAAAATGTTGTTGTTTTTTTGTTAGAGTGGGGCCTGTGTAGGCCTAGAGGGGAGTAGTTGTGCTGCCTGTGGCTGTTGGAATGAGGGAGCTGATCCCTGGCAGGCATAGACCCAGCTTCCTCACACTAAATGCAGGTGGTAGTGAGGTGCCTCACAACCCTGTGTACCTCAGGAAGCATCACTGTAGTATGAACACAATGGGCTTGATTTTCCACTCGCACTAGATTTATACTTGTGTAGCTCCATTCACTTCTGTGGAGTTACTCCTTATTCTCGCTAGTGCAAGAGGGGAGAACTGGGCCCAGTGATTTGACTTTATACCTTAATTATCATTTATCATTTGTATTATGGTATCACCTGGAGGCCTCTTTCAGGATCCAAGGCTCAATTGTGGCCTTGTATAATGACAGAGGGCCAGATTCTGACACCCTTACTCGTGTTGAACAGTACTTTACTCCATGAGCAGTATCAGTGAAGTCAGTGGGACCATGCTGGGTTAGGTGTTACTATAATCAGATGAAGGGCATTGGAAGGGCCCGTAATATGAAAACAATGCCTAACCAAAATTGTTTCAAGCCAGATTAATACAAGATGCAATATGTGAGCTTATCCTTATATCCCTTTCCTTGCCCTGTCTGTTGAGAGCTAACAGTAAGGGGACACAGATTTATACAGACCAGTAATGTGTATGATTTACAGATTTTATGTATTTTATGAAATAAATAATAGAAGATATTAATGAATCACGCCAAGTCACCCACCTAGCCATTATCAGTTAGATGTTTAAACTTCCTCACTGTATGTTAGACCCTTGGCCAGCTATCTCAGTGTTAGCCAGTGAAATTTTAACTAAGTGGAATAACCTCTTATCTCTCCCACTTTATTTAATCTATCAGTGATTGCTGCATATTTGAAAACTTCTCCACTTCCACACCACCCCCACATTCCTCCAAGGATATTTCTAGTGAGAAAGATAGTATAGACCAAAGTGTCAGGGAAAATGTTTCTTGACGTGTCCTTATATGTACCCTAAGAGCAACTTGCTTCCACTTTTCCTACTCTTGCTCAAAGATTTTTTTCTTTTTTTAATTAAAAAATGGGACTATATTGTCATGATTAAACTGACTTATCTAATAAATTAGGAGCCCTTGGTTTTACTGTTACTAATATATTATTATCCTGAAGTGGATTATAACATTTTATAAATCATAAAAGAAAAATGCTCATGAAGAGATTTCTGGGCAGGATTTTTTTCTGTGTATTGTGATTTTTGCTGTACTTTATAGTTGCAGTATTACCAATTGAGCACTTTGTATTGTTATGGAAAACCCAACAAAAATTGTATTAAAGTACTGAGAAGCAGTGGCAACATTTTGTCCATAATGTACCTATACTTAGAAATGTATAGCTCTGCAGTTCAAATAGGTACCATATACACATATTCATAAGCCAATTTTTTTTAGTAAAAAAGGGAAGCACCAGAGAAAGGGGTTGGCTTATGAGCAGGTATAGAGCAGGAGAGATGGGACATAGCCCCGCCCCCAACTGAGGGAGCAAGGAGAGGCAACACAGCCAGCGGGGCCAGAGTCTCTCCGCTTCTGGCCATGCTGCTCTCCCCCCAGCCTCCAAAGCAGCTGCAGCTCCGGGGCTGGCAAGCTGCAGCTGCACTGCTCGGCCCCGCCCCCCAGCCGGGCCAGAGACATCCTCCCCTGTCCCTCCCCAGATAAGTTGGGAAGAGATGGGATGGGGAGAGTGTGGGGGTTCCGGGCTAGGGGTAGAGTCATGTGGAGGGTGGTCACAGGGATTACTCCCCTGACCCCCAGCTTCTCCCCCCAAAATTTTCCCCACCGGTTGCTATCCCAGCCCGTCAGGGGAAGCAGCTGGTGCACCGGAACACTTTTTGTTTATTTAGGTTTACGTCCGTGGCTGCAAACAAACCATCTCAACCCGCCAGTGGCTTATCCTGATGACCCAGGAGCCAAAGTTTGCCGACTCCTGAATTATAGGGTCGGCTTATGAATGGGTCATAAAAATTTTCCATTTTTACTTATCCATTTTGTGGGGGTTGGCTTATAAATGAAGCGACTTATGATGGAGTATATACGGTACTTGTTTGAAATAGTTAAACAATGTCTTGGCCCGGGAATGAGGTGTTGTTTGTTCTTCTTAGAAAATTTGAAGGGAGTACATTTAGCTATTTTTCCAGAGAAAGAGATGCCAAAAAACTAGAGTCATCCTACATAGTTATCTTCTACATAATGAATTCACTTTTTCCCAAACTTCCTGAAGGGACGACATATGCACCTCTTCTCTGGTGTATGTTGAGCAATGTAAGAACTTGTCAGATGACCTTTTCTTTCTTTGTAGATGGTGATATCTTGTTACTTTACTCAGTAACTAAACAGATTACCAGGATAATTTGTATGTACCAAGAGCTGAATTTGAGAAGTCAGATGTGCTGTATCTGAAGAAGAAACCAATTTTTTAAAATGGGCTTTATAAACACACATTATGTTTTTAATTCACATACTATTAGTATTCATGATCTTGGCACAAGAGAACACACATTCAGGCATCAGATAACATACCTGTAGTATTAAAAGAATACCAGATCCATTCTCCTCATCTGATTCTGTTAGAGAATTGCAGCCTTCTCTGTCAAGGTTATAAATGTTCCTTGTTGGAATGCGATTCTAGAGATTACAGTTTAAAAGATTTGTTAGTCTCTAAGGTGCCACAAGTACTCCTTTTCTTTTTGCGAATACAGACTAACACGGCTGCTACTCTGAAACCAAAGTTTAAAAGCAGAGAAGGTAAGAAAATAGTATCAGGATAAAGGTTAACAGGGTAGATGTTTGTATGTATGTGGAATGCTGTAGTGTCTCAGAAGTGGTCTAATTCAGAATTCAAATGAAAGATTCATTTTAAAAAACCCTCACTAAACAAAAGCAAAGATCAGAAAAAGTCTGGTCACCAATTCAGTCTTCATCAGGTATGGTGTGAGCAGGATCTCTTCTTTATCAAAAGCCTTCATAAGTAACCTAAGACACAAGCAGTGTGCTGTCTCGCCCATTTTTAGAAGAATTTTGACCACAAATACACAGACTTTTTTTTTCTCTTTTCTCAAACACATGAACCTAGCAATTGGAAATATAAATAATACACAACTATTGACAGTTGCATTATAATACACAGTTAAGCATAATGAAGGCAGAGAAACTAAGCTAGTGAACTTTAATAACACAGTATTAATTGTATAATCCAATAATTTACTACATGAACTATTTCTATATCTTCATAAAGTTGTAAAATAAATATTTCCTTAATTATATATCACATTGCCAAGTATGATGGCATCATGTAATGAAAGACCCTAGCATACAGTGGGCACCACACAGAAAACCCAACATTTACTTCACTACAGTAGTTTCCTTGCTTATTCCTTGTACGCAGAATAAGTAATAGAAATGCAGTGGTAAATTTAGCTATCTCAAGTAATGCTGATTTGTTTTTCTTAATGGCACCCACTTTAACGCTGCATTTTCTGTATTTGTGTATGAATTTCAAAGTTCAGGAACATGTAACAGCCTAATTTTATTTTAAAATATATATTTATCTTGCTGAAATTAATACTTCACACTTCCTTCTTATACTATTTTTATGATCATTAAACTTTGTTCCTCACTAACAGAAAACTAACAGCTGTGTGGCTGGCAGTGACAATTAACAAAATGTATTGAACACAATAGCCAGAACACATTTCTTCAAAGGGGGGAAGGGAACGCCCTTAAAACAGTTACAGTCAAAGCAGATTCTATGTTCTACAGGTCTTCAAAGCAGGCGATGACTTGCAACCTGACATTAGTTTTAAGATTACTGCATTCTTAGCATTGAACAGTTTGCAGAAGCAGAGAATGGCTCTGACCCAGGAATCTGTGTTGGGGGAGGTATAAATTAAGAGAATCACTCTTTGATAATCTCAATTTATTATTTTAAAATGTCTTTTTAACCCTTCCCTCCTCCCCTCTAGTTATTGTTTATACTGGAGACATAAACACGATGAAATTAAAAGGGAAATTTTGTTTTTACAAATATTATTAATGAAATGTAAAACTTCTAATCTATATTATTAAAGCATTATCACATGACAAGAAATGTTTCACCAATGCATTATACAGCCTTGCAACTCTCCTAAAGCATAGATGAATGTCTTAGTCAGGCAAGGCTTGTCATGTCTTCAAGCTCTATTGATCACCAAACAGTAACTGAATATGTGTAGAGTTAAAAACAACAAATACTTAAAACCAGTTTTCTCCTTTACTTATCTGCCAAGACAATTTCCTTTGCAACAGTTTTAGACAGAGAAGAAAATGGAGGAAAACATCCCCGGCTTAGTCTGAGGGTGATACCTTGGGCTTTCAGCATAGGCAAGGTCCCACAAGATATGGAAGAATCCTCTACTTAAGAATAGCTGAAAATACTATTGCTAATCTTCTGTTAAATGTCATAATTTAAACTTGTATTTCTTTGGTTGTACTGTATTTTATCGTTATAATATTACGAGATAAATCAATGTATTCAGTGAACCCTTTTTTTAAAAACAGGACTGTATAAGAAATCTGGTAAACTAGTATTTCTTGGATTGGACAATGCTGGAAAAACTACACTGCTGCACATGCTCAAAGATGACAGACTGGGACAACATGTCCCTACATTACATCCCAGTAAGTCAACACCCCCAATTCTTTAACACTAGAAACAGTGCTTTAAATCTGTCTCGTGCCACATTCTTCATAGTGTGTTCACTAATATTACAAAAACTACATTTGTTATAATGAAATTCGATATGGGTTACTTAAAAATCTTAGACATGGAGTGAGTACATTAGTAGGGGCTGCGAGTGCGGATCATGGGAGATGGAGTCCCTTGCTTTGTTCAACAGCTGCCTCTCCAGCTAGTTGCAAAAATGGCATTAACAGCCTCTGCAGGAATGCTGTTTGGTTTTCTTTGGCCGAAAGGGTGTTGACCGTGACTTACAAGGGTAGCTTTGTAAGAGGGGACTTCAACCCTAGATGCAAAATGGACTAATAGGTCAATGAGGACCCAAAGGACTCTTGGGAGGAAGAGGGGAAGGAGGCAGAGTGAACAATATTTTAGATATTTTGCTTAAGTGGGCTATGTAGCGTTACACACTCAAGATCCCTGCAATGTGGCATTAGTGAAGTAAAAAAAACTGATTATTGGGCCTAGCCCCATACTACTTATTCAGGAAATATTCCTATTGAAGAGAGTAAGAAATGGGAGAAGAAAATTCTTCAGGACAACAGAAGACAAAAAGTGAAACTTGCTTTATAATGTCGCTGTAAGAATCAGTAGCTAGGACTGACAGTTTCTTGTTTGTATTAATTAATGAAGACAGTATATGAAATATTGGTGTCAGAGGGCTGAGAACCTGGAGGGTTTGGCGTTCAAACTCTGCTGAGCCAACTTAGGGCCTGCTCCAAAACTCATTGAAAATGGTGGAAAGACTCCCATTAACTTCAGTGGGCTTTGGATCAGATGCTTGTCACTTGACATCAGGCAGGTTGTGATAGTGTGGAGCACGCCTTGGTCATTCCAGCATAAAATTGGATAAAATTGAACTTAATGAAAACTAGATACTAAATCAAGCTATTTCAGGTTTATAAAGATGGAAGCCAAATATGTAGGGAATAAATAATGCAAAGAGTATTTCTCTCGTACTTTACTGAACATTTTATATGTGCTTTAATACTTAGTAATGTTTGATTCATTATACAAACATATTACATGTGCCATAGCTCTCTTTCAAAATCACTTTGCTCTGGTTTGCTTATTGAATAATAACATAATAAAGCACCTTTCATTGGTTTGAGAGACAATAAAAATCTGTCTTCAGAAGCCTACCAAATATTCTGTATTATATGCTCTTCAGAAACAGAGAACATACGAATTTTGTGTATTTTTAGCCTCAGAAGAGCTGACAATTGCTGGTATGACTTTTACCACTTTTGATCTGGGTGGACATGCTCAAGGTAAGATAGTGGCTCAACTGGCTCATTTTGTTCTTGTTGTAACTATATTGACTTCAGTGCCAATAATTGTAACCTTTATTTGATTCATATCAAACAAATGACCATGCTACAAATATTTTTTGAGGCTTTTTTTTTTGCCAATATAGAAAATATTTCCTGATCTGCTGTCTCTCTCTACCATTCATTGCACCATAATATAAAATTGGATGGGAGCAACATACAGCTGAAGTAGAGAACGAAGTCATTGATTGATGTGACCATTAGAAAAACCAAATTTAAAAAAATCAAAACAAAAAAACTCACCCTGATATTTACCAGTAGCCTTTATCAGCATTTGCTGATGTAAATCTGTAGAAAAGGTAAACTGTAGCGTATCTATTCACATGTGGAATTGCTCTATCCAGGGCACTAATAAATCTTCCATCCCTTCTACTGCTAAATTGGATTGAAAGTTCAATACAGTCTATCAAAAATTTCAAATTCTTCAGATCGTCATAATCCATTTGACTGCTAAATAATACACTAAGCCACAGGCTTTTAGAGCTGTACTTATGGATATGAACAGTTTTTCTCCTGGTTCAAACAGTAAAGAGTTCCTTTTTTGCTTCATTATTTCAAGCTATGTCAAGCAGGAAAGGTTGTCCTAAAGATTGATTTTAAACTTCTAAAAATAGAACTGGCTGCCCCTTTTCTACTATTTAATGAAATCCTGTGCATTACTCTGAATTTTGGGACAATTTCCTGTTGCTGTTAATTTATAATGCTCTTTGTTAGCTCGCAGAGTGTGGAAAAATTATCTGCCTGCCATCAATGGCATTGTGTTTCTGGTGGACTGTGCTGATCATGAAAGATTGACTGAATCAAAAGAGGAACTTGATGTAAGTAAATAAATTGGATTTAAAAAAAAATGAACTAATGTTCTCAGTACCTGAAAATGGGCACTCTGCCACCCAACAGGGGTTCAGGCAATGTCTTTTTTTTTTTTTCTCCCTCCACTCTCTCCATCCTTCACCCCAAGTAGAGTTGTTGTTTGCTGCTAGTTCCCTCTCCTTTCATACAAGGATACATATTCTCATTGAATTCCTCTTCCTTTTTTTTCCCCTTCATAGTCGCTAATGACAGATGAAACTGTTGCAAATGTGCCTATCCTAATTCTTGGTAACAAGATTGACAGACCTGAAGCCATCAGTGAAGAGAGGTTACGAGAGATGTTTGGTTTGTATGGCCAAACAACAGGAAAGGTAATGCTTGTTTTCTTGTTGGAGAGTTTGCTTTCCCTGTACTCTAGAGTGAGCATTCTTTTGTATCACTTCTTTCCAACTACACACACAAATTGTCTACTTTAGTATTCATAGATTAAAAAATGTAATATGTACAAAATAAAGTCTCTAACTTCTGGATTAGGTATAGTTCTACTAATAATTTATTAATTGTTTTCAGGGTCATCTTTGTTCAGAGAAAGAGAATCACACTTAAACTACCCTGTTACAGTGCTTATAGCTTCCTGTAAAATACTTTGAGTGAGCTAGTCTTTAAAGGTAGTTGTTCAGATTAGAACTCTGTTAGGAGATTTGATAAAATTTGGTAGGCACTGATCTTTCTGATTTATAGTGCAGGTTCATAGAGCGATACAATATGAAAATATTAGTCCAACGTTTAGAAATGAGATACTGAACTCCACTACACTACTGTGGAAATCTTGATTGGTAGTTTATAAAAATGTTCTTACTAATACCTGTAGCAATAAAGTAGGTTTTACATCTGAATAATTGTGCTATTTGAACTCTTTATTTTTAATTAAATGTAAATATAGCACACTCAATTTATAACATATTCAGTTGTAAGAGATTAAAAACAAGTTTCTCCAATATCCTTCATGCTTGTAATGTAGATTTTTCTAGACTAGCCATGTGAAAGTCAATATATTTTTCTGTGGAGGAACAAGAACCGCTTTTGGCTTGTAACACAGCATTTGGGTGATAATGGGCATTATCAAGTATGTGGGGAAAAAAGGTGGAGAGAGTTACCATTATACAGCTGTAGTTGCAACTCCTCAACAGTGTGTATCATGAGGTTATGTTTTAGTGCCAGTGTAGCCTATGCATGGGCACAGGTAGGGTTAACTGCTAGACAGATTTCTCCACACGGAGCAGTAGTAAATATCAAGTCCCTTGTGCATTCTATCCCTCATTCAGAAATACACAGGGTAAAAAAGTGTGTCTGTGATGTGGGATCCTTATTGTAGAATCATGGAAATGTAGAGCTGGAAGAGACCTTGAGAGATCATCAAGTCCAGTCCCCGCTGCTTAGGCAGGACAAAGTAAACCTAGACCATCCCTGACAGGTGTTTGTCCAACCTTTCTTAAAAACCTCCAACCATGTGGATTCCACCTTCCCTTGGAAGCCTATTCCAGAGCTTAATTACTCTTATTGTTAGAAAGTTTTCCCTAATATCTAACCTAAATCTCCTTTGCTGCAGATAAAGCCAATTATTTCTTGTTCTACTGTCAGTGAACATGGAGAACAATGGTGGTTGGATTCTCCCGTTTTCTCTGCCCTCATCATTTTTTTATCTTGCTCTTATTTTCATAATACTCATACCTATGTTGTGCAGGTTCAAACCCAAAATGCAATACAGGCAAAAGTGTCTTCAAATTAGTAGTAGCGGTTTTTGTTATTGCTATTCCTTGGTCTTGGACAACAGTCAGCATGACCTGAAGTCAGTCTTACCATTAGTGGCAAATGCCCTTCTTATCTAATTGCAAAATGAATAATGCCAGGTCATAGAGAAACTCCTAGTGGGAGTTTTCAAAAATCGTCGTTGTTTAAAAACCTCCTTTTTGATCATGCTTGCTCTTGCATTCTTGTTGCATGTACTTCATGCCCTCTGAATATAACAGATAGAAATGATAGAATGCACAGTATATTTCAGAAAGAGACTTTATTCTTGGTAACTTCAGGTTAATTTTTCAAATTTCTAGTATTTAAAACAAATTAATTAGTAACATTTTTTTGTAGAAAGAACCCATTTTTTCATACTATTGCAATCTGAAATACTTTTGATCTCTTCCTTCCAGGGCAATGTATCTCTGAAAGAATTGAATGCCAGACCACTGGAAGTCTTTATGTGCAGCGTGCTAAAGAGACAAGGCTATGGAGAAGGATTCCGTTGGATGGCACAATACATTGATTAACACCAAAATCACATCAGTTCATTCTGTCCTATGTCTGAATATGAAGTCTGCTCATTATTTGATCACTCAGTGTACATAACTTAAACTCAGTAGACTGTTTGGTTACAAAAGCAAATGTTTTTTAGATTATTAAATCAACTATGCTAAACTGCAAGTCTGAGGATTGAAAACTGATTTTAAGCAAGTTTGTAAGACTGAATATCACAACATGTTAGCTTTCAAATTCCGTAACACAACATTCTTTTGAAATTTATAACTTGACAATAGTCTCCTGCACCATTTTTTGACAGAGTGACTTTCCAGTACGGTACGTTTGAACGCACTTTTTAACAGCTAAAAACTTGAGCCATGTGAACGACATTTAATGCTCATCATGTTAAATTTTTTATGTACTTTTTTGAAACTGGTTTTATAAATTTAGAACATATAACCACCTCTCAAGGAACAATAAATAATTAGCTTATTGATAATTGCATGATGCCTTACAGCTTTCAATAATACACTTTATTATGCAACGTCATGCAATAAAACTAAATCCAGTTTTTGGCATCTTAGATGGGAAATGTTTCATTTTAATGTGTCTTAACTAGTGAGGATGTCTGAAGATCTGAATATGTGGGATATCTTCCTGAAACATAGGAGGCACAAGGTAGTTTCAGTGAACTTTAGAGAATTATAAGCTTTTCAAACTACCTGACTGCATTTCTGTTAGGATTTTGCATTAATGGCGGCACAATCTAATCAGATGCCCCATAACCACTAATCTGTAATTAAAAAAAAAAATTCACATTAAATTAATCAATTAGTGCCTACACAATTCTTGCACTAAAAGCAAAAGTTAGCCCATTTTATTGGTCTCATGAATTAAAATGAACTTGTAAACTGGCACAGGAAGTTCACGTTTCCTTGAAGAAATGAGAAAAAAAAATTGCATGAAATAATATACTCCTAGTTAAATAGACTTTAGTTGTGCCAGAGGAGTTGATTCTGAATAACTGTTAATTCCCAGAAAGGCGTTTGCCCATGTTACCTTTGGAAACTCATGCCATCCCTCGCACAACTGGATGTGAGGTTAGCCTCTATTTCTTCTTTTCAAGGATTTTTTTGGACAGTTTTGCCATGATGGAAAACTGTATGTTATGCCTTGGAATCTGAGGTGGCTTATTACTGGGATAAAGTTTTAGTATCACAAAGACTTGTGTGCTGACATTTGATTGTTCCTTTTCCCCTTCCTCTGCATGCATTACTTCTTTGGGAAGGAATGAAGATTATCTTCTAAGATGGAAAGTGTTGGAGCACATGTTAACTTGTTGTTGTTAGTTGGTACTTACTTTTGAATCGTGGTTTGTGTTTGGGTGGTGGTAGGATGTCACATTCTGTAGCCTTTATCTGAGCCTATTTACAGCTGGTGTGCTGTTATTTTACATATATCTGAAAAAAGGGATGGAATAGATTTCAAACCTGGAGTCGTCTTTTTGTGATGTTGTTCAGTGGAGGTTTTGCCGAAGAGACTAAGGACAGATGTACGGTTCTTAGTGTTTAAGGATGATTTCCCGGAAAGGTTGGGACTGCTTCCCTCATGGCTATATAACCTCTCTCTTTGGGAATATATGTGGATCTTGGTGTCCAATATTCCTGGTATGTTGATAATGTGTGTCTGGAATTCATTGTTTTCTTCTTGTCCCATTGGGTTTGACTTCCAGATGCAGGGTATACAAGATCACAGTGAATAGATGTGAGCTACCCTTTCCCCTGATCTGAACTTGAATGATAGAATATTGATAAACATATCTCCACAGTCCTGAATTATGCATCTGAATAAGAGGAATAATTCAGAACCTTGAAGTTAATGTTTATAACTCACGTTTGCTATTCTGCAGATCCTGTCTTCATATTAAGCCTTTTTCTAAGTCAAAGTCATTTGTGGGTGGTGAGGTCTAAGCAGTAAGTGAAGGCAACAGGTAGCTTAAATGTTTCAGATATAATGCAACCTAAAAGTGACTCAAATGTTGGTGACCCCCGAAAAATTATCTATCTACTATAGAATACTGTGTCTGGGTTGCATAAACCAAACTTTTTAGGTAAGAAATAGCCTCTTATCAGAGTTAGGGCATCATGCAGGTCCTACCAGAGATATATTTTGAAGACATGTTTTTTTTTCAGATATTTCTGATGGTCATTATGATGCTGAGAATAACTAAATCAACTGATAGTGTAAATATTAAAAATAATTCTTGCAGCTAGGTGGCACAATGCTCATATGGGAGACTTGGGATTCTTGTTGCCTGTACTTATGGAAATGAAAGTGGGAATGGAGATGACCTGTTTTTCCCCCTCCTCAGAATAGGCCATGCTTGCAGTTCACTTCTGCTGGCTAATCCATTAGGGTGGGCATTGAAACAGATGTTGTGTGCTCTTCAGCTGGTATTCCAAGCAACTTGTGACAGTGGCAGCAAGGAACGTGGTGGTAGTGTTTAGAATAAAAACGGAGGTGATAATCTTAAAGTGTGTATTAAGAGTAATTTTTAGTGTTTTGGAAATATGCAGATTTCATGCTTGATACTATAAGATGCTCGTTTAAAAAGCGGTTATAACAAGGGCGTGCAATAAATTGTATCTATACATCTTGGTACTTAGATGGCCCCTATCATGGTAGTATCTGAGCATCTCTCAAGTATTTAAATAAAGAAATAACAATTTCTCTCTCACTTCCTTTCCAGCCTGTAGGAGAAATACCTTGATTAATTAATTTATAGGGTTTATTTGGTAATGATTGTGTATGTGAATGCGTGTATTGTGTGTCTATGTGAAGAAATTATTGAAGGAAAGTGAAGTTACTGAAATGAGTTTTGGCATTTCTGGAGGTGACTAGTTTCTAAAGTGGTTCATCTGTGGTCATTTGTATTTTTGTGGGAGTGGGTTTCATTGTCTAGGTCCAGCTCCTGTGAAAGTTTTTTTTGCTCTCCTGAGTATCCAGCTACGCAGCCTCCAGTTTAAACATTACAGTAACTTAAAAAATATGTGCTGAAAAAACAAAGCTCATCATTAGTAAAGGTGTATTTGTGAAATGTCTCCAACCTATTTTTATACCACAACAGTTTCTTAGAGTATGTGGACACAGACTCCATATATTTCAGTAACTGCTGCTGAGATTGTGACCTGTGCATGGCAATCACTTAATATTTCCACTTGTGAATTGTTTAACATTTATTTTGCCTGGATAGCGCTTATGCTTTCATTCTAGTATACACTGGTATAATTGTATCTCTATCCTGGCCTGCTAAATTATTTTTTAGCACAAATAAATAATAGAATCATAAAAGTTAGAGATGGCAAAAGTCTATTAAGTCATCTAGTTCATTCTCCTTCCAGTGCAGGATTGTTCCCTAAAGTATATTGTCTAGTGCTATACTTAGTGTTCAGGTATTGTCCGTGATGTGCCAAAGATGACATATGGCATCCATTGGAATATAATACCTGCATGTTTGTGAGTTTTAATATTATATATTTGCCATATTGTATTTTAATAATCAGAGATTAACATAAGATATTTTACATTTACTTATTTATGTCTTGAGCCAGCTCAGCAAAATGTAAGGTGCTGTGTATCTTCAACCCAAGTGAATTTGCAGATCTGCGTGTAGTGGGAAATACTCCAACCTCTTCTCTTGTTACTGTACATTCACAAAGGATTTGCTTGGTACTCTCTAAAGTCCAATATTTCCACACAGTCCCACTTCCTTAGATTTAGTGTAAATATAAGTCCCCAATTATGGACTTATGGAGCTGCATAAAAATGGGAAGTCCACTGGCTCACTGTGGAAAGACTTAACTTCTTACTAACTTATTTGCACTTAGATAAACCACTTTTTTGCACTAGTATCTCAGTGTAGAATAAACTTTTTCTGTTATGGAATGTGAGTGCTGTAAATGTTTAAAAATATAATTTATATAATGAACTTTCAGTTTATGTATTTCTGCAGAAGGATAGTTATAGATTAAAATGTTCTTGAACGGTTAATGTGCTGTTTTTTTAATCACTGTTATGTTATCCCATCACATGCTTTAAATTTAAATGTCAGGATAGCAAAATAAAATCTGACCTGAACTTTGAAGAAATGTAGTTTTAAAATGTCACATATCTTGTTGAATGATTACGTATCCAAAGAATGAAAAAATAATGTGCTAGCTTTACAAACATTCTAGTAATGATTTTGGGTCTCTCCATTAAGTGTAGAAGATGCTGATTAAACTAAAAATCAGCTACCCTGTGGAATTTAAGGTTCCTATTGATAGATGAGAGAAAATCCCAGACTTGGAGAACTTTCAAGTACTTAGACATTGTCTCTATCCCTACCCTTCTATTGTCAAAGTTTCAAAATGTTCACATTAATCTTAGGCATTGCCAAAGTGGGGAAATGTTAACTGGATGTTTTGCATCATGCAAGCAGACACTTATCAGTACTTTTTTTTCATACAATTTTGCTGATTCACTGCAGCTGACTTTTGTCACGCTGATATTGTGTCTATATTGAGTCAGGACTGCCAGCAATTCAGAATTCTGTGTTTTAAATGCAGACAAACTTACAGATTGAGATCATTGAACTCATTTCACTTATGGACATAAATTCTCTCCTGGTAAAAGAAGCTTAACCCACTGTGCCACTTGCAAACCTTGACTATGTTCTCAGATTAAAATTTCCAATTTAATTCTTAATTCTCAATCTTTTCACCAGAGCTAGGAGTTCCACTGGTTGTCAATGGATGAACCAAAATAGCCAACATGAAGAATTTGTACATAGACTTATTTAAGACACCACTTACTATGGTTGGTGTCCTCTTATATTAAGTGAGTCATTTATTACAACAATACATTGCGCCCCTTAATGCTTTTCATTCCAGGATCTCAAAGCACTCTGCAGTTTAATAAATTAAGCACTCAACATCCCTGTGAGTCAGAGAGGTATTATTGTCCCCATTTTACACATGCAGAAACTGAGGCCCAGAAATTGTTTTGCTCAAAGTTACTCAACAAATCAGTGACAGAATAGAACCCAGAACTCCTTAAACTCTGACTCTTGCATCTTTTCTCTGCACTAACCATTAGTCCCATTTTGTCATTTCCCCATTTATCAGAGTTTTGGGAAGAACTTTGCAGCATGTATAAGCTGCAAAATGTATTTGACAATCAGGTTTTAAAGTAACTATTTCTAAGCCACCTATCACCATCCCTAGCGCTCTAAATTTGCACACCCACTTGCAACTATTATGACAAATGAACTATGACAAAACGTAAGGGATAGAAAACAGGCCAAAAGCATACCACAAAAATTGTCCAGGGGAGTTTGGGATAGGTGTAACTACCTGAATTCTACTGAATTTTTTAAAACACTACATTTCAAGTTAATGGTATCAGTTTAAACAGTCAGAACTTTGCTTACAATCACTTAAAAAAAAAAAGTGAAGGAATATTGTCAGGGCTCTTGGATGCAAATACCTGTTGTTGATACAGTCTGATGCTTCTTATCCTGTGTACAGTTAAGTAGGGGTTTTTTTTCCCCCAAAGTGTTCTTTTAATTACAGAGTGATTTAATGAAATAATAGGAGCAGTACTTATGCTAGTCAAAGAGTAAATAAACATGTGTCAATAGTTAGTTCACATGTGCACACATGTTCCAATCAGGAACTACAGAGCCACTTCGGGTTTACAGTTTCTCTTCATTAAGACTTAATCTTAGCATTTTCATTATACTTGAGTACATACAAGCCTAGAAGTAAACGTAATCACCATGTTAACAAAGCCAGCACAGTGACAAGCAACTGGTTTGGGAAAGGAACAGATGAGAGCTTGCCAAGGATTTTCAGACCAAACAGGGAAGGGATGTGGCTGGGCGGAACCTAATCTTAAAAACAAAACAAAAACCCACCACCACCCTCTTTGAATGTGAAATCATGTCAATAGGATGGGAAATAGTTTACATTCTATAGCATGTAGGGTTACCCTTGCAACTGAGATCACACTTCAGCAAGATTATGGGATGCAGGAGGTGACTCCGACTGGGTCCTAATTATGTTTAAAAATTGGGGGTTGTTAAAACCTTCACAAGAAAGAATAGATCAGGCACTGCCCTTTCAATGTGGCATAGTCCTCAAGTAGTGAATAGGCTAGATGGGAGGTCATGCCTCAGTAACTTGATTTCCTTTCAGATATTACTCCCTGGGCTGACAAAGGGGAGGCACTAGATTGTTATATAATTGTCAGAAAGCATTCGGCAAAGTTGCACATCAGAAGTTAAAAGAAAAGGAGTACTTGTGGCACCTTAGTCTCTAAAGTGCCACAAGTACTCCTTTTCTTTTTATGGATACAGACTAACATGGCTGCTACTCTGAAACCTATCAGAAGTTAAGTGGCTAGGAGAGTTATAGAATAAAAGTAGGGGGGGGGAAATTGGTTGGATTGCAAAATGCCTTATTGTCAATGGAGAAGGGAATAGTACCTGTGAATAGAACTCCTCAAGGTATGCTGACCCAGTCTGCTTGTAGGATACTCACAGAGTCAATGGTTTGAAATGTTAGTGCTTATGAAACAAAAGGGGAGACAGAATTGGCTAGAGACAGGAACTGAGCAACAAACCACCACATTCATGCACACAATGGTGCACAATGTGTTTTCAGCATTACATTGAAATCCCTCAGCTATTCTTGGAGTAATCTTCTTAGTAAGGCTAAAATACTGAATTTTGCAAATTTTGCAGTGTTTTGGGGCTATGGGGGCCAGTGTTCTCCACGGATAAAACTGAGGACACAGATCAACTGATGGGTTATTAGACATGAGCATGGACTGCAAAATTTAAAATCAGATTTTGATCCCTCAGAAGTCTTTGGCTGTTCAAATGTGGGTTTAGCCCAATATGCATGTAAACGTTCAGCCACAGAATTTGGATCTGGCTTTGGTTTCTGAACACCCTCTCCTCATCAGTTTTAGGGTTTGGGCCCACACTGGATTTGAACCTGAATGATCCCTGCACTAACTATTGTTCTACTTGTCTCCCCTACTCTTCCAATGAATATGACACTGATCTATTTGAAAGAGAAATTTTTAGAGGAGAATAAATACTAAGAAGTAATGTTATCAAAGTACAGAGGCCATTGCTTAGTGAAAGACCTGTGCTCATGGTGAAATTAAGGGCTAAATATCAGGTAATTTGCAGAAAATAAAGGGTTTTGGCCTGGCCAATAAATAACTAAGAGTTATCATAGGACAAACTCAAATATGCAGTTACATCAAAGAATGCAAATTGAGGCTAAGGTGCTGCTAGGGAAACACTGATTAGGCAGAACAGAAGCAAATATGCAAATAATTTGGTTTGTTTTCTCACAATAACTTTTTTTTTGTTATCAGCATCAGATATAAGCTCATCATTAGAGCTGGTCAAAAAAATTCCAAATATTTCTATAAAAAGGGATAAATTATGCAAGAAAAAAATTGCAAAAATATGTCCTTTTATCATCTATCCTTGTCATCCCCTACTAAGGTTCTGCATGGTCCTAACCCTGGTAGCTTCTGGTCCTCTGACAATGAGGCCCAAGAGGCTTCAAATTGGACACCCCAAAATGGAGGCACACAGAATCAGTGGCCAAATCTGAAAATTTGCCTGTAGAGGAAATTTCCTCTTTGACTTAACGTTCAGGTTTTGTTTTCCTCTCAACCCAATCCTACACATCTTTCTGTCTAGCCTTCATTTCCTAAACCTTAGCTGGAGGGCATTTGGGTCACTTAATTCCCAGTTTTCCAGTGATGTGATTATGAGGCTATTTGGGTGAGATTTTTTTCTTCATAATGACCCTAACATTTAAAGTCATGGTGGCAAAGTACTTGTGACAGGTAGTTCTGGTCAAACAGAAAGCCCTGTCTAAGGCTTTGACAGAATCAATACAGGATAAAGCAAAGGCTTTACACATGCTGATTGCTACTACTTTGGGGAAAAAACTTGTAGTCAATGAGGTCAATTAAAGTTCCCTGGGCTGCCATAAGTTGTTTGGCTACTTCTATTATGCTAAGAATGTGTAACAGATCCTTATCCATGTGACCACAGTACCATTTCTATTTATGTCACTGTAAACATGAAATCATGAGATAAGTTCCATGGAGATGTTATTGACATCCTTGCGTGACTTGTGTCATCTACTAGATTGTCTTACAAATCTAAATGGGTAAAAGGAGTTCATTTGAACATGTTATTGGCTACTACAGCTGTTGAAAACAGTTGTTTACTGGGAAGGAAATAGACTCACAACATTTGCCAAAATTTAGGATAAAGCAATTGTACATCTCACCACATAAGAGGCCAATTGAGTTCCTTTATGCAGTTCTTAATACTTGGATTTACATATTGCATCTTTTGTATGAATTACTATATTGAACCTTAGAAAAATAATTTTGAAACAATGTTTTTTATTATACCATTTACCAATTAAGAGTGAGTGTGTGTAAAATTCACTAGCTGTTTTGACGAGAGATACCCGTTTTTACGGATGAAAAAAGATGCTAAAAGAGAAACATATATATATACATAATGGCCAGGTCTGGCCATTGTTAGGGCCTCTCACTTTCAGCACTAAATTCACTCTCACTTTATACTAAAAAGAAAAAATTTACTAATGACTGATTCTAAAATCACATCCATGTCTACACCCATCAGCCCTCACAATGCATCCTTCTAAAATGGCTGTAGTAGAAATTTCCCTAGAACCCATAATGGTGAGAATTGTATTTCAATGTATTTAATAAAAGATCATTTGAGTGACCTTAAAGGTTTGTGTCTTGGACATAGACCCCGACACAGACATAGTTAAGTACACGACTACAGTATTTCCTACAAGAACAATGTCTTGGAGTACTGATTAGACATTTATTTTTTCAGGTGATTTTAACAACTGGCTTTTCTTTGTATCATTAAAATTAATCACAATAACTCTCTGCCTCTGACACCTTGGAGCCTTTTGCAAAACAACCTCTAAAACAACTTTGCTGCATCTTGGGAATTTGGTTTGTTTTTTAATTTGGAAGAAATAAAAAATAGTGCCATGAATGTTGGGGGTTTTTTAAATTAATTAGGCCAGCAGTGGGCAAACTATAGCCTGCAGGCCACATCCAGCCAGTGAGACCGTCCTGCCTGGCCCTTGAGCTCTGACGGGGGAGGCTAGCCCCCGGCCCCTCCCCTGCTATTTCCCCTCCCCGCAGCCTCAGCTTGCCATGTTGCCAGCGCTCTGGCTGGCAGGCTGCGAGCTCCTGCCGGGCAGCTCAGCGGTGTGGCTTGCTCTGGCCGGGCGGCTGCCAGTCCTGCTGCTTTGAGCAGGGTGAGGGGGTGTGGATAGGGGTCAGAGCAGATAGGGGACAGGGAGCAGAGGGAGTTGGATAGCGGGTGGGGTCCTGGTGTGTGGTTAGAGGCAGGAGGTCCCAGGAGGGGATGGTCAGGGGACAAGGAGCAGGGGGGTTGGATGGGTCGGGGGTTCTGAGAGGAGCAGTTGGGGTGGGAGGGAGCAGATAGGGGGCGGAGGGCCAGGCTATTTGGGGAGGCACAGCCTCCCAGCCTACCCAGCCCGCCATACAATTTCTGAACCCCGATGTGGCCCTCAGGCCAAAAAGTTTGCCCACCCCTGAAGTAGATCAAACTCACCAGTGACTTAAGCAAATCCAACTCTGTTGGCTTCAGGGCAGCTATGCCCACTTTCACCATCAGTGAAACACTTTTGCCAGGGCATGTCAAGGTAGAATCTCTGAAATACAGATCCTGTTGCCAAAGGGTGCCTGTAAGTAGCTGCAAGTGAGAGTCAAAGAAATAGGCTGTGGTGTAGCATGTAGTTGAACTGTACCAGCCAGCAGCCTGCTGGGGCAAGCAGACAGTCTGGCTTCACTTGGCAGGAAGATCAAGGACTCCAGAGTAGGAGGAATCTATCCTCCAGAAGTCTATCATGGGAACAGGGAGGGAAGTTTGCCCAAGAAGGGAGGCAGAGAGGAAAAATCTGGAGGGAAAGTTTGGGAGTTCCGGGACCGTCTCAAGTGTTAATCAATCATTTAACCGTTTGTCTGAAATGAGAACTAGGCATAAATCATGATCCAGATCAGTCTCATAGCTGAAAACTAGTAAATACAAAATTATTTTACAAACTTTGTATGAAGCAGTTAGTGTTGCTACATACACAGCACATGACACAAACCCACAAAAGTGAGGCAATGAAAAGTTCAGCCACCTACCAGTACACACCATCTACTCCTCCAGACACCAGCCTATCCTTAACCATTACACCATGGACATAACCCTCAGACCAAGCACTGCAACCTTAACTCTCCCCGTTCGGCGGCTAGGTTTTTTGGGTTTTTTTGCCGCGTGGGGCGGCAAAAATGAGGGAGCCAGCCCTGGCTCTTCTGTATCCATCTCGTTCCCAAACTACCCACGGCAATCACTATTACCTGTGGATGTTTGGTGTCCTTGTGTGTTGTGTTGGGAAGAAGTAGTTTGATAAAAGAGGTGTCCTCATATGGGCAGAGTTAAGGTTATGGTGTGTGATCTGTGAGTTATGGTCTTGTAGTAAGAATGTGTCTGTGTGGGGAAGAGGGCATGCAGTATTATTATGGCTTAACTTAGCATTTCCTCACTTTTGTGGGTTTGCATCAGGTAGGTTGTGTGTAGCAAACCCCCTAACTACTCTTACAATGGGTTCTTTTGTGTATATTTTCTAAAAAAAATTAAATTCAAGAGTGGAGATACCCGTTTTTACGGATGAAAAATGATGCTAAAAGAGAAACATATACATATATGTTAGGTTGGGAGCAACTATACATAAAACTTCTACACTGTAGTATACAGTTGGACAGACTGTAGCTGATGATGATAAGATTGTAGTCATTGGCAACTCTTCGTGCATTGCTTTCAGCCAAGAATAACAACAGCTAAAAAAATGACCCAAAATCCAATTTGATTTTTTTTAAAGGATAAGTTGCACCAGAGCTATTCAAGATTGCTCCTGTCCACCAAATATTGTGTAAATAGACAAATATCAGTTAACAATGAAATGTTGGAGCCTGCCAAGGACAATTTTATCCAGAGCTTAATTTCAAAGGCTTTCCTATTAATTTTATAAAGAGAAACCAAATAAAAAGTACACAAAAAGTCAAAAGGCATAAAAGTTATCTTTGTGTGACATTTCACCCAATAGGCTGCCTACTGTTAGAGAAAATCAGAAAGTTATGCCCCACTTTAAGCCCATATTTGAATGCAACCCAGATTATGGCATAGCTACCAAGAGCCACCATAATTAATATTATTCCTAATGTCTCTTCTCCCCCACCCCCTCCATTTCCATGTACCGTCTGCCTCAGACATAGTAACTGTGTTAAGGGCTTAAGTGGTTCACAGGGCCTCTTGTGGTCTCTCTGCGCAAGGGTTCAAAGTAACTGAATATTGAAAAGTATGTGTCAGTGATTTGCAGGCCTAAGTACATTGCCTGATCTTGCCACAAGCTCTGTGCCTGCAGAGATCCGATTGACTTCATCAGGTGTTCTGCAAAAGGAGGACTTGAGGACAGGGCTTGTAGTTTAGTCTGTACCAATGGGAAACTGCAGAATTGTGTGTTATGCATTTATGGAGTGATCTTGCGTCTCTGCCAGTCCCCAGGACATCAATGGGAGTTGGGAGTGCTCAGCGTCTTGCAAAGCGAGGCCCTTAATTCTGAAGAATCACCCCTCGGATAGCTTTGATGTCATATTAGTGTTTGTTCAGTAATACAGGTGTGCAAGGCAATTTACTGAGTTTTGGGCATAGAAGGGCTACTGTACCAGGCTTTTCATTTTCATCCTGGAACTCTGAGACATTTATCTAATGTGTGATAAAGGCATTGAAGTCCCAGTACAGTAGGTGATATATCCTTGGTTCCTTTCCTTAGCACCTTTCCTCCACATTGCGGAGGGAAGCCCAGCTGCAAAAGGGAGTCCAGATCGAAGAGCTTCTAGAGCATTTGATGTCAGTGAGGGATTTGAAATATAAGATGGTTTAACTAAGCTAAATAATTTTCCTTAAAAAAACATAAATGCCAAGAAATTGGGCATTTTTTTATCATTTTGATTCTTGTGCCCAGCAGAAGCCTCATATCTGGGAATTGGATAATTCCAGCTATTTCAGTGGTAATCGTTTGCTACTTGTCTCTCCCTACAGATGCTGTGGTCATAGTTAAAGAGACATTTTCATTCACATCCTTTTCATGTGAATGCCATTTGTAAAAGGAAGATTTTTGTGTAAATAGAGTGATCAGTACAGGTCAATCACAGTGGAATTTGAATGAAAAGAAGCTTAAATACCAATGAGTCATATGAAGTAATAAAGTGCACACATATTAGTAAGTAACGGTTGGTCACTGCTGTCTACTTCTGAGCTACATTCAGCCAAAGGGCTTAGAAACAGACGATACAAAATGACTGACTATTAGCATTTGAGAACAATATAGTTTCTTCTTGGGAAATGTCTCAGAGTAAAAGATAAACAGGTTTTTCAATAAGCCAAAGCCTGTAGAAATTACAGGATGAGAGAAAATAAAATCATCGCCTGAAATTTTGTTTCCTCCCCCCGCACCTTTTCCTTTATTGCAGCAGCATCCCACATCAAGCCACTTGATCAGACCATACATGCCTACAACTAACTTTGAGCCTTCAGGCTGTGTGTGTGTATATATTAACATACTAGACTGTACCCATGTCTAGACCTCACATGATGCATGTAGCAAAGTGTATCTCATGATCTCAGATTATTGTAGTGCTTTATCCTTCCCATATAGCCCACCCCCTTTGCATGTCAGTAAGAATTAATGGCCCAAAAGAGCCTGGCAGATTAGGCAATCAGACTCATCCAAAAGACTCAACCATGCCAAAGAAAAACGTGCTTTGGCAACAGATGGGCTATGACCAGGCTGCACTGTGATGCTGTTTCTTTTTCAAAGTATTTTTTTTCCTCTTTGACTTCTTCTTTCATAAGTGCTGACATTTTAACCATCACAAACCTCAACCGCATTGCGTGTGCAGGACATTGTCAAAAGGACTATAGAAATAAAGAGAAACAGGAGGCCTCTAAACCAAGACACCGTATATCCCAATAAGTATCAATAGTCCTTCAGGCCGGAAGCTCAGATCTAACATCAGAAATTTATTTAACATGCAACTTCCAAGGCCCCAAAAGGTCAGGTCTCTAGAACCTAAAAGGTGCAGTAGCAAATATCCCTCCTGGGGCCATCTAGGGTTTTCTCCAGGAACAGGTCCAAACCTAGAAGAGTATCATTAAGCATTATCAAAGAAAATACATAAAAGGTTTAATTTCAGCCTTTTGGAATATGCCCAAGTGTTTTTTTTTTTAAATCCACCTATTATAGTAAACTGAAATAGACGCATTGTTAGAAGACAGGTCAGAACCCGTGTAGATTTTGAAAACAAACCCAACAACAATAGGCTCTATTGTAACAGAATCTCCCCCTCACTTTCCCTCAGTGTTCCAGGAAAGAAAGAGAATTGAAATCATGTTTCACAGTAAGAGAAGATGCACAAACCGCCTTGCAAGACCGTGCAGGTTTTCTTCCCTGAAATCTGAGCTGAATGAAGCCTCTTTGCCTGATTCTGTCTCAGACTTGCCCTGACCTGTGCAAAAAGTTTGAACAATGTCCGTCTTGACAGAGTCCCAGAAAAGAAATATCTTTCCATTATATTTGAGAGGAGAATCAAGTTCTATGAATCCACACTGAACTTTCTCTTTATAATGGGCTGAACCAAAATCCCAGTTTTAAATTGCCTCAAAGCAATGGAAAATTTGGATGTGAACTCTGCAGCTTGGGCATTTCTTCATAGGATTTTTTAAGGCAGAAGGTCTTACATTTAAATCTCTAGTACCTCACCTACCTCTTTAAAGTGCTCTATGGGGTGTTCCTATTACTTCTCATCTCTAGGTGGCAGCAGTCTTTAAAAACTAACACGCTCCTCATGTTTTTCTGCTTAGTGCTCATCTAATGATGTACTTTCTCCTGACTCTGGCTGACCTTTACTTCAGCCAACAATCAAAGTGTTGAAAATAATTTTAAATGGTTTTCAAGGGTATTTTCTGTGAACAAAACCCTTTCGGCTCATGTACACAACCCTTTTCACAATAAATTAACAAGAAGTCAGAGCACATGGACTAAAAGGCAAGATCAACACCCCTTTAGATCCAAGGCCCCCTTTAGAAAGACTAAGAGCTTGTTTTGCAAAAATCATTCAAGCAAACTTGCTCATCTGGAACATTTTTTAGTATTATTATGACTGTAATATTTCCTCGGCTGACTCAGATGATGCTGTCAAACCTACAGCTGCAGGAGACCTCAGAGTCCTGGGGACAGGTTGAAATACCAGTGTGATGTTGACTGCTTATATTGCAGCACTATGTGGAGTATGAACTGCTTCATGCTGACAGAGCTTTGTTGTGATAAATACTTGAGCCTCTTGGGGAAGCAGGATGTCTCTCCTGCCTTCTCTGCCTCTAGCGGGGACACATTACAGCTTTCCTCCCTGTCCTATGTAATAGGAAGCTTTTGTTTACTGCTCTCCGCAGTCTCATCTTTCCATAAAAGCACACACCATCTCTGCCCTGACAGAGAAGTCTGAGGCAAGCTTGGGGAGAAAGATCACACACTGAATCTTTCGAAGGGAACCCTAGTCAATAGCCTCAGAGGAGTCCTTATTTTTGCTTCACCCAGGCCTTCCCTCCATCCTTGACCCATGCCTGTCAGCAGTGATGAGCTGCCAGAAGCTGAAGAACCGGTTCCTTCAGTCGCTCCGGGTCTTCGGCAGCACTGAAGGATCTGCTACCGAAGTGCTGCCAAAGGGCCGGAGCGAGTGAAAGACCTGCTGCCGAAGTGCTGCCGAAGGCCTGGAGCGACTGAAGGACCCGCGGCCAAAGTGCTGCCGAAGGCCCAGAGTGCCTCTGGGTGAGTAAAAATTCTCAGGGGAGCTTCCCTGGCCGAGAGCTCAGGCGGGACGGAAAGGATGGTCTCGCCGGCCACAGTTTGCCCTCCCCTTTAATAACCGGTTCTAAACCAGCTTCAAAATTTAACAACTGGTTCACGCGAACCAGTGCAAACCGACTCCAGCTCACCACTGCCTGTCAGTCTTGCTCTTTAACATGTCAGAAAGTCATCATGGAATAGTCCTGCAGAGATGCTAGGCTCTGGGGTGAGAAATCAAGTCTAGAAACTGGAGCCCAACCAAGGCTGCAGTCCAGCAAAGCAGAGTTCCACTGCTAGGCCATCAAGCCATCAGCCTGACTTGACCTCAGTCCTGAAGTGGTTGACACGCTATAAGCACCGAACATCAGACCGAAAGATGGGAGGTCATATCAAACTGTATTTTATTGATAATCGAGCTAGATGCAATGTTATTTCTGTGGCTGGAGGCAAGGAGTCGTCTAAGGCTTTGTCTACACTACGAGGTGTCATAACCATACAGCTACGGGTAGCCTAGAATTTTTCCTTACCGGTAAAGGTTTAAGAAGCCCAAATAACCTGGTTGGCACCTGACCAAAAGGACCAATGGGGAAAGAAGATACTTTCAAATCTGGGGGGCAGGGGGCTTTGTGTGTGCTCTTTGTTTGTGTTCTCTCTGGAGAAGCAGAGAAGCATCAGGTCAGAAAACTCCTTCTCCTAAAATCATCCTAAAATGAGTCAATACTGCAAAAAGAGTAAGTAAATAAGGCAAGGCGCATTAGATTATCTTTTGTTTTTAGCTTGTGAGTTTTCCCTGTGCTAAGAGGGAGGTTTATCCCTGTTTTTTGTAACTTTAAAGTTTTGCCTAGAGGGGAATCCTCTGTTATGAATCTGATTACCCTGTAAAGTTACCTTCCATCCTGATTTTACAGAGGTGCTTCTTTTACTTTTTTTTCTTTATAATAAAGTTCTGTTTTTTAAGAATCTGATTTACCTGTTTGGTTGGTATATTATTCTCAAGCCTCCCCAGGAAAGGGGGTAAAGGGGCTTGGAGGGATATTTTAGGGAAACAGGAACTCCAAGTGGTCCTTTTCCTGAATCTTTGTCTAACTCACTTGGTGGTGGCAGCAGTAGCCATCCAAGGACAAGGAAGGATTTGTGCCTTGGGGAAGTTTTAAACCTAAGCTGGTAGAAATAAGCTAAGAGGGTCTTTCATGCAGGTCCCCACATCTGTACCCTAGAGTTCAGAGTGCAGGAGGGAACTCTGACACGAGGCTTTTAGCGACATGGCTGTGCCGCCACAGCCATGCCGCTAAAAAGTTGCAGTGTAGCTGCTGTTTGTTGGCAGGAGAGCGCTCTCCTGTCGACAAAAAACTTCCACCCCCTTATGAGCAGCTGCTCCTGAGAGCGCTCCTGCCAACAAAGCGCTTTTCATACCAGTGCTTTTCGTTGGTAAAACTTTTGTCGTTCAGGGGTGTGGTTTTTTAACACCCCTGAATGACAAAAGTTTTGCTGACAAAGTGCCAGTGTACACAAAACCTAAACCTCTTTACTCCATTGCCTGCTTAAGGATTCCATGTTGTGCTGACCAGCTTTCTAGCTGAGGGTGCCAGATCACTCAGAGGGAAGCAGCCACAAGAGGGGACCAGGAGAAAGAAAACAGGGAGGCTCATCTTATGGATCTTATCCTAGATTCTCCCATTAAGGAGTGGACTTTGAGCCTCTGGAATGGCCAGGGAATTTTCTCCCTAGAACGCGCATATCCCCAAGATCAGCTGGAGGTGCAGTTCCAGTGATGCCACATGGCTGTAGCTTCTGCTGCCTGCTGGTACCCACAAAGCCCCTGAGGAACCAGCCTCAGGCTGTGGTAGTTTTTTTGTAGATTCCTCCTGGTGTTGCTGCGGGCACAACAAACATCTGGTCCTACCCCCAGATTCCCCAAGGGCTTTTTGCAGTTCAGGAGCTGGGGGATAGTAACATTCAAAAAGCAGTCGGAGAACACTTCAATCTCTTTGGTCACTCGATTACAGACCTAAAAGTGGCAATTCTTGAACAAAAAAACTTCAGAATCAGACTCCAAGGAGAGACTGCTGAATTGGAATTAATTTGCAAACTGGATACAATTAACTTAGGCTTGAATAAAGACTGGGAGTGAATGAGTCATTACACAAAGTAAAATTATTTCCCCTTGTTTATTTCCCCTCCTACTGTTCTTGTAAAGTGCTGGAAATGGCCCACCTTGATTATCACTACAAAAGGTCCCCCCCCCGCCCACTCCCCCACTCTCCTGCTCGTAATAACTCACCTTTCCTGGTCACTTTTGTTACAGTCTGTGGTAACACCCATTGTTTCATGTTCTGTGTATATAAAATCTCCCCACTATATTTTCCACTGTATGCATCCGATGAAGTGAGCTGTAGCTCACAAAAGCTTATGCTCTAATAAATTTGTTAGTCTCTAAGGTGCCACAAGTACTCCTTTTCTTTTTATGGATACAGACTAACAAGGCTGCTACTCTGAAACCTACCATTAAAGTGGCTGACCATTTACCCCCACTTCTATTAGAGTCCTTCAAGGCTGGTCATGAGCTGACCAGAGTAGACACTGCAGGTTGATGTACAGTGCTCCCCACCCAGCACCAAAAGAGCTGACAGCAAGATTCTAGTTCTTGCGGCTGCTGCTGTGTGTGTGTCAGGGTGGAGGGTTTGTCAGAATCACCCAAACAATTTGGACTGTGTTGACATGAAACAGCTAAAAGCTTTATAAGCTGAAGATGAGACTGAAAGGACAACATCACTTCTTGCAACATCCTGGGTGAAATTGTCTAAGGAGAGAAACAGCCCTTTGTCCTGAGACTGAAATAAGTCACTGGATGACTCAGAGTGACTGAATCAGAAACGTGTTAAAGAATTGCTGAGCCATTAGTAAGGAAAGGTCTTTAAAATGTAGAGATTCAGGTTAATAGATCACACCATTGCTGGCTGCCCAGAGGGCACCTATAGCACCAGAAAAGAGAGAGAAAAGAAAAAAGCCATCAGCTGTCAGTGCATTTACACTCTGCCTAGAATTCTCATTGTTTTCACTCATGTGATGAATGTGCCCTTTCCCACCATTCTCAATCATGCAGCTTTCTAGTATGATTCTTTCCTTATATTTTATTAGCTGTCATAAGCTCAGAAGGTTTGTACTTGGTTATCACCAGCAGAAGTGACCTCCAAGGAGTAACCCACATTACTGCAGAAAGTGGAGTTGGAGGGAGCATTTTATACTGGAGCAATGTCTCATCGTGTGTTACCGGCACTTTGCTATTGTCAGTGCCATGTCTAAGGCATAATATAGTGAATCATAAAGGTCCTGACCACTTTGGGTCATTAAAGATCCCACAGCACTTTTCACAAGTGTCTTGGCCAAATTCCCACATGGGTGATGACATTTTACCTGCTTCAAGAAAAAGAAGAAGATATTTGCCCATCACTTTAATTGGATAAAGTATTCTTCACTTCCTGGCAATAAACTGGAATAGTGTTGATGGAGCAATTATAATGCTATCTGCATTTTACCACAGAGTTGGCTGGATTTCAATAGTGAGTGAAGTGAACCCTTGCATCCGATGAAGTGAGCTGTAGCTCACGAAAGCTTATGCTCTAATAAATTTGTTAGTCTCTAAGGTGCCACAAGTACTCCTTTTCTTTTTGCTAAATGGATAGAGCTTCTGTACAGTCCTTGAAGGTTTGTGAAAAGTGCTAAATAAAGCGATACAATAATAATAATTAATAAATACTTAATAATAAATCACTGTAATGTATATATGGATGGTGAGTGTCATCCCTATAAGACTCAGGCACAACGATGGAGCCAAACAGGAAGGAGAAAGCTTTGATTTATTATAGGCAAGGCTGGTAGCACTGTCTACTATTAAGGTAACCTGACATTTTCCATTGTAAGAACCAGTTTTCAGTTGCTTATAACTTTGCTAGATTTTAACCATTTGGGCTCAAATTTTCCATGTCGGTGTCTGTCTCAACCTGAATATTTTTTTTAAAGTTTTAGTCAAAGTGGTTCAGCCATTTCTGAGAATGAGTCTAGGGAAAATATGTTATTTTACAGTTTAAAAAAATCTGGCAACCTTTTAAAAAAATGCTCTAGCACCGACATGCTTTGGCACAGGGACTTGAAGTTGGGCATCTGGGTAGCCTTTTGTGTCAAAGATTAGCCTTTTGCTATGCCAGTGAAAATCCACCCATATTTAGCTAAGTTATAAATATCTGACAAATTGCAACGTTCTTAGATTTTAGCAGCTAGATTTTGTGCCCACTAGACAACATGGTCCTCCAGCTTGGAACAGAACTCAGGATTCCTGAGTCTCATCATTCCTCTGCTGTCAGTAAGTATCTATGAAACCCACTGGTGAAGTGTGTGTTACCTTCCCCTATAGTGCTGGTCCACATAGAGGACATCAGCCTATTACTGCAATCAGTTACTCCATAGATGAAGTGGTAGAGGGCTGTGTGGTGGATCTAAAGGTTCCAACCCTGCCGCTGACACATGTGGGTGCAAAATGATGCCACATGATGGAATTTATGGTTTTTCAGTTTGCTTTTTTAAAATCTTAGGAAATTACACAACAAACTTTGTTAAAACAACATTATTAATGTTGCGAAGTCAAGCGCTCAAATGTTCGGAGATACCAGAATTAAGGTTGCTGTTGATTTCAGAGAGAGTTAGGCACCTAAATACCTTTGAGGACCTGGGTCTTAGGAACCTAAGTCTCTAGCATTTAGGTTCCTAAGTGCCTAAGTCACTTTTGAAAATAAGACTTAGCTGCCTAAGTCACTTAGGTGGGAAATATTAAGTGGACCAATGCCTAAATGCCTTTAAAAATCTGGGCCTCATATACTATAATGATAAGCGCCATAGAAAAGGATGTGAGGAAATTAATCATTCTGTATTTAGAGTGGGGTTTGAATAGTGACCAGTAAGAAAGGCCGAGGATCACACATGTAACAATGAGGAGAAAACAAAGTATTGAATAGCAGCTTATTAACTTATCATTGACCAGTCTATGCAATGAATGAGGCAGGGATCCATGGAAAAAAAACAGTATGTGTACAAGAAACCTTCATTCTGGCATGTCTTATTTTTCAGTGCTTGACTTTGCAACCTTTGTGTTTCTTTAATGTAGTTATTTTATGTGTAATGCACAAATATACTGTGGTAATCAGCAATGCTGGAAAATGGGCTACAGTACAACACATTCAGTACAGCTGAGGCAAGATATCTGAATCTCAGGTGTTCCATGAGCTGGAGAACACTGGAAATCAGTATTAATGAAAGTTACCTAGGGCTGAGAGGAGGACATCAAAGTCAGGTATCAGTTTGGAGTGTGATATAGTAGCAAAAGAAGAGCAAATGCAATACTGGGCAGCATACACCAACTCATTGTATTATGAAGTAGCTGGGTACAGTAATATTCTCACTCTGTATGACTGTGGTGAGACTGCCTGTGGAAAACTACTCCACTGTTTTTCCCTCCCAACCCCCCCAGTTCTAGTTATCTCACTACCAAAAGATTTAACAAACTGCAATATTTGGAGAAGAGCAACAAAGTTTATCAAGGAGCCAGGAAAAAGGGTTAAAAATTATGGACTTGATCTTGCACCAGAGAAGTGAGTGAGAGTTAAACCATTTACTTCAAAATGGGAGAGAATTAGATTCTGCTTTCAATTACATCTGTTTAAATTTGGTGTACATCAATTGACAGCGGTGTAATAGAGAGCAGATCTGAACCAATAGTTACAACCTGGCTAAGTGATGAATAAGAGGAGACAAGACAACAATTTCCTAAGAAGAGGATGAAAAATGTCCTGGTGCCATGATCTCCCAAGACAAGTGATGGATGCTCCCGTTATTGAGACATTTAAAGCTAGACAGGCTAAAGCACTTTCAAATATACTTTAGGAACTATCCTCCTCTGGCCAAAGGGTGGCTTAGATGCAACCAAATATGTTTCTTTCCCCATCTTTAATTTCTATGATTCTGTGAGGAAAGTACATGACATTTTGGACTATTAAAATTTTTTAAGTAACAATCTTAAAATATATACATAGTAAAGTTGGTTGAGTGACATCGTGATGCAATATCTGCACATCATATAGAGGTAAGAGAAGCATAATTGTGTGAATGTGAATGAACGGGAACCTTGAATTCACCAAGCACACCATAGGCTTATGAATTCTAGGCTTTTCCTGCTATTTTAGTCTTTGGTAATTATTTAAACATATTTTATTGAGAAGTTTGAACTATCTTTAGTTACATGCAGGCTTCTATACAAGGAGCTGTTCCATGGCAGTGCTCTAAAGTAATATGCATGTTTACAATGGTTAGCGTTACAGTAAGAGCTGCCCATATTTTGACACGTGTGAGACTCTAACAGTGACCTCACCTGACTTTGCTGGGCCTGTAACAGCAGCAAAATCACAGCATACAAGGTTGTATGGCTACATTTTTGCCCTATACCATGATCATTTTATTCAGTCACCTGAGGAAAATCTTTTCTTTAATAAACTGGTCTACTCCTTACCCTTTCATACATGCATAACTCCCATTTACATAGTAGGAATAATGCCAATGCATCAAGGCTAGGTAACAGGTACCATACCCCAATAATTGTGCAATGCTTCTATTTACAGCATATCAGAAAATTTTATAAATTGCAAACTTTTGATGAAAACCAAGAAATTGTTCACTTTTTGGTTTGCATTTTCCAGCCGGCATTACTCATACTCTATATGTGCCTATATACTTTCAGCCCTAGCTAGTCATTGAGGGCTTGCCCTGTGCCCTTGGAAGACAATAGAAAGATTCCTTTTGATTTCAATGGGGTCAGACCATGATAGAGCAGTCTGATTTCTGGTTCATTAGTTCAAGGTCAGTCAGTCCCTGATACCACCCTATGAAAATCTAATATTGTGTGGAATATACACAGGATTCTCATATACAGTTAACCATTATTTTACTGTTCTGCTGTTTACGTCCCAACTGTTTATGTGGGGCCGTGCTGCTAATAATGACGTTGGGTCAGACCCTCAGCTAGATGGTGTCAATCAATAGAGCTGATCAAATCGATTTACATCAAATGAGGACCTAGCCCAATGTCTACAAGGCCTCTGTGAATTCTGTGGTAGATGTACTGTGTAAAGTGATATGCTGTCTGGATTTGCTTTCCCTTTCAATAGCATGAAGTTAAAAATCCCATTAACTCAGTCTTCCTACCCAGCAGACAGATCCTGTAGTGTAATCTGTCTCTGTAAAAGATACCACTTTATATTTGTTTGCATGATTTCACTTCATAAATCACATTTTATAAGAAACTCCCATGAAGCCAAATTGCATTTGCAAGCAACAAGAACCCGCAAATTTAAATGACACCCTTCTCAAATGGCTTGGTGCACAGCTTGTTGCAATAATGGTTAATGGCAGTGTTCATAAAAACCTGGGTAAAATGTGGCCATCAGTAAAATTTACAATGTTGAAAATTGTCACAAAGTGGCACCTCCACATACCTATTGTAAACAGTACATGGGTGGCGAGGGCTGTATTATATTTCAGTGCTCTGATGATGTGAAGGAAAGAAAAGTGTTTTTGATGAAGAAAGGACTATTGCGGGATTTCATTGAGATGCTGTATCAACAAAGCTGAAATGCAAAAGGTGATATATAATTAAGACTAAGCCAGCTGTTGATTTTTCAGTCATGCTACAAAGAGATAAGGTTGGGAAATAGGAACATGTTAAGGAATAGTTTTAAACCCTATGTCCTGTAAAATGCATGATCAGAGAGACAAATGCATTCCAAGAGGAGACATGTTACCTATCTTAGGGGTTTGTACTGCCACCTGTCACCATAGCACCTGAGTTCCTCCCATGTTAATTAGATTGCAATAGCAAAATTCTTGGTAGCCTTCAAGAAGTCTGTTGTTCTCCTTTTTTGGGTTATAGAAATGGTAGTTTGCAGGCATTTTTGGATGTGGTGATGGAGGGGAAGTGGATGTAGTGATAGAATTCTAGCTATGGTGGAAAAGTATTATCAAAGTGGAAGGCTTTGCAGTATTTCTGAAAGGTGGTCACAGACTCCAGATTGGTCCAATTTCCTCTGTAAGTTTGTTTCCATAGTCAGATCATCTTGATTATATCCAATTTGCAGATTTTTGTAGACTGGTTATTCACTTGCAACTGTCAGCTTCCAGAAGATGGCATCTTAGTACACAAGTTGTACACTGCAGTCAAAGTGGAGTGAAACATTGCATGGATTAAAAGATACGTCCCCCTAGCCTCCAAGGTGAATTCAAAGTTCCTGGTTCAAGAACAACAATGACAAGACAAGTAGAAGAGCTAAGTCACATGAGACTAATGACTTGACAAGCATTCCTTCTTCCTTGAACTCCTTAATTGATCTAGAAAAAAGGCTAAAGTGTTATTTCTTTAGATAACCAACCACATGGTTAATGTAACAAATGGGAGGAAGCTGGTCAACAGGGTACTCAGTACTTAAATTCCCATAACTCCAAGAAAACAGCTCAGTAAGTATTATACTGAAGTATTAAAAACAGCTCTTCAATCTGTACTTACAGGGCTAATGCTTCACAGTATTGTCCTTGCTTAGCACTGTGCCCTGACTTGGACATCAATGATCATTGACCCTCCCTAACTGCTTCCTTTCGTTTCCTTGAGATTATTATAATTTTTTTAATAGATGCTGACTAAAGAGTCTGTAAACCATGAATGTTTAACTTGTACAAATTCTGCTCTTTGTAGATTAAGGATTAAAAGTTACAATGTACAGCTGTGCTGTCAGTCTTCAAAGTAGCAATCGATAATGTTATTATGCCTTTATTCTCCCACACTCTCAGGTGCATAGGGCATCCACTAGTTTCCACCATTTTTTTTCGGTCTTGTGCTGGTCTATTCAGACTTTTGAGTGTCATGTTGATGGATTTTGCTTCTTTCTCTATTGTTCCATATAGTTTCTCTAGGTTGTCCTCTTTTTCTCTTCCCAAATAGTGCACGTATTATCACTTGACGTGGAAGACAAGTTGGTGGCATCCTTAAAGCATATCCTAAATATGTCCATAAGAATGGCCATATTCAGTCAGACCAATGGTCTATCTAGCCCATCTCTTCCAACAGTGCCCAGTGCCATATGTTTCAGAGGGGGTGAACAGAACAGGGCAACTTATCAAGTGACCCAGTGTCGTCCACTCCCAGTTTCTAGCAATCAGAGGTTTAGGGACACTTAGAGCATGGGGTGTTGTCTCTGGCCAACTTGATTAATAACTACTGATGGACCTATCCTTCATGAATTTGTCTAATTCTTTTTTGAACCAAGTTCTACTTTTGGACTTCACAACATCCCCTGGCAACAAATTCCACAGGTTGAATGTGCATTGTGTAAAGTAGTACTTTCTTATGTTTATTTTAAATTTGCTGACTATTAATTTCATTGGGTGACCCCTAGTTAGTATGTTATGTGACGGGGTAAATAACTACTATTACTCCACTCCATAAAGGAGGACCACCATGCAGGGCCAACTCTAGGTTTTTTGCCACCCCAAGCAAAAAATTTGCCACCTCAAGCTCCAAGAGCGCAACTGCACAAGCAAAAAAAAAAAAAAAAAGAATGGCCAGAATGCTGCCCCTGGAATTGTGCCGCCCCAAGCATGTGCTTGCTTTGCTGGTGCCTAGAGCCGGGCCTGCCGACATGATGCTAGTGCTAAAAATTCATATTATTGTATCAGTGCCATTCATACTACTTTTCCAGGTTATGAAAGTTGTTTGCTGCTTTTCATAGTCATTGCTTGGTGTTACCATCACTGCACATTTCACTCCTTAGATAAATTCATAGATTCACAGATTCCAAGGCCGGGTGCAACCATTGTGATCTGTAGCCTGACCTCCTGCATAACACAGGTCATAGAACTTCCCAAAAATAATTCCTAGAGCAGATCTGGGTAAAATGACTTACTTCTAGTGTTTCTCCATCTTCTCTGATACTTGGTTTTGGGAAATCGATTGCCATATATTTTGTCTTCCCCTTGTTGATAAACAAACTCATTTGTTTTGCTATATCTGACAGAGACTGTGACTTCTATTATGCAATGTGTTGAACTAAATAGGACAATGTCATCAGCAAAAAATGAGGTCATCCAATTGTGCAATATTATTTGCACACAAAATTCCTTGGTTGCCTTCTGCTGTTACTTTCCTCATGACATAGTCAATGACCAGTGCAAGAAATACTGGGAACATAATTGACCCTTGCCTTACTCCAGTTGTCACTGCAAACCACTGGCTAATGTTATCACCATCTTTGACTGCCTGTTCAGTATTATCATATAGATCCTAGACTACTCTAATTATTTTTGCTGGTATTCCATAACATTCCATAATTTTCCAAAGAATGTCTCTATGTGCACTATCAAAAGCCTTTTGGAAATCTATAAAATTTATCACAAGAGGTGCTTGCCGTGCCACACATTTTATAATATGTTTGAAAACAACAATTCAGTCTCAGCTCGTAATCTTAGTTGTCTAAAACCTGCTGTACCTCTCTAAATTGGAGATTTATTTGTTCTTTGATATGTTCCAGGATGATGGTGTATATGATTTTCCCAGGCACTGAAAGTAATGTGATTCCTTTCTACTTATTGCAGTTGGTTAGGTTGCTCTTCCTTGGCAAGTTTATTATAAGCCACTGAGTTGGCTTCTTGTCTTCATTCTATATTTTATCCAAAAACACCAGTAAAGTCTGGAGAACGGTTTTATCACTTGCTTTAAGCATTTCTCCAGTAATGTTATCTTCTCCAGCTGCTGTCCCATTTTTGAGTTTACCAATGGCTTTTCTAACTTCTTCCGTTGTGATATCTCCTAAATTAATATCAAGCTCTGGTGGTAGGTCTTAATCACATATTTCAAATCATTTGCCTGGGCTTGATCTATTTAAACAGAAATTTTTCTGCCCATCTTTTCCTTTGTTGCTCTCCTGTATTAAGAATCTTTCCATTTGAGTCTTTAATAGGGCCTCCATTGCTGCTAAAGGTTCCAGTTAACCCTTTGATTGTCTAATACAAGGTTGTAAGGTCACCTCTTTGGCTAGCATCTTCAGCCCCTCAATATTTGCTAACAATCTGTGCTCTTCTAGCACATCTTTTTACCTCTCTATCTAGAACTGTGTATTTTTCTTGCCACTTCCTTGCCTCTTCACCTCTTAGCATTCAGGTGGTTTTGCTTTTCCACTGCTGCCCAAGTAGCATCACTAATCCATTCTTCCTGTCTAGATTTTATTATTAGGATAGCACTCTCTGAGGTTCCCCACAGAATATCATTGACCTGGTTTTCTTTAGCTGACTGCATTGGAACACCAAACCTGTGTTTCAGTTCAAGATGAAAAGCATTTTTTGCGACTGGATGTTTCAATCATGGGTTGCTAATGTGTTGTCTTCTTTCAACCTTCTTCATCCACTTTAACTTGATCTTCAATTTAGCAATACAAAGGCTATGGGCACTACTCACATCTGCTCCCCTGTATGCCCAGACATCAATCAATGAGCTGCAAAACTTGCTTGAAATGCAGAAGTGATCTATCTGATTCTTTGTGGTACTGTCTGAGGAATTCCATGACACTTCATGGATTTCTTGATGAGAAAATATTGTTCCACCTATCACGATTCACAATGTAGATTTCTACTAATCATTCACAATTTTGGTTTATAGCCAAACGGCTGCCATACTTGCTCATAACTTTATCCAGCCCATCATTGTTGCTTCCAACCTTTGCATTAAAATCAAGCATAGTCACTATGATACCATGTTTTGGGACCTTGGTTAACACATCCCTAACAAATCACAAAAAGCACCTTTTTCCGCATCTGGCTTTTCCTTGGTTGGTGAATATCATTGTATGACTGTTTAAGAATCTACTTTGAAAACTAGCTCTAATAATTCTTTCATTGAATGATTCCCACTCAGTGTGTGTTCTGGTTCATTTGACATTAGAATTGCTACACCAGCATCATGTCTATCATCCACTTTCCTAAAGTAGATGATGGTCTTATTTGTTTCTCTAAAGTGTAGTTTCTTCAGACTTGACCATCTGCTCTCACTGATTCCAAGGACATCAAGTTAGTATCTATCAATTTCTTTAATTATTTGATAGCATGCCAGAGTCTCAATCGTTATCGGAATTAACCAGACAAATCGCTCCACCAACTAAGAACGGCCATGCACCACCACCCACAGAATCGAGAAAGAGCAACACGGGAAACCTCACCTGGCCCGGACACGGAAAGGATTGACAGATTGATAGCTCTTTCTCGATTCTTTAATTATTTGAGCAGTTTTAATAGTTCTCACATTTCAAAATCCAGTTTTCATGATTGATCTGGTCTTGAACAAGGGACTTTTCAGGACATGGCTTTCTTATGAGTTTAACTGTCATACTATTCACATAAAGTTGAGCTCTTGTTTGAGCCTGCTACATACTGATACAGCACCTGGTGTTCATTACCCAAGCAGTCCGAAGTACTTTAAAAAAGGAGGGTAAGCAGAAATGCCGACTCTCTAGGTGCTCCAGGGGTCAAGCACCCATTGAAAAAAAATAGGGGGTGCTCAGCACCCACTGGCCACAGCTGTTTGGCAGGGCCACCAATCAGCTGTTGGGCAGAGCCCCATATCAGTTATTTGGCGGCTGGCTGGAGGCCCTCGGGGGGGGCGGAAAGCAGCAAATGGCGGGCGAGTAAGGGTTTCAGAGGAGGGGGCGAAGTGGAGGGGTGGGAAGAGGCAGAGCATGGACGAGGCCTCGGGGGGGAAGAGGGAGCAGGAGTGGGAAGAGGCGGAGGGAAGGTGTGGCCTTGGGGGAAGGGGAAAAGTCGGGAGGGGCCTTGGGGGCAGAGCGGGGGTGGAGCACCCATGGGGAAAAATATAAGTCAGCGTCTGTGAGGGTATCATAATTCCTAATTACAGATGGAGAAACTGAGGCTCGAAGAGATTAAATGACTTGGCCAAAGCCACATGGTAAGTCAATGGCAGAACTATTCATTGAAACCAAGTCTCCGGATTGTGTCTCTAGTGCTTTACCCCAAGGACCAGACTGCCCCTAATTCTGAGTTGTATCACCACAGGCAGAGGGGCTGTAGCCACTGTCTCCCGCTTAAGGGACATGGAAGAGGTGGTCTGAGACCACCAAACTCTTTTTGCAACTAGCCATCTGTATTAGCTTGTGCTCGATTTGAACAGGTGCCATAAAGGTTTATGTGGGTGGGTGGGGGTCAAATCCCATTTTCTGTGGCTTCCTTTGATGAATGCCCAGCTATCTGTGGATCTTGATAGACAGTTACCAGAAGGTAAGTTTGGGAGCTCCACTTGTAAATCGGCACATGCTTTTCCTTTTAAAAACTGGACTCTGGTGTAACATTGTAGTTACGTGTCATGTGCAACAGCAATTTCACACATTTCCCAATTACATTATCAGAAAATTCCACATACGTGCTTTGTAAATTTCCTAGGAATTAAGCTCACATGAAGGTTTAATCAGCAATTGCTCCAGCCACCCAGTGCTGCTATCCAGGCTGATTGCCTATCCTAATGCTTCTAGGGTTTCCTCTAGAGCCAATTGAAATGATCATTAAAACAATAAAGGATCTTCTGCCAGGTATAAAATAGACCTCTGTGCACCTGGCAGCCCAGCAAATGTTCTACAACTATGTGATACTAAGGTATAATAAGGCTGAGACTAATCACCTAAAGCCTCCACTGATCTCAGGGGAGCTTCGCTGGAAGCTGGATCAGGACCTAACATTTTAAAGGAGGGAGCTATTCTCCAGGGTTACTGCTGTGAAAACAGCTCTCCTATGAACAGCATGAACAATGTTTTGTTGTTACTAATTGAAGTGTATATATTGCAGCCCATGAGGTCACATGCTGCCTGGAGAGCAGGCCTGGATGGCAGGTGTTCCCTGTGATACCTGGGTGTGTGTGTGTGTGTCTTCTTCTGTGATAACTGGGGAAAGGGAGTGGGGTTCCCTCTTTGATAGTTGGGCAGGGGTGGCCTTGCTCTGGGATAGCTGGGGAGAAGAGGTGGAGCTTGTAGCTTTCCCATGTGATGCCTGGAAGAGGAGGCAGGAGCTCACCATATGGTGGCTGGGGAGTGGGGTTAGGAGTTTTACCATGTGATGGCTGAAAAGAGTGGGCAGGGTCTCCCCATGTGAGAGCTGGCATACCCACTGAGTTTTGAGATGCCCAGCTGGTGCCAGGCTGGTTGTTCTGAGAAAAGTGGCACTCTGTGCATGGACGGGTTACCATGACATCATCAGGAACAGTGGCTCCCACGGCACTAAGTGTGAGAAGAAGCTTAGTGTGAGTTAAACATATTTTGTTAAACTGTTTAAAACAAAATATAGTAATGAACTTGTAATGCTTCACCTACCTGGACAAGCAAACAGATGTGTGTGAATGTGTGTACACGACATAGCTTACTGTTATAGAGCATCTTTTATACACATTGCAACATGTCACCAAATGAGCCTCAAGAAGCCATAAAATCATTACAGAGTAACATGGTGTTGCAACATTTGCAATAGTACAACACAAGATCATCACACATTGGTGCAAGCCCAGCATTCAAAAGTTGAAGGTTCTTGTGTCACAATGATTTTGTAGGTCTCCGAGATATCATTACATTCTTTGTCCATCTCTCTTCTCTGTCCTGGCTGTTCGGGGCAGGGAGGGGGTCCGACAGCTCCAGCTTTTAGCTCAGAGTATGCATCAGGCAGCGTGGGGAGTGTTTCTGTGGTCACAGCGCCTCTCAGAAGAGGCAGTGCCGGGAACTCCAGTCAGACCCACCGCGGCCTCCCATAAGGGCCACTTGGAAGACAGGATGAATATCACTGTTTTGTAGCATCAAATAATAACCAGTAGCAGAGAGGAGAGATTTCAGAGGAACCCAGAAGGGAGAGCAGAGAGATTTTCAGATGAGGTATAAAAAAGGACAGTGTGTCACCAAGGCCACGACGCATAGGAAAGCTGCACAGAAGATGGATCTCTCACCAACAGCCGCCAGGATCATGTGGAGGGACAAGAAGGGCGTGGTTCTATATGGACACACAGAACTTTCTTGCTCCACTCCTGAATAAGCTCACCCTGCAAAGTACTGAAAAGTTCCTGTTTGGGTCTGAACAGCCGGCCTGATGATGCCTCACACAGGGGAATCAGCCCTGTGTGTGCCTGTTTATGGGTGGCTTGCTGCACTGCCTCCCACTCACTGCAAGTGTCATGTTGGTGCAGGAAGTGTCAAGCCACAGCTGCTGGGGCTGCCTGGCATTGGCTGGAGTAGCAGATTTGGCCCTTTTGGTGCCAGCCATCATTTGGTAGCTTATTTTCTGGCTCAGCCACATGGGGCCAGCTTGAACTTCTCATGCCAAGGCAAATGCTTTCAGCTTGACTCTCTTGCCTGTCAATGCAAAAATTAGCGACTATCCATTGCGCATGGCTTTGCAGACTTCACCAGCTGCTCAGAGAAAACTGTAGTTGAGACAGCTCTATTTCCCTTTAGCATGTTGCTGACTCATCCTCCCAGGTCTGCCTGCATGTGGGTGACTGAATGCAGGGATGGGGTGGGCTGTTTCACTGGAAAATGATTCACGTCCCCCTGCTTCAGGAATATAATATCCTTTAGTTTCATCTTTGCAAAGCAGATTCAGTCAATACAGCACAAAGATTGGTGCATATGCAGTAAACACTTTGGTGTGTCCCCCTCCATTCCGCCTCCCCACTCTTTTGTGTTACAAAACAAGCCTGGTTTTGTCCTGTGTGTTGTCCTTTCTAGTAGATGACTGGTGCAGTGGAGGCAACTCACAGTCACAAAATGCACAGGTGAACTCATCTCCAACTAGCCAGCCCAGAGCAAATGCAAAAGTGTTCTGCAAAATCCTATGTTTGCAAGCAAAGCTGCTGGTCACAAAAATAAGTGCTGGAAGGGAGGGCGGGAGAGATAGGCCGTGCTGGGGAGGGGACTGTACATTAAACATGCCCGTTTTGGCTGGCTCTTATAGGGAGAGAAATGGGATCTTGTGTTTCATGCTGACATAGGCTGAGCCAGTTGCAGGGATGAGTCATCCTGTTCACAGGGAAGATGATGCTATCTGCTCCGCGGAGAGAGAAGCTCCCCCTCTTCTTCCTCTTCCCTTCCCCCAGGTGAACATGTCATAAGTGCTGCCTGCAGCAGGAGGGAGCAGAGAGAGAGGGTGGGGTTGGAGGAACAGGATTGAGCACATGGTTAAAGCAGGGAGCTCTAATTGCTGTTAATCTTGGTTAAGAAGGAAATGTGGTGCTCTCTGTATTGCTAATTCAGAGGGCTGGGTTTGGAAAATTACTTGGGCTTCTGGGCCCTGGGCCCACGTGGGTAGAATGCGTGTCAAAGAGGTAATGAGCTAAGAATAGGGACGTGTGCCAATGTGCCAGTATAACAACCCCACTCTACCTGCTTCTCCAACAGATTTAGCAAGAAGCTATCCTTCTGCATCTCCAGAGATTCTGAGTTTCCTCCAAAACTGTGCCTCATGCACCAGCCAGACTAAAATGCTCCCCTTTTAAAATGCAGCTCGCAAAAACCTCTGCCCTCTACTGATCTTTTTTGCTGCAGGTCCCCCTGAGAATTGCGAGGCTAGAAGAGTTAGAATCTATTCCCAGACCGGGCTGCATTGCTCTGATGTAGGTTACATTTGAACTGTGCCCTTGACAGAAAACCTTCCTGGAGCAGGGATGGTGAGTTCACATTGCTCAGTGCTTAACATGGGGAGCTGTCAAGTTCAGAAGGGTGTCCCTCCACCTCTCTCCTCTGATTCCTGTTGAAATCCAGAGCTGTACCAAGGATTAAAGGAGAGATCGGCCCAAGTCTCTACCTGCATGGTAGTATATAGGGGGGCCCCAAAATCAAGAGACTATCAGAGAGGGGATCAGCGGCTTTGGGACCAGCTTATTGTAGAAGTGGGACCACCTGTGAAATTTGGAAATGGAGTCAAGTTCAGATCCTGGACCAACCCCAAATTTGGGTCTTTTTCAATCTTGGGTTTTCCTTTAGCTTAAACTCAGCTGAGTCACAGAAAGTTGCTGACTAGGCCAAAAATCAGAGACCTCTGAGGTGGACCTAAGGCCATCAGCCCTGTTACTGCAGCTCAGGTCAGAGCACACATTACCAGGGAGATGTTGACATTTGCACTCACACATGGAGAGAGGGCCTGTAAATACCACAAAATCATAGGATTAGGAGAGGCAAATTCCTAATTAAACTGCAGGAAAGTGGGTCACAGTCAGAGCCATGAGGTGCTCAATGGCTTCCATCTCCAAAGGGCTTGGGCAAAACTTCCCCCCAGGTTTCCCTGTGCCTAGGGTTTGCGCGCTCTGAGGTTCACATTGGAATGACCCAAAATCTCAAAGCAAAGCATAGCTACAACCATAGCATTGCACGGTTTCTGCTAGAGATGGGTCAGAGCCAACCTTCCAGAGCTGAGTATCTACAATTTGCATCTTTATTAATATTTATTATTTGTTTATGTAGTGACAGCCATGTACTAGGCTGTGCATAATCACATAGGAAGACATGGTCCCTGCCTCACACAGCTTAGGTCTGGATCCACAAAGGGACCTCCAGGATGGGTGTACGACTCTTTTAATCCTCTGGAAGGATCTCCCAGCTGTCTCTCTGAAGCAATGCACTGGGAAGGTGGGGAAGAAGTTGGAGCTCTAGCCCAGCAGGGACCTCTTTTAAAGGTTTGAGCCTAACTAGGCACAGTTGTGTCTGATTATTTTCTAGCTGGGAGTGCCTCTTTGAGCTGGGGTTTAGGTGCTGCAGTCCTTTTGTGGCTCTCACCTTTAGTCTAAAAAGACAAAGGATAAAGCAAAAGGGGATACAACATACAAAGAAAGTGGTCAAGGGGCTGGGTGACCACATCTTGATAATACAGTTGCTTTTACACTACATTGAATATATAACCTATCCTCCATCCTTCTTGCCTTTATTAGCCATTTAATTTCGTGTAGGCATCAGAGTAGGTATCTTCAATAATGATTTAAATATGAAGAGGGTAGGAACCTGTATGCAAACTTCATGTCTCTCTATTGGTTCAGACAGCATTCCACATCCAAACATTGCCAGAGGTTTGGGGAAGTTCAGATGCTGATCTGCACTTAGCCAGGATCTCCAAATCCCCAGATCCCAACCAAAACTCCAGATCAAAACACATCCAAGCTTTAGGGACCAGGCCCTACTCTCGTGGACTTTGTCCATTGGTTTCCACTTGAAATCAACTGCTTTCATCATGAAAGTTGGTCGAGCTGGCTTGAAAGATTTGCACACCTCAGAGAACCCAAAGTAGCCTATTGACTACCTAGTTCACTGCTAGAGAGACTGATGACACCAATCTGAATAGCATGAGTGTTGGAAATACAGTCATTTCCCAAACAGTGTTTCCAGACATAGAGTCCAGGACATAGAGTCCAATCTTAAGTCCCTTTGAGAGCAAAAACCCCTATTCACTGCAGTGGGAGTTTGGCTTGTGCCAAGCCTGCCAGAGACAGTGCTGTTGAGTGTGACAAAATCTAATTTCTGTTGGGTATCTAACGGTCATATCCAGGAAGGCAATGTGGTCTAGTGGTTAGAGCTGGGAGCTTTGAGCTCACTATGTAACCTTGGGCAATTATCGTAAAGGGAATAATAATCCATAACCACCTTCCATGGGGATGTTGCAAGACTCAATTTATCAGTGTTTGTAAAGGTCTTGAAGGTCTTCAGATGAAAGGTGTGACATACATAGTAGTTTATGTATTAATACTCATGGAGGGCAGCTCAAGAGACAGAAAGATGATTTGATAACCAGTCACTCTTTGTTTTATTCACCCCGGGGACCTGGTAGTCAAACTTGGGGCACCAAGACTATGGCTTCCATCCGTCACTTGGGGGCTCAGATCACCACCTATGCACCCAAAAACCTTTCAGGACACCTAACCAAACACAAATCTGAAAACTGCCCTAGGCATGAAAGAGAAAGAGGGAGCCCTGTGTGGGGAGCTATAAATCTTGGGGAAAGAGGGTGTGGAGCTGACTCAGCCCCAAGTTCTGCAGCAGCGGTTCCCACTCCCTTGTGAGCCAGCAACCAGGGGCTGATTGAATGTTGTTTCTGTTGTTGGTGTCCAATGTGGGCTCGTGCATCTATTACAAAAACAAACTGGTGATTAGCTCCCGTCTGTCAGGCAGACTGCACAGCCTTCAGAACTCCCGGGGATGAGACTCTGCGGGCGGAAGGAAAGACAGCTGATATTGGCCCAGCATTATTGTCAATAAACTCACGGGAGCGAAAACAAATAGTCACGGCAGTGTATACAGGACTCTGAGGACTACGCTGATTATGTTGCAGCTCTTCTCGATTCTGAAGACCCCTGGCTGCCCTGGGGATGGGCTTGACTGGTGCTCTAGTAACATTTTCTTTAAAGAAACAATTTTTAAAAAAACCCACCCCAGCAGAGAAGGCAGTCTTACCCCATGATCTACGCAAACCTGAGCCCTGATCCAGCCTGTCTGTGCAGTGCCCTGGCACAAAGTAGCCCTAAATCTGCTGCATTTGGCCCTTGGAGGATCTCCCCTGTGTAGAGGGACCTGCGGGTGGGCAGCGGCTCCTTTGCCAATGTGGTCTCGGCACAGGGTAGAAGAGGATGTGACTGCATGTGCCTGTGTCCCAGGGATGCTCAGGCCTTTAGCTACAGGCACAGATTAGAGCTGCCTTTAGCTTACAGTTGGTAGCTGTCTGCAAGGAGCAGAGGTGGGACTGCGAGGATACATTCAGACCCGACTATGTATCTAATTTCCCAACCATTCTAGAGGAGGGTTTAATCAGGGGTCTTGGCTTGGCTCATTGCAGATGTAAACAGCTGCAGTGTTCAGATCTAGCACGAGATTCAGATCCAACATTTCCCCAAGTTCAGATCTCGGGGTGTTGGTTCCTGCCCTTAGCTGAGGAGTAAAATGTCTACGTTTATATTCCAAGTAATTGTACTGCAATTCTAATGCTAGGCCTGAATCACTAGTCCTACCTATGGAGCAGACAGCGGGGTTGATGCCCACATTTGCAAGAGTGCACATATTTCTGATGCAGTCTGATGGACGAAGGGATGCTTTTTCAGGTTCTGCTTGAGACTGGTCAGAAAGGATTTCAGAAGCCAAAGCATGGTGACTCACCTGAGCCATGCTGTGACTCCTTTGTGCTGCCCTAATGGCAGGGAGAGAGCCTGTACAGTAACCCCAGTTAGGCAGCTGGAGACTCTCCTAGCATGGGGGAAATCCCTGGCTAGCGTAAAGCTGGCTACACTGGTTTTATGTCACCACCTTATAGCCCCTGGTACAGGGGCATGTGAGAGGTATGTCGGGGGGGTGGGGGGGGGGTTCAGCAAAGCCTGTGTGCTGCTGATCTCCTGTGATTCCTGGCTGGTCTGATAACCCTTTGAGGGCCATTACTAGCTGGTACAACTTAGAGCAGTATCTATAGGGACTCATTTCAGAGAATGGTTTCTCAGAGGGTGTCTTGTGACCATCTATGGTTGCATGACTCTGTTGCTTGCCAGAATATTTCATAGATGAAATACCAGCCAGAAGTTTTCAGAGGCTGTAAGGAGGCCAATTCTTTGCCTTCTCCTAAATGAGGACTATTGTACACTTACTGTCCAGCTGTATTTGATTAAAGACAAGTAATTGACAGTCTTTCACCAGTAAAGCCATCTCATTACACTCTCTAAGCCCTAGACAGTGCAATGCACTGTTGCCAATACTCATGGTAGCTGCACCAATGCAGAAAAGTACTTATGAAATTTCCCTGGTTAAAGGCACCCCAAGAGTAGGGTTGCCAGGTGCCGGTTTTCGACCAGAACGCCAGGACGAAAAGGAACCTTGGTGGCTCTGGTCAGCACTGCTGACCGGGCCATTAAAAGTCCAGTCAGTGGCACAATAGGGCGGAGGCAAGCTCCCTGCCTGCCGTGGCTCCATACAGCTCCCGGAAACAGTGGCATGTTCTCTCTCCGGCTCCTAGGCGTAGGGGCAGCCAGGGGGCTCCGCACACTGCTCTTGCCCAAGTGCCAGCTCTGCAGCTCCCAGGAATGTAGCCAATGCAGAGACAGTGCCTGCAGGCGGGGCAGAGTGCACAGCCACCTGGTTGTGCCTCAGTGTAGGAGGGACATGCCGCTGCTTCCAGGAGCTGCTTGAGGTAAGCACCTCCTGGAGCCTGCATTCCTGACCCCCTCCTGCACCCCAACTGCCTGCCCCAGCCTTGATCCACCTCCTGCCCCTGAACCCCTCAATCCCATCCCAGAGCACCCTCTTGCACCCCAAAACCCTCATCCCCATCCCCACCCCAGAGCTCACATCCCCAGCCAGAGCCCTCACATCTCCTCGGACCCCAACCCCCTGCCCCAGACCTGATCCCCCTCCCAACCCTCCAAACACCTTTGTCCCAGCCCAGACCATCCTCCTACATCCCAAACTCCTCATCTCCAGCCCCACCCCAGAGTCTGCACCCCCAACCAGAACCCTCACACAGACCCCACACCCCAACCCCCTGCCTCAGCCCAGAGCCCCCTCCTATATCCAGAAACACTTGGTTCCACCCCCCCCCAGCCTGGAGCCCCCTCCTGCACCCCAAACCCCTCATCCCTTGCCCGACCCCAGAGCCCGCACCTCCACCCCTTGAGCCAGCCTGGTGAAAATGAGCATGTGTGTGAGGGTGGGGAAAGTGAGCGATGGGAGGGGTGGGGGCCTTGGAGAAGGGGCTGATCGGGGCAGGGCAGGAGGCGGGGCAAGGGTGTTCCTTTGGTTCTGTGCAGTAGAAAGTTGGCAACCCTACAGTTCTGCACCTTTGGCACTTTGCTGAGACAGAGCGTAATTCTGCCATGCAGCCCATTTGCACAGATGCATTCAGCAAGAGTGGGAAGTAACTTGGCCAGGAAATAGATACCATCCTCACTGCATTTCAAAGAATTATTCTCCCACTCTGACAGAACCGAGAGAAAGGAAGATGTAGGTGGGAATAGGGGAGGGGAACACCAAGGGCATTTTTTCCATACTCTGATTAACTAAAGATTTTAGCTCACAGGCACTTTAATTGTTATTACCCATAGACCAGGGCTACCCAAAGCAACTGCACTAGTTTAACTAAAATCATCTTAAAACACGGTAAATAAAGCTAGTTCAAGCCCTCGTGTGGACATGTTTATATCATTTGACAGCCAGCTAATATTGGTTTCACTTGCATCCGTTTACTGGCTGCAACTTGTGTGTAAGAAGCAGCCCTTTCATGCTTTTCACCGGTTGCCAACCAGGCTGGGAGGGAGGGAGGGAGGGGGACACTGCTGTAGGGCAATGGAGGTAAATAGTGGATGATAAAAACTATTTTGGGTCTGGGAATGGGGCAGATCAATCAGTTCCAAGTGAGAATGTAACATCACTGGGGGCAGACCGATTCTATACTTCAGCATCTGCTGCTCGCCCTTCTGTCCTTGTTAGGAGTGCAATTAGCTTAAACCTCCTGGAGACAGAGATCGGCTGCTTTGGGTCTCAAACCATGACAAGGTGAATGAGACCACACTTTTCCCTTTTCTCTGAGGTGATGACACTCCCTAAAATGAGATGCAATTGCTGGGGTTAGCATTCTGGGCAAAGGCAGGAATTCTGCTGCAGATTTTCAAGTGTTGCTGTTAACATAGTCTGTAAGCTACCAGAGCACCATGTTATCAAGTGACACGTTTTAACAATAGCCACTGGAGTCACTGGATGCTGACCCTTGCCAAGGGAAAAATCTTTTGTAACCCCGACACATGCCATATGACTGGGGCCAGGAAACAAAAAGGTGTCTCTTACTAGCATTCCTGTGTGTTACACCCTTATCACACAGGTCCTGCACTGCTTAGGAACATCTCATACACAAGAACATAAGAAGGGCCATACCGGGTCAGATCAAAGGTCCATGTAGCCCATTATCCTCAAATCTCGGAAATAACTAAAGTGTGTTGTGTTCAGAAGGATCATAAAGCACCCACCTGGATTTCCTTAACAAAATATTGACCGTTATTTATTAAATGCAGGAAAGGTTTCCAAGGAGAGACCCTGGTCAACACAGTAGTTTCAATCCAGATAAAACATCTTTCATTTTAGAGAATGATAGACTCTGACTAATTGGAGACAAGTGCAATCTAGAAAATTAGGTATAATATGTGAATATTCTCTAGCATCTCTAGCCATTGGGGACACAGCAGACAGCTCATGTGTATACACTAGAAGGATAACAATTAAGGATTTAAACTCCCATGCTTCAGGGCATAACCAACCAATAACTGATGCGGGTTAGGAAGAAACATCCCCTTTCAGGAATTTATTTCATAATTGTCTGCTATTGAGTTTCTTGTGCCTGTCTTTGAAGTAACTGGCACTAGCTACTTTCAGAGAAGGGATAATAGACCAAATATGATCCAAACTGCAGTTTCTATCTATAGTTGTACTCAGCTCATAACCAAACTCTGAAAACATGAATAGGACACTGAGCACTTGTGTGTGGAACTGAACCTGATAGCAGTCCACTGTGCAAGCGTATCAATTTGTTTCCCTGGCAAAAAATGTTTTGCATTTATACCTGAGCTCTTACAGTCTGTAACAAAACTACCAAGCACCGGGAGCTAGCGGAGAGAGAAATCCAAGACTGAGCATCTGGATATGCAAAAAGAAAAGGAGTACCCGTGGCACCTTAGAGACTAACAAATTTATTAGAGCATAAGCTTTCGTGAGCTACAGCTCACTTCATCGGATGCATTTGGTGGAAAAAACAGAGGAGAGATTTATACACACACACACACACACACACACACACAGAGAACATGAAACAATGGGTTTATCATACACACTGTAAGGAGAGACACAACCCTGGAGCCCCGACCTGGGGTATTCTATCTGCTACCCAAGATCCATAAACCTGGAAATCCTGGACGCCCCATCATCTCAGGCATTGGCACCCTGACAGCAGGATTGTCTGGCTATGTAGACTCCCTCCTCAGGCCCTTCGTTACCAGCACTCCCAGCTATCTTCGAGACACCACTGACTTCCTGAGGAAACTACAGTCCATTGGTGATCTTCCTAAAAACACCATCCTAGCCACTATGGATGTAGAAGCCCTCTACACCAACTTTCCACACAAAGATGGACTACAAGCCATCAGGAACAGTATCCCCGATACTGTCACGGCTAACCTGGTGGCAGAACTTTGTGACTTTGTCCTGACCCATAACTATTTCACATTTGGTGACAATGTATACCTTCAAATCAGCGGCACTGCGATGGGTACCCGCATGGCCCCACAGTATGCCAACATTTTTATGGCTGACTTAGAACAACGCTTCCTCAGCTCTCGTCCCCTAATGCCCCTACTCTACTTGTGCTACATTGATGACATCTTCATCATCTGGACCCATGGAAAAAAAGCTCTTGAGGAATTCCATCATGATTTCAACAATTTCCATCCCACCATCAACCTCAGCCTGGACCAGTCCACACAAGAGATCCACTTCCTGGACACTACGGTGCTAATAAGCGATGGTCACATAAACACCACCCTATATCGGAAACCTACTGACCGCTATTCCTACCTACATGCCTCTAGCTTTCATCCAGATCATACCACTCGATCCATTGTCTACAGCCAAGCGCTACGATATAACCGCATTTGCTCCAACCCCTCAGACAGAGACAAACACCTACAAGATCTCTATCATGCATTCCTACAACTACAATACCCACCTGCTGAAGTGAAGAAACAGATTGACAGAGCCAGAAGAGTACCCAGAAGTCACCTACTACAGGACAGGCCCAACAAAGAAAACAACAGAACGCCACTAGCCATCACCTTCAGCCCCCAACTAAAACCTCTCCAACGCATCATCAAGGATCTACAACCTATCCTGAAGGACGACCCATCACTCTCACAGATCTTGGGAGACAGACCAGTCCTTGCTTACAAACAGCCCCCCAATCTGAAGCAAATACTCACCAGCAACCACACACCACACAACAGAACCACTAACCCAGGAACCTATCCTTGCAACAAAGCCCGTTGCCAACTCTGTCCACATATCTATTCAGGGGATACCATCGTAGGGCCTAATCACATCAGCCACACTATCAGAGGCTCGTTCACCTGCGCATCTACCAATGTGATATATGCCATCATGTGCCAGCAATGCCCCTCTGCCATGTACATTGGCCAAACTGGACAGTCTCTACGTAAAAGAATGAATGGGCACAAATCAGACGTCAAGAATTATAACATTCAAAAACCAGTTGGAGAACACTTCAATCTCTCTGGTCACTCGATCACAGACCTAAGAGTGGCTATACTTCAACAAAAAAGCTTCAAAAACAGACTCCAACGAGAGACTGCTGAATTGGAATTAATTTGCAAACTGGATACAATTAACTTAGGCTTGAATAGAGACTGGGAATGGATGAGTCATTACACAAAGTAAAACTATTTCCCCATGGTATTTCTCCCTCCCACCCCACCCCCCACTGTTCCTCTGATATTCTTGTTAACTGCTGGAATTAGCCTACCTGCTTGTCACCATGAAAGGTTTTCCTCCTTTCCCCCCCTGCTGTTGGTGATGGCTTATCTTAAGTGATCACTCTCCTTACAGTGTGTATGATAAACCCATTGTTTCATGTTCTCTGTGTGTGTGTATATAAATCTCTCCTCTGTTTTTTCCACCAAATGCATCCGATGAAGTGAGCTGTAGCTCACGAAAGCTTATGCTCTAATAAATTTGTTAGTCTCTAAGGTGCCACAAGTACTCCTTTTCTTTTTGCGAATACAGACTAACAGGGCTGCTACTCTGAAACTTGTTAACTGCTGGAATTAGCCTACCTTGCTTGTCACCATGAAAGGTTTTCCTCCTTTTCCCCCCCCTGCTGCTGGTGATGGCTTATCTTAAGTGATCACTCTCCTTACAGTGTGTATGATAAACCCATTGTTTCATGTTCTCTGTGTGTGTGTGTGTGTGTGTGTGTGTATATATATAAATCTCTCCTCTGTTTTTTCCACCAAATGCATCCGATGAAGTGAGCTGTAGCTCACGAAAGCTTATGCTCTAATAAATTTGTTAGTCTCTAAGGTGCCACGGGTACTCCTTTTCTTTTTGCGAATACAGACTAACACGGCTGCTACTCTGAAACCTGTCATCTGGATATGGATGTGCTTGATGAGACTTTGTTTTTCAGCAATAAAATAGGAACAAGAAAGTATGACCATATGGTCACTGAAAGCTTGTTTTTACATCCCACTAACAGTGCCTTGAAAGGATCCAAAGGACTCTTGAAAAACTGCCCTTGGGCCCCTTTTGGGTTCTTTATAAGTAGGGTTACCAGATAGCAACTGTGAAAAAATGGGACAAGGGGAAGGGGGTAATAGGCGCCTATATAAGAAAAAGACCCAAAAATAGGACTGTCCCTTTAAAAATGGGACATCTGGTCACCCTATTTATAAGTACAAAGAAGGATTTTCTGTTTGTTTAAACAAGGGTTTTTTTCTGCTTGTTTTTCATCTTAGAGAATCGAGGACCATGATTCTGATCTTCCCTAGTTTTGCTGAAGAATCGATCAGATGTTATTGTGTGCTCCAACACCTTCATCCAATAGGAGGGGCTCTTTAATCATCAGCAAACACATGCTGTCTCCAGAATGTTCATTAATCATAAAAGTCAAATGGTTTTTTACCAAAAACAAAATCTTTTAAACAAGCTGATTAAAAGTCCCTGCCCTGCTCTAAAAGTCCTTTCTCAGCTCTCGTTCTCCTTGCTTCTGTGGTGTAATAGTTTCACCCATTCTCCAGCCACCATGGAATTTTGTAGGCTAGACAGGTCCTAAATTTCTAATGTAAAAACAAAGGGGAAAGTATATTTTTTAAAGAAAAGTTTAGGCCTTCCGAATTCATCATAAAGAAATCCAAAAAGGCATTAACCCGTTATTTACCCCCATTGCAGGTCATCTTTAAAACCTGTACATCCCGTGCAAACACATCAGTAATGCCCAGTCACTTCTTCCTCTACATCTTTAAGTTCTAACTCATACTATTTTTTTACTAAACAATGGAAATCATAGCTGGACAGTTTAAAGCAGTCTGAGGAAAATCAGCCTTTGAGTAATCTTACACAAAATGCCTGTTAATTTGAGGGGAAGCCCATTCGCCAGTGCCACGACTTGAATTTGATAGTGGCTACCTGCCTTCCTAATGCTAGAAGACTTGGGGCAAGTTAGGCAGAAGAGGAGACTGTCCCAGGTTTGCTGAATGGCAGTGTTTTGTTGCTGCCCAGGAATAGTGTCTGTGCATTAGCTTTCTTGGCAGTGGTGAGGAGAGTCTGGAGCTGTCAGGGAGAAAGAGTATTAGAGAAGTAGCAGTGTTTATACAACCATTTGCCGCTGACTCATGGACAGGAACTGACAGACAGCAGCTGTGAGAAACTTGTTTTCAAGTCCAATTTTCTCTCAGCAGGTTACTTATAACATTTTAGCTTTTAAGGTAGCAGCGTCAAAAGATTGAAGGGCCCAGAGGAAAAGTAAGAGGGAAATTAGTAAAAATATGTTCCAAAGAAACCTACTTACATTAAACTTAGATAAATATAAACATCTAGATGCACTGTCCCCCCACAATCTACAGTTCTATGTTATGTACTAATAGAAATGCATCAATGCCACTAGACTCCTCTCAGGGTAATTCAATTTCCTAGGAAACTCTGAAGAAAAATGTAAGTGAAATATATGAGGGCCCGTTTTAAAACAACAGTCATGGCTATTAATTATAATTTAGGTCATGATGGCAAATTGGAAAGGAAGCGCTGTGCACAATCATGATATTAAATTGTTTGTGTTTTCAGTGTGGTTATTAGTTTAACATATATTAGGACACTTAGTTATAAATGTTAATAATATTACTGAGCTATGAAACAGTTCATTCTCACTTATGTGCACAGTGACAACTTTATGTCAAAAGAAAAGGAGTACTTGTGGCACCTTAGAGACTAACAAATTTATTAGAGCATAAGCTTTCGTGAGCTACAGCTCACTTCATCGGATGCATCGGATGCATCCGATGAAGTGAGCTGTAGCTCACGAAAGCTTATGCTCTAATAAATTTGTTAGTCTCTAAGGTGCCACAAGTACTCCTTTTCTTTTTGTGAATACAGACTAACACGGCTGCTACTCTGAAACTTTATGTCAGTGGATGTTTTAACAATAACTAGGAATTTTTCCCTAGTTCCCTCCTTCTCTCCTTCCGTCTTAGTAAAATAAGGCCCTGAATCCCTGCTCACTTTAAGGCCCAATTTTACACCCATTTAAATCCATTGATTTCAGTGAAGTTATTCCTGCTTTAAACCTGTTTAAGTGATCTCAAAATCAGGTAACAAGTACAACTTTCCCCATGCATGGGTTCTCTGATTTCTAAGGATCCTCTTTGTATTGCCATAGACAGAACAATGGCATGGATAGTTTGTATACACAGGCCACTTATAGAAAGCATATAGCCAGAAACTATATAGTTCATAGACAGCATACCCCACATAGGTACAGATGATGAACAGAGTTTCCCAGCATTGATACAAAAGGCGCTGGACCAGATTCTGATCTCAGCTCTACTGGTGAAAATCTGGAATATCGCTACTGAAGTCACTGCAATTATTCTGGTCTAGCACACTGTAAATTAAATTGGAATCTGTGTCCCAGCTGCTCTCCCTGCAACAGAAGAGGGCGGAAGGTATCTCCAGTGTATGTCTACATTGCAAGTGCTACCGCAGTACAGCTGCAGCTACACAGCTGTAGCGCTGTAGTGTCGATACTTGCTACAGAAGTGGAAGAGGTTTTCCATCTCTGTAATAAATCCACCCCTCGAGAAGCGGTAGCTAGGCTGATGGAATAATTTTTCTATTGATCTTACTGGGGCTTATATCAGCCTACCCACATCTCTCAGAAGTGTGAATTTTTCACACCTCGCAACAGCATACCTAGGCTGACGAAAGTTTTAGGTATAGGCCCAAACCATTAAACCACAGTGACGATTAGAAGAAACAATGTCTCAGGCCTCCTCTCTCCAGGCTCTGGCCTCAGGTCTGTTCTGCTCTCAGGTTCTGCTGGCCTAGGAGTGCAGTATAGAGCATAGGGCCTGAGCACACCAAATTGTCAACAAATTGCCACATGGCCCAGCACAAATCTTGTCTTTCTAAAATGGAAGTGACACCTGAAGCTGGAGAAGCCTAGATCTTATGCTGAGATGGTTTTTCAAATCCTGTACATGTAAATGCTGCCACTGTCCTCCTGAAAGCCTTCCCCATGCACTTTCATTGGCTGAAGTAACATTTCTCCTAGAAGATCTGAATCCTTCTGCTTTAGCACCAAGCACACATCTGCTCATCTCTGTTTAGTATGTTAACATTGTCTTGGTCGCCTTTCACTATATTCATAACCTGGCAACGTCACTTCTAGATGCTTTCAATGGCCAGTGGTTTAGCAAGTCTGATATCACTCACGGCCAACAGAGATTTGCCTTTAGCTCTAAGTGGTTGTTGCACTGACACTTCTCGGGGGAGGGGTCCTCATGTCAAGTCCCAGCAGTGAGCCGGTCAGATATTTCAGTACCTAGATACGTCTACATGAAACCAAGTTTGAACTGCAGTCATTCTCCAGTCCAGGGCCAAACTCAGCCTGGCAGCAGGTAAAACTTCCTAGACTCAGCCAGGGCTGACTTCTGGTCCAAATAAGGCAAAGAGGATTTTTTCTTTCACTCTGCAGTAAAACTTAAACCTGACATTAAAAGAGTCAATAGAGGACAGCAAATAGCAGTAAAACAAGTAATGGATGGCAGAATAGGGCCTACTGGGTTAGTTGTCCGGAACATTACAGCTTAGAAGACATGCCTGTGGCAATCCAATAAGTACGTGAAAATGAAAAGGCAATGAAGAGACAACACCATGGGCTGTTCTGTAACTAGCCAAGTTATAGTGTAAGAAACGAGTGTCAAATGACACAATGGCATTGTACAAGGCAAAGCAGTACCAAGAAGGAAAGAAAGACCCATCCACTAGAGCCCACAGCCTCTGTTATTGAAAGGATAAAGTGGCAGAAAGAAAGGCAAGGTTCAGAGACCAGGAAGACATGACGAGCACCGCGTGCCAGTGCTTTTGTCACAACTCACATGCTGTGCCTGGATACAGCATACAGGCAGGGAGGAATCAATAGCTTGGCTTGTTCACATGCAGAAAGCTGTGGGAGTTGTTTTTAATGTTTCATGTGAATTTAGTGCTGGTGAAAGGAGCTGACTCACAGCCCTCGAGGCTGGAGCCCCTCTGTTTATCTATAGAACAGGGGTCATCAGCAGAGCCAGGGGCAGTGTCTGCTGCCCACAATGCCCTGAGCCCTGATTTGCAAGAGTACCCATAGGGCAAAGCAGCCCTGCCTGCCTGCACTGTAGTTTGGGTGTTGGCAAACAGCTAAGCATTGATCAGTCTCTGCCTCTTACTTTACTTCTCCCTCTGCCTCATGGTCTCTTCAAGATCCCCACTGAACATGAGGATCCTGCTTTAATCAACCCTGGTTGTGAGGGAGAACAAGACTGCACTTGCCGGGAGTGAAAAGCTACTTTGCCTAAATCAGCTACAGTCTTTTCCCCATTCCCAGATTCCATGGTTGGATACAAGACTTGGGGCCAGATCCTTGGCTGGTGTAAATTGGTGTAGCTCCATTGCTGCACCACGCTATGCGAGCTGACGATCAGGCCCTCCATCTTTGTTGATAAAAATTACACATGGTTTAGAAGAAAACAAACTGGATTTATACAGGTTTCAGAGTAGCAGTCGTGTTAGTCTGTATTCACAAAAAGAAAAGAAGTACTTGTGGCACCTTAGAGACTAACAAAATTATTTGAGCATATGCTTTCGTGAGCTACAGCTCACTTCATTGGAACTTCATTGTTGAAGTGAGCTGTAGCTCACGAAAGCTTATGCTCAAATAAACTTGTTAGTCTCTAAGGTGCCACAAGTACTCCTTTTCTTTTTGTGGATTTATACAGAGATTGAACTGCAGATTTTCGGCCTGGCTTCCCTTGGGCAACAAAGTCTTCACTGTCTTTCCATCACACACTGCTTATACTGCCTCGGGGGATGGAAAGGAGGAAAATGAGGTCATTCCTGTGCTCTGGTCAGCTGGAGTAGGGCGAAACTAAACAATGCAAAAGGCTGACTCAGTTTCCCTTTGTACTGGACATCTTCATTCTACATTCAGAAATAAAACAACAACTTTACTTACAAATGCCCCAGAAGCAGAGATCTGTTAGCTCATTCACTCCATCTTCCTGTACATGCAGAACTGTGCCATTTTTAGTTTTTTGTCCAGACCTCTTTTTAAATACGCCAAATAATCAATCATTTACCACTCCCCTTGAAAGAGAGTTCCACAGGTGGCTGTCCTGGCATTGGGACGTTTTCCCATTACTCTATGTTCTGTACCACTCTAAAGAATTCCTTTTCATCACAGTGTTTACGTCTTTCAACTTTCTGCATGCTCATATCATGCTTCCCTCAGTCATCTCTTTGCCAAACTGTATATTTAGCTTTTTTCATATTTTGTCCTGAGTCTGCCCTGATCTTTCAAGCTGTTTTTCTCTGAAACTCTCTCCAATTTGCCAATAACTTTCTTGTAATACCCAGAACCAAATGCAGCCTTCCAGGTGCAGGTGTACTAGAGACATGCAGAGAGGAAACTTACTCCTAATTTTTTGCCTTTGTGTATACATCCCAATATTTAATTGGCCTTTTTTTTGCTATATTGCAAATTCACAGCTTATTTGCTGCCCATTGTCACCTCTAGGTCTCATTCAGTATTTCACCTTCTCAGTAACATACATGTAGTTCAATCCCTAAGCATATTATACGGTGTTTTCCAAGTTGAATTTCACTGTGTTATTTTCTGCCTATGGTTCTAACCCCTATAGGTCTGTTTGTGTTATTTCTCTAACCTACAGAGGCCAAGCTAAGTGAACCCCAGAGCAATAGAAAAACAGAGACAACCTTTTCCCCTCTTGCAGACGTTAGATATGCTCTTCAGATGGGAGTCAACCCATTATCTTTCTTCTCTGCTTACTCAGTGCATATTTGCCTTGGGTGAATCCCATACTCATGTTGACATCTTTCATCCTTCTGTTATTACAGATGCTTCAAAGGTAGTAATCCTGCCATGTCACATCTGTAGAGTTGTATCACAAAGATAAGCTAGTGTGATTAAATAAGAAATTATTCAACAGATAAATATTAGGTAAGAGATGCTAAAATGTGCAAGCACAAATGTGTCTCCTACTTAAAACACAGAAGAGTAAATTTGCATTTCACATCTCTATTACCTTTGCACAACTTTAAACTACGTGAACACCATAAAACAATTTAAGCTTATTTTAAACAAAAAAATGTATCACATTTAAGCTTATCAAATTATAAAAGCACATTTGAGCCACAGCCCCATGTGAAAGGTTTAAAGGCCAACTAGAAAGTACAAAAAGGAAACTGCCCCATGGAAAGTTTGAAACTGAAACCTCTTTCCTCCCCAATTTGTTTTCATCAGAGATGGATAGTGGTTTGTTATTATAGAGTTACTTATAGCCTGGACCACGCAATGTAGTTAATTGTCTGCTTGCTTGTGACATTTAGGCTGTGCACATTGGTTTGTTATTGTAGAGCTGACCATTAGGATTATTTGTGCACAAAGGTTAATAGTTGTTGGGCTTTGCATAGTGTTGTGGGGGGGGTGGGATTTTCAAAAGCCCTCAGAGCTGCCCTAACTCTGCTCCCATTGAAGCCAATGGTGAAACTCCCGCGGGAGGAGAATGGCCATCACAGCAACTCACCGTTGCGCTGTGGTCACTGATTTGTTATTGCAGGGTTGATCATAAGAGTGGGTGTGCGCACATTCGGTTAGAAGTTGCAGGGCTGCTCATCAATATTTAGCTGTGTACATTGGGTTGATCATCAATTAATGCTCACTTGTTTGCTATTGTAGGGTTGCTCATAGTATAAGATTTTATCTCACTCCCTTATCACTTAGGGATATATATTTTTGCAGAGCTTTATATGATTGTAATGACACCAAGTCCTACAGTCCTCACTCAGAGAAATACCTTTTTCCATGGCTCAGTTAGAAGTGCAACTGAAATACAGCTGTACTCACTGAATACAGTTGAAGCTGAAAGGAAAATGTGTATTAGGGAGAAAATAAATAACTGCATAGGAATTTAGTTAGAACATTGAGGCTAACAACTCTACTCTTAAGAAAAGTGCCATCTTATGAATCTTTAATGACCACAATTGGGCAGGATCTCAGTTTTGTGTAGGAGATTTCTACATTGATGCTTCATCATATAAACCAGTACACATCATCTTTGGAAACCTCCAACAAAATAGCAGACATTGTTCCTTGAGGTTCATTTGTGTTCCAAGAAAAAAGGCCCTATTTGTAATTTTGTTCTGGTTTTCATTTATTGCCAAAGAACTGGCATAGCTACAATTAATCTTCCAAGGGGAGGAGAAGATTTGTGTTAGGAAGAGGCCAGTGGAGTTCAGCAGGAATGAGGACTGTCATGCTGGATTCCAAGTATCACAAATAATGCTTGGAGGACATTAGCCAAACTGAAACAAATGCTGGTTTAGTCCCCAAGGAGGAAGAGGAATAACACAATCATCACTCATCCAGGTGAAAACATCATGTCACCAGAAGTATTTTCTGCTTCAAAACTTTTAGCATAGACATCAAGTGCTCTCCTGAGGTTACTTTCAATCTGAGATGCCTTAAATCACAATTGTATTAGAATTTTAAAATTAGTGGCAAGATGGGGCCAAGCTGTGATGTTTGGATCTAGAATTGTATGTGGGTTGTTTAGACCGGGGGCTTCATTCAGCCCATTATAGGCCTGAGCTATGAAGGTTGAATCTGCACTTTCCTAAGGATAGGCAATGTTCTGATCAGAAGTTTCAACTGTATAAATGACCAATAAAACTCCACAAATCTGTAGTAAACTAAAATAATCCTGGATGCCATTCTGCTCTGTAATGATGGGATCTTACAATTCTTGTCCAGATTTGGTGAGCAAGTATTATTAATGACACATTAAACAGTGACCCAGTATTAAAGATACAGATCAGAACCATTCTACACTGTGGTGACCTAAAACCAGGAAGGGAAAACAGTGACTAACACATGCATGTTGCCATGTGAGTAAATATGATCTCAATATGACAAAAACAGACAAACAAATGGATACACCACATCACAGGGGAGTCCAGCTTCATTCTGCATTTTCAGAGGAACCACCGGTAAAAGTAATTGTTTGGAGTCTGGCATTAGTCAGTCTATAGAAAATATTAATCAAGCGTTAACTAGGCTTCTGGAAAACATGCAGAGTAGGATTATGCTATTCTTTAATCATGAGTGGCCAAACTCTTTTGGCATGTGGGTTGCACACTCATTCCAGACTAAGGCTCTGGGATATAAGAGACCCAGGACGGCTGCTCTCTATCGCAAACACATCATTCTGCCTGGAGTCATGGGCTAACTCTTTGCATGCCTTCCCCCTGCAGTTCAGATCCAACACTCCTTACAAAAAAACTATTTGTTATGATCTACTTCATCCCACCCTGCCTCTGTTCCTCCTGATTCATGGCAACAGGGAAAGGAATGGAAACAAGTGACTGCTGGATCAGCTGCTACAGAGTTGAATAGCTGCCATACACAGAGCCATACAAGGATATCTCTGTGGGATTGGGATGCTGCGCATTGTGCTGGGGCAGATTAGGAGGGCAGGAGCCAGAGCACTATTTTGTCACCTCTTGTTTCAAATGATTAATTGTATTTCATTCTCAGGTGGATTACAAGAGGGGCTTGAATGTGCAAATTTAAAATCCAGCCACTCTGTGTTTGGTATAACAGATATATGTGTATGTGAGAGACAGAGAAATTTGTACATGCATTGAATGACTTAGTCTGTATATTCTGCTTTATATGTATTGTAAATAAAGTGAAGCTTAACCAGTACTTTGGAAACTGCTGCTGGTGCTTGAGACTATTATATAGATAGACTTGCAGGGCCAATTTTTCAGACAGCCTTAAACCACTCCCCACTTTGTATGTACAACTAACTGTTTGAATAGGTGCTGGTGCTGGAAAAGAGTTTAACTTCAAATGGAAGTTCATGTTAAATGAATTGCTGAACATTTTCAGAGGTGACTAGTGAATCTGGCTGCCCCCATTTTTAGGTTCCCAACTTACTACGCCATAAAGATGCTTGCACATTTTCCACACTTTCTGAAAATCAGGCCCATTCAAGCTGGGCTTCCACAATCACTAGTCATTTTTGAAAATCTTGGCTTCTGTCTGTTATTCACCATCTTTAAGGATTTCCGGTAAGGATGGGAGAACTGATTTTGCCAAATTTTAAAACCAAAATTGCACATTCTAGCTTTAGAAAATAACTCTGTAAAATTGGCATCATAATATTTCCCCACTTCATAGGGAGCAGGGGATGTTGATTAATGTTTGTAAAGCATTTTCAGATGTTTGGGTGAAAACCTTTATATATTCATGTAAGGTTTGATATTATTATGGTTTACTGGATGCTGATGCTGATAAGGCATTTACTGTTTATTTGGGTGTATACCTGCCCCTGCTTTCTGTCATTCTCTGCTTCATTTATAAGAGTTCCCTCCACTGCCAGAGCGACTCATGGAGTTCCTTTCCCTTATTTGTTATGGGCTCGTGGTTTCTGATCTCATCTATTCCCTCTTGATGGTGTATTTATATAAGCAGGGTTCACAGTTGTAGTCAAACAAACGAACACCCAGAGGGTTGGTAAAAGCCATATTAGATCAAACTCAAGAGGAGTAACAGAACTCTTTAAAGCTCAGCAAATTTCAGCCACTTCCTTGCTGCGCTGATAAACACAGACACAAGGATACAAGAAAATTCCACTGGCCCTTATTTGACCTCCTTACCTCAGCATCCCAGTGTCTTAAAGGAACACTGTCAGCTCACGGTTCATTACTGTTTGGTGTTGGTGAAATGTAGGTGGGTAGCGGGTATGAGCCGCTCCTTCAGATCCATGCCCGTAAAGAACCAGATGCCAAACTGAAGGCATTAAAACCAAAGTGACAGTACAATAGAAACTGAACTTCTCTTTCATCCACACCTCTGCTCTAGCGCTCTTGAGAGAGTAGGTTAGTGTACAAGGCCCATTCAGCCACCTGCATTCCTGCTCAGACTCTCTGCCAGGGCACTAGTTAGCACTGTACCAGTTCTGATGGTGTTTTCTGCCAAGTGAAGCCCTAGCAAGGGGACTGAGATCACCAAGTCCTTTCACATAGGCCACAAGACACCTTCTGGGGGAGTAACAACCAGGGACCACTCTAGCTGTAGCCAAAGTGGGCAGATGCCTAGGGTGGCAGAAATTTGAGTGGCATTGTCACTCCTTGCACCATATTGCAACGCCACTGGAATGCTTTTTTGGGTCACCCAGAACTCTGTGTGATCTTGTTAATCCTCTGCCTTAGCAAAAGACACTTGCTGGAGCTAAACTGGATGACAGCTCCCTGTCTGTTAGCCAACCAATCTCCTCTAAAGCTCTGTCAGGCTTTTACTTTGCCTTGCAGGTAACATTTGATGTACCCTAGTCCTTGAGCCCCCAGAAAGGCATTCCTGTGCAGTATCCAGCCCTCATCACTGGACACACTTAAAAATTACCAAGGCCGCTGTCTCCAAATAGACAGTATGCATTCCAGCCTGTTACCTCAGTGAGGACTCACATTTTAATATTACAACACTGGGAAGAAATTATAGCAAAACCAAGAATATTAATAAAGAACAGAGACTTAAGTGTTACTAAGCAAAGACAATAGCAACAGAAAATGATTACAAACAACACAAAAAGATGCATATCTACAAGGCTAGAACTTATCTCTTGCAACAGATTTCAGAGTAGCAGCCGTGTTAGTCTGTATTTGCAAAAAGAAAAGGAGTACTTGTGGCACCTTAGAGACTAACAAATTTATTAGAGCATAAGCTTTCGTGAGCATCCGATGAAGTGAGCTGTAGCTCATGAAAGCTTATGCTCTAATAAATTTGTTAGTCTCTAAGGTGCCACAAGTACTCCTTTTCTTTTATCTCTGGAAAGTTAATATTATCTAAAACAGTCTCTTACCTAAAGTTTCCTATAGAGCTTGCTGGTATTCAGTCATACCGGGTCCAGATTTTCATGATTCCCCTATGCCAGTGGGTCTCAAACTGTTTTACTGGTAAAAAGAAAAGGAGTACTTGTGGCACCTTAGAGACTAACAAATTTATTAGAGCATAAGCTTTCGTGAGCTACAGCTCACTTCATTGGATGCATTTGGTGGAAAAAACAGAGGAGAGATTTATATACACACACACAGAGAACATGAAACAATGGGTTTATCATACACACCGTAAGGAGAGTGATCACATAAGATAAGCCATCACCAGCAGCAGGGGGGGGAAAGGAGGAAAACCTTTCATGGTGACAAGCAAGGTAGGCTAATTCCAGCAGTTAACAAGAATATCAGAGGAACAGTGGGGGGTGGGGTGGGAGGGAGAAATACCATGGGGAAATAGTTTTACTTTGTGTAATGACTCATCCATTCCCAGTCTCTATTCAAGCCTAAGTTAATTGTATCCAGTTTGCAAATTAATTCCAATTCAGCAGTCTCTCGTTGGAGTCTGTATGTGTTAGTCTCTAAGGTACCACAAGTACTCCTTTTCTTTTTGCGAATACAGACTAACACGGCTGCTACTCTGAAACCTGTTTTACTGGTGACCCCTTTCACATCACAAGCCTCAGAGTGCGACCCCCTCTAATAAATTAAATACACTTTTTAATATATTTAACACCAATATAAATGCTGGAGGCAAGCGGGGATTGGGGTGGAGGTTGACAGCTCATGACCCCCTCTGTAATAACCTTGTGACCCCCTGCGGGGTCCCGAACCCCAGTTTGAGAACCCCTGTCCTAAGCCCTTCAAGGGGTGTCCTCAATGAATGGATACTAAAATGTCTTTTCTTCACCTTATATTTCCCTAAAATAATGACAGGTTTCAGAGTAGCAGCCGTGTTAGTCTGTATTCACAAAAAGAAAAGGAGTACTTGTGGTACCTTAGAGACTAACACATTTATTTGAGCATAAGCTTTCGTGAGCTACAGCTCACTTCAGTGAGCTGTAGCTCACGAAAGCTTATGCTAAAATAAATTTGTTAAAGTGAGCTGTAGCTCACGAAAGCTTATGCTCAAATAAATTTGTTAGTCTCTAAGGTGCCACAAGTACTACATTTCCCTAAAAGTCATTGTTTTGATCCCAGAGACAAGATAACCCTGGTGGCCTTGGTCTCTCATGCTGATTTCACATCCCCCAGTCAATCTGGCTTTTCCTGTTGACTTGCATCCAAATGGGGCTTCCTTTGTGTTGATTTCACACACTTAATTTACATTAGAGGCATGAAGCTAACTACCTTCCCTTCTGTCTGGAAGAAAATCTGTTTCTCCATTTGGTGATAGATTTGAAAGCATAATCTCAGTAAATATCCATAATTCCTTAGATAGTGCGAATATCTACATTTCACAATGATATTAATGACCAGTGTGTTACCAGCTTTAATTTGATATCTTGCATGACTTTCTCTATAGATAAACATTATGACAACAATATGTTAAGAGTCTGCCAGTCCTGATAAGAGTTGCTGACACAGAATAGTGAACCCCCAATAGGTTCTGTGTCACAGCCTCTCGCTCAAATTTGGCCTGGCTGCCCCTCCATTCTGACAGAGGGGCAGCTGGGCCAAATCTGCTGACTCAGGCCTATGAGGAGAGGGGCAGCACACTGAAGTTTTGCCTAGGGCAGCAGATTATCATGGATGGCCTCTGGTAACAACCATTGATCTCCACTGAACTGGACTGGATATGAATCACTGAGCGCGATGTGTACTGGAGGGTTCATTTGTTCAGGCATAGCTTCCAGACCATTATCTGGATTGAAATGATCTGCCGGCAGCTTTTAGTGGAAAGGATTCGTTTCTCTGCTGTTCCGTTTTATCCTCTGAACTTTGCTGTATTCCCTCAGGTATGGAGGTTAGGAGCTGCAAAAATTACAGATTTCTCTCCTTTGGAATTGCATTATTCATCCTGCTGGGTTCATAAGGTTAGGTATTTATACCCTTCTCTGCCATTCCCTTTGAGCAGTAGCCTGCATTGTTTGTAGTATATGAGAAAGCAAATGCCTTTTTAAGGGCTTTTTTGGACATTTTTAATGCACTGTTTGCAACTTTGTAAGCTTCTTGCTTTGCAGGTACCCCTGAACCATTGCTGACACCTTCCACATAAGTGCACAGAGACTGGTTCAGCCTTCAAGAATGTGAACACTTATGTGGATCCAGAGTTTAATCAGATTCTGTTGTTTTCCAGGTGTGGAGTTTTCGTTTGACCCCCATCTCTAATGCCAAAGCTTCAAATCCAACCATCTTCTTGGCCTTCACATGCTCCCCAGCCTCTACTGAGCAGAAAGGAGCATGCAGTGTATCGCAATGAAGAGGAGAGGTGGGAAGCTATGGAGTCAGAGGTTGAGAACACAAGAAAATGGAGGAGAATAAAGGAGAGGAAAAATAAAGAAATACAGAGACTGAAAAGTGCATTGGATACATGAAAAAGGTTTACACATAGCATGGAAAAGCCTTAAACTCTTTTCTGTGGCAGCATCAGCTTCTCCTAGGAGTTTTAGAGACTGCTCTTTCAGTTTAACTAATTTCCAGACTAGCAGTAGAAAATACCTGTGTAATTAGCCAGAGGGTCAGCCTCTTTTGTCAAGCTATTGCCCATTTATCTGCATCCTCTGCCTGCCTTGTGTCAGATCTCAGCAGTGGGAGATGTGGAGCAGCTGCAGAACCCACATGCGAGGACTCCACTGTCCTCAAGGTGTTGTTGTTACTCAGTGCAGTCCTAGTTGTTCCAAAGATTAATAGAAAACTGTAATTAGTTAAGCACATTTCACATCTAAATTACCCTGTCTCAAAGCCCTTGTAGGTAAATGCTTTTTAATGACAAATTGAGGTGCAGGGATGGGTATGATGCCAAATTTCTTGAAGGAAACATGTACAATAATCCTCACCATTTTTAGCACACCACATTCAGTGAAGCATCCCAGAATTCTGTGTAGATGGGTGAGAACGTTTTGCTCCATGCACAGTGGAATGATGTCAGTTACCATGTGGCATATCAGGATACTTGATGGTATCTGATTTGAAAGCCTACTTTTATTACCACTAGTTTCAGAGTAGCAGCCGTGTTAGTCTGTATTCGCAAAAAGAAAAGGAGTACTTGTGGCACCTTAGAGACTAACAAATTTATTAGAGCATAAGCTTTCGTGAGCTACAGCTCACTTCATCGGATGCATTTGGTGGAAAAAACAGAGGAGAGATTTATATACACACACACAGAGAACATGAAACAATGGGTTTATCATACACACTGTAAGGAGAGTGATCACTTAAGATAAGCCATCACCAACAGCAGGGGGGGGAAGGAGGAAAACCTTTCATGGTGACAAGCAGGTAGGCTAATTCCAGCAGTTAACAAGAATATCAGAGGAACAGTGGGGGGGGGGGGTGGGAGGGAGAAATACCATGGGGAAATAGAAATTAGTCTCTAAGGTGCCACAAGTACTCCTTTTCTTTTTGAGAATACAGACTAACACGGCTGCTACTCTGAAACATGGGGAAATAGTTTTACTTTGTGTAATGACTCATCCATTCCCAGTCTCTATTCAAGCCTAAGTTAATTGTATCCAGTTTGCAAATTAATTCCAATTCAGCAGTCTCTCGTTGGAGTCTGTTTTTGAAGCTTTTTTGTTGAAGTATAGCCACTCTTAGGTCTGTGATCGAGTGACCAGAGAGATTGAAGTGTTCTCCAACTGGTTTTTGAATGTTATAATTCTTGACGTCTGATTTGTGTCCATTCATTCTTTTACGTAGAGACTGTCCAGTTTGGCCAATGTACATGGCAGAGGGGCATTGCTGGCACATGATGGCATATATCACATTGGTAGATGCGCAGGTGAACGAGCCTCTGATAGTGTGGCTGATGTGATTAGGCCCTATGATGGTATCCCCTGAATAGATATGTGGACAGAGTTGGCAACGGGCTTTGTTGCAAGGATAAGTTCCTGGGTTAGTGGTTCTGTTGTGTGGTGTGTGGTTGCTGGTGAGTATTTGCTTCAGATTGGGGGGCTGTCTGTAAGCAAGGACTGGTCTGTCTCCCAAGATCTGAGAGAGCGATGGCTCGTCCTTCAGGATGGGTTGTAGATCCTTGATGATGCGTTGGAGAGGTTTTAGTTGGGGGCTGAAGGTGATGGCTAGTGGCGTTCTGTTGTTTTCTTTGTTGGGCCTGTCCTGTAGTAGGTGACTTCTGGGTACTCTTCTGGCTCTGTCAATCTGTTTCTTCACTTCAGCAGGTGGGTATTGTAGTTGTAGGAATGCATGATAGAGATCTTGTAGGTGTTTGTCTCTGTCTGAGGGGTTGGAGCAAATGCGGTTATATCGTAGCGCTTGGCTGTAGACATTGGATCGAGTGGTATGATCTGGATGAAAGCTAGAGGCATGTAGGTAGGAATAGCGGTCAGTAGGTTTCCGATATAGGGTGGTGTTTATGTGACCATCGCTTATTAGCACCGTAGTGTCCAGGAAGTGGATCTCTTGTGTGGACTGGTCCAGGCTGAGGTTGATGGTGGGATGGAAATTGTTGAAATCATGGTGGAATTCCTCAAGAGCTTCTTTTCCATGGGTCCAGATGATGAAGATGTCATCAATGTAGCGCAAGTAGAGTAGGGGCATTAGGGGACGAGAGCTGAGGAAGCGTTGTTCTAAGTCAGCCATAAAAATGTTGGCATACTGTGGGGCCATGCGGGTACCCATCGCAGTGACGCTGATTTGAAGGTATACATTGTCCCCAAATGTGAAATAGTTATGGGTCAGGATGAAGTGAGCTGTAGCTCACGAAAGCTTAAATAGTTATGGGTCAGGATGAAGTGAGCTGTAGCTCACGAAAGCTTATGCTCTAATAAATTTGTTAGTCTCTAAGGTGCCACAAGTACTCCTTTTCTTTTATTACCACTGTAACAGTTTTTGAGACACCACAAGAATTTGATAGAAATATAAAACCTATACTACGGAGGGCAAGTGAATCGGATCTGACCATGGTTCCTGGCTCTACATCCTGCACTGCATGCTGAACACTAGCAACTGCGAGCACTGCAAGGTAGGTGGATAATCCTTAATGAGTAGTAACGAATTGCTTGGGTACTCTCGGATCAACCTCTCACTTGTTTCCAGTTGGATTTCCTCAAGGAGGCTTTGAGAGCAATTATCTTGTATATCATCTTTTGGCAAAAGTCACAACTATATGACTATGTGCTATTTTGCGACTTAACTATATTGACTTGCAAGGAAAATTCTATTTTATTGATCAGACAATTTCAGTCCAGCGGCAAGGCTGCTAATGGCTGATTCACAACAGCAATATTTTAACCTCTGCCCTTGTTATTGTGTCTGTTTCCTCTGTAGTTGATAATAGTATTATAATGTATTGCTGAAAAGACGAGCACATCTGTTTAATGATTATGTCTTCATTAAATCTAAATATTTAATACTCATTGCCCTTTTAAAAAAAAGTCTGCACTTTGTATTAAGCAGAGATGGTCCTGAGTTGAAATACCCACCATAGGCCCAACCTTACAGCCCTGATTCACATACTTAGACCTTATTTATGCAAATAGTTCCCATATACTTAGACAGGATGATTCACATGAGCAAGAACTGCAGCCTCAGGTTCTATATGCTGACTTTTAGTGGGTAATTAGATGACTTATGCTTCCATATACAAACCTGTTCTTTCAGTCTAAACTAATTTAAATTTCTTGTTGTTGGTTTCCTTTTTTTAAATTTTAGACCAAGTAAATTAACGAGAAAGAACAAAATAAAGTCTCCATGAGAGAGCATAGTGTGTGCGTCTTCTATGTAAAAAGCGAGCAGCAACCTTGAGAATTAAATGGCTCCTGAACTCTGCACTCAGAGAATTCTTCAAAATATAAAGGAAGGAAATATGAAAAAATATAAATATCAGTTTCATAGTATATACTGCACCACAGTGACCTAGTCCCAAAATATGCAGGTTAACTGTTTGGTACCTGAAAGAATATTTCTCCTCCATTGAAAAAGCAGTTGGGTGCAGTCGGCTTTTGTGTGTTTGGTTTAGGGGAACCAATCGTCTGGTCCAGCTACCCATTTACACAACAGACATCACTGTAGAGAGCATGCCACTGCTATGATATCTGCCAGGCTAAGAATTCAGAAGTCCTTTGATCGATGTATTCCTTCCTACCCCAAAGGGAAAGGGAAAGTCAGAGAGAGTTGTTCCTTGTTATTTGCTCAGGACTGTGCATGAGGAAATGTGGTATAGCATTCTTGCTTTTTAATTTGAGCAACCGTGTCATAGTAGCATTTCTTTCCCAAATACTCATCCAAGATATTGTTACCCCAGCGTCATTTTATGTTGTGAAGTCAACGGAGTACTCCTGAATTGCATCAATGTAACCAAGACCACAATCTGCCTCTATGTGGCTCTTTCTAAAGATGCTGCCTGCTTCTCTACATTATTTTGGCCATAGATGACTGTTAATTCATCCAACAAGGCAAAGGTGGTGTGAAGCTGCTAAATGTACTGAGCCCATTCTATGACCTCCTTTTCCTCCTGATTGGCTGGCAATCACAGAACCCAGCTGCCAAGGTAGAGAAGTTATTTTTCCAATGAGGCATCTGGAGCCTTGGCACTTTCAACTGTCAGTTGTGTTGGCTTCTTTGCAATTGCCTCTATCTCTGTCAAGTAATTAAACTGTTGATGGGATGTCTTGCACTCCTGGATGCCATTTTCTTTTAATCCATCTTTAATTGTTTGCCATTTACATGTTTCCTCTCGCCACTTTATGAATAAAGTCCAAGGCTAATTTCTCCTGAGAGATCGCTGCAGGCCTTCTTGCAGGTGAGCAGCATAACTGACAAGAGTAAATTTGCTGCACCACTTTGCACAAATAGCAATGAAAAGCAAAGGGTGCTGTTTCCCATCTGAAGATGATTACATTTCCAAACATAGACACTGGCAGGTTTTCCTGACACATGGGTCTGCAGGTCTGTGGATAACCCGTGTTATAAGGAGGTGTTGTTATGGAGTGAAAGGCATTGCCCGCAAAGAATGTGAGCTGCTTCCAAAATTCATTCCTGTTCCTCATTATTTTTTCCTGGTAAACGCCTGATGTGTGTAATTTAAATTGTCCCCATCCCACTTTTAGTTCTATATTTAACCTCTGCATTCCAGTGATAGAGAACAAGTTTGGTGAGAGGAGATTAAAAGCCTTGGCAAGAGGTTACATTCAGAGGTACCATTAAACCCTAATATGTATTCATAACAATATTTCTTCCAGTAGCTCCTGGCAGAATTGGCTGGATTAGCACAAGAATGCTTATGAAACACATCTGCTTCAGTCAGGGTCTTCTCTTTGGCTGGAAAGGGATTTTTCCCTTGTTTAGGCGTTTACTTGTTTGTTTTACGTTTATCTGTTGCAATCACAGCAGACACATACATAATTTCACAACCCTACATGGAAATCCAGGAGGAAGAAACTATTTTTAGTAGCCAGAATAGCTCCCCTAAATGTATTATCCTTGGACGACTAAATATTAAATACACACTCATCAAATTAGAGGCATTTATGCAGAAGTACTGTACCAACAGTTTTTAATGGTTAGAGAGAATTAAGTTATGCCATTAGTATTTAATCAAACACAACAGAAAGAGATCTTACTGCACTTCTTCAAGATAAGTCGTGGCTAAATTAATTCATCTTCATATCCTTCACTGATGATTTACTGACAGTATTTATGCTGGCACTTACAATTCTTATGCGAAACATATAGGGACAGTCTAACATTTATTTTGCAATTGCATTGAAGTACTCAACTAAAATGACTCTTTCCTGTTCACTCCTGATTAGTGCAATCAGCACAGTGTTTTACAAAATCTACTGAGCTACCGTCCGCAGACAACATCCCAGGTATCAAACAGTGTGGCAATGCGATCTGCTTGGTGTTTTGGGGTTTTTTTGCAGAAGAATAGCTTCTCCATAACATTATTTGACAAGGAAAACATTTTTAATTATAATGGTATGCATTAGGAAACCCTCATCCAAACTCTAGAGATGATGATGTGAATGACGTTGGGGTGACAAGGATGGAGCATGATCTTCCAGAATGGCCAGCTTGCCGTTGTCTGTTATATGGGTCATCATGATGAGTTTGTCCTTCAAACCACTCTGAAAGCCTTCAGTCTTTTTCATGTGTTTGTCCCCTGACTATCACTTCCTTTGTCACAAAATATGTCAGCAGACTGGCCTTCCTGATAGGGATTAGGAGAAAAATGGCCGCTCTCACTGAACTGTGTCAGCCTGATTTGCAGTTATGAAATGCATAAAAACAGGACAGGCTTAGAAGATTTTTGAGGCTCAGTAATGTTTGTCTTTGATTCTTCCCCAGTAAATATATGAAACAGCAATTGGAGTGGCCATTTGGTTTACTGAAGGTGCATTAAGGCTTGCTGTGTTTCTACAGACATAACAGCTGTCTAAATCACTGGGGTTTCCTTGAGCTATTTTTAATGGAGGACTGACCTTATATGAGCTGAGGATAATGGCAAGTGGGAATTTTTCCTAGATAACCACAGGCCTCACACTCCGCTAATCTTCCTGAGATCTGATTGAACAATGTATAGTAAATGGAGGGGCTGGCTGATTAACTTTTGCATGTGTGAAGTTGGCTTCTTGCTGCTAGTGGCACCATATAACTTTTGTTAAGTGATAAATGGCCATCTAGCAGCAAACAACATTTAAGTAGCATGGCAGTTGTCCTATGACCATTATTCATGTTTACAGCAGGAATGCCCAATATTTCACTCCAGTCTGGCAAAATGCAATTTTATTGTTATTTCCTTTGGCCCCTGACCAATGCAAATTATGATGATAGGCTCTTCAGCTGTTTGCATTTGCATTAAAAACAGCAAAACGTTTATTTTAGAAGGTGTCTTTTCTTTTTTTACCAGTCTGCGGCTTTAGTGAAGGGAACCAGAAATAAAGAGCAGAGCCATTTCTGCTTGGTTACGCTTTCTCTCACCTCAGGTATAGGCTCTTTCTCAAATGTTCTCACTGAATTGCGGTGTAGTCTGGTTATCCACCCTTAATTCCCTTCCTTCCTCATTTACTGCTGAATAGCCACCACTATGGTGCCCATCCCACATATCTCTTCCTAAAAAAACGTTCATGACATTCCATCTCTCATTCAAGATTTTAATAGAATATCAGGTTGAAAAGTAACTAGGATAAATCTTAAATCCTCCCATACATTTTGGATGGGGTTTCTTTCAAATGGGCTTCCACAAGACTTTAATGAGTTGGGATCAAGAGCCCTAGCAACTTGAAAAAGCCTTGGCAAGAGGTTACATGCTTCGATATCAGATCTTGTTTCACCTGACTTTGAGGTCAGGATGTAATGTGCATATTCAACATTGTCCTCCGATAAATGGACTCATAGCTACTCAAATGTTTTGATGCTATTACCCTCTGATCTAGTGTCTAAGAAGATATATAAGTCCTATTATTTACCCCAAAGGATAACTTTCTGTAACCAAAATGCTAGAGCTCTGGATTTTTAGATGTGAAAGTCAGGAGTTCCCTTCTTCACTACTTATGGAGGCTAATGTAAAGACTGTGAGCAGAGAGAAAAGGAGTACTTGTGGCACCTTAGAGACTAACAAATTTATTAGAGCATAAGCTTTCGTGAGCTACAGCTCACTTCATCGGATGCTGTAGCTCACGAAAGCTTATGCTCTAATAAATTTGTTAGTCTCTAAGGTGCCACAAGTACTCCTTTTCTTTTTGCGAATACAGACTAACACGGCTGCTACTCTGAAACCTGTGAGCAGAGAGTATGAGTAATATTTTTTGTCTCACACATATTTAATGTATTTGTATGCAACAGATTATTGATTCTATTGGCTGTTGCTTGTGAAAGGGGGCAGTGGAAGAGATTTTTGAGTTGGAATTGTATATTCATGATTTTTCTGATTTATATATAATTCTTTTCTTTTGCATTGATCTCTCATGTGAATGTTTAACCTAACTGTGCTTTGCCATCCCATTTTAGTTTGTTTCTCTTTCCAGTGTGATTGGGATGGTATCTCATGAAGCAAACTGGTTTCCTTATATTCTTAGTTAGTGGCTTCCACAAAGGGAGGCTGGAATTTTACATATTTTCCATGATAAGGAAGACAATTCCTGGGGCTAAAACCAAAGACATTCCTTCTCAATGTCTCTACAAATGGAAAATTTTTTGGCTGAGCCTTGTCTACAAGCAGTTGACCTTATCTGAAAGAGGACATGTCTAGCGTTGAGTATGTTGATACATCCCAACGTCATTATTCACTCTTCTTTGTCTTGTCAAAAGTTAACCATTGAATGGAAGAAGATCTGGCTATATAGGATTGTAGTACCAAATCCAATCAGCACAGCACTTATGCAGGAAAGTAAAGGTCATATCCGTGTATAAGTTTTCTGGATATTTCTCTCAATGTTCAGTTTTCTAAATATAATAAGATGAATTGGCAATTAATATTTTCAAAGTGCTGTTAAAAACATTAATCAGTATCATTAACTGAGTCCCCTGTGAAATAGGTGAGAAATGCTATCTCTATTTTAGCTATGAAACATTTAGGGTGGTGTGCCCCAGCACTGAAAAACTCATAACAATTAAAGTTAATTGAAGGAAAGGAAAACTTGAGTGATTTTAGAAAGGCATTTGATACAGTCCCACATGACACTCTCATAAATACACTAAGGAAATGCGGTTGAGTTGAAATTACATGAGGCTGAGTACAAAACTGGTTGAAAGACCGCACATAAAGAGTAAAAAGAAAAGGAGTACTTGTGGCACCTTAGAGACTAACAAATTTATTTGAGCATAAGCTTTTGTGAGCTACAGCTCACTTCATTGGATGCATTACTGTAGCTCACAAAAGCTTATGCTCAAATAAATTTGTTAGTCTCTAAGGTGCCACAAGTACTCATTTTCTTTTTGCGAATACAGACTAACACGGCTGCTACTCTGAAACCTGACATAAAGAGTAGTTATCAATAGTTTGCTGTCAAACTGGGGGGACATGTATAGTGGGTTCCTGCAGGGTTCTGTCCTGGGTCCAGGACTCTTCAATATTTTCGTCAATGACTTAAACAATGGAGTGGAGTGTATGCTTATGCTAGCACTCTGGAGGAGAAGATTAGAATTCAAAATGACCTTGACAAATTGGTGACTTAGTCTGAATTCAACAAGATGACAGTCAATAAAGACAAGTGAAAAGTACTTCACTTAGGAAGGGGAAAAAATGGTTACCTTTTTGTAACTGTTGTTCTTCAAGCTGTGTTGCTCACCTCCATTCCATTCTAGGTGTGTGCCCGCCCCGCGTGCACAGAGATTTTTGCCTTAGCGGTATCCCTAGGGTCCACCGTCGCCCCCTTGTGCCTTGGTATATTAGGTGCTGCCGACCCTATGCCCTCTCAGTTCCTTCTTGCCAGCAACTCCAACAGGGGGGTCGGAGGGTGGGTAATGAGCAACACATCTCAAAGAACAACAGTTACAAACGAACTGCAGGGTGTAACCTGACGCTGTTACTTCAAGCACCCAATGGCCCGAGGTCAGCTGAGACCAGGGCAACCGGAAGGGGCAGAAGTGGTAGAGAAAAGAGTGTGAGGGTGGATCCTGGGAGGTGACCTCCTCTAGCACAACCTCAAAATGACTGCTTCTGGCCTCCTTGGAAGGGCCAGGCTGAACAGATGAATGGGAAGGTGAGGGTGTTGCTTAGACCCCCTTGTCTCTATCTTTTTTCCTGTAGGTACCCAGCCGGGGAGTCCCCCAGAACCTAGACTTTGGAGGTGGAGGATGGAATGGCTTCCTGGCTTGCTGAGGAGGAGGGAGGCCCAAGGAGTGGAGGGTAGCCTGGAAGTCTTTAAGGCCATGGAGTCTCGAGTCAGTGAGCTCAGAGAAGAGTCCCGCCCCCTCAAATGGGAGGTCCTGTATTGTGGCTTGCATCTCCTGGGATAACCTGGATAAGACTGCAGCCAGGAGCTGTGCCTCCTGGCCACAGAGTCAGCAGTGTCCCAGACCATTTGAAGGGCCCCCCTGTGCCTTCATCCACTAAAGCAGTGAACTCCTGGGCTCGGTCCTGTGGGAGGGCCTTCTTGAATTTGCTAAGGGAGTCCCACAGATTAAAATTGTACCTGCCAAACAGGGCCTGGGGGTTAGATACCCAAAATTGCAGGCTTGCCGTTGACTACATCTTTCTGCCAAATAAGTCCAGTCTCTTGGCCTCTTTGCTTTTTGGCATGCCACTGACTTGGCCCTGCCTGTCCCTTTCATTAACAGTGGACACGACCAGTGACATGGCTGGCGGGTGTGTTTACAGACATTTGAACCCTTTCGCCGGGATGAGATACTTCTTTTCTGCCTTCTTAGAAGTAGGCAGAATGGAAGAGGGGGGCTGCCACAGCAATTTGACAATCTTAAGGACCCCTGGGTGGATGGACAGCACAGCCTTGGGCCAGGGTAAAGAAGGCTATAATGTTAGGTTGTTGGACTCCTCTGTGACTTCCTCAGTTTTTAAATTCAAGTTGGTAGCCACCCTCTTAAGGAGGGCCTGGTGCTCCTTGAAGTCGATGGGGGGGCTGCCCGTTTGGGAGTGACCTGTTATCACTTTGTCTGGAGATGACAACAAGTGCACTGCCAGGGGAGAAGTGGGTTCCCCTTCCTTCTGTGGGGACGGCTCCTTGGGTGCTGGAGTCCGATGTGCTGCCCCCATGTCAGATTCAGTACGGTGTTCCCACTCCAGTGCCGGCAGTGCCAGGGGCAGTTTGTCCGAGGCAGGCAGGGAGGACTGGTAGGAATATGGGACCAGCATCATGGGCATGCCCCATGGGTTCTAGTATTGAGCGGGCCACTGTCCCTGCTGCCATGCCGTCACTGCAGGTGCTAAGCTGGTTTTGCGCATCGACAGCAAATCACTTCTCCTTGGTGAAGGACTGAACTCCTGGTCAGACTCCAACCATTGCCCCTTTTGCGTCCAGAGCGGAGCCGTTGAGGCCTGAGTCTGCCGACTGACCCTGGCGTGTGCACACACTTAGAATGGAATCAACATGAGCAAGCACTCGAAGAAGAACCAAATGCACAGCTACAAAATAGGGAATAACTGACTAGGTGGTGGGACTGCTGAAAAGGTGCTGGGGGTTATAGTGGAGCTCAAATTGAATATGAGTCAAAAGTGTGATGCTGTTGCAAAAAAAGGCTAATTCTGGGCTGTATTAACAGGAGTGTCATATGTAAGACATCAGAGGTAATTGTCCCACTCTACTTAGCACGGGAGTACTGTGCCCAATTATGGGCACCAGATTTTAGGAAAGATTTCAACAAATTGGAAAGAATCCAGAGAAGAGCAACCAAAATACTAGAAGGCTTAGAAAAACTAAGTAAACAGTGAAAGGCAGTGATAGGCAGGATGAGATGGGTAGTGAGCTGACTGTGCACTTTGCACTTAATAGACTCGTCCCCTGGTGCTTTTGCGTTCATAAATGTTCTTACAATTGCATCAGTTGAGACTGCAGGGTTTCAATGTTTCACTGGGCTTTCAGCCCCAAGTTGATGCAATAATAGTTAAGCTTTATGGCTACAGTGAATAAAGTCCAAAACTTCATCCATCTTGATGTCTTGATCTATCTTTGATGGCGTGCTAAATTCAATGACTCTAGTAGAGTGGTTGCGGTGTTTGGGTCAATTGCCTGTAATTGTCTTTCTGTTTCTGGTTTCCAGCGTGGTGGGGTGTATCCTTTTCAGTAGCCACAGGAGATAGTTTTTCTTGTGGTCATTCAGATGAGGCAGGTGAAACTATCAAAATGATGTGGAATCACAACAATGGTGGCCTCAGTTGTCACAGTGAATCCTGGCAAAGCTATTTCCAGTTCCCAGGAAATGGGTTAGAACCAACAGATGATTTGGGTACATTTATTGGCGGCTAGCAGTGATTTTTGCAGTTGGAGACTAGTGTAGATAAGGAACCTGCACTGTACATTTAGAACCAAGATATAGTTTATCTGGCCAAATTGAATTCTTGCTGGACAGTGGGAAGATTATCTCCACTGAATTTTTCCAGAATGTGATTTGAACAAACAATTGATTCGCTCGTACTGGTGCCAGGTGAGAGGAGGGTCCATACAAATGACAATATTTCCTTACATGCTTTCAGGCAGGTCAATTACAATGATCAGCAAACGCTGCTGCGCAAACTAGACCATCAGTTCCAAGGAATTATTGTGTCATTATTCAGAGTTTTGCTAACAGAAAGCAAGCAAGCAAGCAGTTAAAACTGGTTACCCAGCATTTGGAGCTTTATGGGCTATCCTTGAACCTTTTGTTATGAAATCTAATTCTTTAATATTCCCCTGTATAGGACAAGTGACAAACTTATTAAAGAAAAATAATTGTAAAAGGACTCTAGACAAAGGGGTTGGTGCTAGATGCTAACAGATTGTATCACAATGGCACGCCAAGTGGCTTGTTGTAAAGTCAATAGAGTTTGAAAGTTCATAACAGAGCTGCCTCAGGCAATGGTGAGCAATAAAATAGTAAAGTAATAAAATCCTTATTTTGCAATAACCTGATCTTTTGCTTTTAACAAAAAAACAATAATGTGGTATTTTAGATTTGGACTCCTGTCTCCCCTCTTTACCCTCCCCCACATTTTCATAACAAACAAAAAAAGCCCAAATTTGGGTCTACAGTTTCGTGCATTAGAGCCTTCTTCTGTCTTCATGATCCAATGCATTAGCTAAAGACAGAACAGGAAAAAAACATACTGCCATTTATTTAATAAATCATTTTGACAATAAATTGAGCAAAACAAATCTATTAACTAGGCTTTAAGGTCTCTCTGGTAACACAGACAGTTCATTTTTCAAATGCAGAAATGTATATGAAATTAACACGGGGTGAAAAAAAAGTGATAAGTGACAGATAATATTCAATGGACAGAAGATAACAGAGTCTAGACTTCTCCCAGGGAGGGTCCTGGCACCTAGCCACAGCAACTTACAATATTTAGATCATTTAGTCAGATGACAATAAAGCCATGATCCCAGTTTGAAACCCACCATTTATTCCCAGCGACATATTTTCAGTTAAGTGGTAAAGTTAGTTTTAAAAATGTTTAAGTAAATACTGCCTCCTCCAACAAGAAATATCTGTTAAATACAATGTAGAATAAAAAGGTAGTGGTTTATACATGGTGTGCATTCAACATGTAAAAAGGTTAGCAGTTACACATGCACTAATAGATTGCGTTCTCATTGGGTTGGAACAAATGTCCAAAGTATCATACAAATCGGGGATGGAGAAGACCTACTAAATGAAGTGTCCTCCTATGCTCAGTGTATGACTGTCCCCCACAGTATCTTCTTAAAGGTTATGTTGAATCTAATTTTCAGTGGCCCAAGTGACAGGGCTTCCATCACTTCCCTTGGAAGACTATTTGGCAGTTGAATAGCTCTTACTATTTGGACATTTTGCTGACAATCAGTCTATATTTTGCTTTGCTGCATTTGTGTCTTTTGTTCTTTACACTACATAGGTTCATATGAAAGAACCACACAAGTGCAGAAGGATGGAAATAACTGTAGTGTTTACTAAACATCTATAACATGCAAGGCCTAACTCCATGTATACACTGCTGCTTTGGCAGGATTCAGGTGGCTTATGAAACAGAAGTCGTGAGAGGCCACAAGAGGGCTCACAAACTATTTACTAGGATGCTAGTCAAATTCCTATACACCACACAGCTTTGTCCTATTACTTCTTAAGGCCCCTCCCAAATCCACTCCCCTCCCCCTTTTCCATATGATACAATTCTTTGCAGCTCTTTGGTGTTTACATCTTTCAAATCAGGGTCTCAGAACTGAACTCTTACATCCCAGTGGTATGCAGAAGTACATGAAGCCATTTTTCAAGTCCATGCTGGGATGCAAATTTTTATGCTGACAAATGGCCACCTTGTAACACTGTTATATCATAACTGCATTTATATCACTCCCAGTTGAGTAATATGAATAATCCCAATTAAGTAATATGAATCCATGCTGGTACTATATTGGACCACTGTACAAAGCTATAAATTAGTCTGTTAGACTGTTTTTTTAAAATTGCTTTTGCCTATGAGAGCTGACGTGTTCCTCCCCACTGGCTGGTGCAGTGTGTCAAAGAACTATCTTGAAACAAACTAAACTGGTTCTGTGTCATTAGTCTGACCAGGTTCAGTTTAGACTTGTCTAAAGGATATTGGTTTACAGCCAGTGGGGCCCTCCAGTGCTGGCTGGCAGAACATTACAATCATTTTTTGTCCTCAGTATGGTGGTTCCTAAATATCATCTCCCTATACAACAGCCCTACAAGCCATCACTGTGATCTGAGTCTGACCGGCATCGGTGTCTGTCTCTCTGCTGATGAGAATTTGCCCATCCAGGGGTCAATATTTTGCACTATGGAGATACTCCCAGGTCCCGGCAAGGCGTGTCTTTATCCACCTGTATTTGGTGGGTAGGTTATATTTCTTCTTAGAGAAGGCCATCAGGTCAGTTATCCATGTCTTTGTGGGCTGTAGACTAGATGATTGCAATTCCATGTGGAAGCTATAGCTGGCCAGAACATGGCTGTGCACACACATAGCATTGATAGACATATGGAGTATATTGCACCTGTTTTTCATAGCTTACCCGGGTGTCCAGTTACAGGTCTTGATTTTGCTCAAAGCCATACCTGGTTTGGAGGATCTAGATTTCTGAGACCACTTTTCCTAGGTACTACACTGATAATTGAGATCAGCTGGGATGTGATAAGATTTGAACTCACTAGTGGTATGGTGAGGCTTTTAGCTCTAGACTACTGGTCTCCCAGAACTCAAACTTGTTGCTGTCATGGCAGCACATCCATTTAGAATGACCAACATTTTAAGTGTTCACTCCTTTTGGATGCCTCAGTTTTGGAAAGCCCAGCAGAAGACAGGTGGGGTCTAATTTTTAGAGGTGCTCAGCTACCACAGCCCAGCAGACGTCAATGGGCATTGTGAGTGTTAGCACCTTTACTCACTGTGCTAAGGAGCATGGCTCATATAATAGCATGAGCTGAGTGGGGGCTGTGATTAACGGAGATCCATTTTTGCCATTATTTTGTTTGCAATGATTGTTTTCTGTGTTGTGTATGTGCCTCATGATAGATGCAGGTTTTATTAGAAATGAAAAATATATTTTAAAAATATATGTAAAATAATTCTTGCACCAGTCACTTTCTCACCCTCACTAAAGCAATTTTTTTATAAGCTCAGTAGAGGCTCATTTGTTTGAGGACAAATACGTCCTACAAATCCAAATTATGTGATTTTAGCATTTTTTTCTTGTTGGAAGTTGTCATATTACTATTATTTGAAACCCAAATGGAATGCAAGAGAAAATCATTTTATAAATTCTCTTAGTTTTATGCCTTGGTTTTTATAGCTATATACTCACACCTTCTTGTCAACTGGTTGAAATGGGCCATTCTGATTAACACTACAAAAGTTTTTTTTTCTCCTGCTGATAATAGCTCATCTTAATTGATTGGTCTCATTACAGTTGGTATGGCAACACCCATTTTTTCATGTTCTCTGTGTATATATATCTTCCTACTGTATTTTCCACTGCATGCATCCGATGAAGTGGGTTTTAGCCCACAAAAGCTTATGCCCAGATAAATTTGTTAGTCTCTAAGATGCCACAAGTACTCCTCGTTTTTTTTGCTGATACAGACTGACACAGCTACCACTCTGAAACATTGTTCCCTGAGTGTGACATTATCCTTGGTTGGAGAACCTTCTTCTCTGCAACTCCTGTCAGTCAGAACTGTTTCCTCATTTTCCCCCCATCTCACTATTCTCTGCCTCTTCTCAAATCTCAGCTGACATCTCTTTTCCACTGCCTCTTAGATACTGTCTCCTGCTTCTGTTACTATAATATCCCAAAATCCTTTGCAGATGTTTGTATGCAAGACACTATAGTAAATAAAATATTTTATTGTTGCCAATGGAAAAAAAAATCACAAAAGGGGATAGATTGTCAGCACTCAGAATGTAAACCCCCAGAGGAAAAGCAGCGACCTTGAATACCCTGTTCATTCACAGTGAATACAAAGAGATCCCACCCTACCTTAAAACATTGATAGAACCTTTTTTCAACTCCTTCCCCAGAGCAATCAATTACAGAGCTGACAAATAAGCCATTCCTATTGATCTCTGTAATGGTTAACTTATGTTGGGTGATGGAAATCTATTGCTCATTGAAAGTGTTGGGCAGTTACATATTATACTATTAGGGAACTAACAGTTTACTAACCTTAACAGAAACAAATGAATGTCATAGATGTAGTACAAATCAAATCCTTCTCTTTACTAAGGTAGGGAGACACTTGAAAGACATGAGTCCTTTGATACCAAGGTGAATTTGCTACACTGGAACCTGTTGACTACATAATACTCAAACAAAAACGTACACATAAAACACTGCTTTATTGACTGCATTTGCCACACATTGAGGAATGCAAAGTTTTTTTTCATAAGCAATGGGCCATGGTCCCAATGTGTATTAAAGCATACACTAAATCTAAACATGATGAAAAGAATGGCAGACAGAGCTACTGCAAGGCAACACAAACGGCATGCATAATACAGTCTCACACGGAACAAGTTTGATACATTATATTGCTTTAAGGATTAACTAACATGGAAAATGTACAAAAAGGAGAAATAGGTTTTTGCATTAATGAAAAATACATTTTTTCTCTACAAAGGAATTTCTAATACAAGAAAATAAATATTGCAACATAAGCCAAAAATAATTTAAAATTGCTCTTTTCAATATATTTCAATATTTCTCTTTTATATTAACAAATGGCACATCACGTTCTTTGAAACAAAGAAAACAGAAGGATTTCTCCTCCTGCGACATTCATATCGTTTCCTGTAACTGATGTGAAGCGGGTCTGTTTCGTGTGTGGAATGGAGCAAAGTACATGGGAATTTCCTTAAAGAACAACCAAAATTAACACACTGCTCTGGCAATAGACAGAGAAGTTCCTTAGGCTGATGTGGATAACACAAGGATAGGTTCACGAAAATACTAACAATACAAAAAGTGAGAGAAAGCTTCTGTTCTCTCTCCCTTGTGTTGAAATGGCTAATTCTCTATTGTGCTTTGAGGGAAAGTGTCATCCAAATATTAGACATTTAAAAATAAAAATAAATAAAGGTGCAAAATATCCCAAATACAGCTAGTCCATAAGGGCAAAAATATATGGGGTGAAAAATGAACTTGTCAACTCAGAATTGTCTTCAGGAAACTCCACTGGGCACCAATGCTTTAACACTAATTTGGGTTGTTCTCTATGAATTAGAAATGAGCGTTGATCAGAGTCTATGTGCATCATCACATTAACCCACAAGTGTGGTGGTGCTTTTCAAAGGAAACAGGTCCCTTTTACAGTGCAAATGTCAACTCCTGCAGTTATATAGCATCTTAAAGACAACATTTGTTTAATAAAATAAACCATTATACTTTTCTCTAATCATTTCAAAATACATTTACAATACATCAAAAATATTTTCCTTGTACATTTTTCTTTCCTTAATTATTAACATTTCTGTTATGAAATAACTAGGTGGCAGGGGCATAGGAACAAAGGGCATGTGGAGTGTTTCTTAGGAACCAGGTGCCTAATGGCTGAATATAGTAGCTAAGTTTCCAGGGCTTTGGTGGGGTCACTGGAATGGCCGTGAAATGGCCTTGGTCCTGACTGGAGGTTGGGTTAGATCTGGCCTCTTGCCCACAGTGAATGCCTCTGTCCTACCTTTCCCCTGCTGGAAGCCACCATCTCTTCCATGACAACCTCTTTCCTTGTTAGCCAGCCAGCTTGCTGTCAATTCTCATGCCTTTGGAAGCAGTAGCAGGCGGCCAGTGGAGGTCTGGAGATTTCCAAGACATCTTGAGCAAAACAGCCTCTGTAAGTCTAGTGTGGGCTCCATGACATTTATGGAGTAGAATACTGTATGGGTACCTGTACATGGACGTCAATGGTGCAATATGGGTGCAGCTGGGAACATGCCTTAGTCCTCAAATTATCTCTAGGGCTCTTCTGTTAAACCAGGACACTTGAGGGATTATTATTACTGGTTCTAATAAATCAAAGAATTCACTCAAATGAATCCCACAGCAATTATAAAAATATCAATAGTTAACTCAAGCCAAAAGACCATGGATTCAGCATCTACGTACAGTACTGAGCGCTCTCATAGTGTGTGTATAACAGATACATGTTCTGCCACTGCCTGGTAATACTCTTCTGGATTCTTCTCTCCCAGTAATTCTGATAAGCTCTTCTCTGTTAGTTTCCTCTCATTCTGTTGCTCTTATTTTACATAACAGGCCAAATTTGGCCCCTCTGTGTGCAATTTTATTCCCTGATCACAAATCACAATGCCAAAAGTCTTGTGGCTGTTTTGAACTGTTTTTTTGTTTTTGGTTTTGAACTACTTTCTGATCACAGTAACAATGGAGTGTATCACAGTGCTGCATAGGAATCAACAGAAACATGGTGCCACTTGCGTTTGGTTGTTCTTTAAAGTCTATCCCCTTTTGCTCTCCTGTACTGAGCAAGCAAGGAATGCAGAAAATAATGAGTGAAGCTGTGTACGGTGAGATTTGTGTCTGTTTTTTTACCATAGTTGAAGTGAAGCACACGGAAGCAAGATTCATTAAAAGGCAGCATATTGATTATTGTTATGACTCTTATACTAGGATACGGTAGCTAAAGCTAGCAAGCCTGATAAGATAAACTAAGTCCTACTTACTGTATTTAACATTATCTGAACATACTGAGCCTTAATTAATGAGCAGACTTTAGTTTCCAACCTCAGTGAATTATGATAATTTATAACAACATTTTTAGGTGGTTCCTTTTTTTCCCATTTTTCGATAATAATTTTTATAAAATTTATCAAATGAGGAAAACACCCAGGTATGTTTGGTTTTAGCGTTGATTTTTTGGGATTAGCCAATCTTTTATTAATTTTACTGCAATCTGATAATAATTTGATAAGAATTGATAAGAAGGACTTTTGAAGGCCAGTAAAGATGATTTACTTTAAAACGGCAAGATAGTCAATTTTCGGAGTCTCTGAATTTAAAAGAAAGCTCAGAATCAAATGAGTAAAAAGCATCAGAAATCAAAACAGCAGGATGCAGCCTCAGTGACGGAAGCACCCCGTCAGCAAGCTTGGAAGCTAGCATCTCAGTTTTGTGTCATGAATGTGTCTCTAGTCCTTTGTTGCTAAATAACTTCCAATGTTTCCAAATGACAAGTTTCCGGTTTCTGGCTGTGCTGCTTTATTGTCAAAATATTCTTTGGCATACACAAAATTATTTGACTGATTCATCTGGTTTTTTGTTTAAAGTGATGGGTTTTACCAGTTTCAGAAGTGTCCCAGGTTTTTTTTTTTTATTTTTAAAAAACAACAACAGAAAAAAGTTTCAGTGAATTCCTTTTTTTTTTTTTTGGGTTCCCTGAGCTCACACTGGGGTCACTCCAATAAAACATGCAGTACGATTTAACTGTGACCTTTGAAGCCAAAACTGAAATAATGGTGCAATTAAGTGCAAACATGGAAATTTGCCTGACTCATAGGTAACATGGGCTTTTAAACAACATTTAAGGCTTACATTTTATGCATTAAATTATTATAATATTTATAATGTCAGCTTTTGTGAATCACCGTCCTACATCAAGTCAACAGCTTGTAACTAGGATTCAAAGAATAAAAAAAAAAGGATGGGGAGGGATAAATGTATTGTTTTAGTTACAGTATTTAGTAGAACAACAAAATGATAAAGGCAAATCATTTAATTTCCTCTATATGACACTGCATTTAGACTGAGGGCCAATTGTCCACTGTTGTGCATGGTGAGCTTACATGTACAATAGAGCCCTGCACAGGACGAGTTTAGAACCCTGCAGTGGGACCGGGAACCCACTGCCATAATAGTGGAAGCGAGTGGGAGTGGGTGTTGCAGGGCAGGACGGAACCAGGATTAAAAATAGTCCCACACGGGGCTTGAATGTACAGCTCCCTGCACAGCTGAATGTAATTTCAACCATTAAAGATGACGTGCTGGCATAAGCTCTTTTGCCAAACTGATTTGATATTTTACAACCCTCCTGTTTTTGAAGAAATTTTTCCCCTCTCCATCCTGCTCCATTTTGGTCCAAATGTTTTGGTAAAGGCTAATCAATTAACCTGAGTAAATCACTTAAAATTTTCAAATAACCTTACAGGGTTCAAAGGACCTCCAAGGTTTACATTACATCAATAAATAACCATAGCTACTCAGGAGGAATATTTGTAGATAGCGCTGCAGCTCTAACACAGATATGTGTCTCTTCTATCTACTGAAAGCCTTTGATGACTGTTTACAGTGCTGCCGACTATCTCTGACAGATGTAGTGGCAGGGCTAAATCTTGGTTCTTGGCCCCTGGACGGATTCTGATCAAACTGGAAGGTGAGAAAAAACACAAAGGATTTAATAAAATATAAACAGAATGTTGTTTTCCTCCGCCCATAAGTGCTTTCTTCAAATAAGCTTTTTGTGCTTTTTTAAAAAAAAATTTTTAGTATCGCTTATTTTACTTCCTTGTGCACACACACACACATACAGATAGTGACTTTTTCAGTAAGTTGTGTGTGTGTGTAGGTGGCTCTCATAGTACCCCAATACCCTGACATACAGGGGCAATAATCCCAGACAGAGCATGAAATCTGTCTGTCTTTAAATAATGCCCATAAAACTGTCATCCCTGCAGAAACAACGAATACTGGCAAAATTAAACCTCTTTATTAAGGTTCTAGGATGTCTTGCTCATTGCCTGCAAGCACAAGTCCCTTAATGCGCATGCTTGCATTTCTTTTAACTGGGATATGCAAGTGAACTAAGAAGGGACAACTACTGGTACAGTAATCTATGTTGGTGATGGTTAAGCTGTATCTCAGGCATACAGAGAAGAGAAAGACAACAGTGCTGAATTTTAAACTATATATACATATTAAAAACCCCCTTTGTTATGATACCAGGCAAAAATTGAACATGGCAGTTGTAACTGGGTTTAGGCTTCATAGAACTGTCACAGTTGGTAAATCTGGTGGAGTTACGATGCCAAAATACTCATTCTGACAACATCCTCATTTCCTGAATCTAACTGGTTATGTTGCACTCTGCCACTACCGGATTCCATGTCGGAGTCGCTCATTTCTGCATCAGAAAAGTAGCCATCAGTCTCATTGTCAAAATGATGCAAGATGACCTTTGACCTTTCACTGACTGGAGGCCCGTTAACAGTGTCAGGCTTCTGGATCTGTGACCTCCTAGTCCCTCTGCTCTCCTTTGGTAATTTGAACCTCACTACCGTTTTCGGACTACCTACTGAGTCAGGCACTTCAGTCAGAGAACTGGACTCACACTGAGTACAATTCACTGTCTCCCCCTCATTGCTTAAGGAGCTTCTCAGACACAATGAGGCATGAGAATCATTTGCTTTTGGAACAGGATGTGAAGATCCCTTCTTAGCTGTCTTTTTTATTTCACTGGCCCCTTTGCGGTCCATGTGAAATTTTGCCGTTCCTTTTTCTGATTTGCTAGGTCTTGCATCATGGGCGAAGGGCTTTGTGGTATCATCTGATAAATTATTCATGTTGTTAGTCCACTGATTGGAATCCTCCTCTTGGTGACTCTTGAAGATTGTGTTCAAGCCATTTCTTGACAGTTTTTTCTTAGTGTTCATTCTCATTTTGCTTTTAACTTTCTTTGTTGCATCACTATGCTTGAATGGCGACTTCAAGGAATGATCCATCATAAAACTTAACAAGGTCTCTTCATCTTGTAAAAGCTCCTCTGAAAGGCCTGGAGTGTTGTCTTCATGGTGGCCATTGTTCAAGGACCACTCACTCATTGTCATGTTCTCAGTGGTAATCTGAACTGACTGGGCCAACCAGCTATTGAAGAAGGTCCCATCTATGGGAAAGGAAGTTGACAAACCTGTAAAAATAAAAAGGACAACAATCTTAGAAGTCAAAATCATTCAGTTTGTGCTTTGATTGTAAGAGGCACCAATGTAGTGTCAAAACTATAAACTGCAGTAAGGAACCTGGAACAATTCTTTGGTATTCGGCAAAGATGGAGGGGCTCCAGTATCTACTGTAATGCACCATACAGCATGTAATGTGTGAGTAAATGGCAAGCATACTTTACTTCAGGTAATAATGGTTAATTTGGGGGTATTCTTATACCTTACACGATAGTGACCTACACCGTCCACCACTTATAACATTGCCCCCATATCGGACATCTATGAGGACTGAACCTGGGATGTTTGGATCGAAAAGCATGAGCTTTGACTGCATAAACTAAAGGACTCAGCCCAACAGCCAAATCATATTCCTCTATGTGTGGTCTAGCCACTAGAAGGGAGACAAAGACCTACACTGTGTTAGGGCAGCTTACATGATGTTCAAGACAAACTACACACATAGCTTTAACCAGCAAGGCTGAGAAGACTGTGAAGGCTGGGTGATAGGGGAGAATAGGACTGAAGCACCCTGGTATCTGGCCACACAGGATTATTACAGTTCCTTCAGCTAAAGGGCTAACACATGCAGGAAATTCTGAAGAATGGGCAGGAGACGAAGGGCTGGATGAATCCAGCTATGAGAATTCTACTTCTCCAGGCTGCTGCTTTGGGTAGATGAGAGCCCTAGGACAGAACACTTACATGGGGGCTGAGATAGAAACACCCTCCTGGCATAATCTTTATATGGGTAGTTAGGTAAGGAAGGTCTTTGGCTGGATTCTTGCCTTCCCCTTTGCTGGGAAAACACAAACAACATCACTGGTTCTACATACTATGTTTTAGCTGCTTAGACAGTTATTCTAATTTTCTTCTTCAATTATGTGGGCACTGATAGCTGGTTAGGATCACACCAGTGTGAATGTAACATTATCAGAACCGGAATAAGTGAAAAATGATGATCATGCTTATGATTAATTATAATTCTAGAGGGCACCAAAGTATGTTTCACAGCACAGACACAAAGATATGGGCCTCGCCTCAAAGAGCATACCACCTATCCGAGATATATAATAGGATGAGTAGAATTTTCCACACAGCTCAGATCATCTGGCCTCTGTCACTAGCTAGCATCCAGTGCTTCAGAAGTCAAATCCCATCCCCCCTGAGAAGTCTCATCATTTGTGGAAATGATGGACACAGTGGGAAAAAACTCCTGCCTGACCCCTTCAGATGCTCCATGTGTACCTTGAAGCATGTGTAAGATATTCCTAACCACAGCTTGCATATCTATAAAAAGTTTCAGAGTAGCAGCCGTGTTAGTCTGTATTCGCAAAAAGAAAAGGAGTACTTGTGGCACCTTAGAGACTAACAAATTTATTTGAGCATAAGCTTTCGTGAGCTACAGCTTATGCTCAAATAAATTTGTTAGTCTCTAAGATGCCACAAGTACTCCTTTTCTTATAACTATAAAAGTTATTAATGGTCATAAAAATGAGACCTCTTTTCATATATTAGCTGACTCTCCCATCTGTGGCAGCGAATTTTGAAGGTTGATTATATATTGCATGAAGAAAAATTTCCTTTAAATTTTGTAGATGTATTCAGTATTAATTTACTGCAGTGGCCCCTTTGTTCTCTTGCTATGGGGCAGAGTATAAAGGAGGGACCAACTGGTCATGCTGGTAAGCAACCCATTAAGCCATAAGGTAAGACTCAAGGTTTACTATGCAGTATATGTCAACCGCTCTGTATTAGATACAGGGTTAGCCTCCTCAAATAAAACCTGCCTTGGATCATTCATTTTGACTGCTTGTGACTCAGATGCTTTCGCAGAGGTACCTTCTGAGCTTCGACTAAGCAAATATTAGTACAGAAACCTTCCTCAAATTTAAAAAGGCTGACTTTAACATGCAGTTGTACAGCCATTGCACACACATCAAAACAGGAACAGTGCTGACAGCATTTCATATTGGCTTTGAGGTTTCAAATGTTGGGCTGAACCCTAAAGTCCTCCCTTAGGTTAAACTCTCATTGAAGTCAGTGGAAATTTGGGCTAAGGACTGCGTAAGAACCTCAGTATTTGGTCTGCCGTTGTTAAGAGTATTTACTTATGATATAGCCACATTTCTAAAGACAGGCAGTGATAAAAGTGTCTATATCATATGTGATGTCACTAAACAGAGAGCAGTTTTAATCCATTCCCAGCAGCTCTGAATTAACATGTAGACACTCCTATTCTTAAACTGTTACTTTTCATGTTCATATTACTGTAACAGACTGGACTAATGTTATCTGATCCTAAGAATTTGGTAAATCCTTACGGAGAACGGGATTTGCAGCTGGAGACAATTACTGGATTATGCTATTTAATTTCTTAGTGATAACTGTCTGTGCTGTAAAAAATCAGGTCTATGCAATATGTACCCACTGATCTTCAAAATCACGCCTAGTAAAGTCCATGCTACAGAGTTCTTTTGCCTTGACTCATATCCTGCCATTGGTGCTGTAGACGGAGTTTCCCACTGGACACCTGGTAGACTGGCAAAACTGGAGCAAGAACGATCTGTGGCTTGGAGGTACTGACTGATGAGGAATGTTTAAAGCAGCTAAATGTGCATGATTAAGTGATGACAGAAGGGCACAGGAATTACAGCCCTCTACACATACTTGAAAGGAGTGAATACCGGAGAGGAATTATTTGGAATAGCACAAAGAGGACTAACTAGAATAAAAGAGGGAAAAATTTGGTTGAAACTTCCTAGTACTGAGGTTTGACTGAGTGTGGAATAGTCTCTCAAGAGAAGTGGTAGAAGTCACCACTACCTTTAAAGTGCCTTTAAAATGTATGGGAGGGGACACTTCTGCACTGGCAGAGGGAAGAAAAAAAAGATAGCCTAATACCACAGATGTGTCCCTGTTCTAATTGCTATGACTGAAACCCACCAGGATTCTACATTAAAAACTGATCTCATTCATGTGAGCAGTTATAATGCTCACTGTGTATTATGGTAACACCCTGTTAAATAGAGAGATCTGATGACTATATTCCTGCAAAATGTCTCTAAAGAAAAGCTCCCTGTTGTAATGATTGTCTGGTTTCTGATATTTACATGGCAAAGATTTGCAAACTTGTTAAAACTCTCTCAATAAATAGTAACAAAATAATAAAAACATTGGTCTTATTTATAAAATGGATGAGAAAAAGGACAGATTTTGGATATGGAATAATTTTTTCTTTTTTTTAAAAGGAAACTACAGATGGGTTAGGGAGAGGTCACTGGGACTGCATTGTGGAGGAAGCGATTCATGTCTGTAGTTGTTATTCTTGTGACGAGGTATGTATCATTCATTGTTTTAAAGATTTCAACACTTTCTTTTTTTAAATGCTGGAAGGACACGTGGCCCAGTATCTCCATTTCACAAGGAATAAGAAAACATTTCAGACAAGTATCAGCACAGAATTAACTATTTGATTTAAATCACTTGCTGTTGCAGGTGTAGGATATGCCTAAGGGGGAAAAAAAATGAGTGTTGCAGACACTAACTAAAATTTACAGGGGGCTTTTCACACGCCAAGGCATCATGGGAGCTGTCTCAAGGGAAGGACTGTTGGGTCATTCTAAACTAGCAGAACAGGACAGCTGATCTAAATAGCAACAGAAAATGTCCTTCATTAAGTAAGATTCTTTCTCTAAGACTTCAGTTTCAGACTTAACAAGTTGTAAGAAAAAACAAACAGGATTTTATATTAACAGAAAGAGAAAGAGAAAGAGAAAGAGAAAGAGAAAGAGAAAGCCCTGGCCCTGGCCCTGGCCCTGGCCCAATCTCCTCCTCTAGAAGTTCTTTCTCTTTCCAGGGCCAGGGAGTTATTTTTATAGTGTTCCCTGGCTTTCCTCTGAATTGCTGATTGGGCTGTCAGTTCCACTGCTAGGCCATTACACCTGTGGGAGAGCTGAACATAGAATTAACCCCTTGCTTGCTGGTGCTCAAGTCAAGCTTCTGCACCCGGCCACAGTAATCTGACACAAGGGAGGTGGAATTAAAAATGTCACTTGATCAACATCAGAAAGTAGAAAAAGATCCAATTCTACAAAAAATCATTTGTGGTTGCTAAGGGAATTGTTGTTTTCTTTAGGTCTTTTTCCCTGCTATGTAGCAGAGGGTTATATTTGATGCGGGGCTTGGTGGTGTGTTACATATCAACATAATGCACAGAATCACAATAATGGGGGCAGAATTGGGCCCTTTATGCTTCTGCCATGGAAAAAGACAGGAAATAGTGCTGAGAAAGCAGTGTCACTTTGCATCTATCTCCTGGCTGGTCTGGGACTGCCAGCAGCAGCCACTTGGAGGAACTAATTCCTGTGATGGAGGGTGCATAGAGGAACAGAGCAGCATGCACTGAACTAAAACACATGGCCCATGCAGTTTACTCACAAGCAGCAGCAGGACGCATGTTGCAGACTATGCAGAGAATGAACACTACACTAGAGTGGAGAAGTCAGATTACATTGCCAGAAAGTAAAATCACTATTTCTCATTGCAATACTCTAATGCATTCTTCCAGCTGGAGTTCAGCCTGATAGCTGAATACATCATAAGCTTTTGTGCCACTAGCTGACGGCCTACAGACAAAGGACCCCATCTACAGGGTCAGGTTGGGGGTTAGTGTACTCTGGTCCCTCCAGTACAGGGCAGAAAGCAGTGTAAGGCAGCTCACACAGCCAATGCCCGTGATGTAACTCCACTGTGGATAAGCAAGAGAGCCTAGTCTCTAGGGCTATCTGTGGCATTAAGCACTATATTTACACCTTCCCCCCCCATAAGTGAAGCCTTTGGCATTCCTTTAACTCTATAACTTTGGCCTCTGCACTCAGTATATTTCAGTGCTGTGTTCTCACAGTCAGACTTACCCAGCTGTCCCAAGACTGAGTCGTTCCCTGGTTTCCTTTTTTCTTTCTTCTCAGGACTACTTTTTCTACCATCTCTTCCTTTTCTTTTGGGGTCACTTTTCTTTCCCTTTGTTCTCTTCCCAGTTTGTTCTGTTTTTTTCCAAATAAAAAGAAATGTGAGATCATGTAACCAGGGAACTTGATGATGAACACTCTGGAGCCTTCAGGAGCATTGAGATAAGGATGAAATTAAGAACTGGAAGAATCCTTGCTAATCACTGTGAAACAATAGCAGGCTCTAGTGAAAATCTGGGTCAAGAGTTGCACAGGAGATTCATGTACCGTCATTTTGGGCAAGTGAACACTACAGAGCTCTAGATTAAGGAAAGTCCCAGAGACTGTATAAAGAAGAAACTTGGACTTTGATCCAGCAAAACACTTAAGCACAAACTAAACTTTAAATACAAGTGGTCCCACTGAAATCACTGGACTGCTCATTTACTTAAAATTAAGCACTTGCTTAAGTGCTTTGCTGGATCAAGGCTTTTAGGCACCAAGATTTCAGTCCTGAGAATGCAGTGCTTATAAACCAAACCCCTACATATGAATACCCCAAAAGACTCAAGCAGTTCCAAACTTTACAGCATGTTGTATAATGCACATTTGCAATGTAAACTACAGGCAAATGCCAAGTGCTTATCAACCTACTCTTCCACTGCTGGTATAAGGTCGCAAAACAAGTTTGACAAAGATCTTATTGGCAGCATTTTTAAGCAGACCTATCTTGATTTGATCTTTTGGATATAATAACTACCCTTGATTACACTGTATAACAATGAAAAAACAAAACACCTAAACACTGCATAAAATACACCTAAATGACTTGGCTATTGAAAACTGCCTACTGAAAACAAGGAATATAAATCACAGCTATTTGGACATTCAACTAAAAATCAATATATACTAAATGGTTTTGCATATATATTGGATGTATTCCTTTTGGGGGAACAGAATTAAGATGTACCCTCTGAAAAGAACAATTTGTATTACTAGGCGAAATACTCAAAGCTTTTTACACATTAAGGGCCCAAATCTTCACCAGCAGAAGCTCATGCTAAATCTCCTATTACCTTCAGTGGGGAAAGAACAGGGCCCTAAAAGCAAAAGTAGGAGCCTGGATGGCTAAAGGAATTGGAAATGTGATTTCTAGCTTTTCGTAATCTGATCATTAGCTTGAAGCTGACCCAAGTTGGCACTGACCAAAAGTTGTTACCATGTGATGGCTGTAAAATGACAACTGAGCAATAATTCTAAGAGACCTATGCAACGGTGGAAGGTATCAGCTTCATATAAACCACCATCAATTTTGTTAGCAGCCTTAGCAGAGATGCCATGGGCTGAGTGCGCCACGGAGGCTGAAGTCTCCTCTCTCCCTAGAGTAGTCCCTCTAGGTTAAAATGGAGTGGTGGAATTTGCATTACAGCTGCCTGAGAATATCTGTGGGTCTGGATTAAGAGAGGATTTACATTTCCAGGATTGTCAATCCAGGATATTTCATGAGCAATGGACTCACTGAAAGAAAGAAAGAAAATAAAAATTGATATATGCTACATTCCTGCCAAGTAACTCCAGAAGACTGGGGAAGTTCCAAACAGACACATTTTTCACTTGACTTACAAATAAAAATATGACTTTGTTTAGACATCACAATGGTTCTAAACAGAGATATGAATGTTACCTTTTCAAAAGGAGCCTGTCAAAATAATTTCACATTTCACAGGCCAGGAGCCGACTTTACATTTCATGCAAGACATATATGTGAAACAGAAAAGGGGTAGTTTTGCATGGGCAATTCCCAACAGCTTTAGTAAGAACCTCCTGCCTAAATGATCATTCATCAATGGGAAAATAAACCTCCAAGTTATGTGTTTTAGGAGGAGACCCTTCCAAAAATACAATGTGCCAAATGTGTCTACGGGGTAACTCCACCAGGTTGTGTTGATTAACTGCCATGCACCATAATAATTAGCAACTGCACTCAATCAGCAAGAGTGATACAGATTTCTTGCTTTCCCCCCAAAAGTTATTGATAAGTCGGCCAATGAAATCAAGTGTCAGAGGGGAGGAAATACTGGCGAGGAAATATTCGGAGACAAATTTTCTCCTCTACTTTCAAATCATTTAGTGCTGTAAAATTGAAGAAATTTTCCAAGAGCCTGGTCCTGCCAGGGGCTGAGCATCCTCCACTGCCATTGAGGTCAACAGAAGCTCAGCAATTTATGGAGGCCAACAGCATTTTATAGAATTGGACCCTAAAACGGTACCTCTCTTGTACCATAATGAAATGGAGAGTAGTTACTGCCACATGAAGCAACTCTACTGATTTGGCTCATAACACTACAAAAGGATGTCCTACTGTCAGAAACAAAGCTGAGCCCGGGAGGTCTTAAGGAAGCATACAGATGTCCCAGCTACCGTGTGCTAACTTGTGTAGCAGGAGCCAATGCCGTAGAAGAATATGCAAATAATCGAACGGTCTCAGAAACTAACAACTTTGCACGCCAGTCCTCTCTGTACTACAAGCCACCCTACCTACATGGGGAAGCACTTGACCTCTCTTGAGGGAAGCTATTATCTCACTTATTTTGTAATAATTACTTGCTTACAAAACAATCAACTCACTTATTAGAGCTTCATTTTGGTACTATCCTTCACTCCTTAGCTGAACAAAGCTGTGGAGATCTGCATCTGCATCTCATGATGGTTTACTGTTTAGATTGGCTTAATTTCCCCCATGGAAATAAAATCATGATAAAGTGTCCATTTGAAAGTCATTCCCATTTATTTTAAGCAAACAACAAATACTGCTCAGATACAAGCTTGAACACTTACAATTTTACAGCAGTAAAATTCCTCAATCCTTCAAGTCATTCAGAGCAGTTCTTATTTCTGGACTTCAAATGCTGTACCATGGAAATCTTGTTACTTTCAAAGTAGGTAAAGGTTCAAAGCAACCCTTCTGGTCAGAATACCCTGAGCTTTGTAGATGCGCACCTAATTTTAGAGGGATGCTTATGACCCACAACTCAAAATAAAGTCAAGAAGCTGGATTAAATCTCAGGAAAAACTTCCTAACTGTAAGAACAGTAGGACAATGGAACAGACTACCTAGGGAAGTCGGGGAAGCTCCTTTGCTGGAGGTTTTCAAAAGGAGTCTGGAGAGCCATCTCTCTTGGATGTTTAGACATGACAAATCCTGCATCTTGGCACGGGATTAGACTAGATCAGTGGTTCTCCGACTATTGTACCCCTTTCAGGAGTCTGATTTGTTTTGCGTACTCCCAAATTTCACCTCACTTAAAAACTACTTGCTTACAAAATCAGACGTAAAAATACAGAAGTGTCACAGCATACTATTATTGAAAAATTGTTTATGTTTTCATTTTTACTATATAATTATAACATAAATTGGAATATAAATACTGTATTTATATTTCAGTGTATAGGACTGTATATAAAGCAGTATAAACAAGTCACTGTCTCTATGAAATTTTAATTTGTACTGACTTCGCTAGTGGTTTTTATGTAGCCTGTTGTGAAACCAGGCAAATATCTAGATGAGTTGATGTACCCCCTGGAAGACCTCTGGGTACCCTGAGGTACGTGTACCCCTGGTTGAGAACCACTGGACTAGATGACCCTTGTGGTCCCTTGTAACCCTATGATTCTCTTCTTATTCACAATGTCAACAAGTAGCTCCACTGATTGCCATGTGATCACTTGTGGAGTAAGGTATCTTTCAATAAAAGTCATCAGAGTCTGTCCCAGTGGGATCAGCAAGTGCTCAACGCTCAGAACCTCTACTAATCAGGCCCTCTATATAAAATAGGCCTCAATCAAAGACTCAGGGTACAACTTCCCCACAACTTTGGGATAGTTTTGATCTGGATCAGGAAGGTAGGTCCTATTCTGAGAAGTGCTGAACACCTGAAATTTCCACTGAAGATAATCAGTGTCATGGCTGGTCAGCCTCACCCAGTATCAGACATTTTGTGGCTTGGGGCCATCTCTGATTAGACCATACTGTACATGATTATTGGACCTTCCTCTCTGCACTATAGAGCAGCCTGGGTCAGGCTACCAAGAAAAATTTACACGGAATCAAAGTCACAAACTTTTCAACACAACTTTTCTCAGACTTAAAACTTGAGTCAAAGGAAACTTTGGTAAGGGAAAGTGCAGTCCAGACAGTTCCTAAGAAACCCCAAACTCGTGATGGGTTCAGAAGCAACTCCAAAGCCACAAACAACACAACTGGTGGAGGAGTCTGCCAAAGAGCCAGATGCTGTTTCTGGAAAAACTGTCATGCAGCCTTGGTTTTTGAGTCTTGTACTGCCATTGAAAAAAGGAAGAGGAATTTATGAGATGTGGGCTCAACCACTGCACGTTTAAAAAAAAAAATCAAAGAAAAAAAGAAAAATTAATTCTATATTTGCTATTTAATAAAATGCTGCCAAGTGCTTCCTGCACTGTATGCATGATGTTCTCTGCTAATAGATACACCCAGCCAAGCGAATTACAGACAATCAGTGTTAAAATGAGATGGCATCTAAGAGCAAAAGACATTCCATCAGCAGCTTAACCTTTGATTCTTAACAGAGCCAGAGGCAACTGTAAAGAAGCCAATGCAACTGCTACTAAAACACACCAACGAGCCAGATGCCACAACTAAAAACACCAATCTCTCTAGCCTTGCACCCAGGATTTGTAATCACCATCCAAACAGAACAATGTGCTCCAGCCACAGCATCTCACTGCAGGCCAGACTGATGTCTTAATTTAACTATCCAGCAAAATGATTAGCGTTTACTACCCAGAGGGGTGATACAGATCTACTTTGTATAGGGTCAATGAAAACCACCGTCTCAGGCTTTCAGCAGAGTCAGGGCAGGAAATGTACTCTTCCCTTGTCTTAATAAAACAATAATAATCAGATCAAGCTAGCGTGCTAAAAACAGGAGCATAGCGGTGGCAGTGAGAGCGCGAGGAGGGGCTAGCTGCCCTGAGCACATACCTATGGTCTCAGATGGATCAGACTTGGGGTGGCTAGCTCCCTCACACTGCCATGGCTACACTCTATTCTTAGCACACAGCTCGATCAGAGCTAGCCTGGGTCTGTCTTCTTGAGTTGGAATGTACCCCGCCAACTCTAGTGCAGACATACCTGGAGACTCAGAGAAGATAAGGTCCCAATTCTGCCCTCACTTAAAGGGTGACACTCTTACTGACTTTTATGAGAAGTTTTATAAATGACTTGTCCACAGTGGCAGAGCGAGTCTGTGGTGTAACAGAGGCTTAAACCCAGGTCCTGACTCCCAGTCCTGTGCCCTATCACAAGTCTACCCTGGGAAGGGCATAAGCTCCCAAGTGTCTATAATTTGCTATATTTTCCACAAGATAGCTCAACCACATGTTTGTCAACATAAAAAAATGAAAGAAAGACCTAATCTGGTGATGCTTTTGCTTCCAGCTGTGCAGGTTTGGATATGAGTGTTTCATATTATATGATGGAACTGGAAGCGTCCATGATAACAAGTACTCCCAAGCCACCAGCAGAAGTATCTACCTGGATAAAGATCCTTCTTGATCAGTTGCATCTGGAGATGGAAGATCTGCTCCTGAAGTTTGCATATGGAGTGTTTCATTTTCTCCCGCCTCGTCACCATGTAGCAGAGATTTCTAACCTGCAGAAACACAAGAAAGAGTTTCCACTTTCTGAGTGGACTCTGAGAAAAGCCCCAGCTGCTTGGCAGTGCTACTGAAGAGTCAGCTAACCGAAGGTGGCTCTCTAGATGCTGTCCCTTCTCTGTTGCTCAGAGAAATCCCAAGTATTATTATTATTATGTTTTACCGTAGTGCCTAGGAACCCTTAACTATGCCCCAGGAGCCCACCATGTTAAGCGCTGTACAAAGACACTCTTCTTTTTATCCTCGTTTGTCTGTTCACCTTATGCTCGGATGGGCAAAGCTGTGATTCGGGTATGCCCAAGTGGTTTTGAGTAGGCCAGGCCTGCAGGATAGGAGCCATCAACAGGCTCCTATCCTGGGGTCAACAAACATGTGGACAAGGGGGATCCAGTGGACATAGTGTACTTAGATTTCCAGAAAGCCTATGACAAGGTCTCTCACCAAAAGCTCTTACGTAAATTAAGTTGTCATAGGATAAGAAGGAAGATCCTTTCACGGACTGAGAACGGGTTAAAAGACAGGGAAAAAAGGATAGGAATAAATGGTAAATTTTCAGAATGGAGAGGGGTAACTAGTGGTGTTCCCCAAAGGTCAGTCCTAGGACCAATCCTATTCAACTTATTCATAAATGATCTGGAGAAAGGGGTAAACAGTGAGGTGGCAAAGTTTGCAGATGATACTAAACTGCTCAAGATAGTTAAGACCAAAGCAGACTGTGAAGAACTTCAAAAAGATCTCACAAAACTAAGTGATTGGGCAACAAAATGGCAAATGAAATGTAATGTGCACATTGGAAAAAATAACCCCAATTATACATACAATATGATGGGGGCTAATTTAGCTACAACTAATCAGGAGAAAGATCTTGGTGTCATCGTGTATAGTTCTCTAAAGACATCCACGCAGTGTGCAGCGGCAGTCAAAAAAGCAAACGGGATGTTAGGAATCATTAAAAAAGGGATAGAGAATAAGACGGAGAATATTTTATTGTCCTTGTATAAATCCATGGTATGCCCACATCTTGAATACTGCATACAGATGTGGTCCCCTCATCTCAAAAAAGATATACTGGCATTAGAAAAGGTTCAGAAAAGGGCAACTAAAATGATTCGGGGTTTGGAACGGGTCCCACATGAGGAGAGATTAAAGAGGCTAGAACTTTTCAGCTTGGAAAAGAGGAGACTAAAGGGGGATTGATAGAGGTATATAAAATCATGAGTGGTGCGGAGAAAGTGAATAAGGAAAAGTTATTTACTTGTTCCCACAATATAAGAATTAGGGGCTACCACATGAAATTAATGGGTAGCAGGTTTAAAACAAATAAAAGGAAGTTCTTCTTCACTCAGCACACAGTCAACCTGTGGAACTCCTTGCCTGAAGAGGTTGTGAAGGCTAGGATTATAACATGGGTTTAAAAGAGAACTGGATAAATTCATGGAGGTTAAGTCCATTAATGGCTATTAGCCAGGATGGGTAAGAAATGGTGTCCCTATCCTCTCTTTGTCAGACGGTGGCGATGGATGGTAGGAGAGAGATCACTAGATCATTACCTGTTAGGTTCACTCCCTCTGGGGCACCTGGCATTGGCCACTGTTGGCACACAGGATACTGGGATGGATGGACCTTTAGTCTGACGCAGTATGGCCATTCTTACGTTCTTATGTTCTCCTGGTCTAGCAAAAAAGACATTCAGAGAACAGGGACAGAGGCAAACGGCTTCAGTCCTGGAGCCCAAGTCTTGCAGGAGGGAGAGGGCCAGGCGCACTGTGCAAGTGGCAGTAGCGGGAGTCATTATGTGTGCAGAGGCCAGAAGGCACAATTCATCCAGGGACAAAGGGCAGCCTGCTCACTAGTGGCAGATCCTACACCCACAGGACACATGTAGCATGTGCTCTCCCAGTACAGCCCTCCAGACACTAGCCAGTGTGCAAGAGGGAAAGAGGCCATGGTATCTCCACAACCAATCCCTATTTGTCCCCTCTGAGGTCTGGAACATTTCTGGCAGCATTATCTGCTCTCCTTGTGAACAGGCAGCCATATCACAGCTTCCCCCTGCACGGAGAATGTTAGGGAGAAGGGACTTTCCTGGGCTTTCTTCCTCCCACCCATGCTCTGGGGCACTGGACCGTCAGCTCCTATTAGGCTGTGCCTCCAGCATCCATGGAGAGGTTGCTCTGCAGGCCATCTCTGATGGGAACCATGGAAGTTCAGAGGGTATGGCCCACATATGGACCCAGTAAGGGCTCCTTTGCACACCGATTGTTGCTGATGGCCAGGATACAGACGCACATCGCTGCTCCTTTTGTACCCAAGCTGTAGGGTAGTTATGCCACTATCCCCCATTGGATTCCTCCCTCCACTCCTTGGCAAGTGAAGACCCCAAACAGAACGATGTGCGCAGTGAACATGCTGGTCACTGAATTATTGCCAGACCTTTTGCTTTAATCTACAACACATTTACAGATGCTATTTTATCCTCATTTTGTGCACAATTTTTCAGACTTTGGTTTATTTGGGATTTTATTTGCTACCTTCTGCTGAACATAAAATATCAGGAAGTTTGATCTTTACCTTTACCATGAAGTCAAAGTTCAGTAACCTGAATTCAGGAAAAAGGTCTGGAATTCAGCATTACAGCTTCCCAGTGCTTCAGTCCAGAATGTTCAAGAGATGTAGGAACCAGGGAGTTACACTTGACTATCTGTACCCAAATCCTGTACCCAAATCCAGCCATGCTGCTGATCTGAATGAAAGGATTCAGTAACTAACATCCATGGGGGTGGGAGCAGGGCAAGGCAGAGCGGGGTAAATTGCTTTTCCAATTTACTCAGTTTTAGTTTCAGGAATTAGCTTTACAACCACTGTGGTCGACAGATCTGCTTAATTTAACATGATGGCAATTCTGACAGAGGTAATGAAAGAGTTGATGTCTATAAAGTGCTCTGTGATCCGTGGATGAAAAAATGCAATAGAAGTGCAAAAGATTTTATTATATGCACATATATAAGGACCACAGTAAAGGCTTGGCAGGCAAAAAGTGAAGAGCGTATCCAACTATGAGGCCAGTTTCCCAGCTAGTGCAAATCAGTGTAGCTCCATTGACTGCAGTAGGGCTATCCCTATTTACACCAGCTGAGGCTCGGGACCATACGTTCTATAAAAATGGTATAAATCCAAAGTACCAAATAACTGGTTTATTTTCCCCTGGGTTCATTCCTGCAATTCTGATTCATATGTTCTATTTAGGGTGACCATACGTCCTGTTTTGGCTGGGACAGTCCCTTTTTTAAGCCCTGTCCTGGCCATCCCAACTTTTTGGCAAATGTGGGCATTTGTCCTGTTTGTTCTTGCCAACTTGATCAAAAAGTGGGGTGTGGAGGACTGGGGTGTGTGTGGGGGAATGATAAGGCCAGCCCTGGGCAGAGCGGGAAACAGGGCTCAGGCTGGGGGCAGGCAGGGCTCGAGCGTGCAATGCTGCCAGCCCCGTGCAGGCTGAGGGGTTGCCTTGGGTGAGCGGCTCGGGCCAGCCCTGTGTAGGGGAGGAGCGAGTGACCAAAGAGACTGAAGTGTTCTCCAGTCACCCAATTACAGACCTAAAAGTTGCAATTCTTCAACAAAAAAACTTCAAAAACAGACTCCAACGAGAGACTGCTGAATTGGAATTAATTTGCAAACTGGATACAATTAATTTAGGCTTGAATAAAGACTGGGAGTGGATGGGTCATTACACAAAGTAAAACTATTTCCCCATGTTTATTTCCCCCCTCATCCCCCCACTGTTCCTCAGAAGTTCTTGTCAACTGCTGGAAATGGCCCACATTGATTATCATACAAAAGGTTTTTCCCCCCACCGCTCTCCTGCTGGTAATAGCTCACCTTAAGTGATTACTCTCGTTACAGTGTGTATGGTAACACCCATTGTTTCATGTTCTCTTTGTATATATATCTCCCCACTGTATTTTCCACTGAATGCATCCGATGAAGTGAGCTGTAGCTCACGAAAGCTTATGCTCAAATAAATTTGTTAGTCTCTACGGTGCCACAAGTACTCCTTTTCTTTTTTCCTGAGGACACTGTAGGCAGCCTTCAGCTCATGGCTCCTGTGACCGTACAGGGACATGTGACCAAGTCACCAAGTACTGGACTCCATCCTGGAATACCAGTGCGTTTCCACTGACCAGGTGTGGGAACCAAGCTTGGAGAAAACTGGTTCTCACCATATACAAAAGCTATTTAATGCAGGGGACTGACATCATCGTGGTTCTTCACTGATTCCTTGCCCAAAGAAGACTCTTGGAAACAACTGAGGAACAAGGACTGACCTGGGAGGAAGTGCTGGACCCAGTTTAAAGGAAAATTTTAGCCTATGAAAGGAACACCTGAGGTTTTTAAGCTGCAAGCAAATGTAGCTTTCCCCTTAGGACCCTGTAGCCTGCTTGAATCAACATTTAAGGTGAGAATTTGCTACTCATATCCAATCTCTTTAGTATATTAAATTTAGATTGCATTTTTGTTTATTTGCTAGGTAATCTGCTTTGATCTGTTTGCTATCTCTTATGATCACTTAAAATCTATCTTTTGTAGTTAATAAATTTGGTTTTGCTTTATCACAAACCAGTGTGTGGGAGTCATAACTTGGGGCAAAAAGCTGTTGTATATTCTCTCTTCACACTGAGGGAGGGGGCGAATTTCATGAGCTTATGCTGTACAGATCTCTGTGCAGCACAAGACGGTATAATTTTGGGTTTACCCTCTAGGGTGGGGGTGCACTTGAATAGATGGGCAGTTCCTTAGCTGAAGCCTTCCCATGAGGAGCTGATCTCAGCATTTGTATGTAGCTACAGCTTGGTGTGTCCCTACCTGTATGTGTGCTGGAGGGCGCTTGAAGTCCTGTCACAGCAGTACAGTGTAAAAGGAGCCCAGGTTGGTGGGTCAGGTGGACTCAGTGGTACCCCAGTTCCAGGTGGCATCCTGGGGGGAACCCGTCACAAGAGTTATGCCAAAATACTCTAGAATCTTGCCCATTGCACCATCCTATATGTTGTTTATTCATAGAAGTCAAATATTTGCCTTTAGTTGCTGGTGTATTTTGTCCAACATGGAGAACTTTGTTCAAAACAAGAGAAACTTCCTGTATGCAAATGACAAAGCTTCAGAAATAGGCCTAGTTATCAAGAGGTCAAAACTGTCCCAATTCTTCTAGGACTGTCACTCTCCTGAAGTCCCAATACTTGTAACCTCCCCACCCCTCTCCAGAGAAACGCTAAGTACTGTACACTTCAAGAATTTCAACGGGAAAGTAAAAACCTGCGCTGATGTGCTCTCCCATCAGAACTGCATGATAGCTTATGCACAAGCCAAGCCAGCCACAGACTGAAGGGAGAGGGAGGAAAAAGTAGCCCAAGTGCCAAGTTACTTCCTTACAGTCATCGCACTGGTGCATGTCCAGGACTCTAGCAGCTCAGTACTGACACCTGAATTCAGGATCAGTCCTCAAGCTGAAGAACTGCAGCCCTCCTCTGTTTGCTCCTCCAGTCCAGTGTAAAAAATAACTGCTCTCCTCCAACAAGTCTTTGTTTATGGTTCAAGCCTTTTGCCATGCACTGTCAGTGACAATGAATAAGGTAAACAGAGACGCATCTCTGCTTCCATCCTGAGCCCACATGATTTCTTGCTTCTTCCAGTCAGTGATGAGCCAAGCTCTACTCTCATTAATATTCTGTCTCAGTCCACTCAAGACCTACCCATTTACAACGGATGAGCTCAATGGACGTGCATGTGGGGAACTCAAAGTTGAATTTGCTCTGACATCTTTATCAGTGCCAAGTTCAATCCTGCTCTCTACTGTTGGGTATAATGAGAGACACAAAAAGCTGGCCACACCTAAAACACAGCCCCACAACTCAGGTCCCCACAAAGGATGGATCCGTAGTCAGGTGGCATGCCCACCCCCATACAAGCTGCCATCAGCCGCAAACCACTAGCTAGCAAACAATGGGTGCATGTATTGCTCCTGCTCAGCAAAGTACCTCTCAGCCAGTCCTGACTGGCAGCATCCCTGGAGCAAAAAATGCAGCAGGCATCCTCTTTGTTTTCCATTGCTCCACTGGTGCGGGCAGGATTTGGTCCCTAATGTGTAAGCTGCTCATCTGCACTTCTGTGCCGCTGGTTAAATGTCAGATGCACATGCAGAGGTTACTGATCAAAATCCCCTCGGCAGCCTGGAAAGATGGTGCAGTTGCCAAGTGATACCAGCTAACATTTGTCTTGCGCTGAATGTAATCACTGCAGTTTTTGTCAGCTTGAAGTATCTGTGGTTGGAGTGACAGTCTGATGCTGTCTCCATGGCTGTGTCTTGGGGGGAGGGTCAATATTTTTTAGAGGAAATGTATTTTCTCTGCTGTAAAACAGAAAATGCTAATGGCATCTAATCTGACTTGACAGTGAGTGTTTACTCAGCCTCCTGACTTTCCAAAAGCCACAGCTAAATGGGGGCTCAAGAGGAAGGCAATAAACTAGGAAGCAAAAGTTAGTTCCCAGGAACTGACATTGAAGTGAACTGGCCATAAGGAAATTTTCAATAACTTGTATTGACACACCAATAAATACTTTCTTTCTCCCAATCTGCTCTATCCAAATTACTTACCAGACCTTTTGTATGATTCACAGATTACCTAGACTGCAAGTGTTCAGGAGCCTTTGTGTCTCTAATAGTGACACATCAAACCTGACCTTTTCCCCCCCACCTTCCCTAATGTGGCTACCAAAATTATAAACAGCTGTCTTGTGTGTCACAGGCTTTTTCTGAAAGCTTCACTGCCTGTGGTAACGGGGAGACATCATGTATTTAATTTACATTTGCCCCATGCTCTGCTTTTGCTTGCGCTTCACCAATGAATTAATGTCCATGAATTTTCACACTGACAGTGAGCTTCCAGGATCTGAATTGTAAATAACAGCCTAGACAAACAAAACAACTGCTTGTAAGTGAGGTAATTAAAGACGTAGAGCTCCTGTGCTCAAACAATTATTATGCTTTTCAAAGGCTCTGAATGCAAGAGGACAATCATGGCCATTTGCATATGGCATGATTTTTTTTCAATATTAAAAATAAATTGTTAAATATGGATGGAGGGAGATAACAGAACCATAGAAATGGAGAAGACCTATTAAATTATCTAGTCCATCCCCTTGCAAGTGCATGATTGCTACTCGCAATTCATTTTCTAACAGTTTGTCCCACTCAGTGAGGCATCCATTATTTCTCTTGGGAAAACTATTCCGCAGTGTAATTGATCTCACTGCCAGTAAATTTTCCCAATATTCAGCCTATTTCCTTTCTAAATTTGATTCTGTTATTTCTAGTGATATCCCCTTGCAGCCCCCAAAATAATTATTCCCTCCCTTGGCACGTTTGTGTCCTTCCCAGATTGTAGGTGGTCTTCCAGTCCTCTTTTTTTTCACTGCTTAGCCATGCTATTCATATTTAGCTCTTTAATCAGCCGTTTCATCAATTCTGTGGCTCTTATTTGAACTCCCTCCAATATGACTGCATCTTTCTGGTATTGAGATGAGATGGGCTTTACTGCCAGGCCCTTGCTTTGTAAGCTACAAACTCATACATGATTATCTAAACCTCTAGGGGCCTTGGTGTTACCTCAGGACAACTGGGAAGCACTTACTCTGTAGGAGGGAAAGCTGCTCTTTTTTTTTTATAATATAAAGAAGTGATTTATACATTGTATATTTTAATATGTGCCCTTCTTTTTGTTCTGGATTAAAGCAAACATCAAACTAAAATTTCTTTATGAGGGAAACTGCCTTCAGCAACCTGTGTATCAAAATGTTTGGCAGTATCTTTCCTCTATGATTTTGTAGTTTTAAAGAAAACATTATTTGCCTCTGCTTTGAGATTGCTATTTTCACTACTAAACAACACCCCTCCTGCCTCCCCGGCCAACCTCTGATGCCGACCTGACCCCCTTGGAAATGTAGAGCTTTTTGCTGAAGCTGATTTAAACAGACCAATACTTGGAGCAGGTTAAAAAAAAATCCTGTTAGAATTCCAGGAACAGAGACGTGGGCATTCCAGTAGAGGAAATTTGCTGAAAAGGAAACTTAAAAGCGCTAGAATCACAGCTGTTAAGTGATGACAAATATCTATTAGGTCATGTAGTCTACATCCTAAAGTTCTCTAGCCCACTCTCCCTAGTCTTGTCTATCTCTCTATTCTTCTGTATGGATCTCCACTACAAAAAGGCCCTGGTCTAATAACCTCACCTGTGAGAACATCTCTACCTGATGTCATCTGAAATCAAGCATGCCTGTGCACACCTTTGCTCACCACGACACCAGTCTCAGGGCACATACAGAGTCTGTAGCACATTGCCCAATGCTCGAGCCACTTCGCAAAGCTATCTTGGACCACTAATAGCTTTTTAAATCTTAATTCTCTGAAGCAGCAGCGGGTGTTGGGCACCAGCTAAGACTGAACCCAACCGGGTGATACCAGTTTGGGGCAGATCAATGCAATAATTTGAGCCCTGGGTGTGTGCAAAAAACATTACAAGAAGTTGAAAATGTTATTCTCAGGCCCTTTCTTTAGGACCTCAGTATCTCAGAAACCCCAGGGCCAAATGACTCCAAATTTGCACCACTAAACCTACCCCAGATCCTGAAGAGGCACAACAGTTTTCAAGACAGTCTGCACATGTATGAGGAGTTTAGAGCATGCAGACAAACTAGCTGTTAAACAGAAATCTCATCTCAAACTCAACTACATTAGTGCTACTGCCCAGCTATGGCATTCAGGACTCTGACTGGCACCTAAAGTTGCCCTGCCTCATGCAAGTCTGAGCCTTAACAGGAGCCACATCCCGTTCATGGTGTGTATGGGGAGCCCAGCAGAAAGTGTGTATCACTGATCTAAACATCGTGGCAGTTCTGGCATGAACAACGGAGGGAGGAACAGAGAACGTAGGTGAAGATGTACTTTGGCAATATTCGTAAGGAGACAGAAGAATTGATATTTCTGTAGAAAAGACACATGATTCAAACAACAGCTCAGCATCCACCAGAGCTTCCAACTGGAGAACGGTCTGTAACTGAGTCACATAAAGGCAGAGAGAAAGACCAGGGTGATCAAAGCTGGCGTCTGAATTCCACACGCAAGTAACTCAGTTTAGACTGCATTAAACTATAATACGTTTCTGGATGATTGGGCTTTCACATCAGTTAGGCAAAGATTTATCTGTGAGCCCAATGTTCCTGGAAAGCAATAGCATCTGGAGAGTATTTCTGAGATGTTTTGAATGTTCCTGATTTAAAATCCCGTTCTTAGTAATGGAGCTACACCTGGTGCACCAAGACATAATGAACACGACGGGAGCAGGGTTAGCTCAAGGCTAATACATTCCCTGTCCTAAAAATTATAATAATTCATAATCTTCTCTTCTATTGGGCCTTTCTTCTGAGGAGCTCAAAGTACTAAACAAAGACTAAGTCCCACAACAGCCTTGTGAGGTAGATAAAGGGATGTACAAGGAAGCATCACTCCCAACCATGGCCCACTCCAAGAAGTATCACCTACCAAATAACCAGCACCACCTTCTGCTGCACCCTGGAATTTCCTTGGAGGTCTTCCATCCAAGGACTGACCAGCTCCATCCCTATTTAGCCTGAGAGAGATGGCAATATCAAAGCACAAGCTAAAATATGCTTTTTCCTGCTTCCCTCCTATCCCACCTGCCCCCCTTAAGTGCTCAGGACAAACTGTGCCACTCTGCCAACCTGCTCCTTTCCCTCTCTCACTCCTGAAAGACCAGGCCAAACTGCGGCTGAGGGCTGGCCTGCAAGTGTTCTGTGCTCTCTGTTTAATCCCCAGCTGAACTCAGCTGTTTCTTCTGCTGAATGATTCAGGCAGAGTGGATAGCATTGATGGTTGCATCGACTGAAGGAGAAAAGGGGCTGGCACTTTGTAGGTGGGCAGTCCTTCCACACACCAGCAAGGAGAAGTGTGGAATATAGGGCAGAGCGAAGGTTCATAGCAGAAGAAACAAAGTCCTAGTTTCCCTCTTGCTCTGTCCAGCTTCCCTTCAGTACCATATAAGCCTCCCATATCCCATAACTTAAATTTGGCACAGCTGTGTAAGCTGCATAGCATCTAAGACGTCCTCCATGAAGGCCTATATTCTGTAGTTTCAAGGCATGGACCCCATGCTCTAATAGGCCTTTCCCATAACTCTATGACCCCATTCCTGTGCACTATTCCTTCCTGTTACAGTGGTTTGCAATAGCCATTCAGTGCTTTGGCATCCCTCTCTCTCCCCCCTGGCCAATTTTGTGTCATTTCACTGCACATTTTGTACTGCTTCTTCCTCTTCCTATTTTTGTCTGCTCTGTCCCAGCACCGTGCCCCCCGGCTCATACTGTGTCTGCTGGCACTACTATTTCTGTCATCTGCGTGCCTGTAAACAGCCATTAAAGTGAAATTTACAAGAAGCTAAGCGTGCTAGCAGCCTGGTGTTTCAGAAAGCAGGTCTCTTATAAATTTCCCTTTGCTGCCTGCATACACAAGCCGAGCAAGCAGCGAACACACTGGGGAGAGCAGGCAATGTTAACTGCGAGAGACCAGTCACAACTGTTTGTTATTGTAACTTAGCTGACACTGATTCTTCCTTAAAAAGCCAACAGGCAGAAGTCCTCAGGGTTTTCCCTTTCCTCCACAAACTCACGTCAGACACAGAACATGCAGGTCAAACAATGGGCCCACCAGCCTGTGAAGGGGACCTGGGATGGTCTGATGTGCAGTGAACCTGCCTCAGTGGAGTTTAATGTGATACACTCCAGGTGGCATGTGACATAAAGCTCTGTCCATTCAGAGATCTCCCAGAGGAGGTGGCCCATTTCCCCGTATGGAGACAGCTGGACCAAGCCATGAAAGACTCAGTTCCACCAGCCTTGTAGTTCACTTCTACCATTTTATCTGCCCTTATTGTTTTGTTTTTAGACACTACGTAAATTATTTTTCTGTTTTTAATGTGAATGTCATGCTGGTGGAAGGTGCTGAATTACCAACACAGGAAACCTCTATTTTGGGTCCAATCCTGCGCCCCTGGAGATCAAAGAGAGCAGGATTGGGACTTTCATCCCAAAACGGGTAGCTGCAGTATTGGTTTTCGGCTGCACTGCCAGCATGCCTCTCCTCTGTTCTGGGGGGACCCCATCTGGAGAAGCGAGGCGAGTCCGGACTCCAGGCACATTCAGTCTTTGAACTCTCTGCTGAGACTGCCAAGAACTGTCCCAATTGTGCTGGTGGTTTTGTGATGAATGTATATGTCCACTAGGAAATGGACTGTCCCGGGAAGTCCATACAACTTTTGTTCATATTTTAAAAGGAACACCTACACTTAAACATAGGGAACATAAGAAGTGGGATGACTGGATGATTCTGCTCTGGTGATGAGCTGTATTATGCAGAATTCTAGCCAATGATAACAAACAGGCAGCTCAGAGCAGAAGTGTAACTGACTGAGGTCTTTTTTGTGGGCATAAACTGTGGAAGGGAAGTGACTGTCAAGGAAATCTAACTAGGTCAAAAGACATGAAGACAGTTTCTTCCAGCAGATGCTGCCCCATATTAAAGAAGCCCTGGTAGAACAACAGAGTAGGTCCTTAAACCAGAAGTTGTACTCACCCTCTCCAGGTCTTGCCTGAGATGTGTGAAGAGCTTTAAGCGTCTGTACAACACATCCTGCTCTTGCTGAGCCAAGTTGTCCACTTCATCTGTTTTTGGTGTCAGCAGTGGCTTGTTGCAATTCGCTTTCCTCTTCAGCTTCCAGTACTGATAAACGAAATCCACCAGAGATTCAGTTAGGTCGAGATTCTCTGCTACCTCGGAGGGCTTTACAAGTTCATAGAAGTCCTCTTCCAACTGCTGGAGCTTCTGTTTCCGCAGTGTGACCTTTTCCAAGTCCAACTGGGCTTGGTCTGCCTCTGCTCGTGCCTCGTCTGGAGGTTTGGTAGCCCCACTGCTGTGCTCAAGGCAGAAGGATTTGAACTTCACTTCATCGTTCTCCGCTAAAATAGTCCGCATGTCCAGATTGTGGTCAAAAGCACAAGTGACGTGGAATGCAGTAATGCAGGCGGGCATGGAACACTGGAGGAAAGACAAAGCAGGGAACCCAGGTTATTTCACTCACCGCCCATCATGGCACACTGAGGAAATGTGCTCGCTCCTGTTAAATCACTGTACACAAGACATCACTGACTACAATGGCTCTTAGCCATTACAACAGAATGACGAGATGTGTGAGCCTGGCCTGCCTATAAAAGGGATCACCCTACCGTATGTAATGCAATAAGTGACTTTGCACGTTACTCCAGGGCACCCAGCTGCTTGATAGAGAAAAGCAATCTGGACTTGACATTGTACAAAGAGTAGACACCCATACTGAGAAATGAGTATATTTCCCAAATCTCACGTGTGTACAGCTAGTTACCATAATTTCAAGTATAAGAATCTTCATTAAACTGCTTCCTCCACTGGGTTCCTTTCAGTCATCCCTGCGGCCCTTCTGATGCCCCCCCCCACATAAACAGGCCTCTCTTTTGGTTATTATAAAAATAAGGTTCTGATTGTTCGTCCAATAAGATAGGCAATACTGTTCTTGTCAATACTATGGTCCAATATTATGGACAAATGACTGTAGCTGGGTAAATGAGTATCTCCCGATTGAGAATTAATTTATTTCTTATTGTAATTTCTCTCTCTAAATTACCTTAGTTTCCTTTTCTTTAACTCTAAAAATGACCTTGCTAATTTTATCTGAAGTCTACAGAGGGGGTCACAGTCCATGAGTAAAACAGGAATCTAGGGAGCTTCTAATGCTCGTGGAGCGCAGTGCCTTCATTAATAAGTAAGCAGCTCCTATTGAAATTCTACTCCCTCTAATTAGCTTGGGAAAAAAGAAGAAAAGAAAATGGAACCCCAGCTTATTTAGAACAGGCAACGTGAAAATGAACATTAAAATCGGTATAGGGATTAACTTGCTGTCCAAAGTTATTTTAAATTAGAATTTTAAACAATTTTGCTAAATTCCCTCATAGTTAAATTACTCTGTCTGGATTCCACATGCAGCAAAACCTAAACTACGAGTTTACATTGAAGTAAACACATTTCCCAGCTAACATGTGGGCTGTACACATTTCAGCACTTTCTCCTCCCCAACCCTCCTCTATTCATTAACTATTTTTAAGGGCTCAGAGTGTCAGGTAATTATTTAAACCATAATCCATACGAAATCAGTCTATTTCAGCTGCTAACGATCAGTTAAACGGCAATAACCAGCCATTCTCAGGGGCTTATTACTTTAGACACCACATTTAGCAGTTTATATAACATTATTCTGTGGCGGGGGGAGCGGAGTGAGCAGTTCCAGCATGAATGACCACATTAAAACCTATGATATTTCCTGAAGGCTGATGACAAAAATACAGGATGTTGCACATTTTTGGTGAGGTTTCGGGTAAGTTTTACTTTTCAAAAATAAAAATTCCAGTTGTATTTAGACTGCAAAAACGTTATTGTTTTTCCTCTTTGTCCCATCGGTCTTGGATTCCTGCCCTGTTATTAAGTTACAAAGCACATGAGCTTTCAACATTGCTGTTTTTAGATATTTCCCCTTGACTTTGTTTATAAATTTGCCGGTGCTTATGAAAGCAAGAGACTACCTAGACCCAGGCATAGAGCAGGCAAGTGGTGTCCAAGTTAACCTCTCACACATCTCTCCCAAAGCCCATTAAAATCAATGGAAAGATTTGCAGTGACTTCAGTCAGCTTTGGATCACCTCCATCCTGACCTTTAGCACTCCTTCTATTAATTCTATGCATACATCTCTGATGAAGAGGGGCTGCCAGTTGTGACACAGTACCTGTGGTCACATTCAGGATGGAAAGAGACCACAAAACTTACCTAGCTCTGAGTTGGGACATCATGGGATGTGGACAAATGCCCTCTAGGCATTAGATTGAGATTACTGGGCCCATTTGAACCATGATCCAAACCATGTTTGAATCCATGTCTCCTCTTCTTAACAGATTTAAATATGTGGATACCTCATTTCTAATTGTGTTAATGTGTATCAAAATAAGCAAATTCCACTAAAAAGTGAATATTTACCCACAGTTACCACATAGCACTGCTAAGAAACCATGGTATTTCCCTATACCAACACTGAGAAACAACACTAGTACATCAGTTACTACTGTGTGGTAGCCATTGGTAAATGGTGATGTTTTGATGGCTACCACTGTTGCTATTGCAGAGTGAGTGGGAGTCTTGTTTGCCTAATACACTGACAGAAGTGTCAGCAAAGTAAAAGCTTTATTTCTCCTGATGCTAGGAGAGACAGAGATAACAGCTTGATCATCAGACCCCAGATGTTTTTAGTAGAGCCAATATATCTTCCTTTAGTTCTTAAGCTGCATACACTTGCTGTGAAAGTCACTGAGAAAGAATAAATACAACAAAGTGAAACAATGTCATTTGATGGAGTCACTTTCCTGACTCTAACGGATCTTTAAGGTTGGACAGCTTTGCCAGCTGTAAGTTACCTTGATTGAGTTTTCTTGTCTGGTTGCCAAAACAGTTATTTTACTGCACTGAGCTATCTAGCTACCGATGTAGTCAATTGTATCTATATTGGAGTAACATCTGGGAGCACTTTAAACCAAACCATTGGGAAGATCCTTTGTGCTGTTACGTGCATCAATAGCTACTGTACCAAAAGTGTACACCCAGAACTGGCTCTAGTGAACCATTCAAACTAAAAAAAAAATGGATGCATCAGTGTTGCCTTCCTTCCTGACTATTTACGTCACTAACAGTATTAATATCATTATTCAAGTGTCTGTGGCTTTTGCCAAAACAACAGCCTACAGAGCGCCCTTTACACAGGAAAGATTATCTGCACTACCTTAGAAATAAAACAAATCAAATGACACTGGATTTCTCCTTTGACAGATGGCAAGCAGCAGTTGTCAGAGACTGTGCCCCAAATGCAAACAGAAAATAATTAGCAAGCTCCGCTGACAGGACAACAATGAAAGGTACCTGATCCACAGCACCTACCAACGGACCTTGCACAAACTAACAATAAAAACATATTGATCCATCAAATCATTCATGAGCACAGAATGACAGTGGAACGAGCCTGGGCTCGGGGAGGCAGCAGTGTGACAAGCTGAATGAGCTGAGGCATTGGAGACTAGGGTAGCACACTGGATCTCACAATACTTATGACAAAAAGAAAAGGAGTACCGGTGGCACCTTAGAGACTAACAAATTTATTAGTTAATAATTAACTAATAAATTATTATTGTTATTATTATTGTTAATATTTAGTTAATAATTAATAATTAACTAATAAATTTGTTAGTCTCTAAGGTGCCACCGGTACTCCTTTTCTTTTTGCGAATACAGACTAACACGGCTGCTACTCTGAAACCAATACTTATGACAGTAACAGTACATAGTGATGATAATGTTACTATATAGCACAGGGGTGGCCAAACTGCAGCTCGCGAGACACATGCATCTCTTTTACAGTTAAAGTGCGGCTCGTGGAGCCCCCCACCCCACTCTCCACCTACCAAACTGGGGGGATGGGGGACTTGGGGCTTCTGCCTTGCAGTGCGATGGTGGGGCTAGGGGATCCTGCCCAGCAGGGAGGGGGGCCTAGGGGCTTCAGCCGCGCTCTTGCTGAAGGTCAACCCACAGGGCTGAAGCCTCTAGCCGCATTACCTTGCCACAGGGCAGAAGCCCCAAGCCCGGGCAGCTGCGTCTGGCTCTCAAACCTCTGAAGGTTTTCCACCAAATGCATCCAATGAAGTGAGCTGTAGCTCACGAAAGCTTATGCTCTAATAAATTTGTTAGTCTCTAAGGTGCCACAAGTAAACCTCTGAAGATTATTGTATACGGCTCAGAGGGTGTCATAAATATCAAGGGAAGGGTAAACACCTTTAAAATCCCTCCTGGCCAGAGGAAAAATCCTTTCACCTGTAAAGGGTTAAGAAACTAGGATAATCTCGCTGGCACCTGACCAAAATGACCAATGAGGAGACTTGTCTTTCTCTTGTCTTTGATACTTTCAAAGCTGGAGGGGGGGTGGGGAGAAACAAAAGCTCTCTCTGCCTGTGTGATGCTTTTGCAGGGGAAAGAACAGGAATGGAGTCTTAGAACTTTGTAAGTCATCTAGCTAGATATGCATTAGATTCTGTTTTGTTTAAATGGCTGATAAAATAAGCTGTGCTGAATGGAATGGATATTCCTGTTTTTGTGTCTTTTTGTAACTCAAGGTTTTGTCTAGAGGGATTCTCTATGTTTTGAATCTGATTACCCTGTAAGGTATTTACCATCCTGATTTTACAGAGATGATTCTTTTACTTTTTCTCCTACTAAAATTCTTCTTTTAAGAACTTGATTGCTTTTTCATTGTTCTTAAGATCCAAGGGTTTGGGTCTGTGTTCACCTATGCAAATTGACGAGGATTTTTATCAAGCCTTCCCCAGGAAAGGGGGTGTAGAGTTTGGGGAGGATTTTGGGGGGAAAGACGTTTCCAAGCGGGCTCTTTTCCCTGTTATATATTTGTTAGACGCTTGGTGGTGGCAGCAAAAAAGTCCAAGGGTAAAAGGTAAAATAGTTTGTACCTTGGGGAAGTTTTAATCTAAGCTGGTAAAAATAAGCTTAGGGGGTTTTCATGCAATTCCCCACATCTGTACCCTAGAGTTCAGAGTGGGGAAGGAACCTCGACAGAAGGTCAGTAAGTTTGGCCACCCTGGTATAGCACCTTTCATCCAAGTATCTCCAAGTACTTCGGAGGCAATGGGCCAAGTCCATCCCTAGATGTAAGTCCAGAGAAGCCAGTGGAGTTGCACCAGAGATGAATCTGACCTGTTAATACGTCTTCAAACCATTCTTGTGGAGTAGAGACAGGGAATATTTCATTCACCAATGAACTCCAGCCACCTCTAGCCATGGAATGCAACAGCTGTCTAACAGCTCACAGCAATGCTACACAACAGATTTAGGGCAGAAGGTGATGAAAAGGTAGTATCCAGCCGAACTTGAGGGGGGCATTTAGGGAAAGAGAATATAATTACCAAAGTTGAAATACAGTTAGGGCAACAGTGTTGACAAGGCTGTATTCTTACTAAAAGCTCCATGGGATCTTTAGTGACCACAAGTAGTAAGGACCTCAGCTTTAGGTCTCATCTGGAAGAGGGCATCTCCAGCATCACAACTGCCCTAGCACGATGCTGGGGCATTGGTTCAGTATTGACGCAGAGGGAAGAACATCACAGCTAGGCTCTTGGACAGTGCACATCAGACTCATTTCCATTTCCCCCAAAAAATGTTTTTGTAAGTTTTCAGCACGGCATGGTTCTCTATTTGACCAGAACAGGACTAACTGACTTATCTACTGCGGACTTTAGGAAATACATTTCCACAAATAGCTGTGGTTCTCCAGTAAATCTCTTTAGTGATCAAATGGTTTTCATTTTTCCCTAGCGTTCTGGGTTTGGCTTGGTGCAGAATCTGCAAAGACACTGGCCTCTTATCCATGCAGCAGGTCTGTCTCTTGGCACCTGATCTTTGTCCACTGTCAGGCGACTACCACTTACTAATGAAACCAGTGACATTTTATTCTATACCCAAACCAAAACCAAACCGAAAAGGGTTAAGGAGCTACCTAAATGGCAGATGACACCACAGCTCCTTTCCTGTAACCTTCAAAATCACTATTAAAGGACAATAATATCAAGAGATGTTGTCTTCAGAAGGCTGAACTGCTGCCAATCTATGGAGAACTGGCACAAAGCCCTCTCACAAAGGGGCACTGATAATCTCTGCCAATAAGGGTCCAATGCTTCACCAGTCCCTGTTTTAACCTGCCATGGGGGCTTGAGTCCGTCTTGGAAGCTGGCGTGTGCAGCATTCTCAGGAATTGCAGTACCTTCGGGATATGTAATCAGTATGTTTCCTTATACTTTGTTTTTTGGTTCAGCAATGTAAACAAAAAAATGCCAAGAGGATACAGCACTCTTTTTGGCACATTTTCACGTCTAGCCACAAGAACCACTATGAAGTCATGATTTCCCCTGAACAAAAAGTTGGAAAGCTGCTCAGACTATCCTCAGCTAGCGTGAACTGGCATTGCTTTATGGAGCTATGCTGATTTGATCTGGCCCACAATTTTTTAGAAGTAAAAACAAGGAGAAGATAGGGATGTGCATGAAGCAATATCAGCCAGGTGGAAACAAGTTCCTCCCAAACCATCCCCTTTGTTACATAACATTATGCTGATGATTCAACTGCCAACTTGTGTATGGCAAATTCTCGAGACGTATGGAGCCTGGTTGCACATGCCTAGTTAGGTGACTAGCTTACAATCTGCATGAACGTTTGTTTCGTTTGCACATGAAACTGCAGTAACTGTGTACACATTTGTGGACAAGAAGTCTCCATTTATTATAATGTGATCCTGCTTCCACGCATCAGTAGAGAAGAGCGATGAAACTGAAAAGGCCTCCTCTCCTTCCTAGTTCGAGATGAAGAAGTTTTTCTCCAGGTACAGTTCATTTAGTTGAAGATTGATCCTGCTTTGAGCAGGGGGTTGGACTAGATGACCTCCTGAGGTCCCTTCCAACCCTGATATTCTGAGATTTTATGATTCATCTTCCAGAGCCTTACTCTGTCAGGTCAGTGAAACCCGGTCAAACTGGCCAGTAAGAAAAGCTAACTGGAAGCCTGTGAAATTAGCTTCTTTTAATGCTTCATCTGTAACTGACCTGCGCACACCTTAACTATCTCATTCCTACCCTCAGGAGTTAGCGCTAAGGTCCAGATCTTCATTTCAATCAATGGAAGCTAGGCACCTGAATACCTTAGAAGACCTGGGCCTAAGTACTATAACAAACAGATTTTTTCTCTTTAAAGCTCTCACAAAATGGTAGTGGTGACAAAGATGGTTAGATTCCACCTGTATAAACAAGCACTGATTGAAAATTCATTACATAAATCTAAGGGCTTTGCAAACACAGGCCTTCATTCCTCTGATGAGAGCAGAGGATACAACGCTTATTTACCGCTACGGGTGAATCTGCTGCTTATTCATCCCTTAAGCCCTTCAATAAAGGCACCGTCTGCACATTCCTTTTCCTTTCAGCAGAGCTGTTCTGCAAGAGCTATGGTGGCACTGACAAACACTCCAGTGGCAATCTTATGAAGACTTGTAACCTGTGAGTTGTCAGCACATGAGACAACTGTGTTCCATTTCAGGTGACCTTAAATTCAAATCCGTTCAATCCAAAGGTTCTCACAGCTAACGTGTGATGCCTGCGCTAAGAGGATGAAGTCTCAGAGAATCTGAATCTTTTTGATGCTGCCAAGTCTATTTGACTCCTTTCGCTGCCCTTCCGTTCTTTGAAAGCAGTTGCCATTATGACACAATATCACCATCTGCGAGGGTGAATAAGCAGATCCACCCAGAGCCACCAAAAAAGAAGTGAATCAATGCTGGAGATTTAAAGCAATATGGTGAGATCTCATTTCAAGCTAAAAGGATTGCTTTTAAATAGCTCCCTTTAAAGTATTAAAACCATTGCAGTTGCATAAACACTACAGAGGCTTGCAGCTCTTTCTATTATTAAGACATACCACTGTTCCTCAACCGGCTGGTTACCCTCTGTCACTTATATATCATTGCTATGTCTGATGTTTAAGGGCCAAATCCCACCTCAGCACTGTGTAGTTAGACTTGGTGTAGGGATATACCGAGGAAGGAGTTTTTCCCAAGTTCCTGGAACCTGAGAGCTGTTCCATGGCTGCTACAGCAGCTGAGGTTGCACCGTGGCTTGGTGGGGGAAGCAATATCTAATGAGGTTGTGCAGCAGCAAATCCACCAGCCCTTCTGCTCTTCCCCTGGTTTACCCTCCCCCCACCAAGCCATGTGGGACTGGACTCTTAGGACTGCAGTGGTGCAGTCGTCTTGGCAAGGTTCCACAAACCCTGGTCCTCCACCATGCATAGAAGAACCACATCTGTTCTGCTGCAATCAGAACCCTCTGCACCTGCTGGGGAGGGATTCGCCACTACAGTCAGAGCAGGATCTCCTGGGGTCAGTGCCCTGACCTAGCAGAATCTTTTGTAACAGGGATGTTTTTCCATAGGACAAAATGAAAGCATGTAGTCCCTTCCATATAACATTGCTGTGGGAAGGGTAGGGAATAGGATATTTGCTGTAATCCACTGAGGTGTTACAGAATAGGTACAAAACAGGGATGTATACATTCTAAGTATTCTATTTTGTGAGCTGGTAGGGCTCAAATCAAGTGCAGTTCCTTGTAACACTGGAAAGAAAGCTATGTCTTCTGGCTTTCCAATGGTAGAAAGGTTTCATTCCTAGCCCCACTGGTATGTGAAATATTAATACAGCTGGCTTCTGACTTTAGAGCAGTGTCACTGTCAGTCCTTGTAATACAGAGTCACTATGGCACTGGCATCATGGTGAAGAAACAAGGCTTATTTTGATTTGCAGCATTTCATGTATTAAAACATTACAAACAACAACAATTGGTGGTAACTGATTGGCTCTTGTGCTCCCAGCTGTTACTTTTATTACCTGTTAGTGACTAAGAAAACTTGTTCCCAAACTAACAGACAAATTCTTCCCTCCAGTGCATGCACAGGGCTCTCAAGAGCAAAACCTGGCCCTGGGCTTCATTAAGCAGCATTACATACCTGAATACACGTTCCAGTGCACTCCTTGCAGAGACTGCAGGACAAAGCCCATCTGCTTGCTGGGATATGCGAGATCTTTGTAATGGGTTCCATTTTTTCTGGGCATCCGATGCTAACCTAGTCACGACACAGAGTACGTGTGTTTGTACCACTTACCACATGCATCTTCCCTGGGATAATGCAAAGCTTGATTCCCTGCGGTGGCTACAATGAGAGGAGGATTTTCTAAAAGCCGTCTCTACCATCACCCATCATTTGCAAAAACTCAGCTATGAAGATGAACAAAATGGCAGGAACATGGAGGGTAAGGCCAAATACAACCTCTGAGCTAAATCCTCTCTCCTGTGTGTTGTTATAGATGGTGAACTGGCATGTGCGCTTAGTGTGACCGAACCCAGCTAGAGGCTGGGTGTGTCTGCTCTCCCTGGCAAAGTGCAACAGGGCTGGACTGTCCCCTAACAATCCAGCCTGCGTGAAGGGCAGCATGTACCTGAGCTGCCCCAGGAGCGGGGCAGGCAGACGACTGTGATCCTGAGCGTCCCAATCTGTTGCTGCTCCCTTTCTCTGGGGGAAAGTAACTGAGGCAAAGCCTTTGAGCTGGTGCAGCTAACTTCCCCCTGTACTGGCTCCTGGGCCTCAGCTGGCGTGCTAGGGGCATGTGGATCTGAAGTGCATCTATTCCCCAACCACCCACTCCCCACACACTGTGCAGTAGGTGGCATGGGAGCCGGACAGTGGCTGCTCTCCTTCCCACATAAGCTCTGACATGGGGGTGAGCCACAAAGATGAATAAGGGAGCTCTTTATGCACCCTCGGGCCCCCGGACTGCCAGGTAACCGGGCTTACAGTTGAGCCCAAAGCGATTTAGCCTAAATTCTTCTTCAAAGAATTCCACATACCCATTGCTGTATTGTTCCTTATGTATCCACCTACATTGTACTCTTACTTCACGTTAGTCTTTATTTTTCTACTAAATGTGGATGCCGGTACATGTATGACTCCATGCTGTTCTACTGGCTTGCCACGCTGAAGGACTAGGAAATACCACTAAATCATTGCTCCAAATCACCTCCCTTGCAGGAATACATGTGCTGCATGCAGGCAGAGTGCCATGCATGCATGCACTGTATGTGCACCCAAGTCATCTATCACTGTAATAAAAAAGTTCACTGTAATAAAAAGACCCTATTATATAGCCCTCCTGGTAAAGGATTGCTCAGTAATGTGGTGAGATTAACACTGCAGCTGCAATATAAACAAGAATGACATTCCCCAGGGGATACAAGCAGAAAGGGTAGGTACAGATAGCAGGATGGCAGGTACCTGCTGTTGGTTCACTATCCCATGCCTTGGTACCTTTGTTCTTATATTGCCCAGACTTTATGAAAACAGCTTGGAACTGCTGCACAGAACATGAGTGAAAGGTCTGAGATCAGTGCTGGAAATCACCAGGGCTCTGGTTTCCAAAGGTTTATGTATAAGTAGGTTCAGGTAGTTTCAAAGGAATATGGGCTCCTTTGAAAATGCCAGTCCAAGTTACCTGCCCCTTACTACTGAAAGCTTGAAACGAGTGATAATAGTGCAGGGTTGTTGACTGTACTGGGCACGCTAAGTCCAACCACAATCCACATCCAAGCTCATCCCACCCACATCTGGAGAACACATTGAATAAAGTCTTACTTCTGGGATCCATAAGGCACAGCTAACGTGGACCCATTTTGTCCCGCTCCGGGTGGGTTTCAAAGCTCCTCCTCTCTTCGGGCAAAGTAAACACTTTGGCTGAACTCCAAGGGCACAGGTTCGACAAAGCCAGTTCCCAAGGGGAACTTTTAGGATTCCATAGCAAGCCTGTGCAAACACAAGAAACATTGCATTAGCTATACCACATATTCCTCTGGAAGGGCACCCCACCAATACACTTCCGTATTTATTCATTTACTTGCACATTTTTATATGGGTGGCTTAATGCCATGGCATCTGGATATTGTCATAACAATTAAAAGCAGACATGAATCAATCAGCGACAACTGGTTTAAATCTATCTATCTATCGGATTTGTACTGATGCTCTGCCCCTAGAGATATGCCCTGTAGTTTAATTAAAGGCCTGAATACCCAAGTGTGTTTGCATCATGCCAGGCAGCAGCAGCGAAGGCTTTCCAGTGCTGCTCTGCTAACGGGCCTTCCACATGTTCTTGAAAGACTTGTTCTCTCACAGGCTTTGATTTCTCTGCTGAGATCATCAATGGAGGGGGCAAGTGAAGACAACAGACTCTGAAAAGTGGACATCTGTCCAGCAGGCACTGGACTGAGACCACAGGCTCACATCACGCAGGTTACCAAACAGCTACCAGAATAGCAATAGCTTTCAGTCCTTTCCAAGTCTGGGTCCTATTCAGATCAGTGACCTAGAGATGGAAGGTTTGCTCTCTTATTAACAGTCCTCTGAATAAGACATTTTAAAGTTTAAAGGTAATATAAAACCAGCTATGCTAGGACTGGCAGCATTCATTTCACTGATCTCCCACATGTCAGTCGGTGATGTTGTGCTAAGACAACCTGCCCTCCCTCAGATAAGCTAGAATATGGCTTTTGCAGGTCCTCCACCCGACCCTCTGCCACTCAATCAGCTGCATATACTTAACAGAAAGATATAGCCAAGCTCTAATCCGAGCAGCATCAGAATTCACAAGGTATCCTAGGTACTGTGCTTTCCCTTCTGGTGGTTGAGAGGTGTAGTTGGCTTGTAGGTTAGTATGTCAATCATTCCAATTACTTCAGTGCCTTTTAAGAAAATCCAATATCCTCTTTCTCACTTCCATACTCATTCATCCTGGAAGCACAGCGTTTGAAGAGCATGGATTTCATTGGTCAGAGATACAGTAAGAACAAACTCTTAAAGAGAGAGGAATTCCCACTCAACTGCTTTTTATGTCCATCCTCCTGACATTCCTGTTTCTGCAAAAGGCACAGCAGCAACATCACTGAATACCCATTTATGAGCTGCACACTGTCTCTTGCTTGGAGGTCTGAAAAGGAGCTAACTGCAAAATCTTCAAATGAAAATATATTTTCCTTGCAAAGTGGATGTCAGCACTTCTTCGAGATCTCCACCTGAGATCAGCCTGACGGGGAAATGTACAAAAGCGCTCCGAGGTGCACAGACCAAGATCAGCTCATTCCATCTTCCCATCTTATCGAAGTCTCTGTCTCTCATTTTTAGAGGGTTCATAAAATCTGACGGCGCTCAGAAAATGATGGTGACCTGCTTTGCAGGCAGGATCAGCACTTGGTAGGTAAGATACACAGGGCGAGACAGGCCATCTGCTCAGCCTGCCTGCCTGCTGTGATGGGCCATGCAGCAGGAACCAGATGCTGCTCTTTCCAGAGGAAACACAGCCCACCATGACAACTCCTTCGTTATTGTGGAGTGTAACCATGTTCTCTCATGGGAGTGGGGAAATCACAGCCCGTTAGCACTGTGTCAGAATTCAAAGAGAGGTTAGAAATGTGTGCTGAGGGAGGCAGAGGGACAGGGGATTAGGTCAGGAATAGACTCATAGGGCCCGCTACCGTGATGTACACACTGTGTAACCTTGTTGCCTGCAGTGTGAGTCAGGCCAGAAATTAGCTTAGAGTTAGTGTAGAGGTCTGGCAGGAGACTTAGCTGATAATTTAAGACCTGATTCAAAGCCCACTGAAGTCAATGGAAAGGCTCAAATTGACTTCAGTGGCAGGGGATCAGTTCGTTAGTGTCTAATTCTGCAGCCTCTCCCTGTGGAAGAAGCTCCTGCCCACATGAGTAGACCAACTGGACTCTAGGAAGCCCCTATGGCTACTTGCATGAGTAAATGCTACTTAGCTGCCACATTCTGCTTTCAGGTGGCAGTGGCCATATACACTGAAGAGCAAAATCCTCCCTGATGTTGGCCTCCACACCTCTGTTGCACGGGAAAGGGGCGCTGCCTCCATGCCTGTGTTATATGGGCAAGGTGCGCTGCCTCCACGCCTGTGTTATATGGGCAAGGTACACTGTTTCCACACCTGTGTGATACGGGGAAGGTGCACTGTTTCCACGCATATGTTGCATGGGGAAGCTGCGCTGTATCCATGCCTGTATTATACGGGGAAATTGTGTGGCCTCCACGCCTGTGTTATATGGGGAAGTCGTGCGGCCTCCACGCCTGTGTTATACGGGGAAGTCGTGTGGCCTCCACGCCTGTGCTATACGGGGAAGGTGCGCTGTCTCCATGCCTGTGTTGCATGGGGAAGGTGTGCTGTCTCCATGCCTGTGTTGCACAGGAAAGGCGTGCTGTCTCCATGCCTGTGTTGCATGGGGAAAGGTGTGCTGTCTCCATGCCTGTGTTGCATGTTTCCTTGCCTGTGTTGCACAGGGAAGGTGCGCTACTTCCATGCCTGGATTTTCCACCATAGGTTTGTGATGAAAATTCTGAATCATCTTGATATTCTGCAGAAACTGTTTCACTGATGAAAACCATCCAAAACAGCCGCCTACATCGACAACAAATATCTTGAAAGCTCCCCCACTTCCCAGAAGCTATGATGCAAATACTGCCAGCAAATATCAGCACCAGACCCATTTATGGAGAGATACCTTCAAATACTGTATATAACAGAATCTAAAGAGGTATCCTTTGTTTACACTGGATGCCTCAAACTCAGATAATCAATATCTATCTGATGGCTGACCTGATATTTGTGGACCTAACTAATTTTCTTTCCCTTGAAGTGACAGTGGGTAAAATTTTCAAAAGTACAGATGTGATTTAAGAGCCTAAGTTCCATAGAAACTCAGTGGGATTTAGGTTGTTAAGTCACTTAGGTGCTCCTGAAAATTTTACTCAATTTGGCTTTTTTTTAATAGAAAAATTGGCCTCTCTAGAGTATGTGAGCATACACACACCCACTCACACAGACACCTTCCTGCACAAAATGGCATGCACACAGACATACAAATGAGTGCACAAGACACTATCATATTTATTCCTTCCTCGCAGCAAGTACTTGGAGCGTTAATACTCAATTCTACGAAACAAATATTCAGGCAAAAAAAAAAAAATCCAATCCAATCCAATCCTGCATTCTGACAACAGGCTGGGCTATAAACCCTGCCATGTGAGAGAATGTTACTGAAGCTGGGTGGTTGCTTATACACACAATCCAATGCTATAAGATCAGCGCCACAGAAGAGAAATGTGAGGAGAAACCTATCGGTCCATCCTTCTGGCAAATGCAGAGTGTCCAATCCTGCAATAAGCATACCTCAAGTGATGCATAACAGAGACCCTCTGTAGCCACATCTATATTCTGGGCACTTGTGGTCATTAAAGCTCCTATGGGAGCACTTTAATGGGGAGAGAGAAAGAGAGCTTTAAAGGCACATTAAATGGAAAGGGTGGGGTGAAAAAATAGCAAAGAATGGGAGGTAGTGGACAAAACAAGAAGACAAGAGACCGCGGAATAAAGTTAGGGAAAGGCACAGCCTACAATAAATAGCAATGAATACGGACAAACACAGGGCAGGGAAAGAAAGAAGATAGACAAATATCAGATGAGCAGAGAGTCTGCGAACCCCTCTTTCGCTCTTTGGATGTGCCAGGCATGGTGTCATGAGGCAAAGCGTGTCCCACTATCAACCTAGGGATGTGCACTGTGCACCATGCACTTGTGAGGTTTGCTGCATCACAACCAAATCATGGCACCTTTACTCGTGTTTTCCTCAGTCTTTACTCAGACAAAGCCCTGCAGGATTCCAAGGAAGACTTACTAAGTCAAAGCTGAGAGCCAGCTGCTGTTTGGCCCATAGGCAACATATGGGGCAGTGGTGCAAGGAACCTTCCCTCCTAATGCATGACCCAGGGAAGGACTAGGCGGAACTACAATCCCTCTGCTCCCTCCCTACTCTCTGGAGAAGAGCAGAGAGAGTGCCAGAGCACTTGTAAATGGGCAGGGAGGTGAGGAGGAGAACGTGCAATGATTTGACCCTTCCATAGCAGCCTGATTTTCATTCCATAAGGCAGTGCTTCTCAGTCTCTCCAGACTACTGTACCCCTTTCAGGAGTCTGATTTCAGCTCTGGGCAGCAGGACTTGGGATTCAGCATGTATCTTAGCTCCGTGGGGCCCCTGCCTGCCACTCTTAATGCCAGCCCTGCACTAGCGACCTCCCTAAACCCATCCCACATTCCTCCTGTGGGTCACCACCCCCAGGTCAAAAAACTCTAATATAATATATAGAGCTGTATAAACAAGTAACTGTCTGTATGAAATTTTAGTTTGCACTGACTTCGCTAATGCTTTTTATGTAGCCTGTTGTAAAACTAGGCAAATATCTAGATGAGCTGACATCCTCCTGGAAGACCACTGCGTACCCCCAGGGGTACATGTACCCCTGCCTGAGACCCCCTGACATAAGGGGAGCCATACCGACTGTGTCCACTCCTTTGTGTTCCTTGGGCTCTGCATTCCCGTTAAGGCACAATGTCTCTCGGGTATGTGTTCTGGGCTGCTGTAGCTCCGTACTGCCCCGATGCAGGGCTGTACACCCTAACCCCAAGTAAGGACCAAAGAATTTCACCCCCGGCACAGCCATTTAAGAAAAGGTAGCAAATCTCCAGGGCACCCCTGAAAGTTTATCTGAGGTGCAGAGGTGGGGTGAAGCACTCTGGTCACAACAGGAATGGCAGAGAGTGCCCAAGCCAGTAGCATGCGTTGCTATTTCAGACTTTCAATGTCAAGCCAGTGTTTGTTCTAGCTAATCAAAGGCCAGATACACGCATCAGGCTGAAAGGCGCTGACAGCGCTGGCCCACGTACGACCAGACGTCATTCACCTGGTGCACACAGACATTGCATTTGTCACAGAAAACCATCTCGTTGCCATCCTCTCCCTCCGGGGACCGGCACACGTCACACACCACGTCCTCATCGTACTCAATGCCCAGGCCCTCCTCTGTCTCAATGGCAATGTTCATGTTCTCGTAGCACATCGTCTCCAGCTCCTCCAGCACTCTCTCCAAGGTGATCTCATCCAGCTGTGGCTTTTCTGAAAGGCAAGAGGCAGAGTAATGACACTGACGCTTCACAATTAAACCAACCTCGCTTCTTAAAAACAAAGGGCCACCCAGCCCTGCTGTCCCTAGAACATTTTGCCTGCTGAGTTGGAGCATGTAGAGCCCTCCGTCTGGAGAGTCCTTGCACAAAGCTGTATTTCACAAAGGAGACACTTTAGGCTTTAACTTAAGAGGCGAATTCATGACAATGATAAGATCTGTGATTCAGAAAACTGCTGCTTCTAACTATGGATACAGTTTATGTTTCAAAATATTGCTGTTGGCAGAGGGGAAAAAACGCCATTCAGCTGAACCAATGCGGATAATTAGGTCTGACAGTTTAAATGTTCAAGGAGACAAGTCTTCCAAAGATGCTTGCTGCAGGAAGGGCTCAGACAAGCTTTGGCAATGCAAAGTCAATGCTTTATTTGTTAAAACTGTGAAAATTGACCCTTTAAAGACTAGGACTTTAAATCTGGAGACAAATCTGAAATTGAGGGTAATGTTCTTTGTTTCTGGTCAGTACAAGTACAGTCAGAAGGTCAGTTATAGGGGGAGGTTTGGGCTTGTATCTGTTGTCTCACTTTTTATTCTCATTGTACTAGCACCTCTAGTGACAACTAGTGGTGAGGATGCTACCACCAGAGGCTTATCCTCAGTGACCACCCCTAACATGGGGATGATTCCACTTTTCCATAGTGGCCATGACATATCCATAATCACTGTTACCGTTGGGTTGCTACCCCAGTAGCTTGTTGACAGTGAAATGTTGCCATTGCTGAATAGTGTTCCAATGAACTCAGTCTCTCACCATCTTCCACTTCAGGTGCTTCTTTGTAGGCCAGTTCCTATCATTGCACTGAAGTCAGTAAGAGTTCAGCTCGCTGATCAATGGCAGGACACGGCCCTCAATCTTCATGGAAAGTCTAACTACAGAGTAACTGTAGTTCACCTTCACCACTGCAAGGGAGTCTCATTGGAAGGTTCTGAAAACTCTGTATTTGCAAACAATCCTGCTGCTCCCCCACAGAATGCTAAGGATATTTCCATGAAATGCAGATTTTTTTTGCTTAGGAATTCATCTTCTCCTGTTTCTCCCCTCACCTGTTTGTAAGATCATAATTGTCTGCACAAAAACTAGGATTCAGAGTAGCAGCTGTGTTAGTCTGTATTCGCAAAAAGAAAAGGAGTACTTAGTCTCTAAGGTGCCACAAGTACTCCTTTTCTTTTAATAACTAGGATGTTACAAACAGCATTTGGTCACTTCAGGTAATGAAAGAAAGAAGAAAAAGCAAAATTAAAAAAACATCCACACAGTCTATGTGATGTTTTCCATGAGGCAGGAGAACACAGAATTATAACAAAACCAACACACACAGGTCAGGAATATTTCTCAGTGGTAAGGAGAAGGTGATTTCCAACTAAACGCTGAAGAACTACAGTAGTAATTTAAGCTTTGAACTTTAGTGGGCTAGATTATTTAATATATAATAATGATCAGATGGGGGGACCTGTCATATGTACAAAGGCAACAGAGGAACTTGACTTGTGATGCTTCAGTATACCAGGATTCCTTTATTTAAAAAACAAAACAAAACACTGCAATTTGCAACAATTATAGTAACAAACCACTGCAGTTTACAGCGAAGTAGCTACAGTGGTTTGGACCATTACTGTAGATTACTGCAGAGTACTTGATATAGAGGTTTTCTACCTTCCCTGCTGCTGGGCAGCAGAGGAACAATTCTTGATTTATAAACAGTAAAGGGAAAAAGACGAAGATAAATTCATGTTAAAAAGTTAAGTGGCTGTATGGTGCACAGATTTTGTATACTGAACTAACATGGAGCCAAATCCCGAAGTTCTCACCCAGGGCTAAATTCTGAGCCCACTGAAGCCAGTGGCAAAGCTTCCAGGAATATCATCAGGACCAGGATGCAGCCCCATGTCCTCAGGCAAAACTCCTAATGGCTTCCAGGGGAGTTTTGCTGATAAGGCCTGCAGGATATGTTCCTTTTGCACAAAGTCCTAAAGACCCAATAACATGCTGGAAAAAAAAAACCTTAGGCAAGGAGGGCACATAGATTCATAGATACTAAGGTCAGAAGGGACCATTCTGATCATCTAGTACGACCTCCTGCACAATGCAGGCCACAGAATCTCACCCACCCACTCCTACGAAAAACCTCACCTATGTCTGAGCTATTGAAGTCCTCAAATCGTGGTTTAAAGACTTCAAGGAGCAGAGAAGCCTCCCTCAAGTGACCCGTGCCCCATGCTACAGAGGAAGGCGAAAAACCTCCAGGGCCTCTCCAATCTGCCCTGGAGGAAAATTCCTTCCCGACCCCAAATATGGCAATCAGCTAAACCCTGAGCATATGGGCAAGATTCACCAGCCAGATACTACAGAAAATTCTTTCCCGGGTAACTCAGATCCCATCCATCTAATATCCCATCTCAGGGGATTAGACCTATTTACCCTGAATATTTAAAGATCAATTAATTACCAAAATCACATTATCCCATCATAACATCTCCTCCACATGTAGGGAGAAGTAGGCAAACAAACAGGCTTGAATTAATACGCAAACTAGATAGCATTAACTTGGGTTTGAACAGAGACTGGGAATGGCTGGGTCATTACACATATTGAATCTATTTCCCCATGTTAAGTATCCTCACACCTTCTTGTCAACTGTCTGAATAAGCTTCCTTGATTATCACTACAAAAGTTTTTTTCTCCTGCTGGTAATAGCTCCTCTTAATTGAGCCTCTTACAGTTGGTATGTATATTTCCACCTTTTCATGTTCTTTGTATGCATATATATATCTTCTTACTATATGTTCCATTCTATGCGTCCGATGAAGTGTGCTCTAGCCCATGAAAGCTTATGCTCAAATAAATTTGTTAGTCTCTAAGGTGCCAAAAGTACTCCTGTTCTTTTTGCGGATACAGACCAACATGGCTGCTACTCTGAAACAGGCCACTGTCTGGCTTTTTAAGTTCTTCTCCCATGCTCTTCCATTGACAGGGTTTACTTTGGTTTGACAAGTTTATGCAAACTTCTGGATTGCCATTTCACATGTCTGTGACAATCTGAGCTACAGTCTAAGCCAGTCAACCCCATTCTCTAACAGGGCCCTTTCAAGCGCTTGAGTTGTTATGCCACAACATGCAAAGAAGCCTGACATTACCTGTTTTATTGCGAGCAAGCCCAATGGATGCACGAGATCATTTCAGAGCCCAAATCTGGCACATGGTGCCTCACAGGCATTTGGAGAGCTGCAGTGACGACCCATCACTCTCACAGATCTTGGGAGACAGGCTTACAGACAGCCCCCCAACCTGAAACAAATACTCACCAGCAACCACACACCACACAACAGAACCACTAACCCAGGAACCTATCCTTGCAACAAAGCCCGTTGCCAACTGTGTCCACAAATCTATTCAGGGGACACCATCATAGGGCCTAATCACATCAGTCACACTATCAGAGGCTCGTTCACCTGCGCATCTACCAATGTGATATATGCCATCATGTGCCAGCAATGCCCCTCTGCCATGTACATTGGCCAAACAGGACAGTCTCTACATAAAAGAATAAATGGACACAAATCAGACGTCAAGAATTATAACATTCAAAAATCAGTCGGAGAACACTTCAATCTCTCTGGTCACTCGATTATAGACCTAAGAGTGGCTATTCTTCAACAAAAAAACTTCAAAAACAGACTCCAACGAGAGACTGAGGAATTGGAATTAATTTGCAAACTGGATACAATTAACTTAGGCTTGAATAGAGACTGGGAGTGGATGGGTCATTACACAAAGTAAAACTATTTCCCCATGTTATCCCCCCCTCCCCCACTGTTCCTCAGACGTTCTTGTCAACTGCTGGAAATGGCCCATCTTGATTATCACTACAAAAGGTTTTCTCCCCCCCCCCCCCCGCTCTCCTGCTGGTAATAGCTCATCTTAAGTGATCACTGTCCTTACAGTGTGTATGGTAATACCCATTGTTTCATGTTGTCTGTGTATACAAATCTCCCCACTGTATTTTCAACTGAATGCATGCGATGAAGTGAGCTATAGCTCCTGAAAGCTTATGCTCAAATAAATGTGTTAGTCTCTAAGGTGCCACAAGTACTCCTTTTCTTTTTGTAACTATTTCAAGCACCCTTCCTTGGCAATCTGGTTCAAGACGCCTCATGCTTCAGAGCTTAGATGTTGCCATTACCTTAGGTTGGGAGTTGCACCACCACCGGGGAGAGCCAAATGAATGTGCCATCCTTAAGGATGGTGCAGCCTACTTCTCCAGTGCAGGGAGAGTGCGATGTGTGAAAAGCTGCCCCATTAATTTTACTTTGGCAGGGTCCCTTTAGGAACAGACCATTTGAACAATTTTGTTATTGGAGCAAATATTTCAGCCTCTGTTTTTCACTCTTTCGGAAATGAAAGTCACTATTAAAATCTCTTTCTGTTCCTTGGGGAGAGAAGCAGAAGAGTTTTCTGCATACCGCACCTGACAGAGCCAGCTTGCTGAGTCTAGAGCAGCCTCTGAGCAGATAAGAAATGACTATGAAGAGTGTGGTTGTTTGCAATTCCTGAAGTAGGAGAAAGAGGGAATGTGGTTTCCATAGGAAATCTAAAACTGACCCAAACTCCAGATTACACTGGCACCTGGAGAGTACCCATTACACTCCAAGTGGAAACAAACTTCTCATAATTGCAACTCTATATTCCTCTGCCATCTGTTACAGCCCATTTTCCTATGCAAGGTTGTACATTTTTAATTGATAGTGATACCCTGTCGCTGCCAGCCTAACCCACAGGAAAGGTAATGTCGATGTCAAACTGCTCCCAGCTCACTGCTTAAAAACCAAATGTACTACTTAGCTTTGAAAGTGAGTCTGACTTCAGTGGAGCTTGGACATGCATTCAGGAGCAGAATTCAGCCTGTGAACGGCATGTAGAATTTACAAGCAACACCTGTAATGAATGAGCACTCGCTCATCACTTTTTTAAATGTTTCCTTTTTTAGATGGCATATCTATGAATCATGCATAAACAAACATACATTTTGGAACTCCTGAGGGCATTCTGTGCCAAAAAATAAAAAATTCTATGCCAAAAAGTTAAAAATTCTGCACACAATGTTTTAAAATTCTGCAAATTTTATTGGTCAATAAATAAATGGAGAGGCTCCAGCAAGGCAGTGGGGAGCACAGGCCACTGGCTGCATGAAGGTGGGAGATCACCCTGCAGCCCTCCCAGCCCCACCCCTGGGACACAGACTCAGTGGTGAGGCTGCGCCTGACCCTGACACAACACAAGGCCTGGACCTGCACCAGAAACACCCTGGAGACTTGCCCCCCTGTGCCAGGTGCACCAGGTGTGGGGCAGGAAGGCTCAAGAAGGCAGGATCCAAGTATGAAGGGGCTCAGTGTGGGGGAATCCAGTTGTGGGGTGAGAGGGTTCTGTGCGGGACAATCTGGGTGTAGGCAGCTCAGTGGGGGGGTCTAGGTATGAGGGATCTGGATGCACAGAGGTTCGTTGTGGGGCTTTCAGGTGTAGGTGCAATGGGACTCTGCAGGGGCTTCCAGGTGAAGGTTGTTGGAGCTTAGCAGGGCAGTCTGGGTGCTGGGGGAGTTGGGCTTGGTGGGGTGGGAGTCTTGGTGCAGCCAACTGGGGGTCAGTGGAATGGGGTCTGGATGTGGGGGCTCAGGGTGGGCTCATTAGTGTGAGGGTTTGAGTGCAAGGAGCTCAGTGGGGGGTGGTGTGGGTGCAGGGGTGGGGGCCTGGAGGCAGAGGGTCTGGGTGCAGGGGATCTCCAGATGCAGGGATTGAGGCTCAGTGGTGTGGGGTTTGGGTATGGAGGGCATGGGGGTTCTGGATGTATGGGGTGAGGCTTGGCAGCAGTGTCTGGGTATGGGAGGTCCGGATGCACCGGGGTTGGATGAATGGAAGAACAGCTCCCCATACAGTGATCCCTCTTCCTGCAGCTGAGGAGCGATGGGGGAAGGAAGCAGGGGAGTATGATGAATTTCCTGCAGCTAGGGGAGGTTTCTGGGGGTGGGTCTGATACAGCCCCAGCCACTCCTTGCAGGGGAAGAGGAAGTCCTGCCCTCTCCTGCCTCCAGCCCAATTGGGACTGGCAGCTGATCCCGGCTCAGGGTAGGAGCCACTGGCTGGGATGTCTCCAGCCCTGCAGAGATTCACTGCTCTGCCGGATGCTCTGGGTGCCTGAATGGACGTATCTGCTAGGGAGTGGTGCGTGACCACTCTTGCAGCTTCCCTTTGCTTCCCTGTCAGAAAGTCATTTTTCTGCGGCGAAGCAAAGATATCTGTAGGGGACATGAATTCTGCATGTATGCATTGGCGCAGAATTCCCACAGGATTAATTCTGTATAGATGTAATTACATGAAGAATTAGTTTGCCAAGCTCTATTCAGAATACCGTGGAGTCTACTGAAGTGACAGTTGTATTTGATGAGTACAAAGCAATTAATGGTTTATGAATCACTAAACAATGGTGCCTAAGAGTGAAGTTCTTTTTCCTTTTATGCCCCGTTTATCTTCTTTTGCATCATATAAAGTTGTCACTATTGAACTCCATTCATAAAATTGTCTTTTTGGCAGAGAAAGTTGCTATCTGTATTGAGTGTCTAGCAAAAAAACAAAAAATACCCAACCAAAATATCCCATGCTGTATGCAATATTGATACTGTTATTTTCAATATGGCATGATGAAAAAGGAGAAAGTTTCTGATTTTGGTGACACTGAATAAGTCCAATGAAGTCCATGGAGTTATTCCATATTTACGCACATAATTACTGAGATCAGAATTAGGTTTTTGGATTCCAAACATAACTCAAGAGAAAGAGTTTTTTATTCGGTTAAGACCTATTGGCAGAACCCACACTGTTCTGACAATGGGCCTTGATCCTGACCTAGAGGGACCATGTCTGAAGGTGAGAGTTTAATATTCATGTCCCTGCAAACACTGCCAGATTGGGGTCCTATTCAAAACACTAGCCAAGAAATAAAAGGCTCCATGTCTATTACCCTTTCCATGAGGCCATCCAGATCCCCTTCCCAGATATTTTAACGCTGAGTATGCTGGGGGTGGCCATTTCTGACGAGTGTCCTCATGGAATTTCTAACTAGGCCCATTTATACACCAAGTAAGTTCAGCACTTTTTATATGAGCAAACTAAAACTTCTGGGTGTTGATATGAACTGAAATGAACCTGCAAAGCTTGTCAGGGCTTCCTAGCCATTAACTGACTGCCTGAGTGTAAGAGATACAGGGGCAAGTCATCCTATTAAAATACATGTGGACAGGAGGGAGCCTGCATAAATGGCCAGAATCGACTGCATGTGTGGAAGTGACAGGAGATGAGGATAAGCACAACCTTTCCCTTTACAGGAACTTCATGGATTTGGGGCTCTGAGGATTCAGTGGGAGGACAGCGAAGCATCATCTTCCCCCTCCAAATCCACAGGAATGGCCCCATCAGCATTATCTTACAGAGGCCTTCAGTGCTGTCCTAATCTGATGCTCCCAGCAAATACAGACCCTTACCATGCCTACACAGTCCCATCGCCAGCAGGACACTTCAAATGACAGCTTACTGTAGGCACTGGCAAGACATCCTGCCCTCCTCTGGTATATGTGTGGATTAACTTGTGGAAAGATCCCCAGAATCCTGGGGAGTGTTCGGTGCTTCTACTAGATGGACTATGTCCCTCAGAGGCCATACTCCGTCCCTCTCTGCGGTGACAGAAACCTCATCCTCCTGATGGGATGATGCTGTAGAACCTATGCAAGTTAAAAAGTACAGTTTCCACATCCTCCTATGACAGTCCACGATCAAAGGTAAAGCTGATAGCCTCTTCCTTCCCAGATTGGGACACCACTGCACAGGCCAGGAGGAGAAAGTGGGTATCATGTACCCAGTCAAACTAAGCATTCCATAGAGGGGAAGGAAGGAAACGGACGAGGTGGAGGAGTTGTCAGACTATAACTCACTCCAGGAGGTCTCCAGATATGACTTAGAAAAAGGACAACACATACCTGTTATTTGGACCTGGCTCCTAACAGGAGGCTATTCCTTGTATATGTGCCTTCTGGGCTTCTGAAAGGGAACTATTCTACAAAGCCTCATTTTCTCCCTACCCACATAACTGTGGTGTCATCTACACCACTGACTGATTCCTAAGGATCCCATCATGTTCCTCTATTAGAATTAACCTTTTGCCTCATCCCTGTCAAATCCTGGAGGCCCCAGTGCTGTGGGTTACCACGCTTCTGATTCAGATGACACAGCCAGTTTCTGTGGAGAGACTAGAGGCCCAGTTCTTATACAATTCCCTACAGGCCAAACCACAAGTAGCACTGAATCTACCTCTTCACTGTGAGGTCAGCCATAGCCTCCTTGTCGGATTCTGAAGGAAGTGGGAGAAAGGTACTAATGGCTCATGGCTAATGGGATGAGAGCCCCTTGGAGTGATGACTAACAACAGCCACCACAAACCCTGGAATAACAATACTTTGCACTTACAGGGATGTAGCATCTTTCAGCTGAAGTTCTCAAAGTGTTTTACACACACTAATTAAGGGTGTGCAAATAGGTAAATATTATTTGCTCAATTATACAGATAGGGGAACTGAGTCTAAGAGGTAAAGTAACTCATCCAAGTCACACAGGAAGTCGGTAGCATATGCTGGAACAGAACTCAGAACTTCAGGCTTCTCAGGCACTGAAGTAACTACTAGACGCATTCCCTTATACACTGCATGTGAAGCAGTAACATTCTTTTGCTAAAATACATTCTCTACCTTTCCATATTCTGGTTTCAATTTACTTGGTATGCTGGGGCAAAAATATTTAGCAGGAGGAGCCACCTTTTGCAAAACTGAGACTTATTTCCAACAAAACTGCACCCTACTAAAATCAATTTACTGAAACAATAAACCCTTTCACCCTATGGAGTATATTTGGAGACAAAATAGCTAGGAACAAACAAGCAATGAAAAAGCTAACAGAATGTTAGGAACTATTAGGAAAGGGATAGATAATAAGACAGAAAATATCATAATGTCACTATATAAACCCACGGTACGTCCACATCTTGAATACTGCGTGCAGTTCTGGTCGCCCTATCTCAGAAAAGATATATTAGAATTGGAAAAAGTACAGAGAAGAGCACCAAAAATGATTAGGGCTATGGAACAGCTTTTAAGCTTCCATATGAGGAGAGACTGAAAAGACTGGGACCATTCAGTTTGCAAAGAGACAGTTAAGGGGAGGTATGATAAGAGGTCTATAAAATCACGAATGGTGTGGAGAAAGTGAATAAGGAAGCATTATTTATCCCTTCACATAACACATGAATCAGGCAGCGTTGAAAACCTCAGACCACTGTCCATGTGGTCATCACTCATTGGAGTCAAGAGTCATGGGTTCTGTTCCTGGCTCTGCCACAAAATTAGCATGTGACTGTAAGAAGGTCACATAATCTCTATGTGCCTCAGTTCCCTGTTTGTAAAAAGGGGAGTAACAACACTTCCTTCCCTCCCAGGGGTGCTCAGATACTGCTGTGATGCATGGTATAGACACATCAACAAATAAAGTGCTCACATTTTATATTAAGGTATCATTTTATAAAGGGTTAATTATTAATAAATGTTTTAATAACTGATTAATCAATTGTTATAGACTGTTATAGACTCCACCAGGTGAACAGATTGGTTATAACTATGGCTTACAACAGTCAATAAGATCTTCCACGTACGTGTTTATAACAATCTACAACCCAAACTAGCCATGTTCTACAACATACTTACGATATCTCATCATCATATGTTAACCATTTATAAATGGAAATTTAATATATAATGTGACCAATAAAATAAATAACAAGCATACAATCTGCATATGAGCTTAACACGTGCAGTAAAACTTCTAGGTATTTTGTTATAATCATATCCTGCTAATGCACTTAAAAGATTTACAGGAACCAATTATCACCCTTTATGCCACCTACTGACATCAATTATTGCTCAAATTTCAGATGATGACAGAGTGTTTTAGAAATCACTTAATAATCTTCTGTCTTTCTGTAATAATGCTTTTCACTTGCAGAGTGTCCTGGAGCACTTCTGACTAAAGCTATTTCATCCCTTGCAGCAGCAAGACTGAATATTGTTTGAAACTGAAGCAATTATTTTGAAGAGTTTCTGTAAATAATAAACAACTACAAAGAAAAACAGATCATGCTGAAAATGAATAAAACTAAGAGAGCTAAAACCTACATTTCCACTGTTGACCACAGATCCTACTAACCTACTTGTAAGGTAACAGTAGAGGGGTGCTCCTGCAATCTCTGTCTCCGTAAGGAGTTAAATCATTTAAGGCTTTAATTTTCAGGGGGGTCACTGTGTTTCGCCTCTGCATATGGCTTATAGAACAGCTACCTGCAAAAACTTCTAGATTCCCTAGCAGGCTTTGGTGAGATAAGCTTAAAGGCCAAGGCTATTTTCACACAAAATTAGTTTGGATTATCATTTTAAGTATCTTTCTTTTCTTTTTTTTCTTCTTCCCTTGAGACACACTGCCTAACTTTTGCCATTTCTGGGACAGATTCTGATACCCTCACTCACATGCAATTGTATATTACTCCCTGAGTAATCTGGCTGTAGCTAATGAGACTACTCATGGAGTAAGATGCTCCTGAACCGGAATAAGAGTATCGGAATCTGACTCTCTGATTCCTCCTTCTAACTTTTTTCATGGACAGCCTGGAAATAAAACAATCAGCCCAGTAAAGGTCTATGAGCCATTTCTGCTTTCAGATAAGCCCACGCAGGTCTTCACTGATTGGATCTGGGTGGAAAGGTGTAAGTGGAAACTGTATTGACTAGTGGATAGGTCACTGGAGTGTGGCCACCTGCACTCTAATCCTGGTTCTGCCATTCTCCAGCAAGTTATTTATTTACCACACCTCTCTGTGTGTTTGTTTCCCCTTCCACATTTTGCCTGCCTTCTTTATTTAGACTGCAACCTCTTTAGGGCAGGGACTGTCTTTTACTATGTGTTTGTACAGTGCCTAGCACAATGGGGCCACAAACTTAGTCAGTGGCCTTTAGGTTCCTAATAGCATCATCATCATTAATATTCCATCCCAATAATTGAAATAAAAAAAGAAGTCAAATCCATTTGCAAAATGGCATTTGCTCTGCTGGCCGTGAACAGTAAATAACGAAAAGCCACATTTTGTTCTCAATTACACCAATGGAGTTAATCCAGACTGACACTGATGTAACTAAGACCAGCATCTGGCCCTAAATCTGTTCTCAGGATACTTCCACACTGTAGATATGCATCCACTCTGTGTCTTAAATGTCCTTCACTTGTAAACTGTTAATATTATGGGAAGTGGTGGAGGATTTGCTGTTTTTCTATTAGCATCAAACAAGTCCACCCTTAAACTGATTGTGCAATGAGCTTATGTTCTCAGTCGCGCACACAGTACCCAGGAATGTTTTTTGTGGGCTGCCGTACAGATATGTTATAAAGCAGTCCCAAACTGGCAAGATTTATCTAAAACAAAAATCCAAACAAACAGAGCCTGAATTATTAATGGAGATAAGCTTTCTCAACTGATTAACAATAACTACTGCAAGCCTGGATTCAGCTGCAGAGCTGAACATCTTTGTGAAACCACACAACGTGGGAAGCTCTCCATATGGATTACACAGGGGTAAATAGTCCATTATGGCCATTAACAGTAGATGACTAGCAGAAGATTCCAGTCAAAGCCTTTGCACATTAACAATCCCTTATGGCAGCAGGATGGTGGGAAGGCAATTAAAAGGGGGAAGTCAGTCTGTCATTTAAAGGAAATGGAACCCACTACAAAAAGGACAGGGCTCCACACATCCCACCGGGAGCGGCGTATGTGAAACAGACTGCATTGTGGGGACAGAAAGCCCCTTGGTATCTTCAGCCTACAGATGCAGAAGAATCCCACTCCCAAATGGTATGAGCAAAATAAAAATGAGGTCTTGGTACTGCTGTAGGGTAAATCAGGATTAAGACCAGAGAAGTCAATGGAGTTACGTCAGTGTAGAACCCGGGTAAGTGAGGTCTGAAAAAGACCCAGGAGACAGCCAATGACAGAAGCACTGGGATGTGGTTAGTGAAGGGAACTGTATGTCAAGAGACCAGAGTTTTATTTCTGATTCCACTACTATCCCAGAGTGTAACCCCTTCCCCCTGTAAAGGGGGATAATAAACCTTGGCTATTTCACAGGGCTGTCCCAAGACCCGCTGGGGTTGATTCTCCACTCCCTCACACCAGTGTAAATCAGGAGTAGCTCCACTGAAGTCAATAGAATTACTCTAGTGTAAAAATTGTGTGAGTGGAGACTCAGACCTAAGGTTTCTGAAAGGCTGTGAGATCCTCAGATGAAAGGCCTGATGTGAATGAGAATTAACCACTGGCCTGCTTGCTGCTGTTGCACCGTCTCTGAGACAATGGTGTTCTCTGGGACAATGGCATGTTAATGAGATATAGCACACAGCTAACACCTCACAAGCTGTGACTCTTACATAGAGCAGTGACTTAGTGGTCTAAGCATCAAGAATATAACCCTTAAACTCCCTAGAGCCACAAGTTCAAACCCTGTAAAACATCAAGTCAGTTTTCTTCCTTCTGAGGTAGCTAACTTGACTTCCATACTGTTTAGGGTTCAGAAAGAGAGCAATATAGCTATATCTTAGTTAGGAATGTAAGACTGGCTACAGTATATTCCTTTCTGGATCTACAAGAATCAGATTTAGATCCAAAAAGAGACAATAATATCACTTAAAAATACTGATGATTAAATCATATCTAGTGAAGCATAAAAATGAGGTAGCAGGCTCACTACCCAGTGCAGCAGTGAAAGCTCAGTGAATAGACTCTGACCAATCAACTGTTTTGTTTCATGCCCCCACTTTGAATGCATATCTGGGAACCTTTCTCCAAAGCCTTATGCTCCGTTCCATCTGCCGTGCAATGGTTCTATTTCAAGGGAAAAGGTGTTTGCCTAATGTGAGGAAGTTATTGGGAGTGCCTCTAATCAGCTGTTATCGTTAGTACAAGTGCAGTGATCAGGGGACTCAGACCACTTGTACGCAGAGCTGTGGCTCAGTAAATGCCCGCTCAATTTAATCTCTGCAGCCCCTCCCAAAGGGATAACTAATGCACCAACTCCACCGACCTCAGTTTATTCCAGCAATGTCCACTAAGATGGACTTCACCTCCATTGACTTGAGATGTTCTAATCATAACAGAGACATATCTTACACATACTACGATGAACTTCTACCCCATCCCTGCTACACCAGGAGTAAATCTGACCCAGGTGCTTCTTGCTATTCCTATAAAACAACAAGAACACCTCAAGTGCCCACTGTAGAGCCCTGAGTGAGTAAAGTCCACAGTGAATTTATATAAGCAGCATATACTGTATGGATTATATCGAGGAATACTTAAAAATGTTCATTCTGCCTTCAGCAAGACTGATTCAGGCATCAACATTTTTAGCAATTTCTCTGGGATTCTGTGTGTGTGAAGTGCCTATCACGGCAAAGGGACTTTTCAGTCTGAGGCTTTGAAGTCTCTCTAGCCACAATCCTACAATAGCTTTGAATTTAATGGAGATCACAATGTGCGGCGTGAAATCTTAATAAAAAACCAAAGACTTGCGGCATGGCTTCTTCCTAAAAGGAAAGGTCTTGTGCTGTCTATAATGTCCTATACTTATAAATTTGGTCAATATCTGATCCAAATTACTTTAGATCCACTTTCTTTATTACCTCACATTGCAGCAGCAACAAATAATTGTTCAGCTCATCTTAAATGTTGAGCTCATCTTTATAAGCTAGGAGCTCTTTAAACAGTATATTTTTACAGGATACAGTAGCTGGTTACTGGCATGTGCTCATGACAAAGGAAAGTTTTTTTAACTGACTTAAAGCTTTTTATGTGATCAGTTACTAAACTTTACATTTACACTGATAATCTTTTGTTTCTCAGGAAAGCTGCTTACTTGTCTCAGAAAGTGCCCATATAGCTGTTTGCTATTTGGAAGATTTATTTGATCTCAGTAATCAAATCTCCTCTCTCGGGTCATCTAAAACAGGACTGGAAAAGGCATTAGGGAATACACTATATGGAACAATATTGCACTGGCAGAGGAACCGACTAGATGATCTAATAGGTATTTTCCGTCTCTCCCTTCTGTGATTCCCTAAAAATCAGTTTTGGATCATGCTGCCTTTTTCTTTGTCATTAAATTCTTTGTATGTGACACATCCTGTGCACAGCCTAATAACATTTCTGGTTACAGAAATTTAGCTGCAAGTCTAGGTGCAGTTTTAAACTTTTGCAAGTCTCCTTATTCTGAGGGACATCTTCTGACTTTGGCCACGCTCTCTGAATTTGAGGACAGGCTACGATTCTCCAGTAAGACTGAGTTGACAATTCAGAAGTTTAACAAAGCTTGTTTGGAAATCACAGTATATTATGAATCACTGGGAATATTAACATTGCAGATGTCAAAGACAGATTGTCTCCAGGCCAGCCTATGCACATTGCTATCTACTGCACTAGGCATTCTACTAGGAGGTGAAGGAAATTGGCTTCTAATTCTATTCTGCCATTGACTTGCTGAGTGACCTGACCCATCTGTAAAATGGAGATAAAATTGTTTATCCTCCTTTGGTATACCTCTCCATACTTTGAGACCTACAGATGAAAAAATGCTGTACACATACAAAGTGTTACTGTTGTTTGGATTCTGAAAATTTGTTACATAAGCTTTAAGTCCTGCCTATTTCAATGGTTTGGCTTTGTTTTATTCCATGATCATATAAAACCCATCACTTTAGACTGATCATAATAATAATTTGCACCTCTATAGTGCTCTCAAGATGAGGATCACAAAGCACTAATATATTGCATTGGAACACTTTTGAGAGTAGGTAAGCATTACCATCCCCACTTTACAGATTGGGAAACTCAAGCACAGAAAGATTAAGTGATTTGGCCATGGTCATACATTAAGTCAGTAGAAGATGGCAGAACTCCATGAATTGCCATCCTGAGCATTAACCTCAAGACAACACAGACTTTTGTGCCCACACAGTGTTGGAGGATGTATTATTAATCTATGCCACATTTCCCTTTCAAATTACTGGAAAAAATGTCCTAGACATAGTTCTAATACAGACCTGGGACAGAGGGGAGAGACAGCAGAATCCTTATGCTAGAGCTACATTCTCAGTAGATCTCATGGAAATCACATACACAGACTAGATACTATTTTCAAATCCCTGCCCCACTCCAGAATATTAAAGGCTAAGACAGTAATTATTGTGCCCTTTTTAAAAACAAAAATACATTGCTGATTTGGCCTGATGGGCTACTGGTTTCTTTGCACTACCACAATTGGAAATCCGTGGATTCAATACTATTGTTAATCATTGGTACTATAGCAGCACTTAGAGGCCCCATGTGAGATCAGGGCCCCATTATGCTAGGTGTTGTGCAAACACACAGTAGGAGACAGTCCTTGCCCCAAAGAGCTTACTCTCTGAATAAACGAGACAGACAATGGGTCAGAGAAGGCACAATGATGCACAGAAGCCAAGTGAAGCAGCTTGCCCAAGGTCACAGAGATGGTCAGTGGCAGTGTCAATTTCCTGATTCCCAGATCAGTGCCCCACTGGATCACTCTTCATCTCAATGCAAGCAAGTCCAATTCTCCCATTGTCTGGTTCATCAAGGATTGGAGGTGTGGCAAAGGCAGCAGGCTCACTCCTTAGGGATGTGGGGAGTATATTTCATCATCTCTACAGAAACTCCTACAATGATGAAGGTTTGGGATGTGATCTCTAAAAGGGCTTTTTGGCAATATAAAAATAAGATACTATAATAATATCTACACTATGTACTATTGCAACAGGCAGCTCCCTTTCCTAATCTCTGGCTTTTAAATTCAACATATATCTTATTGCATTTCAATTGGTAAAACAATCTATCTAATCTAAAATACTAAAATTTGGAAGATGCAAGATTAAAGATAACAAGCAACTTCTGGTTATGCAAGAGACCCAGTTTGCTTGTGGTGCTGTGCTAGCACCTCAGACCCCTTTCCTCCCCAAGCTGTGAAACCAGTGTTCTCATCTCAGTCTTGCAAGTTAACAGTTAATGTGGCAGCTGAAAATCCTTTAAGACAATGGATTTATAACCTGATGCTTTACAGAAATAATAAAAAGAAAAGGAGGACTTGTGGCACCTTAGAGACTAACAAATTTATTTGAGCATAAAGCATAAAATAAATGTGTTAGTCTCTAAGGTGCCACAAGTCCTCCTTTTCTTTTTGCGGACACAGACTAAAAACGCCTGCTACTCTGAAACCTGTCATTATGCAAGAAATAATAAAGTGAGTCTGATTTAACTCAACCAAACTGATTCTTGGAGCAGCCAAATCTCTGGCCGTTGACCTTCTATGAGCCCTTGAAACACTTACAAGAAGGAATCGGAAGTGGAATACAACTGAGAGAGAAAGGCCATGTTCAGTTCTAGCGCAACGATTGTGAAGCCCAATGGTGAAAAGCCAGATGAATTCGAGTCTGGCATTTCCCAGGCTCTCCTGGAGTTGGAGACGTACTCTGATTTAAAAGCTCAGCTGAGAGACTTGAACATCACAACAGCTAAGGAAATTGAAGTAGGGGGTGGTAGAAAAGCAATCACAATCTTTGTACCAGTTCCTCAGCTGAAATCTTTCCAGAAGATCCAGGTCCGATTAGTTCGTGAGCTGGAGAAAAAATTCAGCGGCAAGCATGTGGTGTTCATTGCTCAGAGAAGAATTTTGCGCAAACCAACAAGGAAAAGCCATAAAAAAACAAGCAAAAGCGTCCCAGGAGCCGCACATTTACTGCAGTGCATGATGCCATTCTCAAAGATCTGGTCTTCCCTAGTGAAAACGACATGAGATTCCGCGTGAAACTAGACGGCAGCAGACTCATAAAGGTCCATTTGGACAAAGCACAACAGAATAATGTTGAACACAAGGTGGAAACATTTTCTGGTATCTACAAGAAGCTCACTGGCAAAGATGTTATTTTTGAGTTCCCAGAATTCCAGCTGTAAAGTGCAAGAATGACTGAATAAACAGTTTAATTGTTAAAAAACAAAACAAAACAAAAAAAACCCTATTTCATTGGCAGCAAGCACACTTTGCACAGCAACCAAGCTCAAAAGAGGGTGTAAAGACTGATGACACTAACAATCCATCAGAGTCAGAAAAGATGCAGAATGTGATTTCTCAGAAACAGAAGCTTCATCTGTGGAGTGATAGGAAGTTTGATTCCTTTGAAGACAGACAGCAACATTTCAGGCTAGTGCTGATTGGTACAATTCCTATGGCTGTGTTGTTTACTTAGTGCAAAGACCTGGCCAAAATCACTGATGTTTCAAAACCTGTGGCGAAAACAGGGTGTGATACCTACAGGGCTGAAGCTGCTAAGATGGGCTAGGTTGTCTGTGATTCACTAATGAAGCTGTGGGAGAGGCAATGAATGTTTAACATAGTTAACCAGGCTCCAAAAATACCTCTAGAATTCTCTTATATGCATGGTGATAATGATAGCAAAATATGGCTAATAAAACTTTAGTCAGTGAAAGGAGAAGAGATTCACTGAAAACAAGAATGCAGAAGGTCAGCAAATATATGGAGCCAAATTCTGCGTTAATTTACATTCTGTGTGATTCCACTGCAATAAAGAGGTTCTCACAGGGTACTGATCAATGCAGAATTTAGCTCATGAACTGTACGTTTGAATATGTCTTTCCTAATAAGCAATGTATGATTCTGTTTATTAAGGTGTTTTATATCACATCTAGTCCCTCCCTTGCAGACCACTGTCTTTGGGAGTAGCACTTTATGTCAGTAAATTCCAACCACTGTTGTGAAAAGCTGAATGTTTATACTTAAATTACTAGTAGTCTGCTATTCTTAGCTTAGTCGTTGTAATCACAACACAGTAACCCTTACTCAGCCAGGGTTGGAAAGTTGCTCCATAGTAACTAAAACCCAGTTTCAGTGCTAACAAGTTTGCCCACCTCAACATCATAAACACTAATGGGCTAACTCCCAATCCCACTTACTTCTGTTTAACTGAAATGGATTAAAATGTGCAGAGATAAAAAGCTACAGTTATGCTAGCAATACCATGCTGTGCCATATGCAGACAACTGGAAAACGAAAGGCACCCCATAACCGATATTCCTCAGCTCTATATATTTTGACAGAAATAATGCCATTGCTTTCCTCTGACTCCATCTGTCAGTTTGGCAAGAAGACAGTTGAGCGGGGCCTTTGTGATTTTGGAGAGAGTCACGGGAACAGGAGTAGATGTCGGTGTGGTACCTTTCCTTTTCCTCTCCTGGCCACGGGGCACTTCCTGCAGTACAGTGCTTTGGGGAGCAGTATGGAGATGAAGCTAGAGATGGGCATGGAGTTAAAGCGCAGCAGTGGGAGTCTGGATTTTGTTATCTGTTCTGTAAATCAGCCTCCTGGCTCTACTGCAGTGGTTCTCAAACTTTTTATATTGGCGACGCCGGGGCTGACAGCTCATGATCCCCACGTAACCATCTCGTGACCCTCTGAGGCTAATAAATCATGACTCCCAGTTTGAGAACCCCTGCTCTACTGGGTGAAAGTAGCACTGAAGGCCTCAACCTTTTTTGTTTTCATAATTAATAAGGCATAATACCAGCTCAGTGTGCTCCCCGGCAAGCAGAGAAATAACAGCAGCACCTACCCATCTCCCTGAACTCCATGTTCACAAGCTCCAGCCAGCAAGCATCAATCTCATCCAGGTTGTAGCGGCTCATTCCTTGTGAGCATGTCCTGTTGACCTCCGAAATCTCAGAGAGAGACAGACTGCTTGGGGAAACCTGTGGAGAAGACTGCTCTAGCAGGGGCGTAATCCTAGGAGAAGAAAAAGAGAGCATAAGAAAGAGCTGCCGTAGTAAAGAATTTATCATTAGAAACCTGACCACAAACTATTTATCACTAATGCCCTGATCCTGCCAACACTTATGCACGTGCTTAACTTTAAGCATTCCCATCACAAGCAGTCCCATCCAAGTCAACGGGGCTACTGACATGCTTAAAGGTAAGCTTGGTCATAAGTGTTGGCAAGATCAAGGTTCTTACGCACACACCTAAATTTTCAAAACTGACTAGTGATTTTGGGTGCTTCAGATTTGGAGGCCTGACTTCAGCCATGCAGAAGGCATGATGCTTAGACAGTGCTTAGCAACCACCCTATGAAAATCTGGTGTCTCAAGTTGGGTCCTCAAAATTGAGGCCCCCCCAAATCACAAGTCGCTTATGAAAGCTCCATGATTTTTTAGACACTAACAAAATACATTTGAAAAGATGAAGATCCAGCCTGCACATAAATGTTGCACTGCTTTAACTACGTCCATCAAGTTGGGGTGAACCCCACCTAGCATGGCCACAGTTATACCGGTATAAAAGTCCATATACTGGTATAGCATATTCCTGCGATGAGAAGGGGAGTAAGCTCCACTGGCTGAAGCACTTTTATATTGTTAGGGGTTCCACCAGTAGAACAATTTCGATAAAAAGCACCTAACTGACACAGTTATATTGTGACACAATCTGTGCAGACCAGGCCTAACTTACAGGAAGAAAAATGCTCATGTGTTGACACTAGATGTAGGTCTTTGTAAACACCAGGGTCCCTATTCATGTAGCAACAGCTTCACAACTGAGAAGGACAGTGAATGTTCAGCACAGAGGCAAAACCCAGTGTGTTTCACCCCGACCTCGCAGCAAATCTCAACGTTCAAGTGACCCATATTGCAGACACTCTTAGGACAGAATGCGCCTTCGTGGCAAAAGCTCGTACTGTGTGGGCACCATGGGAAGTGCAATCTCTTTTTCTACCCTTTAATGGACTAATATACAGTGGTATAGGCAATGGTTTAACATTGCATCAGGAGCCACAGTTGCACTCCACTAAAAGGAACATGTGGCATCGTGGGAGACCCTGAGAGATGCTGGCTATTTTGACAGGATGCTAAACCTTCTTGGTTATCTATCAACCCATAGGGGTCGTTGCCATTGTAGGTGTGTTTTTAATTGATGTATTTGCATAAGCAGTGATTAATGTAGAAGGATGTTTGCCCTGCATCTTTTTAGGTGTGTCCCAGGAGCTGTAACAGCATGAACAGGGCATAGATTGACTCCCTCTCCATATACCTTGGCATTGCCTCTAACTGAGAAGCAGATGGTATACAAGACAGCCCAAACTGAGGTAAAGAAACCACCAGTGAGCAATTACACATCACTAATTTTCATTTCCTTAAAATAAAAAGGATTAAAGAACCTCCAGGATAACAACTCAGCTGCTTAAAGCGGTGGGTCAAGGAAGGTGTTTAAAGAGTCAGATGCTGCTGCTGTAAAAAAATACTTTGCACTGCTTGCAATCCGGGTGGGGTGATTGCCATCAGATGAGAAAGAGAAGGATGTGCCAGGGTAAACAGGACACTGTACCAAAACAACCCATTTGTGCTTATTGGTAGGGAGGAAAAGTGGGGGATGGTTTTAATGTCTTTCAAAAGAAAAATAATGTGAAAACAGAAAAATATCCACATTCGACTTTGCTAAGTGTTTGGTTTTCAGGTACTGGAGAGGCTATGCTTTTCCAAATGTACAGTAAAGCACGATCCACAAGCGTGTTGCTTTTCCTAGTGGTTAGAGCAAGCACTAGGCTTCAGGAGGTATGAGCTGTATTTCTGGTTCTGCTGCTAACTTGCTGCATGAGCTTGGGCATGTCTCTTACCCACTCTGTCTTTTGTTTCCCAATCAGTAAATAGGGATAACAATGCTTACTTGCCTCACGAGGGGTGAGGGCATCTGAAATTGATCTATGATTGGAAGGATGGTCTGCTGGTTAAGGCACTGAGTTGGAACTCTTGAAGCAGGGTGCAGATCGCAGCTCTGCCACAGACTCCTTGGGCAAGTCCCTTAGGGCTTGTCTAGACAAACATTTAGTTTGAGGAAAGGTGGGGTGTGAATCTACCCTGCACTAGCCTGTTATGAGATAACTGTGCATGCAGACCCTGCTGATGCTCATTAACAATTTGTTAATGCACTTTGATCTAATCCTCTTTAAAACTGTTAGTGTGCGTCAGCAGGGTCCACGGAGACCGTTAGTGCGTGGTAGGCTAGTGCAGGGTAGAGTTACTTCCCAGCTTGCCATAAACTCATTGTTTGTGTAGACAAACCCTTATTCTCTCTGTTTCCCATTTGTAAAACAGGAGTAATAATGCTTTCCTTCTCTTACTCTTTGCTTTGTCTATTTATACCTTAAAATGTTTGGGGTAGGAGCTCTCTCTTACAATGTGTATATGGAACACACAGTACAATGGGGATCCAGTCTTGGCTGTGTCCCCTAGGCACCAGCTTAATGCAAGATCAGGCCCACTGATCTTCTCCAGCAGATGATGATCCACAGCAGAAGTGGAAAGCATTATTGCATAAGGTATCTGAACATGAATCCCATGGATTAGCGATATAGCCCAATGCACACTTCGGGCTGAGTCAGCATAAATATTTGTAAATGAGTTTTAAAAACTGTATAAAGATTGAAGTACCTCGAAGCAGAACCCTACAGTCAGGGGTTTATTTGTTCAGATCCAGGACTGCACACTGAAAGAATGAAGATAAACTGAGCTTATAGTCAAAGCACAGGTGAAACCATGTGTCTGCGGTTTGGGAAATTTTCCATTTAACTTTGGGAAACATATAACGGGTCAAAAGTATTGCAGATGTAACCCCATCAAAGTCAATTAACTTCAGTGAAGTTACACAAGGAATGAACTTGGCCCACACTATATACTGGCACCAAAAACAGCTCTGAATTTGTTTGTGTTTGCTGGACTACTCAACCCTAGGGAGTGAATTTGAGCTTGGGGGATACACACGAGGAGTTTTGAATTTAGCGAGGAGTTTTCCAAACTCCCTCTAGATTGTGGTAACCACTGAAAGTGCACAAAGATCCCACATTTTAGCCAGAAACTAGGCAGAGAGGTTTAGGCCCAGATCAGTAACATCATTAAGTAAATCCCCTCTGAGTATTTGGCTTTGTGGCCACCAGGCTTTCTGAAACTGAGACAGGATTCCAGCCACAGCATGCAAACCAGCTGTGCGGTGAACTCACCTGGATGCTTAGAATGCTGCTCCTTAAGCATTCACAGCAATCACTGAAAATGCTGCCATCATCTGGGAACTTTCCTTTTCTCAACAACACTTTTCTTTCCAAGAAAGCCTGCTAATGGAGGACTGGGGTCCTGCCTTCTTGTGCCCACTATGCTTTCAGGAGTCCATTTCAGTGAATGCCTTATTGTGCCATTATGATCCCTAAATCCTGGCCTTAGAATGTAGAAAACTGTTAAACAGGCATCTTACCAAACAACAACAGTTTGCAGCTCTGTAGAGCCTTTCATCTAGGGAACCCCAAGTGTTTTACAACCATGGATGAACAGAGCCTCACAATGTCCCCAGTTTACAGATCATTGAATAGACTGATTGGTCCAAACTTGTCCATACAATGAGACAGTGGAAGACCTGTGAATAGAACCCAGGAGTCCTGATTCCCAATGCCTGCTTTAACCTCTAGACCACACTACTCTAAATTTAGTCTACCTTCCCTCTCCCTTTTTAATGATGCCCCCAATCACCTAGTTCTGCACAGGAAAGCTGCCCACCCTGTGATGCCATTACTTGCCCGACATATCCTTGCACACAGCTATGTCCAAGAAGGACTTAACAGCCATTCCAGACATTCCTTTTCTCCCAGAAATCACTCTCCCTCACTTTAGTCTGAACAGAAAGTATCGCAGACTTGTGCAGAACCCCAAACTTGCAACGTTTTTATTTGCAAGTTTGATCATGAAATTATTTGAATTAGCACAAATGTGCAAGGGACGAGACTCAGGTTAGAGGTCTCCTTATTCCTCCGGCCCAGCTTGGGCAGGTCTGCATTACACTGGAAGCTACTAGGAATGCTACCAAGTCTGATGCTGCCTCTGGCACAAGAAAAACCACACAGTGCACTGAGCTGTGTTAGGCTATCTGCAACAAGGATTCTCCTTAACTCTAAAAGGGGGTGACCCCCTCAGCCTTTCATTTATTTTTTCTGTTCCCTTAAGGGAAGCACTTAGCCCTAAAAAAACAACAACGAGGAGTCAGCCCTAGGCAATATGACAATGATACAAGAGAGAGCAGCTGTCAGTTCTTCGGGACACTGTCAATCACTGAATGTGTTATCCCCACACAGCATGAGAGAGTTTGCTGGCTTACCTCCCTCTGCCACCCTGTCCTACAGCCTTAAGAGCCGCCTATACAACAGGCTCTACCTCCTGCACCTCAGAAGCTTCCACACTCAATAGATGTAAGCACGGAGCTGCTGAATTTGTTTTACAAAGCCCCTCAGTGGTCTGAACATAAGCCCAGGAGCCAGGAACTCCTGAGTTCCAAGCCTGGCTCTCCTACTTGCTGTCTCTGTGGCCTCAGCCACTTTCCATCTAAGTTTCCCCTTCTGCTAAATTGGCTTCATAATATTACCAACTTCAGGAATAATAAACATGCCATCACATACAATTTCTAATGGCATATCTTATTCTTTTTTAAAAATAGATGATTGTTATCAATAAGAATTCATCTGTTCTTCACACACTCCATTCTTGCCTCTTTTACCCTGCATTCAGCAGAATCCCAGATTTCAAGAGAGCCGTAACCAATACGAAAGCTTTGGGCCTAGGTCTCTGGGGGAACAACCTATCTTTCGAGGAATTAAATACTTTCCTCTCTCACCAGGAAGGATTAAGCCATTTTTTCTCTTCATGTGGCGCTTTTATTTCTTCCTGTCTTGCGAGCATTACTACACATCTGTTGGCAACAACCTCCCACATGTTTTGATTCCGAAGTCAAACAAATAACCCTACCTCCGGCTAAATCTGTCTGCATCAATCTCCTCACATTGGTCCCTGTGATATCAGAGGGCTTTTTCCCCCTCAGAGCTCACTGAAGGGATCACTGAGAATAATCATGTGAACAAAGGGCCACTTCAGGAAAGAAATAGCCAGCCTGGATTTTTATATCTACCGCTCTGTACAGAGCTGGGAAATCTAATGTGAAAAAGCACAAGTGAAAAGTAGGCTACTCCAGCCTCTGCTGAGATGTGGTAAGCCAAGCTATGACAGCTATTACAGTCATTTACTTTAAGGGCTATCAGATGGGGACGAGAAGCCAATGAAACTCTTGTTATTCTTAGACTGTGAAGCTAGAAGCAGAAGAATGTGGTTGTTAAGGATAGTACTGCTTTTTCAAGGAGCTCAGGAACCCTGTCTCTCTCTCAGTGAGGTACTGTTTCCATAATAATGAGTCGATGCTGATCTACCCCAGCCAGAACGGAGAGACGCTGTGCCTAGGTAGGTTAGCAGCTTACACAGATGGACAGGCAGACACAGGGCTTTAAGCCTGATAGGGCTCTCTGCACATTCCCAATTACACACACGCACTACCCCACTGGCCACAGTACCAAAAGGCCAGGGAAGCGGGCAGGCCGGCGGGGGGAGGGGTGTGTGTAATGAAAGGAGGTGATGGGACCATGCCTATCTTATTTTGTATAGGGGGGTCCTCTGCAAAAACAAGACCATTCCTTAGTTTTGTGCAATGATCATTTGTGATCACATGCTCCCGCCCGCACTCCCCCCGGGGTGCTCAGTAAGGAGTGTGTGCAGTTCAACAACTGCCCTGGCAAGTCGCATAAGTGCACCCTAGGGATCCAATACTCTCTAGCAGAAGGCACTGAACTGACAAGCCTTTTCTGGAGGTTTGCCATGCAGCAATATTTGATCAACTGTAATTGTGGGTGAGCAATCTGAGTTCAAACTGGATGATATTAAAATCCCCAATTAGGAAATACTGACAGCCAGATACCAATCTTTTTTACACTGAGTGACTCCTTTCACCCTGCAATACAGCAGATCAGGATTGCCTGCAACTCCTCGTTCTGCATTTTGAAGCTGTTCATCCCTTGGGGAGAATTAAAGGATGGAGCTCTTTTTTCACCCTCTGAATGAATGTGAGGTTAATGCTTTGTCTTAGATGAGATGCGTTTGGAAACATCAGCTCAGCCACCAGACACTGAGCTCCCACTTCCCAAACACAGTGTCCCAGAATTGCCCATCACAAGAGGAAGCCTCTTCTCAAATCTATTATCTCCCAGGCCTCAGAGACGTCAAGGTGGCCCCATTCTCCGCCAGTGGAGGAAGGCTATGGGGCAGTGCTACCACTCTCTAGACACACTGAGTAGTACCCATTCCACAAGGAGTCCCACTGAACAGACACAAGCCCTACGTAGGAACGTACAACACTACAGCTACATACTCCTGAGATAGCTCAGGATGAACTGTTTCATAATATGATGGGCTACCACGCAGAAGCTCACTGGAATTCCTCCTTGCCCAACCTCCCACACAAATGGAGATTGCATTGCGATTCAGAGCCCAGTCTAATTCACAGCAAAGTTAATGGAAAGGCTCCTACAGACTTTGATGGGCCTTGGACTGGATTCTTGAGCATCTGACTGGAACCATAACGGTCAGAAGATGGGCTACATCTTGCATTAATTTAAATCAGCACAGGTCGATTTCCACCAGCAATGCATCCTGCCCAGCATTTCAATACACCTCAGCTACTGCAGTGGAGTTATTCTGGTGTTCCAAGAGTCACTAAAATCAAAATCTGAGCCTGAGACTCTTTGAAACTATAAAATCAAGTTCTAAAAGGGTCATTTCACGTCTTCATCCTTCCCAGCTAGACGAACTGTGCCCAGCTCTCCCCTAAATACAGCAGAATTCTTTTGACTTCAGTGAAGTTAACTCTTGAGTTACATCAGTGTAAATGAGAAGATCAGGCCCGTTGAGTATTATAGTGTTTACTGGGGGTCAGAGTCTGACTGTGGTTGTAAAGCCACTAGCATCAGAGAGAGTTACTTCTAATTTACAGCAGTGCAAAAAATATCAGATTTTGCTCCTGGAGAGGACATTAAACTGAGGTCCTGTCTGCTCTGTGTAGACGTTCAAGCTCCCAGAACACCACTTGTAAGAGCAGGGATGTCCTGACCAAATGCAATTACACTGCCGAGTAATGTGCTGTGAGCAAGCTGCCTGCTACCCTGATGGCACAGGAATCCTTGTAGATGATACTGCTGAAGGTGGCTATCCTCCAGTATGTATTTACACTTTGTGGTGCTTTGCAATGAAAGGAGTCACATATCACACTTACGGATTGGTTCTGGACACTGTGTAATAAGAACCAGGATAAAGAGAAGAGAAGCAAAGCTGGCTCATCTGCCATTAACTTCCTGGATGGGAAATGAGCAGGCACTCGCTGTCAATTCTCCTGCATTCTTCAGTAACTTTATAGCATCATGTGTCACACTTGCCATGTGCATGACAACCGTGTCACACATAATGACATACAATCACAGGAAGAGCTAGAACTGAAAAGCAAAATGCGGTGCCAGCTCTGACAGCTCTCTGCAAACTCAGGAGCTGAAGCTTGCAGCAATATTTGCATAGATCATGTTTCCTCCCTGAAATATCACATCATGACCCAAATGTCAATATACAAACATGCTGCAAGGAAACAAACAAGCACACAGCAACAAACTTTATTGTATTACAGCCTTCAAAAAACATCTGTGGCTAGGATAGTTCTGATCATGCCAAACCTGTGGGCCTGATTCTCCTCTCACTTACACCTCTGTGAACTGGGAATAGCTTTACAGAAGTCAGGGAGTTACATTTGTGTAAATGAGAGGACAATCAAACCTGCTATCTGTGCTTACAACTGATTTTAAAATAAGGCTGCCAAAGAATTCATCACAGGAGATGCACACTTCTTAGATATGTTCCCTGCATCGCTCATAAGGGGGGGCACAGCTGCAGGGGTGGGGTTGATGGAACAAGGGACCAGCATGGCCATCTTCACTCTGTGTGCCAGTTCACTGACAATGAGGAGTTAACATGGGCAGAAAGGGGTTCTCCTCTGAGAGACTGTGAGTGGAGGAAGGGGGCAGTGAAACAGGAAATGACTAACTGCTTTATATTAAAGATGGGCTGGAGCTGAGAAGTCTTAGAGCCAAATCCTATACTGACTACACTCAGTACAACACTACTGAAGCCCATAACTGGCTTCCATCTAACTTAGGTAATATGTCCTGTTACCATAGTATGTGAGCGCCTCACAGCCTTTCACGTATTTATCCTCACTGCACCCCCGTGCAGCAGTGCTATTATCCCCATTATACAGATGGGGAACTGAGTCACGGAGAGACGTGACTTGCCCAAGTCACACAGAAAGTCTGTGACAGAGCAAGGAACTGAACCTAGGTCTCTCAAGTCCCAGGCTAGTGTCCACTGCCTGTTCAGTAGCCACACTGGTCACTGCCATCAAAACACCACACTTCAGCTGCAGGAGTAAGAGATGAGAATATGTGGCTCAGCGAACAGAGCAACAGCATGGGAATCAGGACACCTGGGTTCTTTGTCTTGTCCACTGACTTACTGCATCACCTTGTGCAAGCCACCTAATCACTCTGTGTCTTGGTTTCCCCATCTGTGAACTGAGAATACAGACCTGTAAGCCCCTTTGTAAAGCGCTTTGAGAGCTATGAATGAGGAGTGCTATACAATTGCAAACTATTATTATGTGCTACAGGAGCAAAATGCAAGCCAAGTTCCAAGAAAGATCCAAAGGGTGACTTCAAGGAGCAATGCACTAGGAAATACAACCACCCTCAGTCAGCCAGTGAAAGATGCCACTGTAATAACCTGGGGATAGCCCCTCCAGATTTCTGGCTAGGATTCTGGAAACTAAACAAAGACTAGCCCTCAGAGATTCCCTCCCAGGTTTTACACTGAGCCCAGTGCAATCTAGGATAGGGCTTCGGGTCTTTAGTAAACTCGATATGAGTATTCATATAATGCAGGCATAAGCAATAAAGCTTAGACTTATGAAAATCACTAGTAAGTCTTGGTGCTTTGAGTTAAGGAGCACCCAGTCACCTGGAACATAGGAGCCACCAATGCATCTTGCTTACAACCAGCCAGAACTGATATTGACTTTATCCATTAACCTAGCTTTTCGGTTAGCAATGCAAAGCAGCAGATCTATGGTAAGTCACCAGGAAAGCTCAGCACAGTGGCTCTTAAAGGAAAGCCTAATGCTTTTTTGGAAAAAATATCCAATGGCAATGAATATTTCTGTTTCACTGGTGCAAAGAGATGATTGAACAGATACAAGGAACTATACTGCACAATCAGTCTGTAAGCCTTTATTAATCCTAGTTATATAACTTGCTTACTGAACAGACAGCTGCAACAGGTGATACTTTGAAATATGTCCAGTTAGTGATGCACAAAATGCTGGTCTTTGAACCTCAGCAGAAAGAAGAGTTTATTTTTAGTCCGGCATAAAAGTGCAAAGATTAATGTTCTGCGTGCATATCAAAGGGACAGCATGCTTAGGCAATTTACTGTATTGACAACCATTAGAATGTATTAAGTCTGACAGAGATGCAAGTGCAGACTGATAGTGGCTGGAGGATCCTTTATGCGTTATCAGTAAATACGATACTGCCCTGTTAATGGAGCACTGATATGCATAGGTCCTGTATATCATTATCCCCCTGCAGAAAGGAATTTAAAATACAACATTGCTAAACCAATTGTTGAGATACTGGAAAGAAGTAAGGGCTGGTCTACATTACCCACTGGATCGACAGGCAGTGACCGATCCAGTGGGGGTCATTTATCGACTCTAGTTTAGATGCGATAAATCAACCGCCGAGCACTCTCTCGTCAACCAGGGCGAGAGGTGCAGGCGGAGTCGACGGAGAGAACGTCAGCTGTTGACTTTATCGCAGTGAAGACACCGCGGTAAGTAGATCTAAGTACATCGACTTCACCTATGCTATTCATGTAGCTGAAGTTGCGTAACTTAGATCAATCCCCGCCCCCCTCTCCTTCCCTCCAAGTGTAGACCCGGCCTAAGCCTTCACTCAGTCTTCCAATTATCTGGCTAATGCTGGTAATTGTTATGTAAGCTATATACTGAGAACCTGAAAATGCAAGACTGTATTTAACTCATGGCTTTGAAATCCCCAGAATACCAAAGGTGCGGATTGGAGTCTATAGTTGTTAATGTCACTATCAATGGTAGAGCCCTAAATTAAAGTTTCTCCAACATTTAAACATAAACATTACAGTTAATTTTCTTAATTTTAAAATGAACTGGAGTTTATGGAACAGCCACTGTTTGTTCCTTACATGCTAACTGATTATTAAAAACATATTTATTAATATGGAAAGATGTAACCGATACAGTGCATGATGCATTGTTACTGACCCTCAATAAATATGTTTAAAACAAGCCACTGGTATTATGGAAAGTGTCTTAATATGTCTAACTCAAATTCATATTGGGGAAAATAACTAAAGCATTACTCTATTTGTTTATTACAATATGATATTGTTTCCATGGGTCCTGTTCAACTGCAGTTTACTCACCATTACTAACTAAGAGTACTGTAAGGAATATATATTAATACGAAGTGTCTCTTGTAAACAGAACCACTAAACTTTATGTGATTTTGGAATTTCCCCTTATTAGACAGGACTCCAGCACCCTAATAAAAGTGATTCTTTGTACCTACTATAGATATATAGTACCACTTACATATATATACACCACTTATATTCTTAGGATCCCAAAAGGTTTTACAAATGTTTATTAATTAAGCTTCACAACACCCTCTTTCAGATAGGTAAGCAATATCCTACCCATGTTATAGATGGGCAAACTGAGGCCCTGAGAAGTCAAATAACTGAACCAAGGTCAAACAAGTGGCAAAGTCAGGAATAAGAATTGCTAATGGTGAAAACCTTGTTCTATAAATGCAAAGTACTCCACTTAGGAAGGAACAATCAATTGCACACATACAAAATGGGAAATGATTGCCTAGAAAGAAATACTGTGGAAAGGGGTCTGGGAGTTATAGTGGATCACAAGCTAAATAACCAGTTAACAGTGTAGCACTGTTGCAAAAAAAGCAAATATAATTCTGAGATGTAGTAGCAGAAGTATTGCAAGTAAGACACAAGAAGAGCAACAAAAATCATTAAAGGTCTAGAAAACATGACCTATGCAGAAAGATTGAAAAACTGGGTTGTTTAGGAGAAGAGAAGACTGAGCGGGGACATAACAGTTTTTAAGTATACAAAAGGTACATGAGAAGGAGGATGAAAAATGGTTCTCGTTAACCTCTAAGGATAGGACAAGAAGCAATGGGCTTAAATTACAGCAAGGGCAGTTTAGGTTGGACATCAGGAAAAACTTCCTAATTATCAGGGTGGTTAAGCACTGGACTAAGCACTGGTTAAGCACTGCTTAGGGAGGTTGTAGAATCTCCATCATTGGAGATTTTTAAGAACAAATACCTGTTGGGGATGGTTTAGATAATACTTAGTCCTGCCTTTAGTGCCTTTAGGGGACTGAAGTAGATGATCAATTCAGGTTCCTTCCAGTCCTACCCTTCTATGTTTCTAAAACGGACATTCTGCACAGTAAGGCCAGGATCCATCAGCTCGCACTGATGACAATAAGAGCTGTTGGATGTTGAGCTTTTTTAAAACCTGGTTGTCAATGTAGTAAATCGATTCTGAGGCTGGCATAGCTATGCAAAAGGAAAGCCTATTTCATTCCCAATGAAGTCTCCTGAAGTGTGCAAAATTTGGCAGTGCCCAGGTAATTGGTGTGAAGCTGTTCCTATTAGTCTCATGAAGACAAACTCTACTACCAAGATTTTACAGTGAGATTAAACGGATCTAGTAACCGCTAGCTGAGCTCAACCTGGACTCAACAGCTACTTTAGCAGTGTAGTTAGTTCCTGCTCTATGATATGTACAGAGACAGCCTAAAAACTGGGGGCCTGAATCTAATTTCACTTATGCTGGTTTTATGCCAGTGTGACTCTTCTGACTTCCGTGGCATTACAACTGATTTGCACTGGTATGAGATCAGAATCCACCCCTGAGCCGAGATCTTCTGAAGTACAGCACTGCACCTGTGCTTCTCAGCCTTGGGAAGCAAAAAGCCCTTACTCTGGATTATCTGCCTGGGAACGCACTCAGTGCTGCCACTTGAATTATGATCTACATTGCTTGATATGCGATGATGCACAAAAGGATGCTGCATATTTTCCAATCAGTTGTAATAATAGCATTTCTGTGAGACTTTAGCGGAAATCTACCCCTCCAGTCCGGTACCAAACAAGCTACAGTTATAGGTGGCTGAATGCTTGGTTCACATTTGCTGAAGGTAAATTTTAGATTCTCTGGGACAGCAGTGCACTAGAGGCCAGATTCTCCACTGTCCAGGACCTTCTGCAGTAGTTTACACCTGTGCACAATGATTAAAACATGCTGCTAAATCAGTGTTTTGCACTAATGTAAATGAGGGCACAAGGTGGTGAATCAAACGCTTTCCCGTTATGCTGCATTTTGGGAAGGAAATGCTGCATTGTTTCCCAGTGCAACCATCCTTACCATTTGTCTATGTCCTGCACCAACAGCTAATCCCACAATGATACTGATGCAGCTGACAGAACTGGATGCTGAAATGCTCTGAGTCTTGTGGCCAAGTAACAATCCAGGCGCCCACTGTGTCACAGCAATCACTACACCCTGATCACTGATCACACTTGCTAGCAGTAACAGGCAGTTATGTTTGCATGTGGACTTACTCCTAGGCTTCTCCTAAATGGAGGCTGTCAAATATGTTGAATTAAGTCATGGATTTTCGAGATGTTTCTTGGGTGAAATGAGCCAAGGGCTCAAAACTCATTTCACTCAAGCCTTGTCTGCACTGGGAGAGCTGGCTTTAATAAACCCAGTTTAAACAGAGTGCCCGTTCACAGTTTATATGCAGCTTGCCTGGCTCATCTGTATTCAGAATAACCCTTTGAAAACCACATGCAGAAGTTTGATCTAAATCACTAATCTAGAACACTTGTTCAAACATGACTCAGTAATGGCCAGGGAAACTGTATTTGCACCTTCAAAACTGTGGCTGCTAATATAATTGTATCTGCTGTTTACCTATGGGCTTAGTGCACACAGGCAAGGTGGCTGGGACGGATTGTCAAACTTGGGACTGTAGAGGAACAAAGAGAGGGTGTTGTAAGAATGTTCCAGGAGAGGCTGAACAGCAGGGTCCCAAGCCATGTCATAGGCTGGATTCACTTGCCCCGGTGTTAAATAGCATTCCTAAGAGTCAACACATCCCCCTCTGCCATATATAAACACACACACACACACACACACCCAGATGCATGGGATCAGGTACTTCAGAGACATTGTTTGGGGCTAGGCGGTGTAACGAAAGCAAAAAAGTCTATAATTCAATAATGTGACCTTTTAGAAAAACCCGCACCCTTGATTTATAACAATATGAAAAAAATGGCCATTCAGGCCCCGCTTCCACTGTAAACTAAAGGGAAATTGGTGACCTGAAGGCCATAAATCTAAAGAAAAAGGCAAATGTGCTCATAAAATTAGAAAATGAAGAGTTAATTTAAGTTGCCAAAGTTTGCAGAGCAAGGTGATGGAACATCCTCCTTATCAGGATCACAGAGCAAATTCTCCAGCCACACGCAGGAGGGACAATGCCTTAGTGTATAACAATAAACATTTAATTTTTTTAAAAAAACCTCACTCTGAGTGCTTACATTCCTGAAAGTAGCCAGCAGAGCTTTCCTTTTAAGTCCTGCCTGGTCTTTCACAAACAACATTTCTTTGTACTCTGAAAACTATCTTCCGTTTGAAAAATTCCCCTCATGCGCTGTCCCTGCTGCGGTTCTGATGCTTGTTTCTTGAATGAGAGAAGGAACAGAATGCAAGAGAAAAACAGCTTCATAAAAATATGTGCGGACTTTTACCAAGCAGCCATTTTGTCTTATACTTCTCTGATTCAGATGCCCAAGCTGCCTGCACATAAATGCCAGACACGTTGCCATGGTTATCTCTGTTGTGTTAATGTGTCCATTTGGGGACCGATCCCAAAGCTAATCAACTTCCCTTGCCAATGGCCCTAATAGTACTTTGCAGTGCAATTAATCAGGCAAACGCAAATGATTACACTGCTGCCACTTGGCTTCATTCACATTTCCACTAACTTACTTATAAACCTGGAAGATCTACATAGGCAGGCAGAGGTTTTGCTGGCATTGGGCCATAACCTTGTTTCACTTGGGAAGTGATTTTATGCTGCTCAAACACACTGCAGTGGAAATGCATCTCTGTTTTCTAGAAAGAGGAAAAAACACAGAGGCCATTCTTATTAGCCTGGAGTATTTTGTACTGCTCCAAAGTCAGCTCCTACCAATTCTGGTTTTACAAATCCATTAGCAAATTAAGCAACCTTGAGTTACAGCGGGCGTGTGAATGTGGGGAGGAGAGAAGTAGTATGAAAGACCCCCTCAATGTATTGAATAATAGCCCCTTGTTATATCTCCACAATTATCAGTGGGAAGAGACATTCTGCTTCATACACCTTAGATTAAGGCTTTACTTTCAGATACCAGAAAGGGTTAAATACACAGTGCAATCCTGAATGGTACTTGAGGTTAAAAAAAATGTGAATGAGGATGTCTGCTGCAAGTGTGACCAATGTCATGATTTTACTGTGAGCTCCACAACATTTGGTGTTTTTCTTCAAGCCCCAGCTCCTGGAATCCGGTGATTAAGTAAGAATCTCAGCTTTAGTTTTAAAAGCCAAAAATAACGTCTCTAGATCTTGTGGCTGCAGAGAAGATATTGAAAATGCAAACCCTAATGGCTCAGAAACCAGAAGGAAATGCAAAAGAACCTCAAAAGTAATTCTTGGGGTCTGACTCATGACTCTTGAATGCTTGGGGTTGGCACAACCGTAATTATGTCAATAGTGCCCCAAAAGAGGGATAAGTATGGTCTGTTAATGCACTACCGTTTGGGAGGAGGTGTTTTTGAGGAGGGAGGACTGATTTAGGGGTAGATGATACCTAGGGAGCTGGCTTTCCAGAGGTTGGCAAAATATCCATTCATCTTCCCAAGGAGCATGGGCCAGTGGACAGAGGCAAGAGGGCTGCTATTCTGTGCCCGTACACCTATCCTGGCTTGAGAAGAGCCCCATATTATCTATCTGCGTAGGAGACACACAGCGCTAGTTCTGGCCCTGCACTGATTTTGTTTTGAGATAGAAAGTGAAGGCCAAGCTCTTAATTACTTAAAGTGCCTGTGTTGCCGGTTCCTTTTATCTGTACTGAAGGGTTTTTATTGGGTTGTTTAGAGAGTGTAACCTTTTCTGTTTAAACAGAAGTAGTCAGGTAAACAGCAAACTCAAGGCTACGAGTTCATTCCTGTGCCATTTATGGAGCAGACAGCTAACAGACTCAGATGGTTGGCACTGTCTTATAACTCGGACAGGTTTCTTTAATCTAAACAGCAGAAGAGTTGGATGCTAAAAAACCAACTTTCCAAAACTCTTGTTCTGCTGCACACCAGGAATTTCATGCATCATCTGGAGTTTTCCTGCCCCACAGAGTTTTTAGAGGGTTTCCTATTTTAGTCCCTAGCCTCCCTCTGGGTTTTAACATAGCAGGTTCAGAGACGCTATGAAGGGGTGAGCCATTATTTAGTTCCAGGTTACATTAACCCTGGTTACGCTGGACTGAGTGGACCACTGTGACAAACCACTGTGCCTGGTGGCTTTAGTAAGGACCTATTATCTCTGTAAGAGAAAACAAAGCACTACTGCTTCCCAACAAAGTCTATGATGGAAGTCCAGTCTGCTTCTATGAAAACCCCCACTGGTGTCAATGGAGCTCCATGCATGTCACTGAATTTATCCCACACACTACAGTGAGAAAAGAGCCTCCCTCCCGCATAGTGTCCTCTAGGCAGTCCTAGCCCAGGGAGCTTCAGGACTCACCAGGCCAAGCGCTGCTGTTGGCACCAGCCTCTTCAAATGAGTTGGAGCCATGGCCCTATCCCCAGTTTACACTGGCTGGAGATACTGTCCTTTCCTCTTCAAGGATGGCACAAAGGTTGTGCTCCCCCATGGCTTCTAGAGACGGTGACCGCACCAACACAGAGTCACAGAACCCAGGAATTCTCACTGCACTGGTGCACCATTGCACTGTCACTAAAACAGGGCTTAATGACTAAGCAAATAGGGAGGACATCAGCAGGATGCAGCAATAATATGCTCTGAAAAGCCCAGAAATGAGCTTCCTGAAGTTTAACATAGGGAACAATGGGAGATGAAAGCAGCATTACGTAGCGATGAACCTACTATGCAGAGATGAAATGCATGAACGACATAACATTTTGGAGCATTAAAGGCTCTTTGTGATGGGCATGGGACAGTAAGAAAACAAAAAGGATCGATCATAACCCTTGGGAAGGGGTGGAAAATGTCACAAGGACCGGGTGATCCATACCTCCAGAGGAGAATCATTTAAAAATGGGCCAAAAAAGGAGGGTGGGCAGAGGATAAATAATGCAAAAAAAGGAAAATGAAAACAATAAAGAAAAAAACGTGAAGGCCTAAAAGTGACTAAGTAAAATACAGGTGCATTAAAGAAAATCATTACTCCATTAAAACAACATGATTGTTTTATTCATCTCAGATATGGATCCTTTAGAGAGAGAGAAGGAGTTGAAACCTAGATCTTGCAGTCCGTACTCAGTAAAAACCCTCTTACTTCCATGGAAGGTTTTTCCTGAGTGAGAACTGAGTAAGGAGGAAAGATCTCCTGAAAAAGCAGTACTACCATCTAAGCTAAGAAATTCAGAAATGTGAATGCAAAAATATATGTGCATATTTTGCATGCTCAATTGTAGTGACTGTTTGAACAGGAACTGTCAACTAGGTGAATGGCAAAAGGTCAGGGCTCAGATGTCTAACTGGTCATTTGCATGCACAATTTCTCCACCTCCATGTTTAACTGTGATACTGGCTGGTGAAAATTATGCACACAAACAATCCAGAAAATACAAACTCTAGTGTCAAGATTTGTGCCAAAGCACTTTGCACCTGTGCAAAGGGATAGCTCCCAATATGGCATGGTAGGAACTGGATGCCTCTGATTAAACCTTGTGGGTTTCAGAGCTTTTTAGTTCTAGATCACTAGTTCAAATCCAGTCCAGGTCAGTTGCAACCAACAGACAAACTCTGATGGCCACTTATGTGAAATAAGATGGTGGTGGGGGTCTCATGTCCACATCACAAAACCTCCCCACAGTTGGCACTGCTATTAGTGGTCTGAGGAGTGAGGCTAAGGGCTGAACATCCCATAGATGCTGAAGTACTCTCTCAACCCTCAAGATGGACCCCCAGGACTAGGGTTCAGGCATGAGTGGAGTGGACTTTGATCCCCAAGGCTGTCCATTTGGCACCTTCACAAAGCGCAAGAACATTCAAAATCAGCATTCTTTCCTAAAAGAACATCACCTCTTCTAATCCAGAGGAGGGCTCAGGAGTTAAGGGGCAGGCTACCAGAAGGGGTCATCTGATGGAGCTGCAAAGTAGAGCATCCTCCCAGAAGGCGTCAGTTCACAGTGAGATTCAGAAACACATTCCTAACATTTGGCTCACCGGGCTTGGAACTGAGCCAGCCCCTTCACCTGAACAAAGCTCCTGCAGCCAGCTCCCACCTGCCTCCTTTCAAGAAGCCATGCTCCTACACACGTCCTTAGCATGCTGGGGGGCTGGAGGAAAGATGGTTGTTGGGGGAGAACAAGGGAGAGAAGTTCCCCAGCTTCCCATATAGTTGAACTACCTCAGCCCTGAACCACTGAACTTAGGCTGATGCACTGGACCTAGAGCAGCTTATATGCTATGAGCTCCCAGTTCTAGTGGCACCCTGGAAAGGAAGACATAGTTAGTCGCTGGCTCTACAAGTCCACATATATATATGGTGTCTGCTTAGGGTAATCATATGGCCAGCAGATCACGCACTACATTACTGTTGCTGCCTGATATGTTCGGAGTGGGCTGATACATTTTTTCCATTTAAAGCAGTGAGTTTGTGCCTACAGTTGTAGTGACATGACGGATGACAGACAGAGATGACTCATCTCAGGGAGATGTTAATAAGTGATATTAGAACAGGAAACCTCTGAGAGTTCTGCTCAGGGTGTGGTGCAACTGGCCTATTATAGCTTCCCTTTTAATCTGGGCAAACTCCCTGAAATGACTAGAGCTACCGGTACCTAAATTCCCATCTCTTATACACATCTATTGGTGAATCTCTGGATTACATCTTTAAAACGGTATTTTTTATCATGTGAATAACCCTGTGTAGAAAGAGGGGAGAAACCTGCCTCTTCTAACAGGGGGACTAAGAGGAAGACAAAGGAAACAGGAGAGAAAGTGATGGCTTGATGGTTCAGTGGATGATACCCAAGTTGCTCATGTTCAGTCACAGTTCAAAGCTGAACTCTTTCTCTCATCAGTAGTTATATTTATCAGCTCTTTATCTCAAACTACACAGTAAAGTCCAACCTGTTAGATGCGTCACTGGAGCCAACAGAGATGGCAGGTGATAGTAATAATTATAATTCACCCTTATATAATTCTTTGTTGTCCATAGTTCTCAAAGCGCATTACAAATGTGGGGGAGAATCACTGTTGCTGTTTTATATGTGGAACAAGAGAAGCACAGAGAGGAGAAGAGAACCAATGGTAGAGTTCAGAACAGAACTCACATCTCTTGGCCTGGTACTCCAACATTTAGGTCACAGCTGCTCCTACTTGATGACTGATCAATACTCCTTATATCCAGAGGCCAATCTGATTTGTTACATGTCCTGACACGCTACTGTGATCATTCCTGATCACATACAAAGACCAGAAAACTCTTCTGGTGGAAGGAGGGAGAAGTCAGCAGGATGCAGCAATGACTCTGATGTCAGGTTAAATAACTGTGACCTGAAATATCCCTTTTAGCGAAGGACCAGGGACAAGTGGAGCAAGTACGGCATACAATCATTCCTTTATCACCTTGTGGCTGTCCATCACCCTCACTGGCGTGGGCTGCTCTCTTCAGTGAGGAGAGGTTAATATACCTGTGCCAGCTCAGTCACTGCATCTTACTGAGTGCTGGATGTGCAGGGAAGCACAATATAGAGATGATTCACTGATCACTATTCAACTCTCGACCTTGAGTTGGGTTCCAGCCAGTTTATTGGGGTGTGTCTGGGAAGCCTGAGCACCAGCATCATCATGAGGCTTAAAGCAGCAGCTCCCACAGTAGCCCAGAAGCAGTAAGTGGGAAGATGACTGGCTGCCTGGCACCCCCACGCACGGAGCTTATAAGGAGGTGCCAGGGAATGAAAAGCTCCCTAGGACCTCACAGGACGGCCTGTCACAGGCACCTGTGCCCAAATAGCCAGCATCGGCTGAGCCACAAATGGGAAAAGCATGGGAGCCATGACAACTAACTACAAGCCCAGGAAATCATGTTCATGCCTGGGGCTGCCCTCATGTGCACAGAGACTTGATAAGCACATTTTAAGAGAAGGAAAGTGATTAATTTCCCAGCAGCGGGAGCAGTCACTTTGTGTCTGTACTGAGCAGAAGGGAAGAAGCCCAGCTGATGTGAGGCACTAGAGGTTCACACAAGGGTTCACCCCAAGCTAGCTGCCCTCAAGGAGGCAGCAGGGAAAGGCTACGCCCTACCACAGGGTTTTGGCTAGGGAAAGGAGCCACAAGCTTCCATATCCCCTTGGCAGTCACAAGCCAGATACACCAAGAAAAGAGAAGTGGCAACCTACCAGCCCTGAAATTCCACAGCCTGGAGGGTTCCACCCAAGGGAGAAGACAGTCTCACTCACTAAGTCTCCCCTGCTCCAGAGCCTGGTGAATGGTTCCAGCAGTACCCGGAGAGATGATAGCACAACACTGAGAGCTACACTTTCGTCAGTGGGGCACAGGACTCAACTAAACTCCATAAAGACTCACTAAGGGTGGGAGAGGGGTGTCTGCACCAGCACACCCTGAGCACTAGCCAGACCTGTTACCACTCTGCAGCTGAGTCCTAACTATAAAGCTTCTCTTCTTCAAATTAATCCATAGAGCTTCTGGCTCACGGGGCAGTGTCCACACAGAACCTGGTAGGAACACTTGGAGGGTGAATCCACTTCGCTTCAGGAGGCTCTGATTATGTTTCTTTACTTTAGTAAAAAGGGATGGGATTCCTTGGTGGAAAAAGTATTTGATTGCTGCTGGGGGGGGGTTGCTCATCCATTTCCTCTTGATGTCTAGGCCTTTTTCTTTTACCTTTTGATTCCATTTACACCCCCCCTTAGACAATTTGCCACCAGATCCTGTTTTACAGTGATGTATTAGGAGCTTTCTGCAACTGTTAACTCCTTTACAGAACTCTGTTTCTCCTAGAGCCATGTTTATTCCTTTATTTACCCAGCTATTAGATGCAAGCACCAAATCTCAGAAGTCCAGTATCAACCAAGGAGCCCAGTTAAACGAAGAGTTGAGAATTGTGATCAATCCAAGCAGCACAGGGTCCATTAGTCATAAGGTAGGCCTCAGAGGCACTTCTGAGGAAGCGCTAAGTAGGCTCCACCACTCTTGAGGACCATGGGTGCACCAGGAGGGTATTACATGTTAATAAAAAATACTCAGTGAGTTCCCCTGGCTAATCATCTTCAAAACCCGAATGCTTCACTCAGCTGAAGAGCCAATGCATTTTATTTTATTTTTTATATCCAGAATGTTTCTCTTTAATGTGCTAGATAGAAACGATAAATTATCCTGCATAGTGCTTCTCTTATGCAAATACTTAATTTTATTACAGTCATCGTCGCTTTACCTACATTCCAGACTAAATTAGTCTTGTCCAGTGCCCATAAATAAATCAGCTTAGGAAAGTCAGTGGAAAGATAATTCTGCCAGCAGCCTTCAGTGGATGCTGATATTGTTATTACTGCCAGCTTTATTCATGGGGGAATTCTTTTGCAGCACACTAGAACTTAAAAAAAGCATTCTGCAATTTGAAGAGATGATTTTCATTTTCTTAGGGCTGTATCTGTTTACTAAAATAGAATCTGGTAGGCCATTCAGAGCAGATACCCAATCTTCTCATGAATTTAGGATAATAGATTTATTACACTTTATTGCTTCTGTGTCCTATGGCAGATTTTAAGATGTTAGAATAGAGACCAGGCAACATAAGGGAAAGTGATGGAATCACAGGCAATGATGAAATGGTATCAATGCCAACAACTGCAGTGGCACTCAGAGACTGCATGACCCTTAGTCTGTTCATGCCTAGATTCTATGGTGATTGGAGTCATACTTTCAGGCTTGGATATGCCATTATCTGGAGCTGCTATGCAGGGTTATAAAACCATCAGTCACACAACTTCACTTCCAAGACTACAGGTTCATTCACAGCTCAAATAAGGAAATATATACCAAGAAGATATTTTAAAATGGCTGATAGTGGTTTTATTTTAAAATGGTACTTAAGTCACCTGGGCTAGCTGCATCAGTAGCGTATAAGCATCTTCAGCAGCCAGGTCCCAGATTAATAATGGACTGTATACATTAATATTTTTGTCTACAGTCAACCAAAGATGCTTTGCACGGGGCTAGTGCAACAATCTATGATGTATATATGGCACCCTACAGCTTCTGGTTTAACTTCTAGCACAAGCAATTGGTAAGAGAACTGTAACTGGAGTGACTAACAGCTAAACCTGGGCTATTCTGTTTTTAAAAGGTGCAAGTTGCATTCCCTGAGAGAAGGGAAAGATTGGAAGAATACTCAGTGTTGTTAGCCACAGTACATTTTTGATGCACCAGCAAAGCTCATGGTGATGCTAGTCCCCAGGAGGAAAATAATGGTGCAGTATGTCCTGGCACACTCTTGGCAAGAAAACTGTTTATTTACAAAGAAAATCAGTCAAAACAACATATTCCGCTGGCATCCCTAGTACTGTTTCGTTCAGAAAAATAAGAATTTATTGTATTTCCTGATTGGCTGTTTGAGCCAAAAAATACTCGAGTTCTGGCAAATGTTTCAGGAAATCCACAGAACTTCATACATACTCAGTCCCCAGCTAATGGTAACAGCTCAGGCAAGGGGATCAAAGGTGAAGTATTATGAAAGCTAACCTGCGGATTCACCAGTTTCAATCTGATAACTGGTCTGAACTGCTGGTTCTTGTGGTGTATATTCATTTCAGAGACTGCACCAAACATGTTTCTAGAAGGCAAGGGCTAGGTAGATAGATTTCTGGCACAATGGAAGGCCCCAGACCTGCCAAACCTCATTCACATGACTAATCCTTACTCACACAAACAGTTCTAAAGAAGCCAATGGCACTATTAATTATTATTATTACTCATTTCAGAGTAGCAGCCGTGTTAGTCTGTATTCGCAAAAAGAAAAGGAGTACTTGTGGCACCTTAGAGACTACACAAGTCTGCCACAAGTACTCCTTTTCTTTTTGCGAATACAGACTAACACGGCTGCTACTCTGAAACCTGTGATTATGCAAGGCACTGAATTTAGCCGTATAGAGTGGAAATCTGTCAACTTCATGATAGTCTCTAAGGTGCCACAAGTACTCCTTTTCTTTTTATTATTACTCATGTGAGTGAGGGTTTTCATGCGCTGTCCCTAATTTGCCCCCAACCAGTAAGACAGCTTTCTTCTGGTACTTTAACTAATAGCTCTATACAAGAAGAGGTTAGAAACACTTTCACTGAGCTTTGCAGCAACTACCTTTGAATCAAATTCCATGATCCTTAATTGAGCACAACTCCCACTGACTTAATTAAGGACCACAAAATACATCCCTCTGCTTGCAGCCCATGTTTTGACCCTTCAGTGGTTTCTTCATTTCATTCTGGATTTGTGACACTATCAAGGGTCTTGCAATTTGGGTTTGCAAATCCCTACAAGAAAATCCCTGTATTTCTTTAGCTAGCATTAAAGATTGAACTTGGGGACTTTCTCAGATACTGGCACAGGCTGCTGATTGACATGAATTTTAAAACTGTTCCTTTTATGGAAATGGAGCTGAATCTCCAAATCCCAGTTAACAGGTACAATAAAAAAATGCTCCCTGTTCCCCTTCTGCCTCTTCAATATCTTCTAGTAACCATCTGTAACCAGCATGGGTCCTTCCAGGCCTTTGGAACAATCTAATCCTCTAAGCGGAAACTGATTCACTCTTCTCTGATGTATTAAAAAAAGAAAAACAAGTGAACAGGAGGCACTAAATAGCCACCTTGTTAAACCCAGACAGCTTTTCCAATTTAGTTTCTGAGCTGTTTATCACCATATAAAAAAGCCTTATACTCAGCAGACTAGATAAAGTCCAGAATTTTGATGTTCATCTCTTTCTCACATTTATATTTCAGGCTAAATTTGAGTAAGACTAGCTGGACAAATGAATTATTTAAGTCTCAACTCTTATTCAGTGCCTGGAAAATAACTTCCATGTGGATCAAAAAGGAGACCTGGAAAACAAGCACTCAGGTCTGATACCAACCAGTCCAAGAGAAAACAGTTACTCTGTGAACAAATAAAGCTTATCAAGGACTGGCTTGAACAATAGATCGGGCCTTACCAAATTCACGGCTATGAAAAACGTGTCACGGACCATGAAATCTGGTCTTTTGTGTGCTTTTACTCTATACTATAGATATTTCACAGGGGAGACCAGCGTTTCTCAAATTGGGGGTGCTGACCCAAAAGGGAGTTGTAGAGGGATGCAAGCTTATTTTGGGGGGATTGTGGTATTGCCACCATTACTTCTGCACTGCCTTCAGAGCTGGGTGGTCAGAGAGTTGCAGCTGCTGACTGAGGGCCCAGCTTTGCAGGCAGCAGCACAGAAATAAGGGTGGCAATACCATACCATGCCATCCTTCTGTGCTGCTGCTGGCGGCGGCTCAGTCTTCAGAGCTGGGCTCCCAGCCAGCACCCGCTGCTCTCCAGCTGCCCAGCTCTGAAGGCAGTGCTGCCGCTAGCAGCAGCACAGAAGTAAGGGTATCAGTACCGCAACTCCCCCATAATAACCTTGCAACCCCTCCACAACTAGTTTTTGGGTCAAGACCCCTACAAGTACAACACCATGAAATTTTATATTTAAATAGCTGAAATCATGAAATTTATTATTTTTAAAAACTTATGAACGTGAAATTGACCAAAATGGACCATGAATTTGGTAGAGCCCTAACAACAGAACATGGATTTTCCTGGACAAAGGCTAAAATTTCCTGTTGAGGGCTAAATATCTAATATGCAATAGCCTCAGGCTGTGTGAAAGGACTTCTCGCAGCCAGTTTGCAACATTCCCCCACAACAAACTCACACTAACTTAATGGAAGGTGCTCTGAACATAAGAACGGCCATACTGGGTCAGACCAAGGTCCATCTAGCCCAGTATACTGTCTTCCGACAGTAGCCAATGCCAGGTGCTTCAGAGGGAATGAACAGAACAGGTAATCATCAAGTGACCCATCCTGTCGCCCATTCCCAGTTTCTGATACCATGTAGATGGGTGCAGGATGCTCGGATAGGTGGATCCTTCATATGTAGGGGCTTAAAACCGCCTCTCATTTTTAATCTCATCCAGTGCAGACCTCCATCTCCCTAGCTGCAATAAATATGGAGAAGTTGCAGCTTTGTAGTTGCACAAAAGAAGTGGAAAGGATGGAGATGGCTTTTCTGATTTGCAGAAAAACTAGACCCCTTTAGGTAAACATTAAAATCCACCCAGAGTGTGCTATAATGTTCATGCCTGGAAAACAGGAAAGCCAATGAACTGGCTTCACTGTGGTAAAATCAAACCATGCAACAGACCAGATCTTTGGTGAACGCGCAATTCCATGTATCCTTGTGAACAATTAGATAAGAAGGGCTGTATAGCAGAGTCCTCATTTCTCTTCTTCCTTGTCCTGTAAGATAACAGGAGCCAAAAGCTACCTTAATTTGTTGAGCCCATTCTACCCTATATGAGAACCTTTTGTCTGGAGGAACTGAATTAAGGCCTCAGTGCCTTGGCACACAGCCCTCCATCCAAAAAAACCAGAAGATAACAAGGGCTTTTGGTGTTGATCTAGGCCAGACTTAAACCAGTAACCTAGAGCTGAAAGGCTCTAAATACCATTATGAAGCCTTTGAGCCAGTCTGTTCCCCAAGTTCTTTAAAAATACCAGTATCCCAACAAGAACTTCCGCAGTGAATTAATAAGAGAAAGACCCATAAAGTGACATGGCAAAGTTTGTTATTTTACTGTAACTGCTGATTATATGGAGGATAAATACAAAAATTAAACAAAATATAGTTACGATAGTCTCCTTGGAGCAGTTCTCTCTGCTGCCTAATCATATCCACTACATTTTAGCAGATTTCATAAAACACAGGACCTAGGAAATATACGAGCTAGAGTCCCTGTGATCCTGGGAAGATGAGCTTTTTGACCCACTCATTGTTAGTTATTCTTCAAACTGTCTTCCCTTTCCTATGTGTGTTGGTCACATATTTAAGTCATTTGTTTTAGCAGGTGCCGGTAGTTGTTGTACAAACTCTCCCTTGCAAACCTCATTGTAAACCAGTGTCTCACCACCCTAAAGTGCTTTCTAGGTCTCCCTGTTTTGGTTTTGGTGGGGGGGTAGAACTTATATATGGTAACTCTGTGAACAAAACCCCATGTTGTCTGGTTAGTCCAAGTGGGAATTTACTCAAAGAGCTTCTATTTCTCGGTCCTCCAAAAAAGTGAGACCCTTCTAACAGCTGCATTCTAACTCTGCCTTGGGAGTTAGCCAAGCCCTGCCCTACTTAGATTAAACATATCATCTCCATATCCTACCAGCATTCAGCGCTAGTCAACAGGTCATCAGTAAAAAACATTCTGTTTTCTTTTAAAAAGTAGAGAGGTAAATCCTCAAAGCCCCAGCTGAGATAGGAGCCCTACACCCCATACAAACAAACAGTATGATACAGTCCCTGCCCTAGAGTTTACTATCTACATAGACAAGACAGACAAAGGGAGGAAGGTCAGACAAACACACAGAGAAGTGAAGTCACACAGCAGATCAGTGGCAGACAACTCAGGTCTCCTGCCTCTTCTGATGAGTGCCCTATCTGCTATAGCGTATTACCTCTATATTGGGCTCCCCTGAAAGGCTGCCAGGTAGATGTCTGGAGAGTGAAACTGTATGTCAATCCTCTTAAAACAGAGGAGGCAGGTTGTTAACATTTTGCTGATTTCAATTTAATGAAGCAATTTATATTTTGGAATGCTACTAGTAAAACCGAAGAAGTTGGAGCATATGTTTTCTCTGTATAAAAGGTTGCCTCGCTATATAGTTCAAGCCAAGCTGAACTAGAATTAATTATCTAAGCCAGATAATGTTTCCAGAATTATGTCAATAACACAAACAGATATACACTCATTTGCATCCGTCTATTAAAAGGACAATAGAGAAAAGTTTTGCAACTGACAAGCAATAGGTCCACATCTGCCGATACTATGGGTTTCAGAGCATGTGACTGTGATCTTGCAGCTGCTCAGAAATTAGCCAAATATCATTTATAAAACTGTTAATGAAGCTGCATAGGCAGAGCTGCAAAAATGTCAACCTCAATATGCATTTTATATTACCATCATTATGATCAAATATGATCCAGATCGTGTAGCACTCCACTGTAGTATGGATGGGTGGGTACAAAATATTGGAACCAAATAAAACCAACCTTTTTGTGGGGATATGTGAGGTCACACACAACCACGCCTGTTTTAAGAACACCCTTTCTTAATTAAATTCATGATCCATTGCATTCATCCTGAACCCTGAAATCAGGGAGGATGGTTTTGGCTCTATAACAAGACAGTGCATGGGAGTTCTCAGCACAGTCACCTCTAGGACAGGCCACAGTCAATCCAGAGAAAACACCCTTAGCCAACCTGCCTTTCACTAATTTCAATATGCTTCTCTGAAGCAGCATATGTTTTTGTGGGTTTCTCAGATGTTCTTCAGTGCGATGTGCAAAAGCAAAGCTCTACCAGCCCTAACACAATTCAACAAGATCTATGCAAGATCTTATGTGCCCTCCACTTCCAGAGTACTAAGCACCTCACCTATACTAATTAATTTATCCTCACAGCAATCCTGTGCGGAAGGGAAGTATTATAGAATCACAGAATCATAGGACTGAAAGGAACCTTGAGAGGTCATCTAGGCCAGTCCCCTGACTCAAGGCAGGACTAAGTATTATCCAGACCATCCCCAACAGGTGTTTGTCTAACTTGTTCTTAAAAATCTCAAGTGACAGAGATTCTACAACCTCCCTAGGCAATTTATTCCAGTGCTTAACCACCCTGATAATTAGGAAGTTTTTCCTAATCTCCAACCTAAACTGCTCTTGCTGCAATTTAAACCCATTGCTTCTTGTCCTATCCTCAAAGGTTAACAAGAACAATTTTTCACCCTCCTCCTTGTAACAACCTTTTATGTACAGGTGAGTTGCATCATATGCTCAATTAACTTATGTGAATTCAACAATATGCAGTTGGCAAAAAAAAAAGAAAAATAACAAGATACCTGTAAATAGTGCTGGCGATTCCGCCCATCATTCCACTCAATGAGAGTATGCCCCGGAGTGAGTGTGAGATGGGAGACATGAATCTGCTGTTCCCTCAGTCGGTCTCAGTTCCCGCGTGCCTCTCATAGTGTGAGCATCTCGCCGCGCTGAGTTTGATTCTAGTGTTTAAAGATACTGTACGTATTTTTCATACAACATGGCCCGTAAATGCAAGCCAACTACTTCATCTGGTGCTCAACCGAAGAAACAGCAATCTGTTCCAACGCTGGAGGAAAAACTGGCTGTGTTGGACTTATTGAGAGAAGGTATGTCAGTCTCCAACGGGGCGCGTAAATATGGCTGCAACGAATCTAGCATCCGTGACATCAAGATTCGAGAGAGAGAAATTCATCAAGCTGTGGCATCAAGTGCTCCAATAACTGCTAAGGTGACGAGCCAGGTACGTTGTAAGACTTTAGTGAAGACTGAAAAGGCATTCAACTTATGGCTGGAAGACATGAACCATAAACATGTGCCTATCGATGGCAACACGTTGCAAGAAAAGGCTCTTAGACTCCATGCGCTGTTCAAACCTCCTGCCGAAGAGGGACAGCCTTCTGATGGAAAGGAATTTAAAGCCAGCCAAGGTTGGCTTAACAGTTTTAGGAACCGCTTCAACCTCAAAAACGTGCAGACTATTGGTGAAGCTGCATCTGCCAATGAAGAGGCAGCAAAAGCCTACCCCAAACAATTAAAGAAAATCATAGAAGAAAAGGGCTATCTTCTGGAACAAGTTTTTAATGCTGATGAGATTGGGCTCTTCTGGAAAAAAATGCCCAACTGCACTTACACTTCAAAATCAGAAAGACAAGCCCCTGGCTTCAAAGCAGCTAAAGACCATGTGACTGTGTTGTTTTGTGGCAATGCGGCTGGGCATTTAATAAAGCCGGGCTTGTTCTACAGGGCTGCAAATCACCGTGCCCTAAAAGGCAAGAACAAAAATCTCCTGCCTGTGTTCTGGCAATCAAATAAAAAGGCTTGGGTGACGGCAGCATTATTTCTGGATTGGTTCCACAAGTGTTTCATTCCGGAGGTCGAAGAGAAAGGACTTGACTTTAAAGTGTTGCTGATAGTAGACAATGCTCCTGGCCACCCTGCGGCACTCCGGTTTGCGCATAACGACATTGAAGTCGTCTTTCTCCTCCCCCAATACCACCTCCATCCTCCAACCTCTCGACCAAGGTGTGATTCGCTGTTTCAAAGCCACGTACACGAGGCTTACTTTCTCACGGTTATGTAGCGCTATGGATGCTGATCCTAATCTTAATGTGATGGAGTGTTGGAAGTGTTTCAACATTGCCGATTGTATCACTTATATTAAACAGGCAATGGATGCAATCAAGTCTGAAACAGTCAATGCATGTTCGTGAAACCTATGGAAAGAATGTGTGAATGATTTTAAGGGTTTGCTGACCATTGACAAAGAAGTGAAATGCATTGTTCAGGTGGCCAGGCAAGTGGGTGATGATGGTTTCATCGACATCCTTGAGAAAGAAATTGAAGAATTAATTGAGAGCCAAAGAGAAACATTGACTAACGAAGAGTTAGAGGAACTGATAAAATTGTCTACAGAAGACAAAGATGATGACAACGAACAGGAAGAGCCAGGAAGTTGGAATCTTCATAAATTTGTTGAAGTGTTCCAAGCAGCAAAACACTTGAATGATTTAATTTCTGAATACGATCCCTCTGTGGAACGAAGCCTCAAAATCACATGCAGTATTACGGACGATTTGATTCCGTATCAAGAAATGTTTGAACAGCTCAAGAGACATCAGCGACAGTTGCCGATCACCATGTTTTTCAAGGAAAAACAACAGCAAAAGATGAGCCTATGCAATCAACTTCTCGAGCTGAACCAGAGCCAACCACTACGTCTATGACTCGCTCTCCATCACCCAAGCTCTCCGTCACCTCCGTCTCCTGGATCGACATCAAGCCCTGATGACCCTCTGTAATTACCCCCTGTAATTAAAAATACAGTACTGTAAAATTATATTTTGCATATGTACTCTTTATTATATATTGTACCTTACTGTATACATTATACATTTATACTTATTACTGTACAGGGCTGTATACACAAAACCATGTACAGTATACTGTACTTTATGGATGATTTAAGGGATTTTCAAGGGTAATTTTGACTGTATGCTATTTTTGCCTTACGTGCTGACTTTAAACCTACCCCCCACGTAAGATGCCACTCCACTGTACTTGAATATTGTTAACATGTCCCCTCTCAGTCTCCTCTTCTCCAAACTAAACAAACCCATTTTTTTCAGTCTTTCCTCATAGGTCATGTTTTTTAGACCTTTAATCATTTTGTTGCTCTTCTCTGAACTCTCTCCAGTTTGTCCACATCCTTCCTGAAATGTGGCACCCAGAACTGGACATAATACTCCAGTTGAGGCTGTATCAGCGCCGAGTAGTGCAGAAGAATTACTTCTTGTGTCTTACTTACAACACTCCTGCTAATACATCCCAGAACGATGTTTGCTTTTTTTGCAACAGTGTTACCCTATTGATTCATATTTAGCTTGTTATCCACTATGACCCTCAGAACCCTTTCCACAGTACACCTTCCTAGGCAGTCATTTCCCATTTTGTATGTGTGCAATGTAACGGACTGTTCCTTCCAAAGAGGAGTACTCTGCATTTGTCCTTATTGAATTTCACCCTATTTACTTCAGACCATTTCTCCAGTTTGTCCAGATCATTTTGAATTTTAATCCTATCCTCCAAAGCATTTGAAACCCCTCCCAGGTTGGTATTGTCCACAAACTTTATAAGTGAATTCTCTATATGCCATTATCTAAATCATTCTTGAAGATATTGAACAGAACCAGATCCAGAACTGATCTCTGCAGGACCCCACTTGATATGCCCTTTCAGCTTGACTGTGAACCACTGACTACTCTCTAGGAACCGTTTTCCAACCTGTTATACACCTACCTTATAGTAGCTCCATCTAGGTTGTATTTCTGTAGTTCGTTTATGGGAAGGTCATGCAAGACAGTATCAAAAGCCTTACTAAAGTCAAGATTTACTACATCTACCACTTCCCCCTATCCACAAGGCTTGTTTCTCTGTCAAAGAAAGCTATTAAATGGGTTTGACATCATTTGTTCTTGACAAATCCATGGTGACTGTTACTTATCACCTTGTTATCTTCTAGGTGTCTGCGAACTGACTGCTTAATTATTTGTTTCATTATCTTTCCAGGTACTGAAGTTAAGCTAATTGGACGGTAATTCCCTAGATTGTCCTTATTCCCCTTTTTATAGATGGGCACTATATTTTCCCTTTTCCAGTCCTCTGGAATCTTTATCTATTCAATCAGCTCCTTGAGTATTCTAAGATGTATTTCATCAGGTCCTGGTGATTTGAAAAGATCTAACTTGTCTAAGTAATTTTTAACTTGTTCTTTCCCTATTTTAGTCTCTGATCCTACCTCATTTTCACTGGAATTCATTGAGTTAGATGTCCAATTGCTACTAAACTTTTTGGTGAAACTAAAACAAAAAAGTCATTTAGCACTTCTGCTATTTCCATATTTTATGTTATTGTGTCGTTTCCCCCCCTACCCCTAATTGAGTAACGGGTCTACCTGTCCTTGATCTTCCTCTTGCTTCTAATATATTTGTAGCATGTTTTCTTGTTACCCTTTATGTCTCTAACTAGTTTAATCTCGTTTTGTGCCTTAGCCTTTCTAATTCTGTCCCTACATACTTGTGTTACTTGTTTATCTTCATCCTTTGTAATTTGATCTATGTGTCCACTTTTTGTAGGATTCTATTTTGTGTTTCAGATCATTGAGGATCTCCTGATTAAGCCAGGGTGGTCTCTTGCCAGGTTTCCTATCTTTCTTACGCAGTGAGATAGTTTGCTCTTGTGCCCTTAATAATGTCTCTTTGAAAAACTGCCAACTCACTTGAACTGACTTGCTTCCCAAGAGATCTTACCTACCAACTCCCTGAGTTTGCTAAATCTGCCTTCTTGAAATCCATTGTTTTTATGTTGTTTTCCCTCCTACCATTCCTCAGAATCATGAACTCTATCGTTTTCATGATCACTTTCACACAAACTGCCTTCCACTTTCGAATTCTCAACCAGTTCTCCCCTAGTGGCTTTCTCTACCTTCTGACATTAAAAAAATGGTCTCCAATACATTCCAAGAACTTGTTGGATAATCTGTGCCCTGCTGTGTTATTTTCCCAACAGATGTTTGAGTAGTTGAAGTTCCCCATCAGCACCAAGTCCTGTGCTTTGGATGGTTTTGTTAGTTGTTTATAAAAAGCCTCATCCACTTCCTCTTCCTGGTTAGGTGGTCTGTAGACCCCTACCATGACATTACCCTTGTTTTTTTACCCTGTTTATCCTTATCTAGAAACTTTCAACAAGTCTGTCTCCTATTTACATCTCAACCTCAATCCAAGTGTATACATTTTTGTTATATAAGGCAACTTCTCCCTTTTTTCCCTACTTGTCCTTTCTGAGCCAGCTGTAACCTTCTATACCAATACTCCAATCATGTATTATCCCACCAAGTCTCTGTGATGCCCACTATGTCATAGCTGTGTTTAATGATTAGCATTTCTAGTTATTCCTGCTTATTACCCATATTTCTCGCTTTAGTATACAAATTATGCACATTTTAGAAATAGGGAAACTGCAGTTCGCAGAGATTGCCTTAGGTTACTCAGGAAAACTGAAACCAATTACACCAACTCAGGATCTGGCCCCAGAGGTATAATAAAGCATGATGTCATACCAGCAAACGATGCCTGATATACCACTCCCCAATGGTCTGACACCCATCCACATTCCTAATACAATAGTTACACTAATCAAGTCGTGCTCAGCCATTACATTCACTAGACTGGAGACAGAAAACAGAGGGAATAGAGTGAGACAAGGCAGATCCAATGGAAGTTTTGTTTGAGTGCATGAAGTGCGTAAGGACTTCACGACTGACTACTGATACCAACTGTTGGTGTAGACTCACCTAACGGTGCTATAATTTTTAAATTTCTATTTTGGATGCTGCTACTTGGTTTTACTTAGTCCTCATTGAGGCAAAACAGCCACTGGGCCACCAGGGCTGCACAGGACCCTTTGTCCTGCAAAGGGGAGCTGCACACCATCTGGACTGATTCTTCGGAAGGTTAGGCCATCACAGCCAGAACAGGAAGTGGCTGCAGTGGGACCCTGCAAAGGCCCAGCATGCTCACGCAAACAGGAAGCTTTATTTCTCTGCTAGGTCACTTTTTCAAGGTTTTCTGATCTCCTAAGCAGACACAGGCCACTTCAGTTTCGATTTTTTTTTATCTTTTGATCAGCTAAAAGCCTCAGGATTTAGTCCTGATTTTCAGAGGAATCTATGTATCTTTGATAGTATAACAGAATCAGGGCAAATTTAAGGCCAGTGTGTCCAGACACTGAGAAAATTGGCACAAAAGCATCCCCTTGTGAAAGTACTAGGACTATATCATGTCTGTCCCTTTTCAGAATTTATCCCCACAACTCTAATCCCAGACTTACCGAGAGGATGCACATCTTCATTAGATTCCAAAAGAGGAACCAAAATTGGATCATATTAAAAAAAAATCTAACACCACTGCTACAAGGATACATAAGCTGCTGCAGAATCCTCTACTGCCCCTTCTGCGGCTGAGCCTCAGGGGTAGCTGCTGCTAAGTCAAAAGTCAGCCAGCATCTCAAACTGAGAAAAGTAAGTCCATCCTACACATCCAGCGACAGGCCCACATGCCTGTAGATGTGGTATATCTTGATTTTTGAAAAGCTTTTGATACTGTCCCGCATGACCTTCTCATAAATAAACTAGAGAAATACAACCTAGATTGAGTTACTTTAAGGTGGGTGCAAAACTGGTTGGAAAACCATTCCCAGAGAGTAGTTATAAGTGGTTCACAGTCCTGCCGCAAGGGCATAATGAGTGGGGTCCCGCAGAGATCAGTTCTGGGTCCGGTTCTGTTCAATATTTTCATCAATGATTTAGATAATGGCATATAGAGAGTACACTTATAAAGTCTGCGGACGATACTAAGATGGGAGGGGTTGCAAGTGCTTTGGAGGAAAGGATTAAAATTCAGAATGATCTGGACAAACTGGAGAAATAGTCTGAAGTAAATAAGATGAAATTCAATGAGGACAAATGCAAAGTACTCTATTTAGGAAGGAACAATCAGTTGCACACATACAAAATGGGAAATGACTGCCTACGAAGGAGTACTGCGGAAAGGGATCTGGGAGTCATAGTGGATCACAAGCTAAATATGAGTCAACAGTGTAATGCTGTTGCAAAGAAAATGAATGTCATTCTGGGATGTATTAGCAGGAGTGTTGTAAGCAAGACACAAGAAGTAATTCTTCTGCACTGCTCCACTCTGATTAGGCCTCAACTGGAGCATTGTGTCCAGTTCTGGGCACCACATTTCAGGAAGGATGTGGACAAATTGGAGAGAGTTCAGAGAAGAGCAACAAAAATGATTAAAGTTCTAGAAAACATGACCTATGAGGGAAGACTGAAAAAATTGGATTTGTTTAGTTTGGAAAAGAGAAGACTGAGAGGGACATGATAACAGTTTTCAAGTATGTAAAAGGCTGTTACAAGGAGAAGGAAGAAACTTAATCTCTGAGAATAGGACTAGAAGCAATGGGCTTAAATTGCAGCAAGAGCAGTTTAGGTTGGAGATTAGGAAAAATTTAGGATTCTATGTTGGCAGGTGTGGGTAGGTTGCATTTCTTTCCTAATCCAGAGGTACAAAACGCACTGGTCAGTTCTCTATCCTCATTGCTCAGACATGAGGGGGGCTTCACAGGGTCATAGGAGCATAGGAGGGTCAGATGGTGTTTTCTAGTATTTAGAGCAGAGGACTGGGAGTCAGGACTTGTGGGCTCTGTTCCCAGTTCTGCCACTGACTCACTGTGTGATCGTGGGCAATTCTCATTAATTTTGAAGCTCCTCCATTTATTCTGTTATTTTACCTTGCTCAGTGCTTACATTCAAACCCTGTTGATATGGTCGAAGATTGTGATCACTGATCAAGAACGAACTCTATCTGCCTACCAACAGAATGACAGCCTGTGTTCAGGGGAGCCATGTCCTGAAAACTCAATGAATCAGCTACATAGAGGAGGCAGTGCATCTCACACCACAGGGCACTGTGAGCTGGAGCTCCTGAAATGTATTCCTGGCTCTGCCATTGACTCATTGTGCAACTCAGTTAGCCTCTGTGCCTCAGTTTACCCACAAGTGAAATAAACCCTTACATCACACAGGTGTGGCGAGGTTTAATTCTAGATCTGTAAAGAGTTGTAAGACCCTCAGATTATAGGCTCCATAAAAAGGTAAAGTATTGGCATTATTACCTGATTCTTGTAGATGTACAGCTCTGGGTTAATGCTAGCGTGAGCTGAGTAAGCAGAGCATGTCAACCTGTCATTCCAATGCCTACCAGCAAGGAAACTTGCTTTTAACTGCTCATTTCCCCTGTTTTCATTCAGCTTCAAATGGCATTATATATCTGTGCTGGGCCCCTTTAAACTCTGGCCAATTCTCAGGCACACATTGGTACAAAATAAAATCCTATCAGGTACTGGTCAACTAGAAGTGGCTCGCTAGATCAAACAGCCCTGCTAAATTCTGCCTGCCAGGTAATCTCATGGACAGTCAGACGAGGCAAATATATTGATAGACACTGACAACATTCAAACACTCAATGGAATTAAGCAAGTTTCAGCACTGGATAATGCAAGGGAAGATTGTGAGGGCCAAGCCAACATGACCCAGGGCCAAAAGATGAGTCTCTACACCTCCCAAAAGCAGTGCTAAACTCAGTGCCTGGATCCCCTCCATCACCTGCTACTCAACAGTGCTCATCTTCAGCAACCCATTTGTTTTAAGGTGTCTCTTGGTTTCAGTCATTTCAGATGGTTGTTTTCTGGGGAAAGTGCTCCTTAAAACAAATCCTTTCCTCTCCGCCTCACCCACAGCTTTGACATTTCAGAGCTTCAGAAAATAAAATGATTCCAAATCTAATTTTCAGCTTTGGATCTGTAAGACCTAGAGGCAACGCACAAGTAGGAAAAGTTCATTTCTCAAATCCCAGCTGAAAGATTAAAAGAATGGCAGAAGCTGGGTATAAAATCCCTTTGGGAGCCAGAGACTGACTCGCTGGGTAGGAAGTGACCCCTGCCCCCTTCCACAAAATATCTATCTGCTCATGGTCTAAATGCTCCCTAGCTCCCCAGAGATGGAATCTGTTTTCCTGTGGGTTGCAGTATGATTTGCTAAATATATTATGACGCACCAGTCCACAGCTCCCAGACCTCTGTGTAGCTTCTCGTGTCGCTTCTCCTCCCCTCTAGGAATTTCACATACAAATCACTGTCAAAGTGACAGCATTAGCACAAGTGAGTTAACACAGAGCATTCATCAACCTACGGCCCTAATTCTCCTTTATACAATGGCCACTTTACCCCTCTCTGACAGTGTAAAGGATTGAGCTGTTCCTGTTTTAAGGTCCCTTTACACTGCTACAGTAGTTGCAATGACCTTATTATAAATGAAAATTCGGCACTCTATGTTGCTTACTTGAGCACAGGGTTTTCAAAAAGCCAGAAGGGTGTCAATTAGGCTCTATATATCACTTACTGTAACCAGACTTGGACTTTTTTTTTCTTAACAGGTTTGATTTCCTGATTCCCTGAATTCCCTGAGATATTGTTATTTCTTTTTAAATCATTCATCAAATGGAAAAAAATATTCAAAAAACAAAGTGAAAATTTATTGTAGGGCCTAACTTAAACAAAATGTGGATTCATGCCCTGACAAATGCACACAGTGTTCCTATGCTCAGAAGTGAAATAAGATTGGCACTATAAAAATATTTTGGGGGGAGAGCTGACTGCAATTTCAATTTTAAATTAACAACCCCTGAAGGGGATGGACAGGGAAAAAGTTAAGCCCTCATACTGGGGAAAATAAGTTTTAAGACAAGTAAAACTGAGGGTCCTGAAAATATTATTCTTTTCAATCCTCTAAAATGCAGTTAGCAATGCGAAGAGTTAGCAATGGCCCCTAGAGAAGACAAGTTTTATGGCGGGTCATGTTCCCTCCTGTGCTACTCTAAACCAGGAGATGCCAGAAGTTCCAGTTCAGATCCACGCTTGGCGGCTGAAATCCACGTTTCATCACTGTGACTATCACATCAGCACCAAAAAATGGAAAACATCTGGACCAATAACTGTATCAAGCGGGGAGCTCTGGGGAGGAAGGGTATACACATACATCTGCTGTGCTTCCTGTTTTGTGTGATGAAAGATGCTTGTGGGATTTAAAAGCCAAAATCTGACAGTGCCAGCATTTATTCTCTGTGGGCCTGATTCACCACAACCCTGTACGGGGCACAGTCGCTTACTCAGGGTCAATGGAGTACAAAGTGGGCGTGTGGTGCCACCACATCCGAAGGAAGGCACTTTATTTCACTCCCTTTGCACTGGTGAAAATGACAGTAGGGAAACGGTGGATTGGGCCCTGTAGAAGTGAACTCTCTTGGGGAGTTTTCAATTTGAAGAATCTGAGGAGAGAGAGACTGTTTCTATTTGCTCCCTCAGGACCGAAGATGAAGGTTGTTGCAAGCTGCCCTGCTGAAATACCATGCGCTGCACTGGACAGCATGGACGCACTTGCTTTAGAGATACAGAAAACTGTGGTTTTCGCTTCCACTTAGTAACTCAAGGCAAAATCCTGGTCCCTGCGCACAGTTGGAGCAAGTTATCTGTGCACTGGGGAACTATATGGGGAGCTGGGGCATTGGGATCCTACCCATGACACAGGGACAGAGTGTGAGTGTCCCACAGTCCCTGGAGGCAAGGTTAGGTTAGTGGATATGGGTGGTTGTGGGCACGATGGCCATGCTTGGTAACACATCTGCCCCAACCCAATCCCCTGGCCCACGGTAGAGCCATGATGGAAATTTCCTCCCCAGTGCCCAGTAGTGCACCGGCCTCTGTGCAGTCTCACCATTCATGCATCACACCTGAACAGGTTCTACTGCAATCCAGGCTTTCCCTGTCCCCTGGCAGGGTTAGGAAGATTTTGCTCGCAAAGCTACAAAACAAAACACGGTCCAACAAAATGCTTAGAAACAAAACCTTTTTGCAAAAATATGAATTCCCAGTATAACAGCTCAGGCTGATTTTAGATGGGCACTTACTGCACAGGCAGTGCCAAGCTATCAGTTTTCATCTTGAAATAAACCCAAAACCTTCAGTCCAAGAGCTGGACATTTCCTAGTTCAGACTGTGGTTAGCTACTAAAGATGACTAAAAAAGGATATTCCACACACAGGTATTTTTCAAGGAGTAAGTCAACTCAACAGTCCCTTTTACAACTTCCCTTTTGATGTGTTCAGACTTCTCATTAAAGTTTCATTTCTTTTTATATTTTCTCTTGGGAAGGCGGGGGGTATGTGCGTACAAAAGTTTACTTCATAACTTTTGGCCGGCAGCTGCAATAGCAGCTGTTACCAAGGGACAAACTGTGCTTTAGACGAGGTTATTGACTTTACTGAAATTCCTCCATCATTTGAGGAGCAAAACAGAATTTCCTGCATATTCAGTAACTCCTCACTTAACGTTGTAGTTATGTTCCTGAAAAATGCGACTTTAAGAGAAACAATGTTAAGTGAATCCAATTTCCCCATAAGAATTAATGTAAATGGGGGGGGTTAGGTTCCAGGGAAATTTTTTTTTTGCCAGACAAAAGACTACACACATACACACACAATTTAATACTGTACACAGCGATGATGATTGTGAAACTTGGTTGAGGTGGTGGAGTCAGAGGGTGGGATATTTCCCAGGGAATGCCTTACTGCTAAATGATGAACTAGCAATTGGCTGAGCCCTCAAGGGTTAACTCTTGTTAATGTAGCCTCACACTCTACAAGGCAGCATGAATGGAGGGAGGGGAGACAGCATGGCAGAAAGAGACACACACCCTGTGTGAGAGAGAGAGAGAGATGCACATTTCCCCTTAAAGTATGCCAACACCAATCTTAGGGCTTGGCTACACTTTTTTATAGTGCTCTAACTTGCTGGCTCAGGAGGGTGAAAAATCACCCCCCTGAGCACAGCAAGACAGAGCGCTTTAAAGTGCTAGTGTAAACAGGCTCCCAGTGCTCGGAGCTAATCCCCCCATGGAGGTGGATTACCAGGAGTGCTGGGAGAGCTCTCTCCCAGGGCTCGCATGCGACCACACTCGCACTTCAAAGCCCTGCCGCAGAAGCGCTCCCGTGACAGCACTTTGAAGTTTCCAGTGTAGCCATGCCCTTAAGTACACTACCTTGTTAAGTTAATCAGCAAGCTGAGACTGCAGCAGCTGCTGCCAGGAAACTCCCTCTATCCTGAGCCCTGTCGTGTCCCCCCCCCACCGCTCTATGGAGATGGGGTAAGATGGGTGCAGGAGCAGGGGGAGGGGGACAACCTGACATTAGTCCCCTTCTCCTCTCCCCCCTCCCCCCCAGCAAGCAGGAGGCTCTGGAAAGCAGCTCCAAGGCAGAGGGCAGGAGCAGCACATGGCAGTGGGGGGGAGGGACAGCTGAACTGCTGGCAATTGATAGCCTGCTGGGCGGATGGGGGGCTGCCGGTCCACCCTGGTTCCAAGCCCCCACTAGCTAGCTGCAATGGGCTGCTCTTCCTGCAAGCAGTGGCAAAGCAGACGTTATAAGGGAGCATTGCACAACTTTAAAGAGTATTTTCCCTAATTGATCAGCAAGATAACAACAAAACAATGTTAACCAGGACGAGTTTCTGTAATCTGAAGTCATCTCCCCGTGCTGAGTTCCTGAAAGCATTTTTTAAATTGATTTTTAAAGATTAAAAACATACAGGGTCTCCAGGGTGACCTGTACCATTTTAAAGGCATGGAACCCAAAGATCTTTGATATTCTTATCCAAATGATTCATAGACGTTAAAAAGGAAGAAAAAGAGAAAAAGAAAACAGCTTGGGGGGTGGACACACTGCTGGCAGCAGCCCACTGGAATAGAGCAGATAACTTGCCCTAAGTTCTGGTGGAGTTACCTGGACAGCTGGGTGTCATCATATGGCAAAGGCGAGAATTGAAATCAATTTTAATAGAAAAAATAGAGCTCGGTCATCAGTAATGGAGCTGGGGGATGGTGGGTAGAGTGGCCATGCCCTGCAACGTACCTGATCCAGCCCCAAATCCTAAATACAATTTGCTTCGCTTTGTCTGAACTGTAGGCATAGGCCATGAAAGACCTCATGCCAGATACTTTTTCTTGACGGTGCCTGTTAGCCCCCTATTACTAATATTTCTCTTACCCTTGCTAGCCAGAGGGAGACAATGGATTGTTCCCCCAGCTTGCATCACACTGCAACAGTACCTTTGGCCATATTTACTACACTTAGCAGGATACAACACGTGCCAAGGGAGTCCCAAGGGAGTAGTTGTGTGACGCACTGAGAGACTTGTGACCCAAATTCTGGGACTTTTGGACACTCCCACCAGCTAGGAGTCACGATCCCCTTGTCCTGCAGTTCAACAAGTATTATGTAATCTCATCGCAGGCGTTAAGTCTCTGACTTTAAAAAAGTGTCCTTGAATTTCAGTGCAGAGAGCAGATGATGTTGCTGACCTTTGTCTATGCCTAATGCTCAGCTTCTGTATGGATGACAGCAGTAACTCCACATCCCTTTCCTACCTGACCAGCTACTTATCTTTTATTGTTGCCTATTTTAAAGTATTTGTTGATAGTATAGTTATCTAGACTGATACATTTCTTATAGCTTGCCTTTGGTGGCTGTCTGTCTATTTAGCAGCCAGCATTCTGCTTTCCTCTCCTGTGTGCAATGTGTTGAAGTGGATGGCAATATAAGATAGCAGGTTAAAGTTATCGGGCCAAGTCTTACAGCCCTTACCAAGTCCCAACTCCTAGTGACTTCAGTGGGACTCCAGCACAGGCACTGAATTTCCCAATGGACCCTGCACGCCCATAAATCACTGAAGAGGTTAACGTGAGTGTGGATTTTTATGTTTATTTTATCCTCTCCAAACCCCTGGGTCAATTCAAAATGACACCAACCTGGGCAAATGCAGAGCTGGTGGCCCCTGAGAGTCCTTCTCTCACTCACACCCAGCAATCCAAGAACGAGAGAGGACTCTCCTCAAGGGAGAGCATTTACATCTCTGTCAGAACATCTGGGGGTGGGGGCGGGAAGACCTGAGTCCATATCCCACCCCAAAGCTCCATGTTAACACCTCGGTCCTCTGTCAGCACATTCTCAGGCCACACTGAAGGATTTGTTTTAAGCAATACATTGACTGTGAATGCTGCAGTGCCAGGTCACGTGGCATAAAATCTATCACCCATCACAGACCTGATTTCTACACCGATCCAAACTAAGTCACTTGCGCGAATGGCTGCTGGTGCGCTGCTAAGCTTGTATAGCTTAGAGTGTGCCCTTCCAGGACCACGACGGTAGGTCTGGACAGCCTATAAAACCACATTTCTGTCTGCCCAGACAGATATGTTCTCGCATATATATTACTTGCTTACTAAGGGATTTTGCCCTTCACTTGTCCCCTCTTTCACATTTCCACTGTGTCTTGGCTGTCCTCACAGAAGCACAGGGCCACTACTGCAGTTGGAAGCGTCACCTGGTTCTACTGCATTTAATCATTTGCCCACTCCCTTGGATCTGAATCCTGGGACTGATGCTTAATTACCAGCTTAAGGCTCACTTCCACCTAGCTCAAGTTCCAGGCCTGCCTGCTTTATTTACTCTACAATGTAGTTTAGACAGCACTATAAACCCAAATTATTTTGGAAGCTCCTCAAATAAACAGATGGGCAGAACAATGCCAAATAAATAAGTATCCTGTCCAAGAACAGGAATAGAGACAGCAATGCAACTAGCAGCACGATCAGTATTGTGCTCACTTACCTAATCACTGGTTCAGGTATCGCCTCTGCTCCCGCTGGAACTTGGACTCCTTTCTCCCACTCCTGTCTCCATGGATCGGCAAGTATGTAGAACTCATCTGGACTCAGTTGATGTGAGTCAGGGATTTTCATGGCTGTTATCAGATCAGTACGAAAAACCTACAGCAAAAAAGCAATGAGACAGTCTTAAATGACTCGGCAGAGATGAGACATTGCACTGGAACATCAGCATTCCCCTTGCAAGCTGGTATTCAGGTTTCTGCTGCCTTTAGGGATTTCCCAACGGGACAGTCATGCCAGGCCTGAGAAAAGAGAGGGACCCGCCTGGGGCAGTGGAAGTAAATGTGGAGAACAGGTAAACTCCTTTTCACACACTAGGATATACCATCATGCCTTCTATTTTCCCTCAAACAAATTTACCTTCAAGGGACCCTACCCCCAATTTGACACAAGTACCTGGAGGGAGGGTCCTTTGTATTACAATGCAAGGGCTTTCAAGAAAACTTCCTGTCTTCAGCTCAGCTTCCCCTCCCCTTTCATGGGGGTTAGTAGGACAGGCTATTGGAGTGCCTCCTCACAGAACTGGAGGGAACCCCACAGCCCACGCGGAGTGTCTCTTTACTTTTTTTTTTTCCACCAAATGCATCCAATGAAGTGAGCTGTAGCTCACGAAAGCTTATGCTCAAATAAATTTGTTAGTCTCTAAGGTGCTGCAAGTGCTTCTTTTCTTTTTGCGAATACAGACTAACACGGCTGCTACTTTGAAACCTGTCTTTACTTCCTGATTCTCACACATTATTTTACTTTCCTGTTATTCATGCTCCCAGTGAGGGGAAGAACTGGCTGACTGCAACTGATTGCTGAGTCATCCCTGCTTAAAGACACTGAGACAAAACTGCTCCAGGGAATTCTGGTCTTTCCACTGGGAGGCCTCAATGTCCCAGAGCAGGTTGAGATCCTGGAACTTGGTGGCCTGGATGAACTTGGACCACTATACTTATTATTCCAACAACCAGAAGAGAATGCAGGCTTCTCTTCCCACAACTTTAGGGGAGAGAGGGAACAAACCACAGATTGCTCTCAGTGTGTTCCCCAGGAGGGGGAGCAGATTGTCAGCATGGGAGGTGCAGGTAACTAAGAGATGAGACTGAGTGCGATTAGAATATCAAACCCTTATGACCAGCACCTCTGGCCTTTTTGACTGGGGAATCTCACTGTGGGATTCACTCTCTTTTTTTCTCCTCCTGCCACTTAACAGGCATATTAGCCATTTGTCAAATTACAACTAGATGAAAAGACAAGCAGCAAATATCTTTATATATAAACATAATGGGCCTAACTCTCATCTCGCTTACACTGATGTAAATCAAGAGTAACTCCACTTTACATCGGTGTAGGATGCATGCATGCGAGATTCAGGCTTTATATTTCAATCAGTGTTGGGAGAGAGATAGCCAACATTAAAGAAGGGTAAAATAAAGGGTGCACTATTTTCCTCCAGGCGATGAATGGATTTAACATATTCACACATACATCTACTTTGAACTCAGCAGAAAATACGACTCCATGTTTTCCCTGCATTCAGCTTTCTTAGGGCATGTTGATGTTTTCTTTCTTCTTGAATGGCTGATACAGATAAGGCTGTAGTGAATATACACAGTCACCTGATTCCCATGCATGTTTTAGTTTTTATTATCTGAAACAAATGCAGGGAAATAAGCAAAACCATTCTATGATCAGCATTCAGAAACTGCTCCTTTCAGGTCACAACACAATTCTCATACAAAATACTCTGGGTCTTTTTTTCTAAAACTCATCACTGTTAAAACATAGTCAGATCAGCCCTGGCAAACGCAAAGGCACTTAAAAACAGCCAGATTCTTTGACACTGACCTTGCCCCCCTTTCAGAAGTAAACATAGCATTGCCAGGTTTCAGAGTAGCAGCCGTGTTAGTCTGTATTCGCAAAAAGAGAAGAAGTACTTGTGGCACCTTAGAGACTAACAAATTTATTAGAGCATAAATTTGTTAGTCTCGAAGGTGCCACAAGTACTCCTTTTCTTATAGCATTGCCAGTGAACTCCCTGTCTCTGCAATGGAGTGATTCAGGAACATGCTGGAAAACCATGGGAGCTACCTTCACATCCTTAAAGGAAAACTCCTGTGTTAATTACAAATCTTAATGGGCAAAACAAATATTTTCTAAGGGGCAGAATAGCTGGCTCTAAGTGTGGATACCTGTGGGTGGGGAGGATAGGTATAAGGAACTATTCAGAGGCTATCTACAATTTCAGTCCCAGACGGCAACACCTGGGGTACAAGCTACCCCCAAAGGATCAGCTGGGGCAGGCAGAGGGTGGGAGAACTTTCTACCTCCAACCACTCCAGCCCTACAGCTTTTTTCAAAAACATTGTATGCATGTTTTTAAAATGAGGGGAAATACTTTTTTCTACATTGCCTTGGTACTAAAAAGCTTTGTGACCCTTTTTCCTCAAGCTTCCAAGAAATATTACCTCTCTTTGGAGAGAGACTAAGCTTGGGAAATTCTATCCCATAACGTGACTGTTTCAGAAAGCTGCAAATGGCTGAGAACAAGCAGTTTGAATGACAAGACTTGTGTATCAATGACTATGGCAGTCATTGCCTCCTACCTCCCGCCGCCCCTTACATATAGGGATGGCTCAATGGACACTTGAATCCAAACACCTAAGAAATCTTCCCAGACCAGAATGAGTATTGAAACCTGTCCCTGGAGTTCTGGTTCCAGATTGGCTCTGTAAGTACAAAGGGTTCTGGCTTGGCAGCTGAAAAGATTTTGTCCCATGATGGAAACCTTTTTAGATTCTTGCTATTTGGGGGTGAGATTTCAAAAGAGCCACTCATAAGATTTGATAACAAGAAGCAGACAAGATACATTTGAGGTTGCTGGTATCCTCTTGTTTTTTGGAGGGAAGATGCTAGTCTTCCTGTCCCCATCCTCCCCCAGACCAAAGAAGCCAGGACTGCTGGGGGAAGACCGCCAATGGGCTGAACCCCTTTCTGAAAATGACATGATTGTGGACAGAAGCCGCCGGCAGCTCAGTCTCTCCTCCACAGACGGTGGGATCCCTCCACCTAACAAACCTCTTTTTCCTTCTCAACCCTCAGTCTGCATAACACTAGGAAATATGGCTACTTTCCTTTTAGTTTGGAGGATTACTTTTTTATTTTACAGCAAATGAAAGGATACCAAGAGAGAAAGACATCCATAGGTGAGTCACGGGGCCAAATCTATTTTCACTTGCACCACAGTAAATCTAGAGTAACTCCATGGGCACCGACAGAGGTATTCTGGATTTATACTGGTGTAACTAAGACCAGGATCTATCAGAAGCTCTAGTCAGAGTATCACAAATGCTCTGGATGTTATTGTTCAGAGATCCCAAAGGAGTAGATGAAGATGGGCCAGATATTCAGTGGATGTAAATCAGTGTAGCTTGAACAGAGGTATGCCGATTTACACAGCTAGTGCTCTGGCCATCTGTTATCAGTATCTCTGATAATAAAAAGTGAAGGAAGAGAACAGAAAATTGTTTGCAGAAACATTTCTGAATGGAAGCCAGATTCTACTTCATTCCACTAGCATAAATCTGGGGTGACTCTTCTGCAGAGAATGGACTTACTCCCGATTTAGACCAGAATTTGGCCCAGAATGCCTCTTAAGGTTTTCTTTGAGGTGTCAGCAACACTTCCGAAATTCACAAGGTTGTAATTGTTGGTCTTAATTGCTAATGGTTATTGGATGACTCAGATGTGGAGAACAATACCTAGCACATTTTGGGACTCACAAACAGTATGCCAGTTTGCTGGAAACGCAAAGGAATTACTAGGTTATAAAGCTGTTTCACACTTTAATATTCTGTCTGGCTTCCCAAAGGGATGGATATTGTTTACAGTCTTGGGGAAAAAATAGCTTGTTTAGTGAACAGGAAAAAAATCAAAGTAAATGGTGGTATACATGCCTGCCTACATGGCCAGAGCCTGCAGCCGAACGCA